>NC_058103.1:151222500-151882500 GCF_020171115.1 Neogale vison
GCCCGTCTCGCTAGACTAGAAGCAGCTTTGCTTTACCTCAGGAGCCTGATGAGCCCTTATAAGATCTAGATATGAAGCAAAAAATGTGGGGAACTGGGAGAAAATTTAGAAACATTCTGGTCCATTTTTTTTTTAGATTTTTAAAAACTCATTTACTTGACAGAGAAAGCGACAGAGAGAGAGAGAGAGAGACATCATAAGCAGGGAGGGGAGGGAGAAGCAGGCTCCCCGCTGAGCAGAGAGCCCGATGTGGGACTCGATCCCAGGACCCCGGGATCATGACCTGAGCGGAAAGCTTAGGCTTAACCCACTGAGCCACCCAGGCGCCCCTGGTCCATTTTCTGTTTAGGTTACAGGTGGAGAGATGGAGGCCCAGATGGGAAAGTGGGTCCAGGACGCCCGAGTTTGAGCCTGGCCTGGAAGCTGGGCTGTGCAGCTCCCGGGGTCTGGAGCCTTCCGTCGCGGGCAGTGAGGCACCGCTGAGTGCAGCCGCAGGGTCTGCTGAGAAGGGGGAGCGACCCCGAAGCCCTCGAGGGTGGGGAGCAGCTCGCACTGACACGGACCTTTCCGGTTTGCTGAGCCGCCGTCCCGAACGACAGGTACTATGCTGACCCCTACGGGAAGTGCCCAGAGGCCGAGGGCTCTAAGTCCGGGAGGTGGGGGTCAGGACCAGCAACCCGGTCTCCGCACGTCTCCTCCAGCCCGGGGCCTCTCCCCTGCTGTGCTGCGTCCCTGCTGGACGGTGGGGTCGCTCCAGTCTCCTCCCCGAGTGTCACTTGCCGTCTACGCTGAAAACGAAGAAGCACAAGGACATTGGCTTTGGGAAAGGCGGAAATCTGGTGTCCTTAAGGATCCGGTCACTTCCGACCCAGAGGAGACATCTGACTCAGGCCGGGGCACAGGGACTTCCCCTCCACGCGGGGACCTCTTCCTGGTGGGCTGCAGGTGACACGGGCGGAGGGAGGAAGACGGCATTCTGGAAGCCTTGGGGCAGGAAGGGCCTCCAGACTGGTTGGGAGCTCGCTGTGGCCGTCCCCACCATCTCGAGGGGCTGGGGAGGTGCTGGCTAAAGTGAGAGCCCTTTCCGGGGACTGACACAGCCAGGCCAGCCCTGCCCACCTCGTCCTGTGAACGACTAACCCATGTGTCGCCTTCCCGGGGTCCTAGGACATGAGCAGAGCCAGCGTGGGGGGCGCGGGGGGGCTCAGACCCCGCGTGAAGGAGGCCAGCGGAGCCCGGCCTGGCTCTGTGGGCATCTTCCAAGTCAGCACGGCTGCGTGGGCCCCACGGTCATCGGGAATCTCCTCGGGGTGAGGACCCGTCAGACGCGCCGCAGGTTGCCCTGTCACAGCCAAGGTCGTGGACGCAGCGGTTACAGAGGAGCCCAAAAGCCAGCGAGCTGCGAAAGCCCGACATGGCCGACACCTCCGTTCCCGGAGCCTCCAGACAGTGCGGCGTCGGCCTCCAGCCCACGCGGCCCAGGCGCTCGGGGCCGCTGAAGAGGTGCCCGTCCCGGGCGTTTTCCTGTCTCTGTTGACACGTGGTCTGGTGTCCAGGAAGCTGACGGTAGCTGTGTGTGTGGGTGTGTGCGCGTCTGTACGCGTGTGTGACTGCACACGTGACAGCTCACGAGTGTGCGTGTGAGTGTGCGTGGGACCGCGCGTGTGTGTGAGCACAAGGGGAGGGGCCGGCAAAGCACAAGCGCGGCTCCGGTTCTGTGAGGGGGTAGAGAACGCACCTGCCGGCCTGGGCCCCTCCCCTGCGCTCCCCCCCCACCCCGTGTCTCTGGAGCATCTTCGCTTTTGCCCGCGTGCTCCTCACGCAGTCCGACGGCTGTGACCCCGCAGCTTCGCTCACGGGCACGTGGCCGGGCACTCGGACAGCTTTTTGCACACCCAGGTTCGCCGCAGCGCCGTTTGCCGCAGCTGGCCGGCGGAGACAAGGTCGATGTCCACGGCCAGTGCGCGGAGAAGGGGAGTGGGGTCGGAGCACACGGCGAGTTCCCGTTTACTTTAAAGAGGAAGGAAATTCTGAGACGGGCCACGGGACGCACCTCGAGGACGGAGCTCTCGGTGGGACCCGCCGTGGTCCCACGTGCAGGACGGGTGTTGGGACAGTCACGGTCATGGGGACAGGAAGTATCCTGGCCTCTTTCCAGGATGCTTCTCGGTGAAGCCGATGCCTGAGCTCTCCGGATCGCACCATGGCGGGGAGGCTTGAAGCCCGTTAGGAGCGACAAGTTTAACTTTGACGAAGAGGTGTATGGAGAAGCTTCCGGAACGTCTCAGAGATCCGTGGCTGCCTGGGCCCAGGAGGGCGAAGGGACAGAGTGCAGAGGGGCACGGAGAGACGCTCTGGGGTGCTCAGAACAGTTCATACACCAACATCGGTGTTCACACTCTTGCCCGAGTGCCCTGAAGTGGGCACGTTACGTAGGTGGGTTTTTATATTTGGAAACGGCGTCTCAATAACACCGATAAGTCTCTGCTGTCCCTGTCGTCCCTGTGTCCTCCGCAGCCGGTCCTGTCCAGCTCACCTTCCCGCAGTGCGGCTCTGACCGCGTCCCTCTCCCATTTAAGCCCTCGCAGCCTCCCCCTTCCTTCTCCGTGCACTCGGGGCTCCCTGGCTGCGGTGACCCCAGGTCTGTGTCTTCTCTCCGTGTGACCGAGTCAGCGACTCGGCTGCGTCAGAAAGCGTCTCCGTGCCGCGCCTGGGCTGTGTTCGCTGGTGGTGGGTGTGCTGGGCCGGCAGGAGCCGGTGGGAGTCTCTCGCAGCCCGGCCTCCCCTCTGAGCCCCGCTCCCCCCGCCCCGCCAGGCCTGAGGGCACGTCCTGTCGTGAGGTGGCTCTGAGCGTCCAACAGCGGAAGCTCCTGGCGGTCTGTGAGGCTCCGTGACACGGCGAGCTCTGTGCTCCTGACATGGGCCCCGGACGTGGTGCGGTGCGCGGCCGAGGCAGGTGCGTGGCCGAGGCAGGTGCGTGGCCGTGGCAGGTGCGCGGCCGAGGCAGGTGCGCGGCCGTGGCAGGTGCGCGGTGAGGTCCGCGGGGCAGCGGGCTGAGTGAGCCGCGGCGGCGGCCGGGCTGTGCACTTCGGGTGTTCCGAGTCCTCGCTCGCCACGCGGAGCCGCCCTACGGGGGAGGGGGCCCGGTTTCGATCCCCAAACACACCTGTGCTTCCTTCACCGTGTTGTGGGTCCCGCCGTTCCGCGGAGGGCAGGGAAATCCGAGCTCTTTTGTCCCCATCACTCAAGTGGGCTTTTCTCTTGCTCTCCCTCCAGACCAACACGGGACAGAGACAAGCCCTGTGCTTCCTCGTGTCGCCAGCGAAGCTCCGCAGGAGAAGGGATGTGGCTCCAGCCGCGCTCAGACCCGCGGCCGTTCAGGCCGTTTGCAAACACTCGGTGGGTACAAAGACAGACGAGAACCCAGCCGGCGTCCGTGGTGCTCCCGGACGTGCCGGGCACCGCGAGGGCCCTCTGGAAGGATCCCGGGTGAGCGGGACAACGCTTCTCCCCGGGGAGCTGCCCGCCGGCACCCAGTACAGATGCGCACGGCCGGGAAGCCGGCGGGGGCACAGACGCAGAGACTCGTCCTGGCTCGGGGGTCGGGGGCTTTGCTGGGCTGGGCCCTGCGGACGGGGACGCAGAGCCACAGGCATGGAGCCAGGACAGGGGCTGGAGTGTGGCAAAGTCAGTGGACCAAGGAGGTCAAGCCAGAGCAGAAGTTCCTTTGAGGAGCTTGAGCCCCTCTTCTTAGGCCACGGGAAGCCCTTGGCGGGCCCCGAGTGGGTGAGTGGGATGGGCAGCGGGTATCAGGAGAGATTCAGAGAGGGTGAGGAGAGGCCGGTGGGAGCGCACCCCTGTACGCGCAGGCGGGAAGGACAGACTTGCATGGCATTCCAGGCTACGCTGGGTATTCTGTCCTCGGTGGTATACTGTCCTCAGTGGCACCGTTCATCATTTTAGCCCTCCCCGGCTTACCCCCTCTCTTTCCTCCTCCATCCCCGCCCCGGGGTCTCCGTGACCTTACTGAAAAATGCTACCCCACAAGCCACCTCTCTCCACACCCCCTTCTCCTCCCCTCCCTGTCCCCCCAGCTCTCTTGCTGCAGACCTACGGGTCCCCTCCTGCACCCACCAGGCCTTGCTCCCAAGTACAGCAGGAGACTTGGGGGAAATCCCACGGGCTTATCTTGCTCCTGGATTTCCTAGATATCAGTCTCCTGGGCAGGAAACCAAGCTTCCGCTAGGAGCCATGTCACACTGGGCCACTGGCTTTTCCTGAGGGGAGCGTATTTGCCTCCCCCACGTCCTGACCACTGAGGCTTGGCCCCGCGGCCCGTGGGAGAGGACGGGGGCTGCGCACATCCCACTCCCCTCTGTGTCCTGTAGTGTCCCTGTTGTAGACCACCGCCCTCTGTGGACAGTCTGCCCTGGCCATTGCCCTGGAAAGGGGAAGCAGCCAGAGCAAAAGAGCAAGTGGGGACCGGGGGTTCCCCAGAACCACCTCCTGCAAGGCAGCGAAAAGCCCAGCAGTTTCCCACTCAAGTTCCACCTTTTGGGAAAAGAGAAGTTGACCTCCGCAGCCTCTCCCTGAGGTCACACACCTGAGACCCGGGTCCTGGAGCTGGGATTCTCCCGGCCACTCAGCAGCCAGGGGAGCCTCCTGTTCCCCACTGAGCTCTGCTGGCGCAGGAGCGGACAAGGACAGACTGAGCTCCCCACCGTCGGGACGGAGGGAAGAGCAGAGGCTCATCTCCAGAGGGCTCTGACCCAGGGCGCTCTCAGCACAGGTGGGCGGCGTGGCCCCAGCACCTGCCGCGTCCCTCTGGCGTCAGAGCTGCCTGTCTGCGTCACCTGATGGCATGAGTGTGCACCTAAGTGACCCGGCGTGTGCGTGGCCCGCTGCGGCAGCTTCTCTGACACGCTTCCTCCCAATAACAGTGCTGGTTCCCTCCGTGCACAGCTGCGGGCTTGTGGCGTCGCCTGCTGGTACTGGAGGATAGAAATGGAGCCCCTGAGCTCCCAGCTGGCTTAGGAAAGGCCGTTGGTAGCCCGCATCTGTCGCTGGAACCCCCGCTCTTGGGACCTGGAACCGCCAGGTGGGGCGTCTGGGCTGGGGACACCGTACAGACGAGCCCCAGCCTGCCACGTGGGCGTCGTGGAGCAGAGAGTCGTCCCCGTGCCCCGGCCCTGCCCACATTCCACAGCCAGGAGCCAGTACGTTGCTCCCGCCGTCAAGATCTGGGGCTGCTCTGGGGGAAGCGGTAGAGAAGCGGAATGTCTGCGGACAGATGTGCAGACCACGTGAACGTGGCGAGCGAGTGTGGGGTCGTCCCCGTGCAGGCCTGTGATCGTGCTGGCGATGACGCAGCTTAGTGCGCCACACAGATGGGAAAGGCGGTTGGTCATCGACACGACTCACACGGTTCCCCTCATTTTCCTCGAATGCTGATACCCCCTCAGCCCTGGCCAAGCCTCTTGCTTCTTTGGTAGAAGCTTCTAGACAAGAAGGGACAGTCAGGCCATGGGTGCTGGTGCGGTAGGACACAGTCAGGAAGTCACCTGTCATCTGCCGCCTCCCATCAGTCCCAGGCCCAGAGGAGAGGACTGTGAGACCCGTGTACCTGCAGCTGCCCAGCATCGTGGCCTCCAGAGGGGCTCCAGGAGGCCCCATATTGGAAGTTAAGCTCCAGAAGCCGCCTCTTCTCATTCCACCCGCAGGTCTTTGCCTCTAAGAAGGCACAGTGTCTCCTAGACAGAAAGTTCTCCAGGGGCAGACATTTGTATCTCGAGCACCTGACACAGGCCACGTACAGGTTCCAGACCCCACACGCTCGGGGCGACGCCCTCAGCCTGCATCAGCACGGAGCCCGCACTTCACCCAGAATTCCCCGAGTGCACAGAGCAGCTCGGGGGGATGGGGAAGCGTGCATAGGCCGGGCCCAGGTGAGTGCAGACACAGGTGGTCGTGATGCTGAGGAAGGACACCTTCCTGTGTGTTCACGCCTGGGCTGTGGCGGCCACGTGCCCCCGCCCCATGCACACACCCAGTCCGTGGCCGGCTGCGTGCCCCTGGCCCCCTATTTCCCCCCACCACACACCCCTTAAGTCATTACACTTTGCATAGAAAGAAATCATTCTTTTTAGCAAAGACTTTGTCTTCCTCTCTGCCACCTGTTCAGAGAAGTGACTAGAAACTCTGGAATAAAGTAAAGTGGGGACGCACTCCACTTGTCCAACAGATAAGGACAGGTGCGGGCTCGGGCACGGACGAGAGAGAGACCGTGCACCCGACCGTGGAGGGCCTGACTGCAGCTCTGACCCCGCGGGCTCACACTGCTTCTCCACGGGGAGAGGAGTCAGCTTTGGCTGGCTCTTCGGGTGCCCAGCGGTGGTTTGGAGGAAGGAAGGTGCCTCCTGTGGGCGAGCAGGCATTTCGGAGTTGGGCCTGGGAGGACTCTCCCCGGGGACACGGAGGAGCCGAGGCCCAGCACATGTGTGCAGTGCACGCCTGTGTTCTGTGCAGGTCCTGCCCCTTCAGGACCCCAGTCTCAGGGGGTCGGGTGTCCCAGAGACTCGTCAAGAGCAGGGGGAGGCAGGGGTAGAGGCTGGTAGGACGGAGGCCGCAGTGGGTGGTGGAGGGAGGGCCGGAGGAAGAGCCCAGTCTCAGAAAATGTCCCCAGCACTGCTGGTGAGCCACGGAAACCAAGCTGCCCTCCAGAGGAGGCTGACTAGCGGGCTGGTCACCGTGCAGTCCCTGCCTTGCTCCGTTGTTGGCGGGCAGCGGCCTGTGGGACACTGCGGGGGATGGTGGCACTTGGGGCGCAGCCGTGGGGCCCTCTGCCATTGCGTCCCTGGCAGGGCCGCCTCCACCGCCACCACAGCCCTAGGGCGCTCCCTTGCCCTCTAGGCCTCGTGTGTGGGTTCAGAAATGCACCTTGTACGTGAACCATGTCTCCTGTCTATAGTCATTCCGGACACGGAGTCTTGAGGTTGCTCCAGACGTGGCTGGGAGCGTGGCTTCCGTCCTGCAGGGCTCCCAGCCCATCGCACCTGCGAACAGCCCTGCGGCCGTGGCCGTGGCCGGCATGTGGGCCTCCCCTCCCCCCGCCAGCCCTCTGCTGGGAGACCTGCTGTCCGCCTGGCTCCCTCTCACCGGCCCTTTGCAGAGCCCCGTCTGCCCGTGCCCCGTGGCCCAGACCCTCACCCTCACCTCACGCGCTCACCAGGGGATGCCCTGATGGCGGCGGCGGCTCGGCGGCCGCCCCAGGGGAGGACAGTGAGGAGCCAGGGCTCCGGGCTCACCTGCCAAAGCCCGTGAGGCCGTCCACGTGGTCCCCTCACAGATGCCGGGCACGTGGCCAGCGAGGGACAAGGGGACTTGTGCCCGTGAGTCTGAGCCACTCGGGTGCTGGCGTTTCTATTTTCAACAAGACTCGAGAGCGAGAAGCAAGGGCTTGTTTTCTGTGGGTCAGAAGTTCCAGGGTCCACGAGAGGTGAAGGCCAGAGGAGGAGATGCGCCCCCGCCCCCGTCCACCCCTCCCAGCCTCAGGTCTGCGGTGTCCAGGGTGGTGTCCCTGAGCCAGGCTCCGGGCTTCCCGGCTGCTCCGCCGCGGCTGACTCAGCCTGTCCCCAACCGTCACTAGCCTGGCTCAGCTGGTGGCTGTCTTGACACTTTTCTGCAGGTGACATTCGCAGAACATAACCCCCCACCTCAACATGAGCGATTTAGCGGAGTCTGCTGTGGGGACAGGGTGTGCGACGCCAGCTCTGGGCGCCTCCGACAGGCTTTCATCCCCAGCGGATGCCGGTTCCCCGTGGGAGTGAGCCTGCCCCAGCGGTCTGCGCCGGGGCTCCCTGCACGGCTGGCTCAGGGCGACGCGCACAGCTCCTACTGCGTGTCCCCAGCATGGGGGACCACCCCCCACTGGCTTCGGCAGCCCCCTCCCCCTGCAGCGGCGCTTCCTTCCAGTAACTGGCCCTGACTGGAGTCGCTGGGTCTCTGCTGACCAGCCTTCAGGCCGTTTCTACCTTCCGACGACCGTGAATACCGCTGCTGTGACCGTTCGGGTGCGCGTGTGTGACACCTGCTTTCAGTTCTTAAAAGTGGCCTTATGGGGTGAGAGGACAGCCGCGGCGGGGGTGGGGGTAGTTCTGGTTTCTCTACGTCCTGCCTCAGCCCTGAAGTCTCCGAGCTAATCACTGGCAGTTTGAGGAAGTGGCCTCTCACCGAACCATTTCCCTCTTCCACGGTTTCAACTTTCTCTTTCACACGCAGCCCACGCCCGAGAGTGACGAGGAGGAAGGAGCCGCCCGGTGATGCACACAGAAATTCCACCGGCTTCCACGCGTCGCCGTGAGTCACATCCCCAGCCCGGCCGGGACCCGCCTCATTTGGCCTCGGCCGCTCCCGGGAGAGCGCACGGCAGACGGGCCTGCGGGGCGGGCGGAAGATGACAGACGGTGAGTTCGGGTACACGCTGTCGCTGGCTCAGGACTACGTGAGGCATGTCCTGCAGATCCCGCAGCCCGGCCCGGCCGCCAGCAGAGTGTCCCGGGTCCTGCGGGACGTGGCCTCCTCCGTGCAGCGGGAGGTGGAACAGAACTTGAAACCATGCTTGGACAGCTTTGACGTGGGGTCCATCGACACTGCCAGAACCATCTTCAATCAAGTCATGGAAAAGGAATTTGAAGACGGCATCATTAACTGGGGGAGGATTGTGACCGTATTTGCCTTTGAAGGCATTCTCTCCAAGAAGCTCCTCCGGGAGCGAATTTCCCCGGACGTGGATGCTTCCAGGGTTTCTTACTTTGTGGCAGAGTTCATCACGACAAACATGAGGGAGTGGATAAGACAGAACGGAGGCTGGGTACGTACAGTGGGAACCTTGTTCACTGCTTTTACCCGTGACGGAGGGATGCATGGTTTCTTGCTAGTTGTTAAAAATCCACTATTTTCTCTGGGTGACTTGTTTTTAAAAGTTTCTTGTTTTTAAAACAAGAAGACATTTCTGGCTCCTTTCCAGGTAGTCAGAGCTCCGTGGTTGGAAGATATGTGTGCTTACCATGTTCCTTCCTAACAGCGTGAAGGGTTGCGGCTGAGTCGGGGAGCCACGCGGCATCTCCCCTGTCCGCGTCAGCAGCGGAGCCCAGTCAGGGTCCAGCCGGGCTGCCGTGACAGCGTAGCTTTAGTCCGTAGGAGATGCTGTTACATTTGGGTAGTTACTTTGTTGCAAAACACAGGTACATCTTTGCAAATTCATTGTTTACAAATTGCTTTTCTTGGTCAGTTTTCTAATAGAACAAACTCTAGCTGTTAAAGCCCCTTGATAAAAAACTAATGTGCTGTGCCACCAGCTATAGAAACTTTATTGGGGAATTTCCAAACAAAAATTCACTTTATTATCAAAACCTCAAAAAGCCCAGAGTGGGAAGTGGAGAGGGCTTTGTCAGAAGTCACTGATTAACGGCTTTTCACAGCTGGATGCTTGTTGTTAGACCCGATGCACTTCACCCTTTCCCGAAGCACTCCTGTCTCCGAGGTCCCTCGCCTGCCTACCCCCGAGGCTAGCCTTCTTCTCCCCCTAGTGACATGGATCCGGATCCGCTGTTAACAATTACGCTACATGCAAATCTTGCCTAATGAATGTATTTACAGAAAATAGAAAATATACACAGTGTTTTTGGGGGGAGGCTCAGGGCTGAGTCAGTTAAGTGTCTGACTCTTGATTTCAGCTGAGGTCATGATTTCAGGCTTGTGGGATCGAGCCCCACATTGGGCTCCACGATGAGCTCAGAGCCTGCTTAAGGTTCCCCCTCCTTCGGCCCCTTCCCCCATCTGTTTCTCTCTCTCTCTTTCCAGCTCTTAAAAAAAAAGGAAAAGAAAATATAACATTGTAAAGAGTTCTACACACGCTGCTGTCCGTATATACCGTGGAGGGTCTGGCCGGGTCGGGCTGGAGGAGTTCTTGGTTATTTCCACTTTGCACCACAAATAGTGCGTTCCCGGGCACGTCCACTCATGCTCCCCCCGGGGGGTTGGATAGCCTCGTCCACTTCTCAACGCACCAGGTTCTTGCCGTCCAGAGAGGCTCGGCGACGTTGCCCCCACCCCAGCTGACCTGTCCTAATCTCCCCTCTCCGTTGGGTTAGGAGACGCTATCCAACTTCCCGTTTTAGCTCCTGCTTCCTTGCCTGCCCGTGAGGCTGCGCACCGTCCACACCTTTACTGACCACACCTAATTCTTAGGGAATAGCCTACTTATACTCTTCACCCATTTTCCTACTTTTTGTCTTTTTCTCATTGATTTGTAGCAATTCTTTCTTGTATGTTTTTATTTTCAAATATTTTGATATATGAAAGATGTTTTATATACTATTTTTATGTAAAATATACTTTTATATATTATTCTTATATATGTGGCAGATATCTTCTGGTATGTTAACTGTCTTTTGAAAGTATAGCTGCTTTCCTTTATTATAAGTGTTCTGTGAATTTTTTATTTATTTTTTAACGATTTTAATTCTAAGTAAACTCCATACCCAACTTGGGGCTCAAATTCATGACCCCGAGGTCTAGAGTTGCACGCTCCTCCATCCGGGCCAGCCAGGCAACCCGTTATTATAAATGTTCTAACCCTTGGTGGGGTCACATTGTATGTGACGTCCCCCACATCGTCCCTTCCTGTGTGGTGATGAGGCATCTCTTGTCCCTGACTCTCATGGACTTGGAGCTGAATGGATTCTGGGTGTGGAGGTCCCACTGTCCCCCCGTCAGCTGTGGGAAGCTCTGCTGGCCACAGACGTAGGTTTCCGCGAAGGCAACGCTTATCTAGCACGGGGGCCCCTGTGCCTGCGTCCCGTGGCTCACACCGGTACTTGTCACCCACACAGCGATGACTGTTTATTAAAAATGCAGCTTCTCAACGACACAGGCTGTGAGCTCGTGGGACTCACCTTCAGTGGGGCAGGACTGCCTCTGAGAATTTCTAGAAATGGACTCGTCTTCCAGGGGTGGCCCAGGTGGGAGTGACGCACAGACTCACACGTGTGCCCGCGCGCACCCTCAGCGTTCACGGGGCTCCTCGGTTTCGGAGGGCTTAGAGCCCCGAAGAGCTTACGTCTTGGGCGTGGCACTTCCGTGGTCGCACGAAGGAGTGGCCGAGCCACCTGAGTCAGCACTAGCTCGGCCACGTGAGACCCTCCTCCCCGAGACGCTGACACGCGGTCCGAGCGAGTGAACTGAACGCAGGAAGGGCTCCTCTTGGGGCAGATGGCTCAGTCACACGCCCGCTCGGGTAGAGTCTGAATTTTCCGATGGGCGAGATCGCTCCGCAGTGACGGCCGGAAGCCCAGGGTCCAGTGTCCCGCCTGCTGTCACCCAGACTGCTTGCCCGTGCCTCGACTAGAACGCATGTCAACGAGGCACGGCGAGAAGAGCCCTCAGCACACGGCTACAGAACACGTGTAATTCCAGGGCGTTCCAAGCCAGAGAACGCGTGGGGTGACACAGCACAGATTCTCCGAGCACCTGGGCTGGAGGCCAGGTGCCAGACCCAGCGCCCCGATAGGCCAGCGAGTTAGCGAACCTTAGAGCCCCGTGTCCTCGTCTGTAATACGGGGGAACGGGGCCATCGTGGTCGCCAACAGAGCTCGGACTGCGACGTCCCTGCTCAGCCACACTGAGTCTTCCTAAGTTCCAGGCCCTGCAGTTAGACCGGAGTCCCCTCGGGAACGGGGAAACGGGGACCCGTGTGTCGGTTGTGTGCTTGTGTGAGTGATCAACTCACACGTTCTTTCTCGTGCTCCTCAGTGTGAGTGACTGCCCTCCCTCCTCCCTCCCTGCCTCCCCGCTTCTCTCCCTTCCCCCCTCCTTCCGGTGCTGCTCACCTCTTTCTCTTCCCCTCCCACACGGCGGTTCCCTCCTCCTGCCCCCTGCCCGTGCGGATGGCCAAGAGTGGAGGGGCTCCCGCGGTCGGATGGGAAAGCTGCTGCCATCTGTCGTGCAGAAAGGCTGGGCCTTCACATCCATGAGGGCCTGCTGGGAAGAAAGGCTGTGCGCACCCCTCCCCGCCCTCTCCTGGGGAGCGGGGAGGGCGTCGAAACTGGGATCTGAATCCTGCCTTTGCTCCTGGTGTGACCCCGAGTGAGTGAGGCCCGCTGCAGAATGCGTGTCCCGTGACAGAACGAGACGCGTCGTGTCCACACCGTAGGAGGCAGCAGTAACGGCCACCTGAGTAGGGGAGTTCGAAGACGGCGGACGCTTCTGGAAGAGCGCCTTGTAGACTGCCAAATCTCATGCAACTGTGAAGTGCACATGGGCCATTTCGAGAGGGTTGAACACACGACCCTGAGAAGCGGACGCGCAGAAAGCCCCGTCCAAGGCTGGGACGTGCAGGTGCTGCTGGGGCTTTCCAGAGCGGGGTGGAGACGAGCGGCCCCGTGCGGCCGCCGCTGCTGTCCTTGAGCCAATTGCTGGGAAGAGCCGTCTGGACCGAAGGACATGCAGAGACATGCACGCGAGTCGGTGTCCCGCGGGCACAAGGAGCTCGTGGTGAGCGGACGGACTCTCCAGGAACCCCTCACACCCGTGAATTCCATCTGGGGGTCGGGTTGGTCCTCTGGGATTTTAGCTGGAGATTTAAGATCGTTTCACGAAATGGGACATTAGCCAGAACTTGAGCCTCCCTGAGGGTCCTTCCAGAACACTCTCTGACCCTGGGCATGACCCTCCACTCCCCATACCCTACATCACGTTCATCAGGGAGTCCTGTCCCTGATGAACGCCCACTCCCGTCCTCGCCCTGCCATGGCCTGCTCCCCACGTGGCAGCCAGACTGGGAGCCGCCGTGTGCTGGCCTCGTCTGAACCCTCCCCAGCACCCCGATCTCCCAGGGAGCAAGCACCACATACCCAGTACTGACCGCTGCACTCAAACCCCATCCGCACTCGCCTTCTAGGAGCCCCTCCTGCACATTCTCGGCTCCAGCCTCCCTGGGCAACTAAGCACACTCCCCGCCCTCCCCCCCAGGGCCTTTGCACTGGCTCTGGCCACTGCCTGGAAGGACCTCCCCTCAGAGGTGTGTGTGGCCCCCACGGCCCTCCTGGGGTTGTCTCCCTCAGCCGCCCACAGCTGACGGCACCCCCACCGTTCGGCCCTGGGCCCTGCACCAGGATGCAGGACCCCGTCCCAAGCTTAGTGAGCCCAGGACTCTGCGTGTTCATTCACCAGGCTGTTCCCAGAGCCTGAAACAGTGCCTGGCGTGTGGCCGAGGGTCAGCAAGTATCTGTCGAGCGAATAATGAGGAATCACTAGAGAAACGTGCAGACACCACGTGGTACTTTGCTGGCTCCGAGCAATTCTGAGGGTCTGGTTTTCTTTGAATTATGGACACAGGATATTATTTTATGCTTGAGGCTTTCTTGAAGCCAAGGTAGCTGAATTTAATGGAAAGTATTCCCAGGAAGAACCAGATCTGGGCACCCTTGCTTATTACTGCAATACTGACAGGATATTGAACCCCTAGTTCTGGATCTATCTTCATGTAATTTTTTTTTAAGAGAGAGACGGAGAGAACGGGACCAGGGTGGGGCAGGGCAACAGAACCGCAGGAGAGAGAATCTTAAGCAGGCTCCCAGCTCAGCGTGGAAGCAGACGCGGGGCTCGATCCCAGGACCCCGAGATCATGACCTGCGCAGGAACCAAGAGTCGGGCAGTCAACTGACCGAGCCACCCAGGAGCCCCACAGAATGGTTCTAAGATACAAATAGCATCACTGAAAATACACGTGTGACGGAAGAAAGATCACTCCCACCACTGAACGCGTCCACACGCGTCCACCATCCGTCATCCCAGAGAAGGTTCACGGGACAGTCTCGCACGTGCCTTCCCGAGTACATCCAGCCCTGCCTCCCCGGCCCCAGGCTGACATCTGCAGCGTCTGCAGAACATCCCCCCCACCTCCCCCCACTTCACGCCTCCTGATTCCTTAACCGGCTCCCAGCTGGTAGACACTTGGGTTGCCTTCCTTCGTAGAAACACTTCCCGACTGGCCCCAGGACCCATCTCTGACGACGGGCGGACCGAGTCTGTGTGCGGACGGTCACACTGCCCGCTCGGACGGAGGACATCACCGGCCTCGGCCCGCAGGCCTCTGCGCCCGAACACTCGCTCCCCATCCCCGGGCCCCAGATCGCGGCAGCCACCGTCCTGCTTTGACTTTGCGATTGACTGTTCCGAGGTCTTCGTGGACATGGGGTGTGCGGTATTTGTCTTCTCGTGATGGGCTCGGCTCACTGGGCATCATGTGCTCGAGGCCTGTCCCCACGGCGGCCGGGGTCAGAGCGTGTCTCCTGCTTTAGGCTGACCGGCGTTCCCCCCAGGGGACGTGCGCGTCTGGGTGACCCGCGCGTCGGCCGCTGACGGTTGCTTGCAGGCTTAGCTACTGTGATTCTCTCCTTTTAGTTGTAGCTTTTCATAGCTTTTCTAACCTTCCTAGAGCCGAATCCGTCGGTTTCCCCGCGTCGGCTCTTTGGTGGAGAAGCGGAATGTTACGTGAGACGCTGACTGCCCGGTCGTCGCACACAGTGATCCCCGTCGTGGTGGCAGCAGCCGTCCGGCGGTGCCCCGTTCCCATGGGTTTTGTGAACCCTGGGAAGGGAAGCAGCGAGGGGCGCATGTACCTCCGGCGAGCAGCGTGTGCGTGTGAGTCCGGAGAGAGGGAGCAGCCTGTCCCCCTGGTTAGGCCGGGACGTCGTGTCTCAGAGCAGGACCACACCTGACACACGCGTGAGCAGAAGCTGCCTTCCTTGGGCGGCCTGGGAGGTGCTCCGACCTTGCCAGTCTGTGCTCTGGCCGCGCTCAGGCAGACGGCGGCGGGCGCAGACCAGCGGGCCTCTTCCAGCTGCCCGAGATACGCTGCGTGTCCTTTCCCGTGTGGTCACCTATGTCAGCAGTGGTGTGAAGGCCCGTCACCCCAGAATCCGGACGTTGCTGAAGGCTGACCAGCGCACTGGGGGAACACTTAAAGAATGATTGCAACAGTTTTCTGATTCTTTGGGTGGTTGTCGGAAGCTCATGGAATGAAAAGAACAGGGTTTGCCTTCCCTTCCAGGCCCAGGAGCGAAGAAGGTCGGTGACCTCAGGCCGCTCACGTTCTCTGGGGCCTCGGTTTCCTTGTTTGTCAAAAGAAGAGCAGGTATTAGGCTGGGTGATCTCAGAAGTCCTGTGCAGTCAGGACGCTCTACAATCACCGTCCAGAATTACAGTGCACGGTTCACACTGTTGTAAAACTGATCAGAGACGGAATGAATCAGGACAGAGACAAGCAGCTCTCCTCGGGCTCCGAGGCCCTGTTGCACCCGGCTCTATCGCTAGCCCCCGTCCTGTTTACAAACATCAGGGCAGTTCTACGTCAGACAACCGAAGAAGAGGAGTGAGGCTTCCCGTCCTCCAGAGCTGTGCTGTCCGGCCTGCGGCCGTTGGACACTTGAGATGTGGCTCGGCTGATTTCAGATGGGCTCTAAGTGCAAACACACAGCGCATCGCAAAGCGTGTGGGCAAAGAATGTAAAACAGCTCAGTAATTTAGATATCGATTACATATTGATATCATAATATTTTATTTATTTATTTGAAATCATAATATTTTAGATAAATTTGTTCTTTAAATCAACTTTACATGTTTCCTCTTACTTTAGAAATGTGGCTGCTACGAACTTGAACTTCCCTCTGTAGCCTGCGCTGTGTTTCCGTTGGAGGGCACCGCTCCCAGGGATGGTGCGGATGGATCCGGGGAGACCCGTGCGGGTGCCGAGGGGACGGCTGTCTGCTTTAGTGAAGTGGCAGTTTCTTTGCTTTTCATCTCACTAATCTGTCTCGTGATTTTTTTTTCTTTTTTTAAAAGATTTTTACCTATTCACTTGACAGAGATCACAAGTAGGCAGAGAGGCAGGCAGAGAGAGAGGAGGAAGCAGGCTCCCTGCTGAGCAGAGAGAACCCGATGCGGGACTCGATCCCAGGACCCTGAGATCATGACCTGAGCCAAAGGCAGAGGCTTTAACCCACTGAGCCCCCCAGGTGCCCCTGTATCGTGATTTTTAAACTGTGAAATTTATTCCCCAACAGGAGGACGGCTTTGTAAAGAAGTTCGAGCCCAAGTCCGGCTGGCTGACCTTTCTGGAAGTTACAGGAAAGATCTGTGAAATGTTCTCTCTCCTGAAGCAATACTACTGACCGGCCCACAGGGACACTCCCCGTTGTGAAACGCGCCCAGTTTCCTTGACTTCTACAAAAAGTGTTGCCAACACTTACTTCTATTTCTAAATAAACAAATTTGGTTTTGTAACTTGATGTCTCCATGTGATGGAGATTTTGTTCTCGTTTACGTGAATAAATTGTGTATGTGCTTCAGTGCGGCATCTGTGTCCTGCCCTTGTCCAAGTGGAAGGACGAAGCTCAAGACAGGGGCAGGTACTGAATCGAGAGGACGAGGGCAGGAAGGGGCGTCTTTCCTGTCCCGCGGCTGACCTTCTGGAGGCTGCGCCCGTTACCCAGAAGTCATTTTCCGTGTCACTCGTGGAGATCACGTGGGGGCAAGTCCACGTCCTGCTCCCCTGTGGCCCTGGGTGCGGAGGGGTTTCCTCTGCTGCCCGCCCCCCCCCGACCCTGCTCCATGGCCCACTGTCCAGAGAGGACAGACAGAGGCAGTGACAGACGCAAGGGCACTTAGGTAGTCAGGACAAAGGCACTTTGGTCAAGGACTAATTTTTGAGCCATTATTCAACTTTCCCCTTAAAAAAGTTCACAAATTAGGGGGCACCTGGATGGCCCAGTTGGTGAAGCATCCGACTCCTGGTTTCAGCTCAGGTCATGATCCTGCGGTCGTGAGCTCAAGCCCCATGTTGGGCTCCGCCTTCGGTGGGGAGGCTGAGGATTCTCCCTCCCTCTCCCTAGGCACCGCCCCCCACACCAAATAAAGACATTTTTTAAAAAGTTCATAAATGAGAAAATTATGTCTTTTGTTACATCCTGAGTTCCAACGGCAGGTCAGCAACTTTGACGGCAGGACGGGAGCGCCACACTTTGTTCCAGACCTCCCCATGCTTCTTCGTCCTCCCGACGGTCTCTGTCCCACCCCTGCCCCTCCCCGGGGCTTCCATCACCTGCTTAGGGAGTAGCCCATCTAATACAGAATCGAGACCCCTTGCTCTCAGGCTCTGGGCCTTCTCCCAGGGGACGTCAGCTAATTCAGGCTTCACTTCCCCTGTGATTTTTTTTTTTTTTTTTTTTTAAAGCTGATTTGAAGAGAGCCCTCCAGAAACCACTCATGCCGTCGTGGAGGTCCACTGCACAAGCCTCACGGAGACTTCCCACGCAGGCTCTCAGCCCTAGGCTCGTGCTCCCCACGGCCGCTGCGGAGCAGAGACCCAGAGAACCAGAGAGGTTTTTATTTTATTGGACTTTATTTCATCATGAGAAACTCCCTCATCCCCACCCCGTTACCCCCAGCATGCTCTACCTCTCCTCTGGGGGCCATCAGTGTGTTCTCTGTAGTTACTAGTCCCCCTGGGATCCTTAACAATGTGGGTTAGGACACTGGGGCAAGTCAGGAGGGAAAGATTTTTGGCAGAAGTCACTCTAGCTGATTTATCAAATTGCACCGGAGAGCCAAGCACCTGGGCCCCTGGGCGTGCGTCAGTCTGGAACAGGGAGCTTCTCTACCTGTTGTTTCCCTTGGTGCACCCGGCTCCCTGCTCCGTGGGGGAAGTTACCGTCATGTTTCTGTGAATCAGAACTGAGTGTCAAGTCATGAATGGACAGAACGGGAAGTGTGTGTGTGGGTATGGCTGCCTGAAATACATTTGCACAAGAAACCGGAAGGCCTGTTTTTGTTTGTTTGCTTTTAAGAAAGAGCTTCAGAGCATGAGCGGGGGGCAGGGGCAGGAGGAGGGAGAGAGAGAATCCCGCACACGGGCCGTGATCCCAGGACCTGAGCGGAAATCAAGAGCTGGACGTTTCACCAACTGAGCCCCCCACGTGCCCCTAAACCCAGGCTTTTATGCCACGATGATCTCATTAACAGAGTAAAAACTGCTGGGAAGGCAGGAAACTTCTGGTTGGTTGTGACCTGGTCTTTCAAACTGCAGCTCCCTGTGTGTGTGTTTAAGATTTTATTTATTGATTTGACAGAGAGATCACAAGTAGGCAGAGAGGCAGGCAGAGAGAGAGGAGGAAGCAGGCTTCCTGCTGAGCGGAGAGCCTGATGCAGGGCTCGATCCCAGCACCCTGAGATGGTGACCCGAGCCAGAGGCAGAGGCTTTAACCCACTGAACCACCCAGGTGCCCCTCCCTGTGTGTTTTATTACTGAAAAAATATGGGGGGGGGTGAGGGCGGGGGCGGGGCAGGTGCTTTGATCCTCATCTCTTCAGAGAGATGAAAGTGAAACAAATACAGACCTAAATATAAGGGAAAACTATAAAAACCCCAGAGGAAACACAAGAGAAAATCTTCACAACCTTGGAGCAGGTAAAGGTTTTGAGGCACAACACAAAAAATGCACCAGAAAAGGAAAAAAACCCAAAAACCTAAAAACTATTCTCTTATAAAGACAATCTAGAATGATATCCGAATAAAGGTGTTCAACTCAAGATCGCAAGGCACAGGTTGGGAGGCGACACGTCACACCAGCGCCTGCGGAGGCCCCGCACCGAGCATATGGATCACTTAGAGTTCAGGGACGACACAGCCGCCAACCCGGTTTAGAAACGGACGCCAGCCCGGAGCACACAGCTCGGGAAAGCAGGAGGCCCGTGCATACAGGAAAGATGCCAGAGGCCACTGGTCACCACGGAACTCGCGCTGGACGCACCATGAGACGCGAATGGTCCCAAACGGCTCCCGCAGGAAGGACCGACAGCACCAGGCTCCAGGGAGACACGGAGCCGAGGGTCTCTTGGGCGTGACGGGCACAGGGAAAACTGTGCATCTTTGGAAAACAGCACGAGAGACTCTTCTCACCGGAAACACACAGTGACCCCAGGGCCACTCGACAGAAGTAAAACACGTCCACGCCATCCCCCGCCGCGTCACTCACACCGGCGGGAAGACCGGAGACAACCCAAGCGTTCTACACTCTGCACACGTCCGTGTGTCTGTGTCAGGGGCCGTGACTCGGCAAACACCGGCCGTGGGGCGCCGGCTTGTGCAAGGGACGGACCAAGTCAACCGCGTGTGAGAGAAAGCCACGGGTCACGGAGGAGCACCCCGTGGGTGCGTCGTCCGCAGGAAACCAGAGCAGGTCGGACGGGCGGTGGCGGAGAGTGCATGAGTGGCTGCCGGGGCTGGGGCGGGGGCTGGGGCCCGGCGGGAAGGTCTTCCTGGGCTGGTGAGACTGTCCTACACCTTCAGGGAGGTGTGTGCCCTTGTCAGAACTCACAGGGGGGAGGCGCCTGGGGGGCTCAGTGGGTTAAGCCTCTGCCTTCGGCTCGGGTCATGATCCCACGGTCCTGGGATTGAGCCCCGAATAGGGCTCTCTGCTCCGCGGGGAGCCTGCTTCCCCCCCTCTCTCTGTCTGTCTCTCTGCCTGCTTGTGATCTCTGTCTGTCAAATAAATAAATAAAATCTTAAAAAAAAAAAAGAAAACTCACAGAGGCGCTCACTTAGGACAGGAGCATTTTAGTATAAATCATATGTCAGAGTAGTTGGATTTTAAAAAGCCCTTTTTTTACAAAAAAAAAAAAGAAGAATCAGAAGAAGAAGAAAATAGACCCTCCCTAGAAATAACGCACACTAAGGGAAAGTATAAAAGGAAAGAAAAAAGATCACCCCAAATACAACTAACGTGGAATGCCACCGGGATGCTGGGGGCTCAGGTGGGGGCTCGAGTCACGGTCACCATCGGGCTCTGCGCTCAGCACCGCGTCTGTCTGTCTGTCCCTCTCCCTCTGCTTCTCGCACCGAGCCCACTCGCACTCTCCTTCTAAAATAAATAAAACGTAAAGAAAACACAAAGCGGATGCTGTGAATGCTCACATAAAATCAGGAAGCACTATTGCTGGTGCCCTGGTCACGTACACGGACATTGTGACTTCGTCCTAACGCCCGTGGCCACTCTGCCAGGCCCTCTGCGTGGGCGGCCCTCCCCGCATTATGGCCACGGACCCCATGATAGCCTCGGTGGCCTGTTTCCAGCACCTTCTCCCGCAGACCTTCCCACATGTGGTCCCCTCTGCTTCCCTAGCTGGTCCCCTTGTTCAGGCTTACTTGCCTTCCGAGTCCAGCTCAGAGGTCGCTGTCTCAGGGATGGCCCTGCCCGACGAGGTTCCGCTCTCCTGCCACCTCCCCAAACAGCGCCTTCTCAATTAGAGTTTGCTGTTTGTGGGATTTCACGCCAGCGTGTCTGTTTCCCGCAGACAGCAAGCCCGGCAGGCAGGAGCCGCGGCGTCTGCGCTCCCCCCCCCCCACGCCGAGTCTCGTTCAGAGCCGGTCAAAGCTCAATGAGCTCTTGTCAAAGATACAGCTGAACAGACTTGAGTTGGTTTGGGAATGTGCGGCCGCAAGGCCGGGGCAGGGCAGAGTGTGGGCTTCAGCGCCCGCCCCTCCTCCTGCTCCACTCCCTCCCGGCCCCGTGGGGCCGCCCAGACGCCGACTCCCCATCCAGCTCACGCGCCGGGCCGGAGCGTGAGCTGCTCCCCCACAGAGGCCTGCGTCGTCCCCACCGGCTGGCGGGGGGAGCTCCTCTCCCGCGTCTGTGCCCCCCACCCCGTTCTGTGTCTCCTCCGGGGAGAACGGCCCTAGCCCCGACTGGGCGTCACCATCTCGGCTCTGGAACTTTCTGCCGAGGGTACAAAGCTGTTGACGGGGAAATGTCGCTTCGGGTGACCCCACGGAGCACGAGCACAAGGTCTGTGTTCACCTGCAGTGACTCGGCGGCAGGGCCGGCACGGCCGCATCATTTCTGCTGGTGCTGGTGGGTCTTCTGGGATTCACCCGCCTCTGGCCTGAAGGCAGGATTCTCGATGGCCAACAGCCCAGCGCGGTGATTTCCCGCCTTAACGGAGCACATCTAACCGGCCCCCAGGAGAACCAAGCCTGTGGCCAGTGTTTTCTAGAAGCCGTTCTGCAGCTCGAGGCTGACGACTCTGCCGTTAGGGCAACGGAAGGACGCACGCGCAGGAAGTGTGGGCGCACACCAGCGCTCTGAAGGATCGCAGTCGCAGACTTCGCTGGTCTCGCCCGCGGCTCGTGCGAGCCCCTCCCTCCAGCCGCCCACTCTGCACCTGTCCCGGGCGCTTTTCTCCCGTCCTCTTGTGGCCGTGGAGGGGCCCACGTGCTGGGGCCCGAGCCCTACACGTGTGGGTCAGCGCCCCCAGCCCCGCTTCTGCAGAAACATCCCTTCAGCCTCCCTTAAGTAAAACCCAACCCACAAGCTCTCAGGGACTGCCCTGATTTTCTGTTCTCATTCTGAGAAAAACTCCTCAAAATAGAGTCCACACTTGCCCTCCAAACTCTCCTCTCACGGTCTCTGGGACCCTAGTATCCGTCAGACTCTCAGCCCACGAGCAAGGTCAAGGATGGCCTCCCCGTCCTCAGACTTCCTGGCAGGATGACATCGGACCCAGCGGATGTCTCTGCATTGTTAGGGACGTGGGGGACACAGGTCTCTGGTCCTCCGGGCTCACTGGCCGCTCCTCCCATCTCCTTCGATGGACTTTCGTGATCTCCCTGAGCCAACTGCCCGCCCCCAAATACTGAGGCGTCCCCGGCCGGTCCTCGGCTTCCCTGCTTCCCACACCTACCCTCCAACTTCCGGGAGCATCCAGGGAGCCGGCCTGACGGGGCCCCGAGCTCACGCCACAGCCCGGACCGCGTCCCTGAGCTCCGGACGCAGATGCTCCGGTGCTGACCTGACATCTTCCTACAGGGTATTCCACAAGCCTGTCGGACCCCGTCATGGGAAATCCCAATGCCTGTCCCGCTCCCCAAGCCCGGCACCCCGCATCCTTCGCCCTCTCCGTCCGCTCAGGCAAATCCTCCGCTCTTCCACCCTCTCGGCTCACACCCCGAGTGCAACCCGCGGGAGGGGCATCGGGTTCCGTCATGACGAGCCGCAGGGGGTCGGCAGTCACCGCCCTCAGCACCGCTACCCCGGCCGCACCCCCGACCATCTCCTGCCGGGGTTTTGCAGGAAGCCCCCGCTGGCCTCGCTTCTGCCCCTCACAGTGTGCGCCCGACGAGCCGCGAGCGGGAGCCTTGAGCAGGCGAGAGAACGTGCCTGAGGACGTCTGGGGGATGAGGGGGCAGCGAGGGAACGGAGTCCGTGACACCGTGACAGCGACAGTGACAGAGGTGACAGATGGGAGCCATGCCCACGAGGAGCGCAGGGCAACGCAGGGAGCAGATGAGTCACTACACCGTGTCCCGGAGACTGACACCGTGCGTCAGCCAGGCCCCGACGAAAGGAAAAAGAAACAAACGGAAGACGCTGTATGGTATGTCCCTCCTCAGAGCGGCCGGGGCTGTTCACCTCGCTGCGCGGAACAGCCAGACGCCGCGCATTCGCTCGGGATGCTTGCTCTGCTGTTCTTACAAGGTGTTCCCCGGCCCAGGTCCCCTGCGAGCCCCAGCTCCCCCCGCCGTGCCCGGTGCACTCTGTGTTCACCCCCGTCTCCCGACCCCCGGGGATGACGCACGGCTTCCGAGGATAACACACTCGGGGGACACGGATGGCGGTGACGCGATCATGAGGCCCCATCCCACGCCCACAGTTCTCTGGGGATTAGAGATCTAAGCTGCAGCCCCCACTGCTGCAGGTGTGCGCGACGGTGCTCGGGCTTCCAGAAGCACAGTCCTTGAGCAAGAGGCCGCGAAGGCCTGCCCCACTGTTACTGGTTCTCAAAGATTGGGACCAAACCAGGAAGGCTCTCTTCCCCCAGACAGGCAACGCACGATGAAGGAGACGAGGCTCTTCTCTTGTTACAGCGTCTACGCAGCACACAGAGCCATCCGGAGTAGCCACGGACGCCCAGGAGAACCATGCCTCCAGAGTGCGGTAGACGCGTCCCACTGGCATTGAAATCATGGAGAAGGGGCGCCTGGGTGGCTCAGTGGGTTAAGCCTCTGCCTTCAGCGCAGGTCATGATCTCAGGGTCCTGGGATCGAGCCCTGCATTGGGATCCCTGCTCAGCGGGGAGCCTGCCTCCCCGCCCCCATCTGCCTCTCTTGCCTACTTGTGATCTCGCTATCAAATAAATAAATAAAATCTTAAAAAAAAAAAAACACAAAGAGACAAATGAACCTCCCCCGCCCTCCATCCTCCAGACCCCACACCTCGGCCTCATCTCCTGCCTCTCTCTGCCCATGAAGCTCTCCAGCCATCTCTCGGTTCCTCTGGAACGCCCCATGGTTGTTTCCTCTCGGGCCTTTGCACGGAATTGTTTCTTCTTAGAAAACTCCCCTCTCTGCTGCGGGGTTAGTGCTTACTCAACCTCAGGCCGTCGGTGGCGAGGCCGCTTCCTCGTGCGGGGGGCGGAGCTTGTGGTGGGGGAGGAGCCGCGGTCATCAGACCCCCGAGCGGTCTAGACGGAGGGAATGAGGGGCGCCGGCTGATGGTACCGACAGTCTGCACGTCGTTCTAGTTCTTCCTGCAAACTGCCGCTTGGTTTAGACACTAGGCTGTGGCAGTGTGTCCTGAACTTTAATACGAGTACAAATCACCTGGGGATCTGTTAAGATTAAAATACAGGTTCAGGCCCGAGACCCCGCGTGCCAGACGAGGTTCCGGTGGTGCCGACGTTGCTGGCTCACGAACCGGGCTCGGAGTAGCAGGCGTGGGTGGATGCACGGCGTTTTGGTGTGCTGATGGAAAGTAAGTCTTGGTCTATGCAGGTAAGAACGAGGCCGTGTGTGAAAGTGAGTTCAGTGTGTTTCTTTCCTGACAGTGGAAACTATTCGTTTCCGCTCCTCCTCCTTCACACCTGCCCGTCCTCACCCACTTGCAAGTTTCCACAAAACCTGTCGGATGGAACGTGTGTGACCAGCTCGGTATCACGGACGCGAAACGGTGGGCTTTCTTGTTAGATTTCTGGAATGGCTGCCTGCCACCCTTTTTTTTTTTTAAGATTTTTATTTATTTATTTGACAGACAGAAATCACGTAGGCAGGGAGGCAGGCAGATAGAGAGAGAGGGGGAAGCAGGCTCCCTACTAAGCAGAGAGCCCGATGCGGGCCTCGATCCCAGGACCCTGATATCATGACCTGAGCCGAAGGCAGAGGCTTTAAACCACTGAGCCACCCAGGCGCCCTGCCACCCTTTTCTGAACATTGCCTGCTGTGTCCAGTCGCTCGGCCCTCAGCTGTGGTGCAGAGCACGCGGGCTCTTCCCTCCGGACCCCAACTTCCAGGCAGAGCATGAGGTTTTCCCAGATTCAGCCGGCTGCTCCCCCCTCAGTTTGCTCTGGCCCAGCAGCCCCCCAGCACCCATGCTTCCCAGGCCCAGGGCTGAGCACGGAGGGTACAAGCTACCCACGGCCTCAGGCTGACGGTCCCCCGGCGTCTGGGACACGGCTGGGACAGAGGCGGCGGGCCAGCATGGGTTTTGGAGGTCCCGATTTCTTTCACGTAGCAGCCCCCCACTTAGTGAGCCTGGGCGAGCCACGTGGCCCGTCCAAACCGATTTCCTGTTCCGTGAAAACATCACAGTTTCCAGGTCCAGGGCTCCGCGCGGGAGGAAGCAGAGCAGCCTCCGGCCCCGCCGGCCGTCACCCACGTGCTCCTCTCGCTCCGACGGCTGCTTCCTCTGCCCCGGACCGGGCAGGCCGTCGCGAGGTTTCACGTCAAGCACCGGAGCGCACCAGCGAGGAAGTCCCTGCTGGACGTTTCCAGAGCTCCTCTCCCTGGCGGGGGCTTCCAGGGACTTTTGTCCCTCTCTCTCCCCTCCAGTGCGCCGGAACCCACTGCATTAGCTCCGTCACGGGCTCTGTTGGACTCCCCCCTTCCCTCTGGGAACCGACGGATGCGCCTCTGCCCGTCTTACACACCTGTTTAGGGACCATCTTTCTGTGATTGTGGCTTTCGGTCTGTGACCCAAGTGCCTTATCAAAGTATTTCTTCTTAAAGAAAGGTCATGGGGCGCCTGGGTGGCTCAGTGGGTTAAGCCTCTGCCTTTGGCTCGGGTCATGATCCCAGGGTCCCAGGATTGGGCCCTGCATCGGGCTCCCTGCTCAGCAGAGAGCCTGCTCCCCCCCACCCCTCTGCCTGCCTCTCTGCCTACTTGTGATCTCTGTCAAATAAATAAATAAATAAATCTTCAAAAAAGAAAAAAGAGAAAGAAAGGTCACATAGGTGGTGCTTTCCCAGGAGGACTTCTGGTGAATAAACGCTCTCCCTCAGCGCACTGGGACAGCTCTGTGGTCAGCCAGGCCTGGGGGTCTCGGGCAGCACAGCGCACGGCACCAGGTAGCAGACGGCGACAGGACCGCATGGGTCACCGAGGGGAGCAGGGTCCGATGATGACAGGCTTTCACCAGAGGAAGGTTCTAGAGACAGTGATAGGACGAGAGTGTTTTCTTCCTAAGAAGGGAAGTGCGGGGACCGGGTTGTAGGGACTCTGGTCGCTGGGAGAGGAGTTAGGAGCTGCTGTACCGGGTGGTTAGGAAACGTGTGTTGACGTACACTCGGGTCAACGAGAACTTCTAGTTTTTCACAGGGTCATCTCTCCCATCCCATGCGTCCACCAAGTTTATTTACCTAGCAGGTTTTTTGAACTAATTTTAATCTTACAGAAAAATTTGCAAAAACAGACTTCCTGTATATCCTTCATCTAACTTCCAACAGCATCCCTCGTAATCACGGTACGGCTTTCTTTCCAAAGAAGCTAATGTCGACACCACACCGTTACGTAATGTACAAACCTTACCTGAATCCCACCGGTTTCCCACCAATGCCCTTTCTCTGGTCCAGAAGCCCAAGGACGGCTCAATGTCCTTAACTGTCCCATCTCCTTCATCTCCGGTCCCTAAGGTTCTTGGTCTCTCATGACCTTGAGATTTCTAAAGAGTGCTGGTCAGGTGTTTAGAGAATGTCTCTCAGTTTGGGTTTGATTTTTTTCATGATTGAGGTTTTCCTGATTTTTCTGGCGGAAGGAATAGCACATAAACGAATTTGTGTCCTTTTCAGTGGGCCGTATTAGGGGGCACATGTGTCTTATCCCATGTTAACATCCAGTAAGTATCTTATGGGGAGATACTTCGAGACCACAAAAATGATCTTTTTGTTTCTTTTTCTTTTGCCTGCTGATTTTAGCCCCTATCAACGGTTCTTGCTGGCACTGATTGGTTGTAAGTGCCAATTCTGCCTGATGGTGATTCTCGATTTCCACCATTCCTTCGACATTTATTAACTGGAATTATAGGACAAGGAGCTATGTCTACTTGTTATTTTTTTTATTTATCATTATCTATTTATCAATCACTATGGACCATGGATATTTATTTTATTTCATGGGTTATAGAGTAAAATTATTATTTTGTCGCTCAAATTGTCCCAGCTTAAGCTTCTGGGAACTCCAGTTTGGGTCCCGGCTCCCTTCTGATGTGCTCCCTTCTGCTGGGATCACTTCCTTACCTTGTGGCGCCATGAGCTGTTCCAGGCCCATCTTGCTCCTGCCTCAACGCTGGAAGCCCTACTCCTTGTTGGAGAACGACACTCGGAAACCAAGACCTGGACGCTAGATTTCATTGCTCTGGAGGGTCGCTGCTTCTGTGTGCTCTCACGTACAGAACTAGAAAACCTAAGTCCGTGCATCAAATGTACATCTCTATTTCTCTGTCCATTTGTGTATCTATTGAAAATCACAAATTTATACCAACACTTCCCATTCCAAGGCAACGTAACAGGGCTCATTCCAACCTTTACTCCTTCCTTATTTGTACTTGTTTTTCCTGATGGGGAGACACTGGCGCTCTCATTATCTATGACGCAGTTCCTTATTTGCTCAGTTCTGGAACACAGATAAAGTAGTTTCACAATTACTGATTTATTACCTGATGAGAAATGAACGTCTCAACTGGAGTGCGCTGTCAGGGTACAGCTGCCTCGGCCCCCACTCTTACAGGGGACGGTCAGAATGCTGCTTCCAGCAGTTACCTAAGTCAGTTCTTTCCTCCTCCTCCGTTTGTGGTATGTCAACCATCACAGTGCACGTCCGTCTCATCCCACTGGCCCTGCTCCTGGCTGTGCGGACGTGTGCACGTGTGCAGGCAGACGTTGGCATGGTTCTGAGGATCAGAGCTACCCAGACCAGTGTCCTCGAAGAAATGTCGTTGTCCCCGTCACTCGGCTACTCCCTTACCGCTGCCCCACGCTAACCCTCACCCATGCCCTATGGGGACCCATCGTTTGTTTCCAGTTTATGTTTATTGCATTTTTTTCTTTCAGAAATGAGCGGATATTTGTAGATTTTCTTTTCTGCTGTTCTTTATTTCATGGCGATGTAATGGACATTAAAGTCACCCTTTTAAAATGCACAAGTCAGCAGTTTTTAGTTTACGCACAGTGCTTCGCAACTAGCCTCTCTGTGTAACTTTAGAACATTCTCATCACCCCAAACAGAAGCCCCGTACTCCCGCCTCAGTCCTGGGCGACCACTCCCTCACCTGCTGTCTATGTGGATTTGCCTGTCCTGGGTATTTCATTCAAATGGGACCATGCAGTATGTGGCCTCTGTCACTGGGCCATGCCCGCTGTAGCGTCCCAGGTTCCCAGGAGCAGGAGGGATCTCGTCTTTACACCCTCACCGACACTCTCTGTGCTTCTGATTACAGCCGTGTGTGTGTGTGTGTGTGTGTGTGTGTGTGTGTGAGTGCGCGCGCCCGCGTGCGTGCACAGCGTCCCTTTGTGGTTTGGGTTTGCAGTTCTCTAAGGACGAAGGATGCTGCTATCTTACTCCGTCCTTGGTAGCCATCTTAGGCGGAGACTTGTTTGTACTGAAGTCTCTGGCCGGTTTAGATTACCTTCTCTTACTGCTCAGTTGTAAGGGCTCTTTACATACTCCGGATTTAATTCCCTCGTATATGCGATGATGTCCTTTAACGTACGAACATGCTTAATTTTGATGAAGTCGGATTATTTTTCTTTTGTTGCTTGTGTCTGGTGCTCTAACTAAGGAGCCACTACCTAGTCCACGGTAATGAACATATGCGCCTACGTTTTCCTCATAGGGTTTGGTTTGAGCGCTTACCTTTAGGCCTTTGATCTACTTTGAGTTAAACTGTGAATATGGTGTGAGGTAAGGATCCCACTTCCTTGTTCTCCACGTCCCATCACTGTTTGTTGGAGAAAACCATTCTTTCCCAATAGAATCATCTTGGCTCTCTTTCTCAGGAAAATCAAGTGACCGTGAATGTGAATGTTTATTTCTGGGCTCTTGATTCTACGCCATTTACCTATCCTTCTCTTCCTTATACCAGGACTACACTGCCTGGATTACTGTGGCTTTCTATTAACTTCTCGAGTTCAGTTCTGTGAGTTTTCCAACTTTGTTCTCTTTTCTCAAGACTGTTTTGCTTATTCTGGGTATCTTGTTTTACCATGACAATTTTATAATAAGTTTGTCGATTTCTGCAATAAAGCCAAATTTGACAGGTATTGCGTTGACTCTACAGATCAGTTTAGGGAGCAATGCTATCGTAATAGTAAGTCTTCCAACCCATGAATGTGGGATGTCCTTCAGTTTATATAGGCCTCCTTTCTCTCAACAATGCCATGTAGTTTCCAGAACTCTAACACCTGTTAAACTTATTTCTAAGTATTTTTTTTATGCTATTGCAAATGGAATTATTTTTCAAATTTGAGACCCTCTGGATTATTACAAAAATCTGTATTGGGCTTCTCTAGAGAAAGGGAATCAATCAGAACATATAGTCTTTTTGTGTATAACTTACGTCTTGTTATATACACCTATTATTATATGCATTTAATAACATATGAGATAGACATATAAATCTCCTACTTACTTTATCTCCTGTTTTATATATAAGTATATAGTTGATCAATAACCAACAAAGGCAGGAACTGCATGGGCTCACTTACACATAAGATTTTTCTCTGATACGGTCCAGTACTATAAATGTATTTTCTCTCATGACTTACAACAGTCCCTTCCCTGACTCACTGTATCGTCAGCACAGTCTGCAACACATACACAAACTAGGTGTTCATCAACTGTGCATGTGGTCTGCAAGGCTTCCCTCACTGGTGGGGTATTAGTAGTTAAGTTTTTGGAGAGGTGACTGTGTAGGGGTCAGTGCTCCGAATGCCCATGTTATCTGAGGGTCACCTGTGTGTGTAGCTCGAAGGAACCAGTAGGGCTGGTTCCACACTTACAAAGGACGGGCGCATGTGATGTTGGAGACAGCAACATCTCCAGAGCCGTGGTCCTAATTTGAATCCAAAGGCCAGGAGCTGCTGCAGGACCAGAAGAACCAGCAACGCATCCCATGCAAACCGCGCCAGGCTGGGAGGCCGGTCTCCTATCCTGCGACCTCGCCGAGCCCCAGTGTACTAGTCCTCACAGCTTTCTGATGGGTTCCTCCGGATTCCCTGTACACATGGTCATGCCGTCTGCAGAGAAGTTTTACTTCTTTCTTTCCAGGCTGGTTGCCCGTTATTATTTTTCTGGCCTAACTGCCTTGGAACCCAACGTTTAAAGAGTTCTTCATTAAAAGAAATTAACCCTCTGTCTGCGGTTTATGCTGCGCGTATCTCCTCCCGTTTGTCAGTGGTCTTTTGTGCATGTGCCGTGCAAAGTTACAAGACACTCGTCAGCAGTCGAACTTACCAGTCTTCTCTCTCACCGCCCTTCCCACACTGCCGTTGTGGGGGAAGCGCCCTCTCTCCCACAGTCTTAGGTTGTACACGACATCCTTCATCCATTTGGAATTTTTTCTTATAGATGGTGAGAGATATGGACATAATTTTACCTTTAAAGCCATGGCTGTCCAGCTCTCCTAGGACCACAGATGGTGCCGGCCCCGTGATCTGAGATGCCGTCTTTGTCATATACCACGCTGCCGTATGGCTTCAGGTCTATTTCTGAGCTTCTGCTCTATTCCATTGTTCAACTGGGTGGCAATCCCCAACTGTTGCAGTTACGTGGGTTTTACCGGATGTTTCAGGTCTGGAAGGGCCGGTTCCGGGCGGCTTTTCATCTTGTTTCGCTGGCTATGCTTGAATGCTTGTTTTCCCACAGGAACTTCAGTAAACGGTAAACCTGATTACCTTAAAACTCACTAAATTTTCTCAACTTCTAATTATTGTACAGTTCAGGCTCCTCATCTACTAAATGACGAACCCCCTCACCTTTCCATGGGATCACTGCTGTCAACGCGCGAGGAGGGGTCAATCGAGAGTGGACGAGCCTTTCCCCAACCGAGTCCCTGGGATTAGCCTTCCTTCCTCCCAGTCCAGGTAAACACCTGCAGACGAGGAAACTCGGGGTCTCCATCTGCTCATTGCTCCGGAGGCCCCAGGGCCCAGCACCCAACCGCCAGCACACGCTGGACCTTGACCCTGTCACGCACTGGGCACTTACTCCGAGTCCTGAATTCTCCAGGAGTGAGCACAAAAGGCACCCGCTGCTTCAACGGTCTGGGTCTGTCCTGTCGCTCAGTTACAAACCGGCTCCTTCCCACCTGTTGGGAAAGAAAAAGAGAGGAAAGTGTTTTTGCCAAAAAAAAAAAAACCGAACAATAATCAACCCTTTAACCCGCAGGTCTGGGCACCCTGTGTACTTCTCTTCGCCGGCCCCTGCGCAGCGGTCAGGCCCCAAGGCTCACTCACAGCAACCTAGGCCAGCGCCGGGGCCGGCCGCGCCCCCTCCCCGAACCCAGGACGGGCCACAGGCGGTCCGTCGCTCTCTGCCCCCCGCAGGACACAGCCCCCCTCCACCGACCCTCCCTCTTCCCTGGGGAGGCACGGAGCCCAGACCCTCCCAGGGGCGGCCCTGAGGCCTAACTCTCTCCCTGGGTCTCCCGCCCACTTCGGGCCCTCCCCCGGGGCCTCACTGGGCCCGGACCCTCCCCCTCCCCCGGAGCCGCCCCTCCCCCGGAGCCGCCCCCTGGGGGGGTTCCCCTGCCCACCTCGGACCCTCCCCCGGGGCCTCACAGGGCCCGGACCCTCCCCCTCCCCCGGGGCTGCCCCTCCTCCGGACCCTCCCCCAGACCCTTCCCCGGATCCACCCACTGGGGGGGGTCCCCCGCCCACCTCGGACCCCCGCCTCCCGGGGCCTCACTGGGCCCGGACCTCCCCCTCCCCCGGAGCCACCCCTCCCCCGGACCCTCCCCCGGACCCACCCACTGGGGGGTCCCCCGCCCACCTCGGACCCTCCTCCCCCGGGGGCCTCACTGGGCCCGGACCCTTTCCCTTCTCTGGGGCCGCCCCTCCCCCGGCCCCTCCCCCCGGCCCCGGCCGACCTCAGACCCTGCCCTGGCCGCGCGGAGTCCCCGGCGGGAGGCGTGCTGGGGGCGGGCGCCCGCGACCCGGAAGCGGGGACGAACACGGGGCGCCCGGGAGATGGCGGCGGCGGCGGCTGTGAGCAGCGCCAAGCGGAGCCTGCGGGCCGAGCTGAAGCAGCGTCTGCGGGCGATGAGCGCCGAGGAGCGGCTGCGCCAGTCCCGCCTCCTGGCCCAGGAGGTACGAGACCGCGAGGGCGACCGCCGCAGCGACTGCCACGCTCGCCGGACGGCCGGGCCGCTCTGGGTCGACGGCCTGCGCAGGCGCAGCTGGCCGGCGCGCGCACGTCCCTCCGCAGGCGCGAGAGGACCCTCCGGGCGCGCGCACGTTTCTCCGCGGGCGGTTCGGGGGCGCGCACGTCCTTCCGCCGGGGGAGTGTGCGGCGAGGGGGTCCCGGGCTGAGGAGGGCTGAGGAGGGTGGAGGCCGGCCGAGGTGAGAGCGGGGTGGGGCCAGGAAGCTCCGGCGCGCTGAGCGCGGGCCCTGAGCCCCGAGGGGCCCCCGAGTCCCGGGCAGCGCGGACGCGCGGCGCAGAGTCCAGTCGCCTCGGGGACGCGGGCGGAGAAGCGCGCGGCCGGCCCGGGGGGTGCCATGCGCGCGCGTGCACCTGTGCGCTCGCGCGCCGCCGGGAGGGGAGCCCGCGGGGGGCGGGGCCGGGGCGGGGCCGGGGGCGGGGCTGCGGCCCCCCAGCTCTGCCCAGCGGCGCGGACTTCCCCGGGGTCCCTCCACGAGCTGCCGCCGGCGCCCGCAGGAACAGGGAGCGCGGGTCACCCGGGTGCTGAGCCCCGAGCGAGGAGCACCCCAGGGAGGCGCGCCGGGCGCCGAGGCCGATGGGTTCTGTCGGTGAGGGCGGGCGTGGGCGGCGCGGGGACCGTCTGGCGCAGGTGGAGGGGCCGCGGCCTCCGCAGCGCCGCGGTCCGCGTCTAACCCGGCTCCGACCCGTTTTATTTTATTTACTTACTTTTAAACGTTTTATTTATTCATTTGACAGACAGAGATCACCGGCAGGCAGAGAGGCAGGCAGAGGGGGAAGCAGGTCCCCACTGACCACAGAGCCCGATGCGGGGCTCGATCCCAGGACCCTGAGATCATGACCTGAGCCGAAGGCAGGGGCTTAACCCACTGACCACCCGACGCCCCACATTTTTTTTTTTAAAGACTTTGTTTTTAATTGAGCTCCACACCCAAAGTGGGACTTGAGTTCACAACCCGGAGATCAGGAGTCAGGTGCTTCCCGGACTGAGCCAGTCGGGCGCCCTGCGCGCGCTTTCCAGGGAGCCTTGAGGAGAAGCCTATGCGGGCATTTTGGGAAACGGGAGTCTGCGCAGTTGAGCAGCCGCGCAGCCTGGCAACAGGTGCGGTGGAGCTCAGAGGGTCCCGGAGAGGAGAGCAGAATGGGGGTTTGACCTCCCTAGGCAGGAGGCGCACAAGGCCTGGGGCAGACTTGGGAAAGGCGCCGGGACGACGAAGATGAGCTGTTTCTCTGTCTGCGGAAGATGAGAGTTCGTAAGTTCCGTGTGGAAGTAGTAGCTGTGCAGAAGCAGAACCAGTGACAGAACAGGGGGACAGGTCAGAGCTGGCATCAGAGTAGAGAGAAACGTTGAAAAGCAGACCCAGGACCCTCCGTGCTCGGTACATAGTCCCCCCTCCAGATACACATACCGAAGAAATGTTTCGCAGCCCAGGGTTTCACAGTTCTTACTATATACAGTAAACTTCAGTATGTTCTGTTTTATTTAAAAAGCTGCTTGTAACCTGCTGTTGGTTTCATGACCAACCAGGGGGTCATGGCTGCAGACATCCAGGTGCTGGGATTAGAACGCTATTTTGCCATAGTGCACAGTCAACAAAGGTGTTAAGTGATGCCATTCTCTCAATAACGTATTTTACAACGCACATTTATTCTTCATGACACAGCACCTTTTTTTATAATTTAGAAATTTATCAGAAAAGCAATGTATGGTGAAGAAATTCAACTTTGTGTCATATCTTGACTCCTCAACTAAATAAGGACATTAGTGCCCTATACCTGTCTTCTGTTCCATCTGCCAGTTTCTGACCCTTATATCATCATTCTTAAATTGTCAAGTTTTATAATATTTGTATTGTTTTATAATTAGAATGGGTCTATGGAGCATTTTCAGTGGCTGATTTCCAAATTTGGAGTTTCAGGGAATAGTATTTACAGTGTATTGATTACATAGATAGTATTCATTGTAGAACCAAGTTGTATGGTTATCAGAAAAGGATGTATGATTCTGTGTCGCTAGATGTGTGTGGCTAGCCAGAGAATGTTTCCAGTGTGACTGCTGAGAACTGTCTTTCGTTACGCTCTAAAATGGCTCAAAATCGTGACAGGCTTTAGTCTGGTCCTGTTTGGAGTCTACGTTTCTAATGTAGCTCTGTGGTTTTCAAGGAGTTTCTGATCACTTTTATTTTTCCTTTTTGGCAAAACCAGAATATGCCTTTATCTTACCAGTAGATTCTTTTTCATTTTGTCTATTTAAATAAATCAGTTTTCTTCCTGAGAGCACTCCAGGCCCCTGCTCCCTCTGCTGTGCGCAGTGCACAGCCTGGACTTCCTCCCACCCTGCTTCTCTGTTGGGCTGCCCGAACCCAGTGTCTTCTTGGTTGGATTTCTTTCTCTCCATCTTACTAGATAGAGTATATTACCAAGGAATTTTTTTGTTCTTAGAAATATCTATGGGGGTAAGGTTTTTAAGACTTTATATATTAGAAAAAGTCTTTACCCTCATATTTCACTGCTGTTTGAATTTCAAGTTTAAAAATATATTCCTTGTTCTCCTTAGCACCCATGACCTCCGTTCAGTGTGAAGACTGGTATCTTTATCTGTTATATCTTTGATTACTTCTTTTCCTTTGTGCCTTTCTGCAATTCCTATGAATCAGCTAGTGAAAATCCTACAGGCTTTCTGTGTCTTTTAAGAGTCTGTCTGTCTTTCTTTCTTTTTTTTTTACTTTCCCCATTTCTTTGTCTTTTTCTCCTACTTTAAGGCTTTCTCCTAAACTTTAAAATTTTGGCATTCTTAATTTTAATTTTCAATGATCATTTCTCAATTTTCGGATTGCTTTTTTTCCATAGCATGTTGTTACCTTATAGATGCAACTATCTTGAATTTGTCTGAGAAAACTAATTAGAATTTAAAAATTTCCCCATTCTCTCAATTATTTCAGTTTCCCACTGATCACCCTTCCCCCTTTTATTCCTTTTCTTTTGTGTTTTGACGTTCTAGGATGTTTGCTGAACCTTCATTGTGGACTTGTGTTTATGAATGAAGGTATGACAGCTCCCGGGATCTCCTTTGCCTTTTGCAGTCGCTCTGGGGGGAGGGGTTCTGCCAGCCCCCCAGCCACGTCGTCTGCGTGTTGTGTCTGCTGCTGCTGGTCTGGAAATACCGCCCCATCTCCTCTCCGTCTCACAGAAATTAGTCAAGTGTCTGTTCTCCTGTTCTCGGTGCCATCGTGGTTTTCTCTTTTTGTGCTTCTTTATTGTCACATAAATGAGATGTCAGGAACAAGGAAGATAAATGCATATGCACGGTCTCGCACTGAATTTTAACTGATTTCTGTTTCTGCTTATTCAGCTCTTGCTGCTTCATATTCTCTTTAAAGAGAACAGACAGGACAGACACGTAACTTTCTCAGAAAGCACCTGGGAGCCAGGAGCCGCAGGTCTTCCCAGGGTCTGGGGGTCGCATTTCTTTTCATTTCGCCTTTTATCAGGCCTCGAGGCAGCGATGGGACTTCTCGGGAGGATGGAGCCGCTTCCCCGGCCGCAGTCTGGTGCGCTCCGCCTGCTGAACGCTTGTGCTCCTTTCCAGACTGACCTGGCTCTCCGTGTCGGTCTCTTTCTGCCAGACCTGTTGATCGGCCAGGGTTGCTGTATCTGCCTTCTTAGCTCAGAGGAACAGGAAAGGAAGGGGCGCTGAGAGCCGCCTTGCGGGTCTGGGGCAGTTCAGAGATTGACTGCTCTGAGGCCCGAGGACACTGAGCACGAGGGCGTGTCCCCACCTGGGGCTTCTCAAAACCTGGTGCTTGTCTCTAGAAGGTCTGCACCTCTCCAGTAGCCCCTCCTCCCATCTCCGCAAACTCTTTAACCTCTGGACAGGAGAGTTGTAGGAGGTGGGGACAGAGGTCGTCAGAGCTGAAGAAGGACAGGCTTGTCCCCTGCTCCCGGGAGCTTACCGCCTGGTCACAATACTGCCATTGGGACTCGTGAGACAGTTAGTGATCAGCCTGATAATACATGAGCAAGTGTTCCGCGCACTCTTTTTTTTTTTTTTTAAAGATTTTTTATTTATTTACTTGACAGACAGAGATCACAAGTAGGTAGAGAGCCAGGCAGAGAGAGAGAGAGAGAGAGGGAAAGCAGGCTCCCTGCTGAGCAGAGAGCCCGATGCGGGACTCGATCCCAGGACCCTGAGATCCTGACCTGAGCTGAAGGCAGAGGCTTAACCCACGGAGCCACTCAGGTGCCCCTGTGTTCCGCGCACTCTTAAATGTTGTAAATGTTCTGCTGAAGTCAGGGGAAGCGAGCACCTGAGTTGGCTAAAACGGGCAGAATTTAAGGGGCTGCGAGCCTGACGATCCAGGGAGTGAGGAAGCTCGTGGAGCCGAGGTGCAGAGGGGAAGCCAGGCGGGGGCGCTCAGGGCGGTGTGCGGGGTGACCAGAGGTGGCCGGACTGAAGGTAGCTGGACAGCAGGCTTGGGATTCTGTAAGGCGATGGTGACTTTTTAACGAGTTGTCACTCCTGCTGGAGCAGGCGTGTGAGAAAGATGGCAAGGGGTCAGAGAGGTCATCGCTGGGCTCAGAACCAAGCCCTGGGCTTTAGGACGCAGGCCCGCCCGGCCCCCTTGGCAGCTCTGCTCTCCGTTGGTGACTTGTATTTCAAGAAGCTGGAGAAGGAGGAGGGAGAAGGGAGAAAGGGTAAAAACCGCAAAGGGGTAGCCACTGGTGTTCGGAAGTGTCACCTTGGGGAATCATTGTGACTGCCGTTTCCCATTTAGGTGATGGCCCACAGTCAGTATCAAAAGTCCAAAAGAATTTCCATCTTCCTGAGCATGCCAGACGAGATCGAGACAGAGGAGATCATCAAGGACATCTTCCGGCGAGGCAAAACCTGCTTCATCCCGCGGTACCAGTTCCAGAGCAATCACATGGACATGGTAAGGTTGGCCTCGCCCGAGGAAATCTCCACGCTTCCCAAAACGTCCTGGAACATTCATCAGCCCAGAGAAGACGAGGTTCGGGAGGAAGCCTTGTCGACAGGTGAGTGCTTGCGGTATTGGAACCGGCATCCCAGGGTGCTGGCAGACGGTGACCTCATGGTGATATGCGGGTCGTAGGGGCCGCTTTCCCTATGGGGACGGACGGTGTGGCACTTCCTTTCTGAGATGCCCTGATCACACGACTTAGGGCGAGATTCCCCTGGTAAGCTGAGAGTAAGGCATCTGGGTACGGGTGCCTGTGTACCCACTCTGGCCCTTACCCGGGGTCAGACTGGACATTTCCCCCGGAGAATGTCATCACTTCCCATGTCCTCCCTTATGTTCTGTATATTAATGAGCACATTAACATTAATGCTAATGGGCTTTTCTGATGCAACTTCAGACCAACCAGTTGCCTTCTGGACGACATCTCCTCTTGGATGTCACCTGGCTTCAGGCTGCTCCAGGCTGACTCCTGTCCCCTTGGCCCATCGCGTGTCCCTCTTAGTGCCTGGTGCCGTCAGCCCCGTGCCCGGCCGTGCCAGGAGTCTCAGGATCGTCCTTGACTCCCCCGTGCCTCCTCCCTCTCTCACGTCCCTCATGCGGTCTGTGGCCAAGTCCTCCTGGTGTCCTTGCTGAGTGTTTGTTGAGGATGTCCGCTCCTTGGGACGGCAGTCTGAGCTGCCAGTGCTGTCCACACAGGCTCCTCGTGGCTGCTCCTGTCCCTTCTTGTACCGCTCCTCCTTGTCGGTCTCCTGTCCACACAGTATATGAGACGAGATTTCCGAGACACACATCTGATCGCTTCTCCGCCCTGTTTCAAGCATCTCAGCGACCTCCTGCTGTCCCGGGGCGGTGGGGGTGGGGCACGACCCCTTCTTATGAGGCTCTTCCCAACTTGGCACTGCGCGTCCATCCGTTTTCACCTGTTTCCAGCCCCGCTCTGTGTAACCCAGGTTCTGGCCACTCTGAGTCTGTCTCCCAGCCCTGCCGGCTTTCCTTACCACTGGACCTTTGCACATGCTCTCCCCTCGCCAGCAGCCACATGGGAGATTTAATGGCTAACAAAAAGTTGGAGAGCTGAAAGCAAAACAAGCCGGGAATACTAGCTTGTCAGACGCTGGCTCAGACCCTCTTGAAAGTGTGTGTTTGACTAAGACTTACACGGCTGCAAGGACCCGCAGGGCAGCGTTGTGCGGTCGCCTCCCTAGTTCTGCTCCCTTCCGGCCAACACCGCGACCCACCAAAGCAACAGGATGGGATGGGAGGGCACTGAGTCAGGGCTTATCGGGGTGGGGGTGTCATCTGCTTGGCAACCTTAGCTCCCCCTCTATCACCCAGCCCTGCCGTCTGCTTGGAACCCCGACATCGCGGGACGGCCATGTGTCTGCGCGGGGAGAGGCCGCAGGCACTGAGCACAAGGAGACAATAAGGGGGTGGTAATGAGCCAGGCTCGGAGCTGAGGCTAGGACGTCGCTTGGACCGAGTGCAGTGGCTGCCGTGCGCGCGCTCACGGGGGACCCCGGACGTCCGGCGCTGTCTGACTCCATGGTGGCCGCCCCTCCCGTGCCCACACCGTCTCGTGGAGGTGTCCCTGCTGAAACGCCCTTTGCCGGGTCTGCCCGGGGCCCAGCCCTTGGCCCACTCTGGAGCGCCCTCTCTCTCGGTGGAGTCCCACCCTGAACCTGTACGCCGTTGTTCTGTTTCTGTTCAGGTTCGGCAGTGGGAAGAGTTAGGAGGAGACGTGATCTTCCCTGTCAATCTAGTTGCATTTCCCGTTACGATGAACTCAGTCCAAGTCAACGAGTAAATCATTTACGTGTGGTTTTGAGCCCATGACTTGGCACAGAAGAGCTATTTGGTAAATAGTCAACTTTTTTTTTTTTTTTTTAATTTGAAAGAGAGAACACAAGTGCACAGCGTGGCGGTGGGGTGGAGGGGGAGGAGAGAGCGAGAGAGAATCTCGAACAGCTCCGCGCTCAGCGCAGAGCCCGACACGGGACTCGATCCCAGGAGGTCACGACCGGAGCCAAAGGCAGAGGCTTTCCTGACGGAGCCACCGGGGCATCCCAGGTAGTAACTGCTCTTAACTGTGAGCGAGGAAGACAGACTTCCTCGTCAGACTGTCCGTTCGTTGCTAGCCAAGGGCGTTACATTTTGAGAATTTCCAAGGGACATTTCCGGAGGATCTTCATCGTGTTAGACACTGTTAGGTGTGGAAGGATGAGGTCCTGGGTTCCAGGGGGTCACCCTCTAACTGGGGAGACGTACGTGAACGGAAAAGTATCCCAGCCGGCAGTGCCTGTCGGATGCAGGTACCACAGGAAACGGGAGAGCGCTGAGAACATGGAGGTTCAGGGCTTGGCCCGGAGCAGAAAGACATACCCCCCCCCCGGGAGGCGGTTCGTGTCCTGCCCTCCTCCGCCGCGCTTATCCACAATGTAGTTACGGGACCGGTTGCTTCCCCGTGTGTTCTTCTCGGTGGACGCTTGTGCTCTGGGTTGTAAAGGTAGAGGGGCTGCGATCTGGCTTCGTGCCCCTGCAGTCTGAGGGGTGAGGCTCTTTGCCGCTGTTGGTAGAAATGTTTGAGCAGGTGCGTGGGTTTCCTCGGCATCAGCGGCATAGCGTGAGGCCGCTTTGGGGCCGAGCTGTGAATCTTGCTTCACGGTGTCTGGGACGAGCTGACTGGTGCGCAGACCATCTGGCTTGCCCGCGTTATCACGGCTTGGAAAGACTGAGCTGTCGTGTCTGTCGTTGCCCTTGTAAGTTCTTAAAACTGTCCCATTGGGTTTGCTTGCATCGTGTGTCCAGCAGCACAAAGAGATCGCCAAGTGGAAGGGAGGGGCCGCCTCCTTCCTGAGCACAGAGGGAGAGCTGCTCGGGCAATGAGGTGAGCCAGGAGTCTTTCCAGGGAAAGTGCATCATCTGATTCAACCTGACGTAATCGAAAATGGGATTTTTTTGGCTCAGAGACTGAAAAATCCCCAAAAGGGCTAGCTTTGATATGGCTCAGTCAGGGCTCTCAGGATCTGCTCCGACTCTGCCTTCAACTGGGTTGGCTTCCGTTCCAGGTATCCGTGGTGCCCCGTGGTGGCCCGTGGCAGCTTCCGGTTCCACAGCAGCCTTGCCGTTCGCATTCCTGGCAGAAGGGAGCAAGTCTACCAGTAAATCCTGCTCTTCTCACTGACCTACATTGGGTCAAGTGGCCATCCCCCAAATCGGTCCCTGTAGCCCTGCACGTGGACAAGGCCAGCTCCTGGGCCGCTCACTGGGAGCAGGAAGGAGGGTGTGTGTTCGCGCCTGCTGCGCTGCTCCAACCACTGGTCCTGGCGTCCGGTGGTGACGTCGCATGGGAGAAACAGGCTCTGCATTGGCACGTGCGGAATGGACATCGGACAGTCCCAAGTCTGCACTCGCCTGTACTGTCGTGACCAGCTTCTGCTCATTTCGGACATTTCTGAAATTCTTTTTTTTTTTTGTTTAAGATTTATTTATTGTTTTGGTGGGGGCAGTGAGGAGCAGAGGGAGAGAGAGAGTCTCAGGCAGACCCCCGCTGAGTGTGGAGCCTGATGTGGGGCTGGATCCCACCACCCTGAGACTGAGACCTGAGCCGAAACCAAGAGTCGGATGCTGAAGCCGCTGAGCCCCCCAGACGCCCCCTTCTGAAATTCCGTCGAGTATCGCAAGCTGCTGCCGTCACTTTGTCTGTGCTGCTGTTCTATTTCTCTTTCCGGAGGCTCTTTGGGGAGTCACACCTATGTGGGCACCGGAGATGTAACTTAAAAGAACAATCATAAGGGAGACTTTCTCGTCCTCGACCTTTAGAGTAATCGAGCGGGACGTTCGTGACGAGCGTAACCGGTGTGGCGTCTCCTCGTCGTCGCCGTCCGTGCCGCTGGGTGGGTGAGCCTCGGTTCACTGAGACGAATTCCCGTTAAACGGACCTCTTTCCTTCCTCTAATAGGATGCACGGCCTTGGACAGAATAGAATAAAGAGAGTGGGTGTGAATTCCATCGAGGTGTTGGACAGAGTCATGATATCCTTGAGGATAAGCCAAATAAAGGTAGATCGGATCTTAACATTCGTTCAGAAAGCGTTTACCGAGTGCCCGGTGTGTGCGAGCGTGAAGGGTCGGGGCGGGGAGCAGGCTGGACGGGTTCCATCGCCGCAGAGCGGACGAGCCGGCGGTCCTCGCCGACAGGTCTGTGCGAGCCTGTCCCAGGGCTCTGTGCTGCCCCGTTCAGCACTTCATTGCCACTTAGATGTCCCACTGTCCCCAAGGACGTCAGAGTTCATCCTTATCACGCTCCGTGTGTTTCCCCCATTCCTGTGCATCGACGGTTTGGAACACAGGATCGTCCTCGTCTCCTTTCCCCCATCCGGCTTTCCTATGTCGCCAGATGCTTCTTTGCACGGTTTTGATCACCTGTCTCTCACTCTAGCCTTGGGGGAATCTTGGCTACAGTCTTGATTCTTCAGATCTGTTCCCTTGGAATAAACTTCGGACTGGCTTCCTGGACGTACTGACCATCCTAAAATACCTTCTGGGGCAGGTCCTCCCTGCTGTTGAAGCCTTTTCCTGGGCCCTGGCTAGATCTGTATCCCCAGGCCGACGCTGGTTCCTGCTGGCTCATTCTTGCCAGAAGAAGGGACACCAGATAGCCCTGAAACGTCCAGGCCGCCCTCTGGGCCTCAGTCCCTTCCCCCGCGGACGGCCGTGCGGGAGCTCGCGGGGGGCCGTGTCTGCCGCGCGCAGGGCACGGTCACTGCTCCGCTGGTGCTCAGGGTCCTGGCTGGGCTGCGTCATGCGCGCCGCCGTTGAGCTGTCTTCCCAGAGCATCCTGTGGGCGCCACCGTGAACTCTGCTCCCCCCGTTTCTCGGGGGCTAGGAGGTCTCACGTGTCCCTCGCAGGCAGCGTCTTGTGGTCTAGCACCTTTGAGTCAGGCTGACTGAGCGCTGGTCTAGGTCTTACCATTCGGGCAAGTTACTTACCGCCTCAAAGTACGCGTGTGTCTCATGTGACAGGTGCGGATGAGCTCGGTCCCCACTGCCTGTGTGGAGAGGACGGACGGGCTCGGATGCGTGCAACGGGCCTTGAGTGGTCCCTCGCGGGCTCGGCACTCGGGAAACGGCGGTTGCTACTCCTGAGCTCAGCTGCCTTTTCCAGACCTTCCTAACTTCCCCCAAACCTCACTCCTTCCTTCTGTCATTCCCACTCACCTGCTTCCCACGGGCACCCCCCGTTTTATTTCTCTTCGGGGCTGCATTTCCTTTATTACTGATAGACGTCATGGAACTGTGATTTACACAAAATACGTGTATTCGGTCTTTGGCGCTGGTTTCTGGCACAGAGCTCCTAACACCCTTGTAATTTCCTTAGTGATAAAGGCGGTGCATTTGGGAGGCTCAGTTGGTTGAGCATCTGCCTTTGGCTCAGGTCAGGATCTGGGGTCCTGGGATCGAGTCCTGTGTCGAGCGCCTTGCTCAGCCGGAAGTCTGCTTCTGCCTCTCCTCCCTGCTCCTGCTTCCTCTCAAATAAGTAAATAAAAATCTTTCTTTAAACAATAGAAACTGGGGCACCTGGGTGGCTCAGCGGGTTAAGCCGCTGCCTTTGGCTCAGGTCATGATCCCAGGGTCCTGGGATCGAGCCCCGCATCAGGCTCTCTGCTCAGCAGGGACCCTGCTTCCCTTCCTCTCTCTCTCTCTGCCTGCCTCTCTGCCTATTTGTGATCTCTGTTTGTCAAATGACTAAATAAAATCTTAAAAAAAAAAAACAATAGAAATCGTTGTTTCATAAGCTGCTGTGACATTTTTACTTGGTGTTTGTGAGTAAAGGGTTGACTGACACCAGTCCTGGGAGGGAATAACCTGGGACTTGCTCTTGTCCCAGCACTGGTTTGGGGACACTGTGAGTTCAAGTTAAGTGCCGTGCGCTCCCCAGCTGTCTGCTGCGACCACCATGGCCGCGCTGGGCGACTGCGTGCGGGCCTTGGGTCTGTGTGTCTCAGTTCGTGCGAAAGACGGGTGGGACGTGGGAGGTGTGGGGGTCAGCACACAGCGCGACAGGGAGAAAGGAGCTGTGGACGGCCGCTCCGGAACGCCGTGTACCGGTGGTGATACCAGATCGAGAGGGGCTTGTGTCTCCCGGGTCAGAGCGCCGAGCAGAATCCCATCTACGGGCCCCCCCCCCGGCCGGGCCCGTGGGGACTCCCACGCCGCCACGACGACTGGGCATTCTTCACTGAATTTCCTAAGCCAAGACATAAGCAGCCTAACGTTTTCCGTGGTCGGATGCTTCGGGGCATTGACAGTGACAGCTCTTACTGGAAGTGATGTTTCCAGACCTTTGATGTGTCTCTTTTGCTGCACAAAAATCCCCTCCACGACTTTCACGTGAACTTTCAGAATAAATCAACACGACTAAAAATAAAGCACCCGTAACTTTGGAGCATGTCCCCTGGGGCCGTGCGGGAGTTTCGGGGACCTCTGCGCGGTGGGGGGCTGTCCCTGGACGTAGGCGCTGTGGGAGGCGGGACAGGCCCTGTGGTCCTCACCGCGTCTGCCTGGTTGTCAGACGGGAGGTCCAGTGATTGCCCGAGGATTCATGGGCGGTTAGGGATGCGGGTCCCCCATTCTCCTGCCTCCCCTCCAGCGGCCGTGGGGGGCCGTTTCCCTTCCCAGAGCCTCCCTCATGAAGACCGCCGTCTCCCTGGGCCGTGCTTCTCCGTCCCGACTGCCTTCGGCATGAGCGTGATTCCCGGGGCTGGTAGCCTGCGTGATCGGGTTTGTGGGAACGTTGTCCTGGTTTCCCAGGGAAGAGCGAGCACGGAGTCCCCGTGTCTGAAAGCCGATCTTGAGGTCAGGATGCTCGTTTTCCTACTTTATATTCCAGTAGACGCTCAGGAGGGACAGCCCAGGCCTTTGCCGGAAGGACGAGCGCCCTCGGGACGGGCTTCCTGGGAGCAGCTTCGGAGTATGTGCTTGTTTCACGGAGTGTGATTCACTCTTGTTCCCTCCCAGCCCAGTAAGATGAAGAGATTCTTCCTTGGAGGTTAGGGCCTGTCACGCCAGCCAAGACGGGCAAACTGGCTCCGTGCTCTGGTCCCGGGTGATGATTCATCGAGGGTCCCGGTGCCCACAGACACGTCATTCAAGGGACTGAGCCAGGTGACTTAACTCCCCACGTACAGAACCTCAAGTTTTAAATGCTTTTTCTTGTTCAATTTTTATTTATTCATTTATTTTTACCTCTGACAGAAACATTAAAATGTCCATTAGGCTTATGTACATTTTTGTCTATATTCAATTCAGAGAAGAGGCAGAATTTTTAGGAGGAGTTTGAATTAGAACAAAGTAAATTGTGATCCTTAACGGTGAGAGCTGTGTGTGGACCAGCCGCACCACGGCTTCCTGTGGCCTCAGAGACAGTGCCTCGTCTTGCCCAGCAAGGGGTCCCTCATTCTCTGTCCGTCTGTCCCTCCGTCCCTGCAGAGCCCTCTCCCAAGGATTAACGAACAGTCCTGGGCAGACCCCGGGACCCTGGAGTCCTCCATCTTGTTCCTCTGTTGTGTGGCAAGAGCCAGGAGCGTCTGTTCGAATGCCTTCAGCAGCGAAACACCACTTTACAATTCTTCACTATGGCATTTTGAAAGGTCACAAGACTGGGATGTTCCTTTATGATGCATTATGATGTGTTCTTTCTAGAAAGACAGAGAATTTTCCGCGTGGAAACACAAAGGTAAGAGGTGACCTCAGGGACGCTGAGCCGGTAGATGAGAGGAAATTCCCCTTTGCCCGTGGAGCCCGGTTAGTGCTGGGCTGAGTTCTCCGCTCCAGGGTGTGGCGGGACCTGTCAGCCGGCCGTCCTGCCGGCACTTGCCGCCCTCACCTCCCACTGCTGCCAGAGGGACCCGAAAACTCACCTGGCTTGGACTCCAGCCGTGCCTGGAACACAAGTCCCGCCTCCGTAGCAATACCGAGCAGAGAGGTGTGAGCGTGTGGGCGTCCGTGTGTTTCCTCTTTCTGAGAAGGCCTCTGAGCCTTCTGCCTGAAATGCCCCTCGTCTTTGCCAGCGTGCTGGGATCGGAATCCTCCCTTTTCAAGGCCCAGCTCAAATGTTAACCCCCCCAAATGCAGCAACTCAGCTGCACGCTCCATGCCCCCCCCCCGCCATTTGTGCTCTGCATCTCGGGTGATGGCATCGTACGCCCTTACCGCGAGGGCGGCACAGTTTTGCTTTTGAAAATCCTGCGCTGGAAGCTGTCACCCCGGAAGTTCCCTCCCCCGTCTTTATGATGCTGCTGATGATGATAAGACCACAGAGGACTGGCTTCCCTCTCCTGGCGATGGTCCCCACGTCCACGCTGTTTTCAGCCACGGGCGCGAACCCGCGATTGTCCCCGTCCACACACATTCTGTCGGGGCCGTGTGGTAAACACGAGAGGCTTGGCAGGAATCTTGCCGTGTGGGGTTCGTGGGCTCCTAAGTGAGGTTCTGGTCCCCCGACGAGGGAGGGAGGGCAGGTGGGTGCGAGAGGGGGATGGGGTGCAGATGGACAAGCGGCGGCCTCGGCCACGCTCCGCCCGCACTGGCTGTGGCCTCGGGCTGCCTCCACAGCGGACGCCCGCAGCCCCGACTCGTGCAGGACCATAGCCGTCCTGCATCTGGGCTTGACTTTCATCCTGCAGGTGCTGGCCGGGGGGGGGGGGGCCAAAATACTGTAATCAGGGGAGTGACGGGGACAGTCTCTGTTTTGGAAAGACCGTGCTGCTGGCCCTAGGAGGGGGCGGGCTGGGGAGACAAAGCCCACCGAGACGCAGAGCGGCGTCAGCAGGGAATGTGCTGGAATAGGAGGGTAAGTGGCCACCACTCGACGGACGGAGAGGACACGTGGGCCCTGACAGAGGCAGGGTTTGTGTTGGTGACAGACCACGTCAGGCCACTGGAGCACAGCCGGCTTTGGGGTGTGGTGCTTTTCACCGAGCCGGGGGTGTGGGAGGGGTGGGGAGCAGGAGCGAACCCGGTCAAGGGGGCTCTGGGGCCCCCAGGGGTGACTGTAGGTAGCTAGTGGGGTGCATAGATCCGGAGGTCAGGAAACGATGACGTGGATTCGGGAGTCGTGGGGTAGGACTCTGCACTGCTGGGGTGAACCCCGATTTTATAAGCAGGAGCCGAAGGGTGGACCATGAGACTGTGACAGACACGGGCCAGAGTGATGGTCATTCCCTCATCTACAGGAGGTTTTTTTAGGTCCTGGGTTTTTGAAATTATTTCTTAGATCAGTATCGTTTGCAAAAAGTAGGGAGAAAATGTAAGTATAAATTTGGAAAGGGTCAGCTAGAAGGACAAAACAGCCTCTAAGTCCACAGAAATGGGCGTCCGCCTCCTCCTCGACTCCAGAGGCTGCGGATCAGGTCGTTCTCCGTCCGTCAGCTTTTGCCGTAGAAAAAGCAGATGACAGGGAGGCTGTGTCTTGCGGCGAGACACTCTTTTCTTGGGGCTCGTACGATCCAGGGAAGCGGGAAATTAGAAATACGACCTCAGCCTGCGCTTGCCCAGCGCCTGGGACGTCTCGCCCTCCAGGGGCGATCGTGAACTTCGCGTTTGTGGCTCCACGGTCCGCTAGCGCTAAGCCGTAAGAAGAGCCGCCCGCGGCAGGACTGGCCTCTCGGGCACCCTCTCTGGGCTTGGCAGTAAAGCGAAAAGCGCTGGAGGCAGGCGTGACCTACATACACTGTCTGTCCGTCCGCGCGGAAGCCGCCGCAGCCTCACGGTGAGGATACGGTTGTGAGCAGGAGAGCGGGACGGCCCGGGGCGTCAGGCTGCCGGCGGCTGGGCCCGTCCACGCCGCGTGGCGTTTCTGTGGGTGCAGGACGGACGTGGACGAGCCACGTGGTGGAGCAGCAGCTCCTTCGCTCTTCGAGGAAGCGATCACGCGCGGGGCCGTGATTTCGGTCGAGCAAGAGACACGATGACCAGTCAGAGTTGCCCCGTCCATTCTCCAGACCTGAGCGCCGTGAACGCTGCAGGGCACCCCTCCGTCCCCCTCCGTCCCCCTCTGTCCCCTCCCTGCGTGCGCTCTTCTTAAGAACTCGGTGCAGCGTGACGCTCTGCATTCCGCTCTGCGTTTTTTCACTCGTTAAGAAAACCGAGAATGACTTGCACGACCACGCGCGGCAGTCAGTTCCGTGTTGTCCGGGTCGCGAAGCGTCGACGTGCTCTGTCCGCAGCGGTCCTGTGCGGATGGACATCAGGCCACTGCCGTTTTCTAAGTTATAAGCAGCGGCCCAGAGAGCACCGCGACGCGTGTCCGTGTATTCACGCGAGTCGCTCCATTGGGCCCGCTTGGCCGTGCGGTGGGGACGGGGGTGGAAGTCCTGTGGGTGTGTCCCTCGTGCTTCCCGGGAGAGGACGTGCGGCTTCACACCCATGTCTGGCGGCTTCACACACCCACCTCTGCTGGCTTCGCACACCCACGTCAAAGCAGCTTCGCACACCCACGTCCAAGCAGCTTTGCACACCCACCTCTGCCGGCTTCGCATACCCAGTCCGATCGGCTTCGCACACCCATGTCCGAGCGGCTTCACACACCCACATTCGTCAGCTTTGCACACCCACATTGGTGGCTTTGTACACCCATCCCTGCCACTTTGCACACCCACATCTGGCAGCTTTGCGCACCCACCTCTGGTGGCTTTGCACACCCACGTCCGGCGGCTTCGCACACCCACCTCTGGCGGCTTTGCACACCCACCTCCGGCACAGAACAGGGCCGTTTCCTTTCCCGGGACGGATGGATGAAGGCGGCGACAATGAACATCCACACGCTCGTGAGCCCTTACCGTATGCCGGTCGCAGGCGATGCCCTGTAAGGAAAGGCCACACGAGGTCTGCGGTCCAGGGCCCCTGGGGCACAGTGTGTGGAGGACGGAGCCCGCTGTGTGGAGGACGGGGGAGCAGTGGGTTTGGTCCCTGGCTCCGTCATGGACTGGCCGAGGGGTCGCGGGAGGCCTCGTCATCCCTCTGAGTCTCGGCCCCTCATTTGGGGATGCAGACGGCGAGGCCTGTGTCGCTGAGGCATCGCGAGGGCTGCCCGAAGCTCTGGGTGAGGCTTCTACCCTGCTCGTGACGTAGCAGGCGCTGTCGATGGCGGCGACGCTCATTGTTTGTGGGCGGTGGCTGCAGGCCACGCCACGGGGGGGTCCGGGGGTCCGGGGGTCCGGGGTGGAGGCGCTCTCGGTCGGACGAGTCTGGGAGGACGTGGCTGAGCCAGGCCTTTGGCGTGCGGTGGGGTTGGTTCCCCGGGGGGCGCTGTTGGGAGGAGACAGGGTGCCACGGCGGTAACCCGGCCGCACGTGGACGAAGGTGGGCGGCTCCGGAGAGACCCGCTGGGCGTCTGCCCACCCGTGCTGCGCGGATCCTCAGGCCTAGAAGTAACGGTGCGGACTCACCAGTGCTTCTGGTTCTGTTTCTAGAGTTAACCAAGAGGAATCCCCCAATCGCGTCCTACTCTCCTCCCTTCTCTGAAGAGCTGCAGTGCTTAACTTGTTCGTTAGGGCAGATGTCAAAATCTGTACTAAGCTTTGTGTTTTTTAACCTAATTTGTCTTTTGTAAAGTGCTGTTCTTTGCCCCATTTATGTTGGGGAGTAAATATATTTTTTGTGTTCATCACGATCCTTTCCAGTTGGTAACAATTCTTTATTAAATTTAGCCACGAGTCGGCCGTGTATATGCTGTAAATGTTTTTATCATTTTCTTCTTAACTTTGTGTGTGTTTCTGTTTTGAGGGGTATAGATGGATTAAAACCTTATTAGTGAGATCAGTCTTTTCCTTTACAGTTTCTGCCTTTGGCTTCATTTTTAGGGAGTCTTTCTACATTCAAGAGAATATAAAAAATTTTATTTTATCCTAGTACTTTATTTTTGAATGTTAAAATATTAATTTTGGGGGCACCTGGGTGGCTCAGTGGGTTAAGCCTCTGCCTTCAGCTCAGGCATGATCCCGGGGTCTTGGGATCAAGCCCTGCATCAGGCTCTCTGCTCAGCGGGGAGCCTGTTTCCCTTCCTCTCTCTGCCTGCTGCTCTGCCTCCTTGTGTTCCCTGTCTGTCAAATAAATAAAATCTTTAAAAAAATAAATTATTAATTCTTTTTGAACATGTGTTCATGTATATGAGAGGAACCTAATTTTTTACTTAAAAAAATAGTCAGATGTCCCAACAACATTTCATAAATAATGTGCCCTCTCCCCACTCCTTTGAAATGCCACCGTTTTCAGGGACTACATTCTTTTTTTTCTTTTTTTTTTTTTTAAGATTTTATTTATTTATTTGTCAGAGAGAGAGACAGCAAGCACAGGCAGACAGAGCGGCAGGCAGAGTCAGAGGGAGAAGCAGGCTCCCGGCAGAGCAAGGAGCCCGATGTGGGACTCGATCCCAGGACGCTGGGATCATGACCTGAGCCGAAGGCAGCCGCTTAACCAACTGAGCCACCCAGGCGTCCCAGGGACTACATTCTTGTGTGTTTTGGGTCTGTTCCTGGATGTGTTGGTCTCTTTCACGGGTGTGTCCCAACGCTGACGTGCGATCGGTGTGGCCAGGTGTGACCCCTCAGTGCACCGTGATGCTGCTAGAGGGAGTCCAGCCCCCACAATTCTTAGTTTAAAAAATGTAGCAGACTATTGTCTGAGATTAACTTTAAAATTATCTTGTCCGTTTCTTCCCCACATCCTCTAGAGATCTTGGTTGGAATTGTTTTAAAGTTCAAGGTTAGTTTGTGGGAAATACATTTTTTTACATCATTTACGTGTCTGCAGGGGTGCGGTCTCCCCCGTTGTCCCAGGCCTGTTCCGAGTTCCTCTGTAGACGTGTTTGGTTTGAGTCATACTGTTTCTGTTTGTTGCTTGTGAAATGCATTCCTAGTCAATTAGTATTTTTTGTTATTGTGAGTAGAATATTTTTCCATTGTGTTGTCAAGTTCTTGCTGTGCAGGAAAGCTGAGGAGCGTGGGCTCAGATTTCCAGATGGGACCAGAAGTCTTGGAAGCAACGTTAAAGTTATTTTCTTCAACGTTTTCTTAAGTTCTAGAAAATCGAATATTAGAAATCTTTATTTTTTTAAAAATGTCATTTATTTGAGAAAGAGAGAGAGAAAGAGCACAAGCAGGGAGTGGCAGAGGGAGGAGCAGACTCCACCGAGCAGGGAGCCCGATGCGGGACTTAGTCCCAGCACCCTGGATCATGACCTGAGCTGAAGGCAGACGCTTAATGACTGAGCCCCCCAGGCGCCCAGAAAACGTAATGCAATGAGAAGCTTACATCGCTGCTGTCATGTCTTCAAAGTGAGGTGTCCCAGGCTGGGTCCTTAAGGGCTGTTGGACTTGTGGGTGCTGAGGGTTCCCCAGTTTCCTGCAGATGTCAGCGTGGGTCCGAGGTGGTTTTATCTGCGGTATCCCACATCTCACCCCTTTATTCACTTAACTGGCACACCGGGGGCTGTTGGGCAGGAGGGGATTTCGGAGATCCTCTGACTCAGTCCTTCCGTCCTACAGCCGGAGGCACAGACCTAGACAGGAAACGACCCATCCAAGGTCACACAGGCACGAGGGCGAGGCCAAAACCCAGATGTTCTTGTAAAACCCAGATGACGGTAAAAGTCAGCCACCAAAGTCACAGAGAAGAGAAATGTGTAGCCCCACCTAGAAGTCACATTGTGGGGGACAGAAATGCTGTTTGGTTTGTCTGGGTAGCTCTCTAGACACTCTTAATGACGTCAGCTCTTAGGGTATAATAATTGGGTGAAACAAACCGAAAACAGCTAACTTTTGTTGCCTGGATGTAGCATTCCTGGGTGCGAGGGTGACCCTTGTTCCAGTGTCCCTTCTTTGTTGCGCTGTGGACGGAACACTAGCAGGTGTGTGGGGGCAGTGGGATAGCTACGCCCTCTCCGCACGGCCTGGCTGGGGAGGTCGGGGGTGTCCTAGAAACCACTCGGTTCCACATGCCGTCAGGAGTCTGTGATCTTTTCCAGCAAAGACTCCAAGCAGGGGAAAAAAGTTTTTTGTTCTGTGTGGCGAGAGATCAGGGCAGGAAGTGAGAGGCGCACTCACCGGCCGCGTTAGACAAAGTGAGAAAGTGGGTGATGCCGAGTTTCGGGAAGTTTCTAACCTCCCTTAACTCCGCCGGCCGCCTTGTCCCTGTCTGCTCGTGGGAAGCCCGGGGGGGGGGGGTCATCTGTAGGGCAGAGGCAGGACTCCGGTGGGCGCCCGTGGTGAGCCCAGCACTCCCTGGGCTCGGGGGCCATGAGAGCCCCGTGCATCGGGTGCAGCTGAAGGAAGTCATGGTGGGCTGAGCCGTGAAGGAAGGTTAGGAGTCGCCTGAGCACAGACACTTGGCAGGCGGGACACGCGTGTGGCCGGCTGGAGAGCGTGTGCGTCCGGGCGAGTAGTGAGTACGTTACGATCACTCCCCCTTAGCCGAGGGGCCGTGTTCCCGCCCCCCAGCCTGAAACCATGGAGGTCCGGGACCAAAGTACTCAGTGTTTTTTCCGGTCTGTGCGTACTTACGGTGAAGCCAAGTTAGTAAACACTGTGCGTACTTACGGTGAAGCCAAGTTAGTAAACAAGACCCCGTAGGAGGCGAACGACAGACACTCATAATAAAGCGGCACAGTTTCATCCTGTGATGAAGGTGGCCTGGGCACGGTCGCTCTCGGGCTCCGAACACCTGTTGTCCTCACTGCCGCTGCTGTGCGCATCCAAGCCCGCGGAGGAGCCGAGTGAGGGGAGGGCGCGGGTACAGGGTGCGCGGGGCCGCGACCCACCGACTGACGGGCCGGCCGGGGCTGCGTTGCGGGGAGAGTCCCCTGCTCACAGCCCGCGGTCGGCCACACGGAGACCCCAGCCAAGGGGGGATGCTGTTGTGCTTCGAGCTTGAGGTGTGTCGGAGGGAGGCAAGATCCAAGGTAGGTGGGAGCTGGTTGGGTTGGAGATTCTTGGATTGGCGGTCATAGCGGAGACGCTTTTTCTGGACATTTTGGAAACTTGTTATTTTGAAATAATAAATTACAGAAACAGCTGCGGGGGTGGGGTGCTGGGTTCTGTTCCCCCAGCCTGCCCCCGCAGTGGCATCTCCCAGATCTGTGGTGGAGTGGTGACCACGGGACACGGGTCTCACTGCAGCTGACTCCGTGTCACCTGTATACACGCGCACGCCACAGTGTGCGGGACACGTACGTGCGCTTCTGTGTGGTTCTGTCACACGTGCAGGCTTGTGCAGGCACTACCCGAATGCGGGCGTGTCCCTCCTTGTAAAGGTTTCAGGGAGCTTGAGCGGAATCCAGTTCTCCTGTTGGCTAAGGAGTCCAGGGACGGGTTTGTAGCTTGGAGGCCTGGCCGCCGAGGCCGCCCCCAGGAGCCCCCCCGAGATGGTGCTGTTGGCACATGGTTGGAGCTGGCGGGTTTGTGACAAATCTTAACAAGGAATGAAATCGCTTAACTAGGAACATTTTTAATTTTTTTTAAAGCAGACTCCACACCCAGCACGGAGCCGGATGCAGGGCTCGATCTGGTGACCTTGCGATCAGGACGCGGACGCTCAGCCCACGGAGCTGCCCGGCGCTCCTTCAGTAGGGGTATTCCATGTAGGATTTGTTTAGCACGGCAGGAAAGTCAGGTTCTTTCCTGAGGTCTCGAGGATGCTGTCCTCTCCGTCTGTGACTGCCCCACGCGCCCCGCGAGTTCGGAGTCTGCCGCAGTCCGTTTCGGCTCTGGGGCCGCTGGTCTTCCTCTTGGAGGCTGAGCCCGGGCGTCAGCAGCTCAGCCCGCAGAATGACGTGGGTTTGTCACCGGAGGTGTGTCTCGCTGCGGTCTAACATGCGCTTCCAGACGTCTCACTGGTGGGCCCTTCCAGAGAGAGCCGGTCTGAACACACTCCCTGCTTCTCCGACTCCGGGCCTCTGCTCTTAGCGTGCATTCCTGGTCCTCCGTCCCCGGCTCCCCATCCCGACGTGCCGGGCTCCTCCTCGGCCTTCCATGGCTGGTCGGGCCGACGCCGCTCCACGCGCAGGTTTGCCGGGGCGAGCTCCCTTCTCCGCAGATGCCGGCCTTCCGCCCGCCCCTGTGCTTCTTCCCTCGTCACTTAAGTCACCCCAGCGTGGGGGTGTGAGGCGTGTGCACTCGTCCGCGTGCACACCGCGTGTCGGGTGTGTTGGATCCTGGAGTCCAGAGAGTTGCTGTGTCCATCCGGTGAGCCGCCGCGAGCCCTTTCTCCTCGTTCCCGTCCAGCCGCTCTAGCAGCTGTTGGGGAACGTGAAGGGCTCCGAGGGCAGGTTCCTCCCCGACCAGAAGGCTTCCAGAAGCAGGTCGCAGGGGTGGCTGGAGTGTGAACGGCACGTGGGACCCGCCGGAAGACGGCCGCTGTGAACCCCAGCGACTGTTGTTTCCAGGCCCCCAGTTACGTTATCTCGGGCCTGCAGTAGCGGGATCGGTCGCACGCGATCCACGGCTCATGGCAGCCAGGCCACGAGTCCTCCGGGGGTCACGGAGAGATACCGTGTCCTGGGTGGTTTATTTTAGCAAAATGTACGGAGCCAGAGAGTTGGCAGGACTTCGAAGTGCTCATTCACGCGCTGGCGAGAGACTTGGCGGAAGTCAGGAGAAGTTTCCGTCTTGCTAACAAGTTGTTGAGGCAGAGGGATGATGCCGTCATTATTCAGGCTGATCACTTCGAGGGCTGATCTCCAGAAACGTGGGAACAGCAGAGGCAGCTCCGGAAACCCACGCAGGTTTGCCTGTCGCGAGGGACCGTTCTTCATGGCTCTCCTGTGCACCAGGCTCGTCCTGTCCCCAGAGCCCGACTTCGCAGGGCCCAGGCCTGGGACAAACTGCCTGCCCCACGTGCTTGAATTTTTCTGAGCAGCCAAGCTCTTACATCTGCTTCTGACTGTGGGGAAAGTGTACGCAGCTCGCCACGCCAGCCGCCTCTCCGTGTGGAGCTCGGGAACATACCACGCGTGCACATCCTTGCGGAACAGACCTCGGCTACCTTCTTGCCCTCTTGCCCGTCGGAGCCTCTGCCCGAGCTCCACAGCCCTGGGCCCTGGCAGACAGCCTCCTGCTCCCCGTCTCGGTGAATCAGCTGTTTCCAAGATGCCGTTTCTCTGCAGTCATGTGGCATTTGCTTTTCCATTGCTGGCTTCCTTTATTTCTTGATTGTGTCACACGGATGGATGAGGAATTGTCCTTAAAGTCTTCCAAACCGCTAAGCTTTGCTTGTAAACCGAGCTGAGAAATGGAATTGTTCCGTCCACTGGTGTTGCAGGTGGGCGAGGGGCCGCGCACGGCCGGAGGCTGCCGGAAGTTAGCGGGGATCGCAGGACGTCCCGCAGCGTCTTCTCAGTGGGAGAGGCCTTCCGAGGGGCTCCGTGGTGACCAGCAGCAGGGACAGTGTCACAGGCTCGGAGCCAGAATGAATGTGACCCTGGGAGCCGTTTGGATGAGGCCGCTGCCGCAGTTCCATCTCCCGCACAGCCTTCCGCACGCCTGGGGTTCCGTTTACTTCTCTTTCTCCAGTAGGACTGATTGTGGTCTGCGTCTGCTCGGTGGGGAGGAGCCGCGCTGTGCTGTTACTGTTGCAACTTTGTAGCGGCCCCAGGGCTACTGTTTCTCCTTTGTAGTGGCCTGGGGCTACTGTTTCTCCTTTGTAGGCATACATTGTTGCTGTTTCTCCCTTCTAACAGTAGCGCTTATGGGTTTTTCTTCCTAAGGGTACATTGTTGCCCTTTCTCCTTTTTCCTTCCTAACGTACAGGGGATGTTCTAAAGCTGGGCAGGCATGGCAGATGGTTTCTGTAAAGGGCGCAGTGGTTAATATTTAGGGCTCCGTGCGCCCTCCGTTATCTGCTGTAACCATGCAGCTTGCTGTTTCTGTGTGGACACGGAGCGTGGCTGTGTTCCATTGAGACTTGATTTATAGGGCACCTGGGGAGCTCAGTCGCTAAGGCCTCTGCCTTCTGCTCAGGTCACGATCTCAGGGTCCTAGGATCGAGCCTGTATCAGGCTCCCTGCTCAGTGGGGAGTCTGCTTCTCCCTGTTAGTCTCTCTCACTCTCTCTCTCTCAAATAAATTAAATTAAATTAAATAAGAAAGAAAGAAACTTGGTTTACAAAAGCAGGCGACGGGCAGATCTGACCCCCGCTGTGGTTGGCTGAGCCCCGTCCTCCGGTGGGGGACCTCACTGCTACCTCTCGGGTCCTTAGTGCCTCGCTTGCTGTTGGTCCTGTTGATGATTTGAGAAATGCAAATGAAATGATCATTTCCTAAGGACTTTCAGTCATTTATTAAGTTGTGGGCTTATTTTTTGTACGCCATGCTAGCCAGCTTTACGATACAGTAAAGGTTATACCTAAAAAAGCAAACGTGTTTGAAGCGCATCTTCAGAGGGAGACGCAGAGGTTTTCTGAGGGCTCTGGAAGGATTTCTTGTTCTAAAGGAAGAGAGCTTTGTTCCGACGATAAAGATGAGACTTACTCAAGCACTGCCGAGGAATGTAAAGAAATAATAAACACATCCAGTTCCCCAAACCTGGAAGTAAGCATGGATCACAGGCACATATAAATTGTTTGTTGGGTCCCATTGCAAATCCCACTCCCCCCGAAGCAGCTGTCTGTCTCTGTCACTTGCTTGGTGCGGGGCAAGTCCCCCTGCGTGGACCACGTCACAGGCACCTGGTCCTGACTTCTGGGTCTTCAGCCTGTGGGAGGCCCTGACAGAAACCAGAGGCCATGGGAGGGAGAGCTGGGTGTTTGCTCCCTCCTGCCCCTGCCCTCGGTGCTTCCCCTGCCCAGACCCCCATCCCGGCTAGCAGCCCCGCTGGCTGCAGCTCTCAGTACCCAGAGCCTTGCCCTCCCTGCTCCCACCTCTCCACCTGCGGGCCTGGGGGTGGCCAAGGCTCCCTGTGGGGGAATGTGCCCCCTGTCTGCCGCCCCTCAGCCCCGCCTGCCCTCCGACCGCTCCCTCCCGCACTCACTGCTCGAATTGCCCCAGTTCGACTGTGCTGTCTGCCTCTCACCATGACCTTAACCTGACTGAGACGCGGTTGTGTCCGCTGGACTGACCCCTTCCCCAACCAGGGCCGGTAAGGAACACGTCCTTGTCCGCTTTATCCTTCCAGGCAGGGAACAAAGAGCTTCCGCACCTTGCAAGCCCTGGGAAATCAGCGCCCACACTCCGGCCCTCGCATTTCCCGCCTGTACGGCCTTGGGCAGATGCGTGCCCTCTTTGAGCCTTGGTTTTCCTATCTGAAGAGCCGGGATAGTAATTCCCGCCCTCGCGGGGCTGTTGGGGAGGCACTGGTAGGTCATCTGGCCAGTCATGTTCTGGCACAGCATCTGGCACTGACGTGGTTTTTAAATGGGGCTGTCAAAGAGTGACTCTAATTTCCTGGATTTGTAAGCAGATTCTCCTCTAGGGGCCTGGGCAAAGAGAGAGCCCGGTGGAATGGGGAACATGCTTCCTGTGACACCTGTTTCGGGGACGGCGTGTTTGTGAGTCGCCCTGGCTCCCTGCTCTGTGCCGGCTGACCTGGGGCATCTCTGGCCTGCAAGTTCTCACTGTGACAGCAGGTGGCTCTAGAGAGTCACCCTTCCCTGGCCCAGCATTCCTGTCACACGTGTTTGCATTCCTGGAGAAGAAGTGACTTTTTGAGTCACTGTGAAGAGAACGGGTTACTTGCGCCCAGAGTTTACCACCCGCGTGTTTGCTGAGTACCTGCGAGCGCCTTCCCGGGCCGCCTCTGCTCCTTTGGACACCCCCGCCTCAGGTGGTGGTATGGTTTCTATCTTAGGGAGAGGACACCGAGTTTTAGGGGGAGACAGGCAACTTGAGCAATATTTTCCTTGGCAAGTCACTGGTAGGTCAGGGTCCCCACGCGGTGTTCTCTCTGGAAGGACGCTCGCCTGCCGCGTCAGATGGCCTCCGAGGCCCTCGTCCTAGAAATGTTTGAGGGTCCATACTTCCAAAGGGTTTTTAAAAAAATATCTGGGGGGAGGGTTTTTGGGTGGCTCAGTTGGTTAAGCATCTCACTCTTGATTTCAGCTCAGGTTGTGATCTTGGAGTCCTGGGATCGAGCCCCAGGCCGGGCTCTGCACTCAGTGTGAGCCTGTGTGAGACTCTCTCCCCCTTTCCCGTTGTCCCTTTCCTCACTCACGCTCTCTGTCGCTCGCTCTCTCAAATAAATAAGTCTTTTAAAAATTTTTGGTTACTTACAAATGTGGTAAAAAATCCAAACAGCAGAAGGACGGACTGAGACGAGGGAGGTCCTCCTCCCCCTCAGTTTGCTTCTCCAGAGCCGGTCCCTATCGCCGGTTTTCTGTGGACCCTTCCCGAGCTGTCCTGAAGAGGCTCAGCCGTATTCTAGGGGCTGATCGGCCTTAATAGTTCACCTTAGCTCAGCTTCCGTGCTGTTGCCCCCGAGGTTTTCTAGGCTCCCTGGGTCGGCTGGGAGGGGTGCCGTTGGTGACACTCTCAGCAGCTCCGTCACCAAATACCACCCACGCTGCTTCTGTCTTGGCTTCCGGCCCTTCTAGAAGAGTCTGATTCCCGTCATCTCCACTTTGTTCGTTTGGACGCGTAGTCTGTGTTCACAGGGTTGAACGAAAGCCTGGAACTCATCAACACTTAGGTTTAACTCAAAGGCATGCAGAGACCGTCTCACATCCTGAAGACCTCGTTAGCGGATGAGCGGTGGCCCGCCTCGGGGCACGGAGGGAACAGCTCCCGGGGCCGGCGTGGATTCCCATGCTCCCGTGACAAGGACAGTCCCTGTATTTTGACATAAGCGTTAGGCCCTGTGTTCAAAGAGTGGATTTTAGAGTAACAACACAGAAATGATCAATCACAGACGATTGTCTTTCAAAGATGATTTTTGGGTGCTTGGGGAGGGCTCAGTCGCTTGAGCATCTGAGTCCTGATTTTGGCTCAGGTCACGATCTCAGAAGCATGAGAGTGAGTCCCGTGTTGGGCTCTGCACTCAGCGGGAAGTCAGCTTCGGGTTTCTCTCTCTGCCCCTCCCTCTGCTTGTGACTCTCTCTGAATAAATAAATCTTTTTTTTTTTTTTTTAAAGATTTTATTTATTTATTTGACAGAGAGAGGTCACAAGTAGGCAGAGAGAGAGAGAGGAGGAAGCAGGCTCCCTGCTGAGCAGGGAGCCCGATGTGGGACTCGATCCCAGGACCCTGAGATCATGACCTGAGCCGAAAGCAGCGGCCTAACGCACTGAGCCACCCAGGCGCCCAATAAATCTTTTTTTAAAAAAAGGATTTTATTTATTTATTCAACAGAAAGGAGGAGAGAGAGCATAAGCAGGGGGAGCCGTAGAGGGAGAAGCAGGCTCCCCACGGAGCAGAGAGCCCCACACGGGGCTCGATCCCATGACCCTGAGATCATGACCTGAGCCAAAGGCAGACACTTACCCTCCTGAGCCACCCAGGTGCTCCAATAAAAAAAAAGATGGCTTTTACTACAGTGTATTTGATTCTGCATGGAGGGTCCCAAAGGGCCAGAATGGCCCGTGACGCAGCAGGGCGGGTGAACGTGTCGCGTTTACGGTGTACAGCCGGCTCTGTGCCCGAGGTGGTGTCCGCGGCCTCCCACTCCTGCAGGGCAGCCCGCGGCTGCAGGGACGTAAACGCTTGGAACCGTCATGGTGATACCCATCGGTTGTCGTGCGTGTTTGTACTGCGATCCCGTGACTGCGGGACCCTGTGCACCAGGACAGGGGACCCGGGGGAGGGGTCCTGTGTCCCTCTGTTTTTTCAGAGGCCCCCGATGAGCTCAAAGCATCTGGTATGGATTTCTGAGAGTTCTGCGGCAAGAGCCCTCCTGAACTTCTGGTTCTGGATTTTATTTCAGGATTCTGGCTCCTTGTGTGTCATGAGCTGCGGGCCGGGGAGTCTGCTCACAGCCACCGGATAAGTTGACCTGTGGCTTGAATAGCTGAGAAACTCTTTACGTCCTCGCGTGCTGTCCAGCTCGGGTTTCTGGTCGATGCAGTTTGATGGACGTCTCCCGGCTACTACGAGCTGGCGCTGGGACTCAGGCCCCACAGCCCCCCGGAAGCCTGCACACCGGCCCTCCTGGTGCTTCCTCCATCCCTGTGCCTGGCCCCGCTGGTGCCCTTGGCAGCAGGAGCGGTGCCCCCCGGGCGGCAGCCCTCAGTTGTTTCTCTTTGGAGCTAAGCGCCCGTAAGGCGGTGTTTGGGTTCTCTGAGCACCGAGCTCGGGTCTCTGTTCGTGAACTGGGCGCGTGAGCCCCGGCCTCCTCCCTCACCCGGCGGATGTACTGAGCAGCCGACCTAGTCACCCCTCTCTCCCCGGCGTGTGGCATGGCACCTGCCCCGTCGTGGGCGCGGAAGACAAGGAGCCCCTCCCTTCTAGACGCTGGACTGTGGGGAAGAGTCCGTGCATGAGAGGCGCGAACAGAGACAACTCGGATCTAGTCAGATGTCACTCTGTCCTCACTCTGGCTTCTCTCCTAGGAAATAGAACCGGACTTGGCATCGTTCTGGGAAAAGGAGACAGCTGTCCCCAGAGGGCGAGGAAGGGACTCCTCCCCCTCCTCGCCGTGTCGGATAAGGGCAGGCCACACTGCAGTTCATGGGCAGGGGGCGTCGTGTGGACGTTTAACTGAGGTTTGTGCACACTGGGACTGTCGCGACCGGACAGGTCAACCCAGCGATTAGAGGACCTTGCCGGCGTGGAGAACAGCATACCAGGAGCCGAGACTGGCCCGCAGGAGCTCATGGGGCCGGGCTGTGGGGCGGTGGGCCCTTCGTTGCAACGGGAATGCCGGCGTTTCAGGACCCGCCGTGCTGGAGCAGCGATGGGGCTGAGGTGTGTGGGTCCCGCCCCCGACCCAGTCAGAGAACTTGGATGTTGTCTTTGAGAGACTCTGATTAACTCGAGGCTTCGAGCAAGGGGCGTCAGGACGAAGGCTGAGTTTGAGGGGGGATCCAGACAGGCAGGGCCCGGAGGCGGGCGCCCGCTGGGCTTGCGGGAGGACCGCGCGCTCGGGCAGACTGGTGCAGGCGGGCGCCCTGCCAGTGGTGCGGTGGCACCTGGAGGGGGCGGCCCGCAGATTTGGCCCCGGCCCTGCGCTAGTGAGAAGAGGGGCAGGAAACAGCGCTGCGTGGCTCCCAGGCTCTGATGTTCCTCATTTCCAGTCTTCTCTGCAGGATTAGGGCAAGGACAGGCCACCCAGGGCAGGAGTCAGAGGTCAGGGCACCCAAAGAGGGTCCACGGCCAGCTGCCGCCTCCACGGCCAGGGAGAAGGAGGACACCGTGCGCCGGTGGACTGTCCTCAGCACTGAGCGCGGTGCTTCTGGGCCCCGTCTAGGCACCGAGGAAACCCTCTGTCTTCGTTGTCTTTCTGGGCCTAGTTCCTGTTCTTTCTGTTTTGGTGCATGAAGGTCTGCAGCTCCGTGTCTGTCCGTGTGTCCCTGTGTCTGTCCTCGTGTCCCGCTGGGTGCACCCTCGCCCCTGTGGTTTCATCGTGGCCATATCTAATGCGTATTTTCCAGTCCCGACCGTACTCGTCCTTTCTGCCAGTGTTCCGGTCCCTTCTCCCTGAAACTCCTCCCTTATGTTCTAGGGCGGGGTCAGCAGCCAGCAGCCCACGGGCCACAGCGGACCCGCCACTGGCCTCGAATAAGCCTTCCTGGAGCACAGCCACATGCGTTAGTGCACGGACTGTCCGTGGTTGCTTTTGGACCACGGGGCTGAGTTAAGTCGTTGTAAGGACCCTGTGGCCGTGAGCCTGGATTGTTCATTCTCTGACTGTACGGGAAATGTTCTGCACAGAGCCCTCCCCGGTCTCCTTCCGTGCCCGGAGCTGAGAGCGCGGGTGCCAGCCCCTTCCAAGGGGAGGTGGGAAGGCTCCAGCTGGAGCATCGCCCGGAAGACTGCAGACCCCCACCCCTTCCCCAGCCACCGGGCTGGAGCAACAACGTCTGACGTTTCTTAATGAGAAAAGGAGCGCTCTCGGCAACAGCCTCTCATCAGATGCAGCCTGGCCTGGCCCTGGGCAGAGGCAGTTACCGGCATCACCTCGCCTCACAGTCATGGCCAGCCTTCTGCGGCGGGCACTGTTTCCAGCTGCTTCTCCCCGCTCGGGACTGAAGCAGGAAAGCCTCGCGGAGGCAGAGCTATGGAGAAGGAACCTCAAAGCCCAGCACCACCGCCGTGGACCGCCTCCAGGGGGCACTGGCGGTCCAGAGCCCACCCAGACGGAGGAGAGCCCCTGTCTGAGCAGATGCAGGTTGTGGGTCTGAGGCTCAGCCTTGGCCCTGGAGCGCGGAACCACCTTCATGACTGTGTGGGGCCGTCTCGGGCCGGACAGGGCGCACGTTCTGAGCGGCAGGTGCGGTCCGGCGCGGCGGGGCGGTCTGTGAGGCACGCACGCCTGAGCAGAATCAGGTGGGGTCTCCGTGCGCGTGGAGCCCTACGTCACTGCCTCTCGCATGGAGCCCGCGGTGAAAATGGAGCCACCAGAGGCGCTTGGAGGACTTGTGCACAGACCAAGCGTTTTTCCTGCTGTCCCTGCCGGGTTTTGACCTTGCAGGGCATTCAGGAGGGTCTGGGGTCCCCCACTCGTGGGGACGGCCCAGGGTCGGACCGGTGGGTGCAAGGGGAGCTCGTTAAACCTGTGCGTGACCTTCAGGCCTCGTCAGGGCCTCGCCTCTGGGGAGGGAAAGCATCCAGGACCGTGCTGTGACAGCGTGACGCAGCCCAGGGTGTGCGTGGGGGAGGTGGGGGCACGCATGGGACGAGGGGAGGACACAGGAAGAACTTGTAGCGACAGCAGACAGATGGAGTCAAGCAAGGAGTCTCCGTGTTTCAGGAAGACACTTGGATTCGTCACGTAGACGCAGGCCAGAGCGGGCTTCTGAGGACGTGGCGCGGGACCGCAGGGGACCCCATGGTTGAAGGGAGTTGTGCTACCCATGCTGTTGGCCGCGGGTCCAGCAGCGACACCCCAGATTGTCGGACTCCTGCCCGAGAAGGGCCCCCTAGCGGCCTCTTGTCATCTGAGAGTCCCGGAGCCCTTCTCCGTGCTTACTCATTGTAGAGCTCGCTTCTAGCGACCGTGCGAGGCAACACTCGCGTCTTCCCGGCCCTTCGCCTCCTCCATCCAGACCCAGGGGAGCGCCGTGAGGGCTATAGTGCTCGTGGGGGCTGTGACACTGGGGGAGCGAGACCACCTGGACTGCAAGGGACTTGAGAAAGGTAGTTTCTTGTCTCGCTGCCTCCTTTCTTCCTTCTCTTCTTCTAGTGGCCTGGAGGCGCGTGCTCTGAAATTCTGGCTTCCCTTCCTCACGTATTGACAGGTGGAAATCTTGATTTCCTCCTGGCTTTCCTTTTGGTATCTTTGCATTAAAAAAATGTGGTAAGTAACACATAACGTGAGAGCCGTTCTCTCTCTCTCTCTCTCTCTTTCTCTCTTTTTTTTAATTTGACAGAGATCACAAGTAGGCAGAGAGGCAGAGAGAGAGAGGGAAGCAGGCTCCCTGCTGAGCAGAGAGCCCGATGCGGGGCTCGATCCAGGACCCTGGGATCATGATCTGAGCCGAAGGCAGCGGCTTAACCCACGGAGCCACCCAGGCGCCCCGAGAGCCACTCTCTCAACAAAATTTTCAGAGTGGCGTCCACGTTGGCTCTGGGCACAGTGTGGGACGGCAGGCATCCGCTGTGTCTTCTTGTCCTGCCTGGTGAGGCTGGCACCCAGGACAGCCCCCCGTGTCTTTTTCTCCCCGGCTCCCGTGACCCCACAGCACGTCCGAGTTCGGCCGCCCCAGACACTGCCTGCGCGGGACTCCTGCGGTACTTGTCCGTCTGCACCTGGTTTATTTCATTAACCTGGTGTCTTCCGCGTCCGTAGCAGGTGCGGCCTCCGTCCTTCCATGGCTGGGTAGGACCCCGTGCGCGAGCCTCCCTGTGCTTGTCCCTGCAGCCGTCAGCGGACGTTTGGGTGTTTCTGCCTCTGGACTGTTGTGAGGGAGGCTGCTCTGAGCAGGGGTCCCAAAGCCCTCTTCAAGACCCGTGTTCCACGGGCGCTCTGTGGCTAGTATGCCTAGTTGTTCCACTTCTGATTTTGTAGGGAAGGTTTGCACCGTTGTCCATAGGCGTTCCACCTTCTTATGCTCCCGGCAACGGTGCACAGAGTTCCCGTCTCCCCAGGGCCTCAGCAACGCTCATTATATGCGGCGTTTTAAACGGCCATCCCAGCAGGCGCAAGGTGACGTGTCATTGAGGTATTGATCTGCATTTCCCCGGTGAGGAGTGACTGACGTGGAACGTCTCCTTCTGTGCCTCTTAGCTCCAAAACTGAATCAGAGAGACACAGGAAGTCTCAACAGCGCAGTTACTAGTAACGAAATTGAGTTGGTAAACAAGAAGCTGCCCCCTGGGGCCCCTGGGTGGCCCCGTCGGTTGAGCGTCTGACTCATGATCCCAGCTCAGGTCATGGTCAGGTTGTGAGTTCAGGCCCGGTGTTGGGCTCCACTCTAGGCACGGAACCTACTTCAGAAACAAAAAGGAAACAAACAAACAAAAAAACCCAGAAAAAAACAAAAAACTCCCAATAAACAAGAGTCCAGGGACAGATGAGTTACAAGAAAATCTACGAAACATTCAAGGACGAGTTACTGTTTACTGTCCTTGAATCTTCCAGAAAAAGAGGAAGGAATGCTTCCAGATTCGTTCTGAGAGGCCAGCCAAACCAAATCCTCCTACTAAACCCAGATAAAGACAGTATAGACACAGAAGAGATCCCTGATGAACAGGAACCAAAGTCCTCAACAAAACACGGGTGAACCACATTCAGCGACACAGTAACAGCATCACTCCCGGAGATCAAGTGGGATTTATCCCGGGGCGTATCGAGAACGGCTCCGTACTCCCCAGTCAGCGCACACGGTCCTCACGTGAGCAAAGTGAAGAATACAAATCGTGGCCACCCTGATAGCTGCAGAAAAAGCCTCTGACAAAATCCAACCCCTATTCCTGATGACCGCTCTAAACAAAGTGGACCTGCGTGCACAAGCCTCCACACAGTGAAGGCCGTGGAGGAGAAGCCTGCGGCCAGCATCAGAACGGAGAGCTTGTCCCCCAAGATCAGGGACAAGATGAGGATGTCCCTTCTCACCAGCGTTATTCAACGTAGTACTGAGTGTTTTAACCACAGCAGTTCGACGAGAAAAAGAAAGAAATCCACACGGGTGTGGAAGAAGTAAAGCCTGCACAGTCCGCAGACGACATGGTACCATGTACGTAAGTCCGAGAGACTCCAGCTGAAAACTGCTGGGATTCATAAACGGTTACAGTAAGGTCCCGCATACAAAATTAATGTATGGAAATCACGTGTCTTTCGGCCCCTTCTGGTCTTCTCTGGAGAACTGTCCGCTCAGGTCCTCTGTCTGTGGTGGGGTTGGGTTGTTTGTTGTTTTTCTGCCGACCTGAGGGGGTCGCTTTGCCTCTACCTCCCGAACCTTCATACCCCAACCTGGCAGACTCCTCTCTCGTGACCCCTGCTCCTCAACGGGGTCCTTCTGCCCTATCTGTGTCCCCCACCCCCCCACCCCCGTTACTCTGCTCCTGCGACCTTCCCTTACTTTCTGAAACATACCTGAACCCAATTCTGGCACATCCTTAAACACCCAGGTCCTGCCAAGGTTCCCACGTGTCCTTCCCCGACCAGCCGGCACACGGCCTGTCCCTCTGGCGAGGCTCGGGGCGCCCTGTCCCTGTCCCTGTCCCTGTCCCTGTTGCTTTCAGGCAGTTGGCAGAGCTTCTGCGGGGATGGGGGTCACACACTCGCTCGTTTTACCCTGGCTGAGCTCCATCTCCGGCAGGAGCCTGGGAAACGATGTGTGTGCGCGCGCGTGTGTGTGTGAGTGCGTGTGCGTGTGTACGTGTGTGTAGATGACAGAGCCAAGCTTTCAGCCCCAGCTCTGGCGACTCGGGAGGACCCGGAGCGAGCCCGGTCTCCGTGCACGCACCCCCGTTCATCCCACGGGACGAGGAGGAGCAGGCCGGGGTCAGGGAAGAAAGTGAAAGTCGGGGACCCGGGCCCGCGAGCAGGTTTGGCCAGGAAAGACCAGCCGGTTTACACGGAAGGTCACTCCCGTGGTCGGAGGCGGGCTCTGCGGGCTTCTGGCAGGCGCCGCTTGGCAGGTGCGCTGGGCTCACCCCGCACGTCTGCGCAGAGTCCGAGCAGCCGCGGCCCCCGGGGGGCCAGCCTGGCCGGCAGTCTGAGCACCTCTCCCCGAACACCCTGTCCCCGAGGAGTCACGGCTTCCAAGCTGGGACGTTCTTGGCAGCGGGCTGCCTGGGGAGTGTGTCCGTGCCAAGCTCGAGGTCGCCCAGAGGCTCCCACACAGCCGTCAGGCAGCCAGCAGGGGAGGCCGCTGGGCCCAGCCCCGAGTCGGGCATGTGCGGTGGCTCTTGATTTGTGCTGGTCCCGCGTACTTGCTGCCGGACGCTAGCAGGGCCCCCAGTGGGACTGACCAAATCCGAGCAGCTCTCACGTCGTCTGTCCTGCCTCCTTCACGGACCTCCCCACACCCCTCACAGTCGCCAGCGTTTTGTTGCCTCCAAGACCCTGCCTTGCACCCCGAGCCCCGGCAACCTGCTCTGTCTCAATAATGTGTGTCCACTCCTGGTCCCCGTGTTCCCCGGCAGGATTCCAGCCAGAGGACAGTTGAGCCCCCCACGGCGCAAAGCCGCGTCGTCCGGGGCGTACACAGGAGAACGCCTGGAGAGATGGGGTTGGGCTCCCGGAGCCGCTGAGTGTCCGTCCCGGATTCTCTGACCTGGGCTCACCGGACTTTCTGGAGCGGTCGTGTGAACTGAGGACAGATGGCATCCCACAGCGGAACGCAGACCCCTGAGGGTCCGTCCCTTCCAGAGACCGTTCACCCTCTCACCTGTGTTCCTCTCTCCCGCAGGGGGCCTCGATCTCATCTTCGTGCCGGGTCTCGGCTTCGACGAGCACGGGAACCGCCTGGGGAGAGGCAGGGGCTACTATGACGCGTACCTGAAGCGCTGTCTGCGGGAGCAGGACGTGGGGCCCTACACCATGGCCTTGGCCTTCCGGGAGCAGATCTGCCTGCAGGTCCCCGTGGACGAGAATGACATGAAGGTGGACGAAGTCCTGTACGAGAGCCGTCCCCCTAAACCCTGACGCCCGCGGCCCGGGCTGTGTCCCAGACCACCTGCTTTCCGGTGTCATTGCACAACAGCTGATGCTAAACCGCCCTCCCAAACCGGGCGGGACGCGAATAAAAACGCAGGCCATGACGGTGGGATCTGCAGCCTGTCTTGCTGGTTGGCGACGTGTCAGGAAGTCTCTGCAGCATTTGGGGAGGCGCTGTGGTCCCAACTGAGGGTGAGGGCCGGGGATCTCGCCCCATGGGGACACGGTCTCAGCGCATCCTGTCCTGGGCCTGCTCAGTCTTGGACAGGCTGGGCAGGCTCAGCGACTGTTCACCAACCTGTCCGTGTGTGCGCAGTTTCCCTGGAATGTTCTGGCACTTCGTCGTGACTTCATTTGCTCCCCCTGCGAGTCCGTGTCTGACACTCTGTAGCTCTTGACAGTCTAGACCAAGACCTTTTAGGACTTAAATGCTTCACTTCCATCTCCGTGTGTCTGTGTGTCGGTCACTTAGGATTTACGGTCTAATGTCCTATGGGTTAGAAATTCCTTGTTTGCTTGTGGTGTCTGCTTTGGAAATGACCCGCGCCGTGGGCTGCCAGCGTGGGCGCCGGGGTTCCGTGCGGGAGGTTTGCTCGTGACCGGAAACCGGGCATCTTCCAGACGCTGCTCTGACCCCCGCGGCCCGCCTGTGCCGGGGCCTGTGGCGTTCCCCTCTGGAGTGCCGCTGTCGCCCGTCCCCTCCCCTCTCCCGTCCCCTCACTCCCGGGGTCCAGGCTCGCAGCCTTTGCAGGAGACCCACTTTTGGCCTCTTTTGCCCCGTCTGGCACCGGCCTCTGTTGCCCAAACTCCAGGGCAGGGACCTGACAACGCGTGAATCTGGGAGTCTGGCCGTTCAGGGCCCACAGGTCACGGGGAGCGGCCGGCTGCCTTCTCCTGCAGGAGGCCCCCTCCACGGAGGCACGTGTCTGTGCCCCTCCCCGAGCGCGCGGGTGTCGCTTGCCTTTCGCAGCAGGTCGCATGCTTGCCCCGTGGGCCGCGATGCCCTCTCTCCTTTCGCTCACCTGGACGCTCCCATCTACCCTTCACGACTCAGCTCGGGCGTCTCGTCTTGTCTGGCGTCTTCCTCCGTGGCCCCGGGCAGCGTTAGTGTCCCTCCACCCGTGTAAACAGCCCCGGTCGTGTCCTCCTTGTCACACTGTCCTGCGCATCGACTGTTGGCTGTCACGTCTGCCTCTTCCCCAGACCGTGAGCTGCGAAGAGGAGGGACGGTGCTGGCCGTTTCCCATACGTGGTGGACGCCTGCGCGCGCAGTTGGTGTTGGAGAGCGTGGGAATGAGGGAATGCATTTAAACCACAGATCCGTGTTCTTCGGATAATAGCATTCGATTTGGTGATTTATGCATGGAAGTAAAAAATGTTTTAAAATTGTGAGATTCACGAGATTCCGGAAGGCCAGAGGGCTGCGGGTCTCCTGCCCAGAAGCGGTGACCCTGGTGGCCAGGACTGGGTGGTAGTCCTCATGCAGAGCATATCGGGAAGGGGAAAACCCCCGCGGCACGGGTAATGCCCATCGGGGCATAAGCAGAGGCTGAGCACAAGAACTTGAGCCCAGGGAACGAGCCAGCGTGATCCGGCCGTGGGTGGGGGGATGGTCCAGGTGGGGACGAATGGCCATCGGGCTGTGGCAGAGCTCCAGCATCCATCCGCAATGCTGCCCTGCCTAGACCCCGGTGTGACTTACCGAGAAGGTAAACTGGAGAGGGGAGCCGCCGGCGTGCATGACTAGGAATGTCCAGTCACCCGGTCCCACTAACCCGGGAGCGATGCGTGCGTCTAGGTGTGGGCGGCTCCCTGCAGAAGCCCGGGTCCTGGGCCCTGTTCTCTGCTTCTCGTTCAGAGATCGTTGAAATCCAGCTGCTCACACAGTATTTTCATCGTGTGTTTTTGCACTTACTTCCTGCATGAGCCCTTGAGCTCCTCACGGGCAAGGTCACGGGGGTCTGGGGCTCACCCCAGTCCCTGGCACCAAATAATAACCAGTAGATTCTCGAGGAAGGAGGGGACAGCCTGCGGCGGCCTGGTCCGTGATGTGCCCTGGCTGCTTTGCACGTTGGCCGCCACCTGCTGCTGGGATTCTGTCCTTCAGCCTCGTCTCCCAGTTGGATTCTTCTAGAACAGTTTCTGTTACGCCGGCTACGTGGCCCTTCTGGACCGGTCCGTGCGTGTCCCGTGGCCTGTGCTGCTCGGCCCCATTCACCTCTCATGGTAATCGTCCCTCCCGACCTGCTCTCCCTTGTAGGGCTGCTCTCTCCTGCCTGGGCGCCCCCTCCCCAGGCAGGTTTATATGCTTAAAAAGGAACAACAGTGCTTTCCAGATAACATCAGCTGCAACAGGAAACAGGCAGAAATAAAAGAGATGAGACCATAGAAGCCATCGATTATCTGTATTCTGTGATGCACTGAATTTCCAAAAGGGAAAGCCGTGATGGAAAATTTTTTGAAATTTACTGTTTTTGAAAACCTTATTTTAGTCTCCCTGGAATGACTGAAACGCCTGGTTCTAATTTCATTTCTCTCAGTGTTGGGTTTGAAGGGCTTTATAGCTGAAAACAAAACCTTCCAGAGATGCACGGACCCGTCCAGAAGCCCTGCGGCACTTGCTGAAACCGGCGCTGCTGTCTACCCAGTTTGCCGAGGTCTTTTTTTCTTTTTAAGCTGAGGTTGGGCTTGTGAACACCTGTGGGCTTGACGCAGCTCGTTGCTGCGCGTTACTCAGAAGACGCGGCACCTTCCCTTGGTCAGCACGCGGCTTTGAAACGTAATGAACCTTGAACGACTCTGAATCGAGTCAGAGCTCCTGGCTCCCTGGTGCTTTGGTTGTGCAGATGTGGACGTGTTTACAGGTGCCACACGTGGTCTGTGGCAGCATGATCATGGAATGGTGAGGATTTTCCAAATCCACATTTCCAGCACGTGCGTGTGTCACAGACGTTCCCTTCTGTCTCTTCAGTAGAACGTGACTTCTCCCCACAAGAGCAGCTGTATGTTCTGTGGCACTGTGTGCTTAGGGAATGGGCCACTGGTGGCCGTTTGTACCACAGAAAAGTCAGAAAATGTGGAGCACTCACCTCTGTGTAAAGTTCACACAGGGGTGCCTGGGGGGCTCAGTCAGCGAAGAGTCTGCCTTCGGCTCACATCATGATCCTGGGGTCCTGAGATCAAGCCCCACGTCAGGCTTCCTGCTCAGCGGGGAGCTGCTTCTCCTTCTCTCTTTGCCTCTGCCTCTACTTTTGTTCTCTGGCTCTTTCTCTCTGCCAAACAAATACATAAAATTTAAAAAAAAAAAGTACATGCAAATTTATCTTGAAACTTCACAGCTCTTTTTAAAAGTGTTGTATCCTGGGATTGTCCGAGAAGTGTAGGTGAACCAAAATATTTCTCCTGGGTCTCTCCTAGCCTGAAATATCGTCAGTGTTGTCTGCTGTGCAGTAGACTCCTCCGTGGCACAGAATCACGGTGCCGTCAGTCACGTGCGCTTCTTGTCCCTGAATGATGGGGTGATGCCGCGGCTGAGCCTCCATATGGGTCCACCCCGCTCCCCGGCACAGGCAGATGCCAGCCAGAGGCGTCCCGTCCTGGCCTTGCTTACGCCGTTTGTCCTAAAACACGGTCTTGGGGAACGTGTCAGCTGATTCTGAGGCTCCTGTCCTCCTCATGACTTTGACGTCTTTCACATCCCAGCTTTTCATTCGCTCGTCTCACGATGAGACCATAAGCTGGGACATGCTGGAAGCTTCTGTCCGTTTATCCAGCCTCTCCCACCCTGGACAATTTATTCCAGAACTTACGTCTTTGGATGTGTTTTCCCCTGTCATCTAGTAGAAGATGTTACTTTTCAGGGTTTGTCCCCCTCGACTGTTTCACGCGTTTCCCCCGTAGTTCCGTGGCGGGAGGAACGAGTCTTGCGTGCTGTCTGCGCATTCTTCTTCAGAGGCTTACAGACGTTTCTGATTCCTTTCAGTGAACACTGTTGAAGGTGGGTTAGAGTTAGTATTTTCTGACATAGCGGCTCTTACTAAAAGCATCGTGGGGGTCCGTCTTCGTCTTCTGGGTCTGGAACCTCCGGCGACCGTGGTCGTATAGGAAGGGGCTCGTTGTTGGCTGTGCTGAGCACAGATTCCTGCTGGAGGGTCCTGGTGAAAATTTCAGCTTTGGGGGCTCCCTTCTTGGCAGATGTTACTGCTTTTCCTGGTCGTAGGGCGGACGAGTAGCTTTCGTCGGGAGCGGAGACCCCAGCTGCTGCTGCTCGCTCCCGCTTGCCTCCGGAGCGCTGTCTCTGTCCGGCTGTTTCTCTGCCGGAGTCTCTTAGAGCCGCTCACGCAGTTTAAGAGGGTCGGCGCGGTGAGAGCCGCGTGGCTAGATCCTCGTACCGGGGGCAGCACAGGACGCCTCGCTAGGCCGACAGCGAGCCCCTGCCCCTGCCCATGTCCCACGTCCCCTCCTGTTCCCCCAGCACAGCTTGCAGACCAGCCGGACTTGGGACTTGTGACAGCAGGTGCGACAGGGGCCGATGTCAGTCTGTATTGGAACTTGTAGCAAAACTCCTTGTCTTGCAAAGATAAAAAAGTAAGTACATAGAGAGATTCTAGTTTCTTCTTCCCAAACCCCAGTGGACCGCCAGCCGGCTCCTGGCGTGTGTCCTGCATGTGGAGACACCACTGCTGTGAGGGCCGTGCGCATGGTCCGGTGGGTTTGAGGGCTGGTCTCGCAGCTCAGTCCACAAAGGGGGCTTGTGACTTGATGGCCCCCGCTCTCCGCTGGCCCCTCCTGACCTAGGGCCTGTGTCTTGTCTCCTGCTGGTGTCAGCCCCTCTGTGACCGTGGCGTCTCTGGCCCCTGTGTCCCAGCCCCCGTCTCCATCTTTGTCCGGGTGCTCTGCCGGGGGCTCTTCTCCTGCTCACAGTGTTTGAATAGAAGGAACGACGTCGATCAGGTCTCTAAAAACGGAGCATGTCCCAGAACCCTGTCACCTGGGCAGCAGCAGACCCCTCTCTTGGCTCTTCCCCGGCACATGCCTCCACTGACCAGTACCTGCCCTCTGGGGGCAGCGGGGATTTCTAGGACGAGACAAAAGACTGGAAACACCGTCTCTGTCCCCCACTTCTCTTTTCATTTCATCCTCATCCCACTACCATAGCAGCTGTTTCCATCGTAAGATTTAGTATTTGTGGTTAATGTTAGTATTTGTGCTTGATTCGGATAACAGACCGTGGGAAAACCAACCGACAAGGTGTCTGCAGGAAAACCCATCCTGTTTCGTGGTTCGGGCTATAATGTATCTTGTGAATATCTTCTTTATACTTTTGATCTTGAACATGGTACATTTATAAAGTATGCTTTTGAAGCAAACGTCGTTTCGATGGTGAATCAGACCCCAAAGAGTTTGCTTGACTGTAACCATTTATTTGGTTTATCACTGAGAAATAATCTCTTTGGGACTCAAATGCAAAAGGGTTTATTTCCTCCCAAGCTTAGCAACAACGAGTATTGTGTTACTCTGGAGATCTGGGTTGGGAGACTGCAGGAGTAGAGAGAGTAGGAGAGATACACTGTTGGAAGTCCTGAATTTTTACTGTTATTCAGGTCCAGCAGTATGGTAAGATAGCAGGGGTTACTGCCTGAAGTGATGCTGAGCACAAGAACCGGCGGACGGTGGAGATCAGTGTGCTCAGCTCCTCCCCGTCCGCCATGTCATCCCACGTGATTGTCATAAAACACGACCCGTGTCACTTGTCTGCTTCGCGACGCCAGATGGTTTTCTGTGGCTCCGCGAGGGAGGTGTGAGCCTTTGGCATGCACACAGAAGCCTTTCCGACTCAGCCTGGATGTTTCTTCCTCTCTCCCGTCACAGACACACGCGCGTGCCTCTTTTCCTCTCAGACCCATAGTGCTCGTTAGGCCAGGCCCCAGCGCTAAGGGCAGGGGCCGGGTTGCACAGCCGGGAATGGGAGTCGGTGTGTCACAGGAGGGGCGCGGGCGCGGCGGGCGCTTGGGCAGTGGCCATGCCTGGCACCGGCATGTTCCGGAAAGTTTGTCAACAGACAGATCACCCCATGGGTCTGGGTACAGCCTCTCATTTGGCAGGTGTCAGGTGCACCCAAAACGCTGCGTTTCTGACCTTTCCCGGCCATGCCTGGCTGCTGCTGGGCTGCGCCTGCTGACCGCAGGGTCTGAGCTGTGCTGTCCCCGTGGTAGCCCCAGTCACAGATGGCTTCTAAAATTAAAAAAAATAAAGGAGATTTGAAATTCACGTCCTTAGACATCCTAGCGACAGTCCGAGTGCCTGCCGTCCCGAGTCGTGCAGTTCCGTGGGAGCGCGAGGTCCGCCTGCTCCGTCACCTGCTAGAGCACGGCCCTCCTCAGTCAGAGCTCTGGGGGCAGGGCGCGGGGATCAGCGTGTGACACGAGTTCCGCAGCAGGTTCTTAGACGGGCTGAGAGTCCAGGGGTCTAAGATCTGGGGCCCAGAGATAAGGAGAATGTGGGACTAGGCAGCTGTCACAGCCGACAGGCAGCTCAGCTGGGATGGGAGCGTCCTCCTGGCCCGCCGCGGCGCGGTTCTCTGAAAGCAGGAGCCGACCTGGAGCCGACCGCGGACACCAGAGCTCCCTGCGGTCGCTGGAGCCAGCAGTGCCGTCCGGTGTGCTGCGGGGCCCCGAGTGTGGTGCGCTCTGGTCCCCTCTGCCTTCTGGTCTGCAGGCGCCTGCATCCGCCCAGGACTGGGGGCTGCAGTCGGCTTCAGGGACGACTCTCAGGCCGGCAAGTGCACTCGGGACTTGTTCACGGCTGTCTTCTCCTCCTGCTGCCCCCCCACCCCTGCACCGTCTCCCTCCCCCGCTCCCCTTCTGCCTGCTCCTCCTTTCCCTCCTCCCCTTCCTCCCTTTCCTCCTTATGTCCTCCTCCCCTCCTCCCCTCCTCTCCCTCCTCTCCCTCCTCTTCTTCCCCTGCTACTCCTCCTTTCCCTCCTCCCCTTCTTCTTCCCCTTCCTCCTCCTCCTCGGCTTCCCCTCCTCCCCCTCCCCATCCTCCTCCTCCCCATTCTCTTCCCTTCCCTCCTCCTCCTCCTTTTTGCAAAACCCTGTCACTCGGGCGCATGTACAAACCTGGATGTATGGGGCCATTCACACACCAGGGGGCAGCTGGTGACCAGTACGGGGGGGTGGCGGGCAGGGGATAACGTCTCTCTGCTCCCAACCTTGGGACAGACAGTTACGAGGCACATTCTGCATTGCTCCTCGGGGGGTGGCCAGGCAGGCAGGGCCAGACCTCTGCCCGTGGTCATGATCAGCTTCACACCTCCCCCTGGGGTGAGCTGCCCCCGTACTTCCCTGTTCTCGGGCCTCCCTCCAGTGTCCTGGCACGTTCCACGGGCACTCCTTGTCCCAGGCCCTGTGTTTCCAGGACCCGGGCTAAAACAGACAGTCCTGTCCCTTCTCTTAGAGCGTGTGGCTGTCTGTCACCCATCGTCCCTGCTGTGGAACCTGCAGGAACTCCAGCCGGAAGAAGTCCCGCCCGACACCTCTCCATGGTCACTGCACACGGAAAGCAGGCGGGTATGGACCGGCTGCTAAAGCCGAGCCCCGCAGCGCAGCAGCCGCACCAGGGCCCCGAGGACGGGGCTTGCGCTCCCCTGGTTTCCGGATGGCGGTGATGCGTGGCGGATGGGTGAACTTTGTTCTACGTGCTGTTGGAGAGGTTCTCCAGGAGCAGAAAGTAAATTAGACGCTGTTGTCTGAGACCACTTCATGTCTGAACAGGACAGCTGGGGGTTTGCTTCAGGCCAACACTGAACTTGAGCAACGAGCTCTGTTGGAAGCGGCCGGGTGCTGACACGTGCTGCCCGTCCCCTCGCGGGGCTGCGGAAGCTGCTGGCCCAGAGCTGAGACCCTCCCCTGGAACTGCCCTTGGCTGAACAGTGCTCTCTCTCCCAAGGTTACAGCCCTTGCTTGGGGGTGGGCTGTGCACCGTGCCTGGTTCACCCCCTTGCTGGGTCTGATCCTCCCCCCCTACCAGAAAGCAGTGCTCCTACCACATTCTGGGCTCCTGTCCCAACCCTGGGGGCCTGCAGGTGCCTTTTGGGTCACAGTATCCGGCTTTTCTTGGAGGAAGAGCTTGCGTGTGCGAGCTGGGGCTAAGCATAGGGTGCCATGGCTCGGAGCCCTGGGGGGAGGCAGGGGACCTACAACCTGGCTGTCTTCCCTGAGGCCCAGCAGGTGCATCACCGACCAGGAGCTCGGCCAGATTGGGTGGGAGGGCCCTGCCCCTGGGAGCTGCGGATGTGGCAGGCTTTCAGGGAGTGCCTTCCATGTCCCAGGACCACCAACAAGGGCTCTCTTCTTCCTCTGAGTTCGGGCAGAGCTGAGAGCCGGGCAGGACTCAGAGGGAGGCCGGGGGCAGTGGCCGCCATGGAATTCATGGTGGGAGGGATGGATGGGAGGGTGTGCCCCACACTAGGTCCCCGCATTGGACACCCTCACCCGCCTGCCGCCATGAGCACTCCTGGCCAGATGCCCACAGCCCCCCGACCCCCCACCTCCGGTGGTAGCCAGAGCCGACCCTAGGGCAGGGAGCACTCTTTTCTGTGGGGAAGTCACATCCAGAAGGCAGGAACTGATAAAGGCTGAACCCAAAGCACTCCGTCCCTTGTGTGAAACTCAGGTGGCCGGCGGGAGTAGGGGAGACGGCGGTGGTCCTCCTCCCAGAGCCCATGAAGCCCAACAGCTGCTTCCCACATAACTCCATGTAGCGTTAGGTGTGGCATTCTGTGTCACAGCGCTCTCGGGTGCCACCTGCCTGTTCCATAGTCGGGGAAACCGAGGCCAGGGCTATATTCCAAGTACCCGGTGGCTGCAGACTGGAAGCGAGCCCATGTCCCTCTCTGCCCGCACCCCACCCCCAGACCCCTTCCTGCACCCCCCACCCTCCCGGCGAGTTCTTCTGGGGTCTGGAGCCTGGGCTCCGTGGGGGCCTGGCTGCTTGAGCTTGGCACTGTGCCCGGGCCCACAGTTGGGCAAAAGGGGCGGTCGGTCACCGGACTAAGGTGGAAATGCTGGGGAGAGAGCCCCCTTCCTCAGGCCCTGGCCAGAGAGGCTGGAGAGGGGTCACGGGCCTGTGCGGTGCATTCTGTGCCAAGTGAGGGCAGCTCCTTCCATGCAGGGCCGGGCGGGCTGGCTGGGGTTTCCTCTCTGGCTCGGGAGTGCCCATCCTCCCTGCGGCGCCCTCGGGTCTGAAGAGTGACTTCCCAGACCGCCCGAGCCCGCCCCCTGCTCACGGGGTGCCCTGGAGCTGTGGCTTGAGGGGTGAGCCTCTGCAGCGGGGTCACCTCTGTGGCGTGTGGAAATGCTGATTCGCAGGCCTTGCCCCGAGTTGACCAAATCAGTCTCTCCCAGTGGAGGGGTCCTAGAACCCACATTTGTAAAAAGTACCACCCCCCACCCGTGTCTTGGCCCAATTCTCAGGGACGCTGAGGTCACTGGTCGTTCATAAATAATACAAGCAAATAACAAATTAATAAAATTTAAGTTTTAACCTTTTTAAAAAAAATAGAGCTTTTATGTTTGTTTTTGGTTCTTAGCAGTTTTGCTCGATGTGGCTAGATGCAGTTTTCCTCGTGTGTGTCCTGTTCGGGATTCGTAGCCCTTCCCGCATGCATGGTTTGATGTCTTCGGTCAGTTCGGGGAATTCTGACATTACCTCTGTACAGATTCCTGCGCCCTGTTTGCTCTTTCCTCTCCAGGCCCCCACCACGCCCCGTCCTGTCCTGTGCACTCCCCTCCCTCCAGGATTTCCCATCTATTGTTTCTTCTTCTCTCTGCTCTTCCAACCTGGGATTCGCTTCCCGCCTGCCTTCGAAGTCACTGATCCTTTCTCCAGCTGTGCCTGATTTGCAACCAAACGTACCCATAGAGTTCTCGGTCCTGGTGATTGGATCCTGCACTTCTAGACTTCGTGTTTGATCTCTTATTTTATTTTTTCAAAATTTTATTTATTTATTTGTCCAAGGGAAAGAGAGAGAAAGAGAGCCTACAAGTAGCGGGAGCAGCAGCAGAGGGAGAAGCAGACTCCCCATAGAGCAGGGAGCCTGATGCGGGGCTCGATCCCAGGACCCTGAGATCATGATCTGTGCCGAACGCACTGAGCCGACTGAGCCCCCAGGCGTCCTTGTGTTGGAACTTTTTAAAATTTTCTTTGCTAACATTCTCCATCTGGTCCTTCGTTTTCTCGGACATCTTTGTCACGGCTATTTTGGAAGCGTCTGTCTGGTAATTCCCAAATTGAGTCTCTCTGGGTCTCTTTCTACGTCTGTTTCTTCTGTTGGTTCTGAGCCTTCTGCTTCTCCCGTTGTGTGATTTGCTCCCGGACGTCGGGTACGATGTGTGAAAACTGTGAAGTGACTCGAGGGTCTGGGTGACTCCATCTGCTTCCTGAGAGGGTGTGCAGGGTGTGCTTGTACTTTCGGAAGTGAGGGAGGGGCCAACGTCCTAACCGAGCCTGGGATGGAGCAGACTAGAAGCCAGGCCTCGGTCCTCGTGCAAGCCGGTATGTTTTTGCTGGGCTTTGATTCCATCTGAAAGCTTGGGGTGCGTGCCAGCCTCCCCTGCTCACCCTGAGCCCCGTTCTTGCCCTCCCAGGGGTCAGACTCTAAGGGCTATGCTTGGCCTCACAGCCCCTTGGCTGCTGGTTCTATTTCGTCCTTCCTTCCCTCGGCGTCGGCACTGACCAGCTCCTACAAAGCACAGCTTCTCAGCTTTTAGATTTTAACCAGGAATCAGTAGATGCTTCAAGGTGGAGGGCTGTGCTGAGTATCGGGTCCCCTTTGTGATTTCGTTCTGAGATCTCTGAGACGCCTGAATACCTCCCGTGTTTTATTGCTCTAGGATATTTTTATTTTTATTTTTAAAAAAGATTTTTATTTATTTATTTGACAGAGAGATCACAAGCAGGCATAGGGGATCCTGCTTTTCCCTCTCCCTCTGCTGCTCCCCCTGCTTGTGCTCTCTCTCAAATAAATAAATAAAGTCTTTAAAAAGATAAAATAAATCTCCCTTTAATTTTAAATTAACAAAATTTTAATGTGAGAAGTGCTGGACAAAAATCAGCTCTTTGCTTGATCGTAAGAAACACCTGAGGCCCTTGTTTTAAAATGCTGCTTTCCCGGTCCTGCTCCAGGCATGCCGAGTCCGATTCCTCGGAGAAGCGCCTGTGGTCCCGAGCACCTCGAACGGAGCGTTCTTGGAAAAAGCTGAGCAGGGGGCTCTTGAGAGCCCTGAGCGGGAATGTCGTGCTCTGGTTGCCCGCGTGTATTCCTGCCACCCCCAGGAGCCCACGCACGCAGCGACCCCGCCGTGTTGGGGGAGGGGCTCCATGGTGCTGCTGGGCAGGGGGAGGGTGTGGCTTCTTCCCCCGACCCCAAAGCTCGTCTGCCTCCCGCACCAACAGGAGTGGGAGCTTCCTTTGCTGAATTATTCCCAATTTCATCTGTGACATTTTAATCAGAAATGAAAAATGATTGGCCTTTCACTAGCATTTCGGTCGGAGAGGAGATGATGCGCACCTCGGAGCTACAGGGATTCGGTGGCTTTGGTGCAAAAGGCAGAGTGTGACAGAGGAGCAGGGCCCAGATGCCGGGCGTCAGGGCGCGTCCAGGGTGCGCAGTGGGCCAGGAATTGTAGGGGTCCCTCACCACCTCCCATCCTGCCACCACTGGTGTAAGCTCCGTTGTCCTGCTTGACAGTCTGCAGACCACCGTCCTAGACCACCGTCCTAGGACTGGGGTGTGGCTCTGAGCCTCTCGCCGACGCCCTTTCTAGCCCGTGGACTCCCCACCATCCTGCGGAGAGTTCTCTTTCCTGAGACCTCCTCACCTTTGCTCTCCCTGCCCTTCCCCCCTTCCCTCCCCCTCCCCTTCCTCCCCCCTCCCTTTCTCCCCTCTTCCTGTTCTGAAATTGGAAGGGGGGGAGCCCTCTGGTACCCTCTCCCCCTCCCTCCCAGCCACGTTGTTGCTCAGCCAGGAGGGCCGGGCTCTCACAGGCCCTCCCTCGGCCCACCCAGCAGGACTCCGGGCTCTCCTTGTCCCGCTCCAGGGGCCCAGCAAGTGCTCCCCAGATTGGGAAGAAAACTGTGAGCTCTGCCTGGTGGAAACAGACACACAAAGGTAATTCATAAAAGAAGAGACAAACGTTCAATTGCATGAACCACCAAAAGCACAGGCGAGACCACGTGAGAAGTACTAGCTAACGGGCGCAGCGGTGGGGGGAGACGGACTCTCGTGTACTGCTCCGCGGGTGTGAGCTCTTCAGTCTTTCTGGGAGGCATTTTAGCAAAATGTAGCAAAAGTCTTATAATTTGCCATGATTTTTGACCCTGCGTTCTCACTTTCCCTGAAATCATATAAGCTGTTTGCAAAGCATCACGTACAAGGCCGTTCAGCCTGGAGCTGCTTTCGCAGGGGTGAGTGGTGTGAGCTCGTGGAATTCAGCCCTGTGGCTGTGGCGGGCTGCTCATTTGTGCCAGTGGACGCCAGGAGGCTAAAAGTATTGTTGACAAATATTGAAAGATGAGGAATGTTCAAGTTCTGAAGTTAAAAAGAAAAAAACTGTTTACCAAGTTGTATGTCACAATATAATTACATTTTGTGGGAAAAGATCCTGGCGGTTGCATTTTGTAGAAACCATCAATGGAAGAATGTGAACGATACCGTTGGCACAGCCGTATCTCTGCTTCATCGTGCGCAGAGATCCCAGAGATGGGATTTTCGAAGCGAGACAAAGTGCAGGCAGTCTGCTCGCTGGCGTGCAGGCGCGGCCCGTGTCCCCAGCCCGAGCTCGGTGAGCAGCAGGGTCCCCACCTCCGAGCAGGTGGATCTGCCCCGGGCAGGTGTGGTCAGGTGTACTCGGGGCCTTGCTGGGGACGGACCCTCCTCAGTCCGTTGTTGTCTCTTGTCTTCACAAGCGCACTGCAGCCCTTTTCAAAGGAGACCAGCCTTCCGGAGGCCGTCGGCAGCTATGTCGTCAGCCTGTGTCCGGAAACCTGCCCCTGGTTACTCTGTCGTCAGTCCATGTCCAGGAACCCGTCCTGTTCCTCCGTCGTCAGCGCGTGTCCGGGAACCCGTCCAGTCCCTGCTGAGCTGCAGAGAAGCTTCCCATGGGCCACAGAGGGCAGGGGCTGGAGGGACCTGGCGTGGCCAGCTGCAGTAAGCTGGCTGGGATCTGGACACAGAGCATCCACCGGTGGGACCGGGTCATTACCAGGTGAGGGTCAGAGGTCAGTTGTGGTCCTGAGCAGGGCGGAGCATGGACAGCTGCTGGAGAAGCTACCAACGTGCTGTGACTGAGCTGCTTGCGCTCAGGGGCCCCCCAGGCCACTGCAGGTCCCGCATGGAGTCCTGGTGGCCAGATGCTGGGGCTGGGAGGGGCCTGGCAGACATGAGCAGGGAGCCCAGAAACGGGACCTGGGGGACTCGTGGGCCGGCTGCGAGGCTGTGTTGGAGCAGAGGAGCAGCGGAGAGTGGGGACCGGACGGGCCCGCGTGCAGACGGCGCGCAAGCCTGAACTCACTCAAGTAAAAATCAGGCACTTCCTCCCCCTGCTTGAAGCCTGACCTTTATCAGTGATGTCCACTCAAGGCCATTGCTGTGTGCAGGCTCTGGTTCTCGCACACGATTCCCTCCATCCAGCAAACAAATGCCCACAGAGCCTTCCCTCCTGGGGCCTTCCTGGGGCCGTGTGCCCTGAGCCGAGCCCCTCGTCCTGGCAGAGGCCCGACGCCGACTCCTTTGTCTCTGTCCTTTTAATTACTGCACGTGCCCGACTTTACGATTCAATTATGGGCGAGAAGAAAGTTCGTCAGACTCCTTGTTTTATGTGAAATTCCTTCATTTCCAAAAGATCAGAGGAACATTAAAGAACAAATGAAACCGTCGGCTGCAAATTATGTGGCTTGATTTATCACGGATCTTCCGTAAACAGCAGCGCCGGCTCCCGACGTCTCCCCGGCACCGCGGGCCCGCGCGTACCGTGGACTGTAGATCTTTTCATTTCAGCCCCGGACGAGACAACGCGACCTCCCCGGGGGAGTCATCCTGTCACCGGGCGCACGGGCTCTGGGCTCCACGGCGCCCGCCAGGCTGGTTCAGCAGATGGATGAGAGCTCACTGTTTCATGAAATTGCTTTCGAATATTTGCAGAATGACCTTTTCGCACTCCGTCTCACCAAAACGCATTAACCCCTTCTACACAGGATGGGAAAAAGCTATGCTGAGGTGCTCCCCCCGAGGCCCACTTGCTCAGGAAGACAGCGCCCCGCGAGGCTGCCCACACAGGGATCTGTGTCTGTCGTAGGCCTAGTTCTAGGAGCGTGGGTGTTGGTCCCGTGTGGGCACGTGAAGTCCACAGGGTGGCCATGGGGGAAGACAGGACAGCCCACAACCCCCGTACGAGCTGGAGTCGTGAGGATGGGCCAGGGGCTGGGGCTGTTCTTGACCTCCAACCTACGGTGCAGGCGCTCTGCAGAGCCGGGCCCTCTGTCGGGGGCTGACCCTACATGCCCGGGCCAGGAGGGGGAAGCTGAAGAAGGACTTGGGGACGACAGGGTGGCTGGGGCCCACTGCCGCGTTACACCAGCCAGCTGGGCCTGCAGGTCAGCGACCGTGCACCTGAGCAGATCGGCTGCTGCTTCCTCCGGCTCCCCAGACCCCGCACCCGACCCCACCCGCCTGACCCAGCCTCCGGGAAATGTCCTCACCGCGGTCCACTCTGTCAACTCGACGCCCACACGCATCTCGTTAGAACACACTTAGTCTCCACGTACAGGCGATAAAAGCCCTCGCTTCACATAAGGCAAGACGGCCAAACCCGTGTGCCACCAGACAGATGGCGGTCCCGCCCCTAGAGGAGGACGTGACGTCGATCTTTGTCTTGGGGGTAATGTTTAGTCGTCTCTTGGCTGATTAAAACCTTCCCTCTGACATACATATGACATGTGTACACACAGATGTGAGGTTCACTGCTGTGAGTGGATCGTACGTCGACGACGGAGGGTTGATGGAGGGAGAAAATCAAATATATTTGGTTTGTCTATACGAACATTTATATCAAAATGGGAATGAACGGCCATATGTACTGTGGCCTCATTTCTACAAGTGGCCACTGGTCGTGGCCGGTCTTTGTCATTACCTTCCACTAAATCCACTACTGGCTCCACATTCCCTTTGCCTTGGGTGGGCTCTCCGGCGGTGGGCCGAGGCCAGGATCTGGCGCACCTGTTTTGTAAAGGGTCAGATAGCAAACATTCAGGCTTTGAGGGCCATACACTGCAGAAGCAGCCAAAGATGACACTCACCAATGGCTACTGCCATGTTCCAATAAAACTGTACTGACAGAAATAGGTGGGGGGCCAGAGTTGGCCTGTGGGTTGTAGTTGGCTGACCACTGGCTGTGCCCGTTAGAATTGGGTTGGTCTTGTTGTCCAGTTGACTTTGGTCACGGGACCTGGGACACCCAAGAGGCACCCCCGAGAACATCCTGCAGTGGACCGCACTCCTCCTCCCTTCGTGGCGCAGAACCAACCCGTTTTAACCTTAACAGTTGGTACCGGTCATCCCAGCCAGCACAGGAAGCCCCGGGCCTGCTGAGTCGGTGGCAAGAGGAGCCCAGTGTGGCTGATGACGGAGTCCCCTTCTAGGTCAGACAAGTGACAGTTGTGCCCTCTGGTGGAAGCATTCTTCCCTTTGGAACAAGTGCCACTAAACCGCAGATCCTAGTGCGTGACTACGGTCAACGGGTGAGCCGCTCTCTCCGGGGAAATCACAGCCCCAGAGGGAGCTGCCGGCCCCCGGCCGGATCGGGAGAGCTCGGCGTACCCACGTCTTCATTCGGTCAGCAAGCGTTTATTGAGCACCTGCTGTGTGCCAGACAGGCAGAGGCCATCCGGTCCTCTAGGAGCTCCGGTCCGGTCATGGAGGCACGTCAACAGGTCCACAGACGCGGAATTGCAAGTGGATGTTGTGACTGAGCACAGCAGACGGGCTCCCTCGGTCGGGGGTCAGGGGACGCCTGTCTGAGCAGGTGGCTTTCCGGGAGGCACCGAAGGTTAAGGAGGGTGCACTGGTGCTCAGTGCAGCCCGCGCAGGGGAGCGCCACAGCAAGGGCCCTGGTGTGCTCGGTGGGGTAGCTGGAGGGCTGTGCCCCATGGGGAATGGGGCGTGGGAGGGGAGGGCGGAGAGGGAGTCGGGAACGGCTTGTACGAGGCTGTGCGCCGAGCGGCGTGGCCGTGGTTGCAGGTGTGTTCCGCAGCCGTGGATCGGTGGGAGGCAGGGAGGCGGCCTGCCCTGGCGGGAAGGCTCCACGAGGTCAGGCGGGGCTCCAGTGTCGGCCCGCGTAGACAGGAGGATGTGCTGGATCACCGTGGCGGCCGCGAAGACAGGCAGGTTGACATTGGGTCGTAGTCGCAGGAGGTGTGGACGGCGCTTGCTTACGGCTGGTGGGCAGTTGGAAGGGGGTGAAGGACGACTCCCTAGTTTTGGGGAGGTGAGCGCGTCTGAGCGCACACACAAACAGGGAAGGTTGATGGAAGAGAGGGAGAGTAAAACAAACATTTAACAAGTTGTAGTAAGATACATTTCTCATAAAATGTATTTTCTTCACCGTTCCTGAGTGAGTGTGCCGTCCCGGGGGTGGGAAGCCCCCACCATCCATCTCCAGAACGTCCTCGTGGTCCCGCACCAGAACTCGGTCCCCATCCAGCACAAGTCCCTCCTGCTCGGCGCCCAGCCCTGGCCCCCGCCGTCTCCTCCGTTCCCCATGACTGCTGTCCCTCCCGCACTGTGAGGTCTTCGGGGTTCTCCCATGTGGGGCAGGTGCAGCCTGGCCTTCCTCTTTGGGGCTGAGCAGTCCTGCACCGTGTGGGGCCGCCTTCTCCTCCGCGATCATCTGTGCGTGGACCCCCGGGTCCGTCCACATTTCGACTCCTGTGAGCGCTGCTGCCCTGAACGTGGGCGGACACGGATCTGTCGGAAACCCTGCCTTCCCTCTTCGGGGCGCGTGCCCAGGAGCAGAGCCGCTGGGTGGTGCGCGGATTCTGTACTTAGTTTCTGAAGGGCCGCCCTGCTGTTTCCCACAGCGGCTGCACCAGTTCACGCGCCCGCCAACAGTTTCTTCACGCCCTTGCCAAGGTGGGTTGTTCCTGGTTTGCCTAAATAAATAAATAAAGAACCGCCGTCCTCATGGGTGTGAAGTGCTCCTCTTGGTGGCTTTGATTTACGTGGGATGAGCCCTCACGTGTGGACCCTAAGGCGTCAGCATCTTCGGAGCCCTTGCAGGGGTGCAGTCAGGTGCAGGTAGTGGGGGCTGCTGCGCGGAGAGAAGGGGTTGAGTCCTGGCACCCGGGATCATATGGCCTGGCCTGGAGGAGGTCCCAGGAGGAAGGAGACCGGGGTGGGTCTCGTGGAAATCCACCAAACACAAGGGGGCGAGGAGGGGGAGGAAACAGTGGCCCCTGGGGGGGAAGCAAAGGGCAGAGGAGGCAAGGCAGGGGAGAGGGTGCCACAGGCAGGGGACAGGGTGTCATGGGCTGGAGAGGGACGTGGTGCCGTGTCAGACTAGCTGTGAGGCCAGTGACCTCAGGCGGCCGGGGGCACCAGGGAAGGTGCCACTGCGGGGAGCTTGAGGAGCCTGGGCTCCAGCAGGGGCATTGTGGGGCTCGAACCCCCGTGGCAGAGGGTCACTGTGGCCCCGGAAGTAGTGGACCTCAGAGACCGTGTTACTCGATTCTGCATTCCCAGCCTGCGGGTCAGCGAAGCCCATTCAGGAGTGTGGAGGATGACCTCGGACGATGGCCGTGTCTCCTCCAGGCACAGAGTCGGCAAAATCCTGGGTCCAGCTGGGGAGAGCTCCTGCAGTTGTGATGGTCTAGTTGGCTCTGTGTGTTCCTCTAGAAACGTGTGTCATTTGGGGCTTACACTGGCTGCACAACAGAAAAGTGAGCTAACAGCGGCTTCAGTGCACAGGAATTACTTTCTCATACATCACAAGACTCCCAGAGAAGTCTGTTCAGGACCCGTGCAGCTGGGTCTAGGGTTTGGGTTTGTTTTTTAGCGCTCTGCTGTGCCATTCTTCACATACGGGTTTTATCCTCATGGTTACAGAGTGGCTGCTCTTCCTCCAGCCATCACTTTGACATTCCAGGCAGAGGAAAGGCAAGGCATGAGCCTATGCCAGCCGAGTTGGCTTTGTCTTCCCCGAGGTCTCACACAGTAGACTCCTGTTCATGTCTCGCTGGCCAGACACGTTCACCTGGTCCCGTCTAGCTGTGGTAGAGTTGGGAGGTATTTTAAATTGTACACCTTGCCATGCTGCACAAAATCAGCTTTCCATTAGTGAAATAGAACGTTGAGGGAAGGAGAGAACGAGTGTTGGCGTGGTCCCCACAGCCGGGAAGAGAGAGGTGGTGGCTGGGGCGAGCGGAGGGGAAGGACACCCAGTGGTGCTTGTTACAAAGCCGAAATGTCACGTCAGGATTTTTTAAACGGGGCTTGAGCTATTTTCACCTCTTTCTTGGCTCAGCAAATACTCCAATGTCTCTTTCTTTACAAGTGCTCAACTCATGAGACCGTAGCATTTCCCTTTATTCATAAACAAGTCTTTCTGGCTGCTTAGAGAAAAAAAAAAAAAGGATAATTTTAAAATACATAATTACCCAAAGACAACACTAATTCTACTTTTGTGTCCCAGCAGGGAGCTCCATCCTGTAGAATTCATGAATGCCTGACCCAGAGAATTGTAATGAGAAAAAAAAAAAGTCACAGGAGACCAACACTTTGAATTATTGATTAGAAGGGGTTTTTCTAGGCTCTTTTGGTTTAATTACCCAGAAGACGCAAAGCAGAGAGAGAAAGACATAGATTTGAAGGAGCTGGGGGACTGGAGGCTGCCACGGGGCCCCTGATTTCTGGAAAGCATAGCTGCGGGCTCAGGGGCCAGGACTCCAAGAACGGGTGGAGGGGGAGGGAGCGTCGGAGCGAGTGAGGACCCCGTTGTGACACGGAGAGCGCCAGGTGCTGGTAAGTGGGCAGGCTGGGTGCGGCCGGGGGGGTGGTGGGGAGCTTTCCCTCTGTGCACAAAGGCTCCTGGAACTCCGCTGCCTGAGGATTTGCTGGGCTTCCCCGGGGAGATCTTAGAGCAGCCTCTTGGGACTAAGGTCCTATTTGGGTGCAAAGGGTTGGAGATTTTACCACCAAGAGAGTGGACGAAGGCTGCCCTCTGCTCTGGGCAGCGGTGGGGGGGGGTGTCTATTAAATGAGAGCCCGCCCTGGGAAGGTGCCCCGGCAGGTGCGGGTGCTGGGCCTGGCATCCACCCAGGTGCTCTTTGCTGTGTCGCGCTGAGGGCGCACCAGCCCTAGGGAGCCTGTGGCAGCCTCATGTCGGGGTGGGGGTGCCCTCTGACCCCCCACCCTGCCGGCTGCTTTCTGCCTTGAGCTCTGTGACCTCTCAGCCCCCCAGAATACCTTCTCCTTCCCACCAGAACACAGCCTCTCCCACCCCTTTCTCTTCTGGGACGTGCCTCTCTGGGCCAAGCCCGTTGTCCCTCCTCTGCTGTGAGAGCCACGATGTCATTTCTTCCCGAAGGACGCTGCACACCCTCTCCTGCTCCAGGTCTAGGCCTCTGTTACCCCGTCTCCAGCTTCTCATCCTGTCTCTTCAGTTTGCACCATGTCATGTGATGTGCACCCGGGGGCTCAGTTGGCGAAGCGTCTGCCTTCTGCTCAGGTCATGGTCTCAGGGTCCTGGGATCGAGCCCCGCATCGGGCTCCCTGCTCAGTGGGGAGCCACTTCTCCCTCTGCTGCTCCCCCTGCTTGTTCTCTGTCTCTCTCTCTATGTTAGATGAATAGAGTCTTTAAAAAAAATACACACGTAACCCAAGCCGACCGCCTTCCCCGTGGCTCAGCGCACCGTGTGGCGGCGTGAAGATGGGCCCGTGGCTCTGCACCCCAGCCCCCCGCCAGCTCCCGCGCTCTGTCCTCCTGCTGAACTGAGCTCAGTTCTGTGACACCCTCAGCCCCGGGCTCTGGTGTCGCCATCCTGCTTTCTGCCCCCTTGAACTTGGCGGCTCCTGTGCAGGCACCGCAGGTTGTTGCGATGGCGTCTTCAGGTTCTCCCGTGAGGTGACAGGTGCCAGCCTGGTCTTCCTCCTCAGGGCTCGACCGTGTCCCACCAGATGTGCAGCCGCAGTCCGTTTGTCGATCCCACGGCTGCCTCTGCCTTCTGCCGTCGCAAGTGCCGCTGCCACGGCCACGGGCGTGCGAGGGTCTGTGTGAGCCCCGCTTTCCTCCGTCTGGCCGCACACCAAGTGCAGCGGAGCCAGGCCCCACGGCGACTCTGTGTGCAGTGTTCTGAGGAGCCACGGCGAGGGCACCCTTTGCCTTCACACCAGAGGGGTTTGGGGTCCTAGATCTTCATGCCCCGGCCTGGGGACCCTCACTGCCCACAGGGCCCTTCCCACCGTGGGGAGCCTGGCACGCCATGCCAAGCAGTGGTGTCAGAATGTGGTGAGGCTCCCCGGCAGGGAGGCGGGAGGAGAGGGTGGACACGGGGCCTGGATATTACGGAGCAGCACCGGGCGTCTCCTGGGAGCCACAGGCAGAGGGAGTGCGGGGCAGCCAGCCGGGCTCCGGAGCCCCCAGCGCTGTGTGCATCCTGGCTGGGGAGGGACGCGGGCCGTGGCTGAGAGGCTTGGAGGGTGGGTGAGGACCCCCAGCCAGAGCATCTGGTCTCTCTCCGCCGGCCCCTTCCTCTCACAGGGGTTTCTCAGACCCTCTGTCTGCGTTCGTGCATCCCACTTCCCCGAGCGCGACTCACGCGCCAGGTTGGGCACACGGTTCCATGCCTCCCTGCATTCCTGTCCCCCAGGTAGATGCACAAGACATGGGACATGCCACCCTCCAGACAGGGGTCAGGTTTGCTTCTCTGACGCTCTGAAAAAGCAGGATGTGAGGTGGTGAAGGGGCTTGGAGCCGCCCGTCCGGTGCCCGGGAGCACGAGCGTCGCAGGCCCGGAGCAGAGTGCGAGGTCCTGGCGTCGCAGGGAGAATGTCCAGGAAGGTGAGGGCAGCGGGATGCAGGGGCCTCTGGGATCAGTGCAGGATGGGCTGAGTCCTGGGCTCGTTCCGCCGTGGGCTGGGGGGATGCACGTTTTCAGGCAGACAGAGGAGAGCCCACAGCGGCGGCGGCCGTGGTGCTGGCTGCAGGGAGTGCCAGCCGGGCCCGGGCTGGAGCGCTGTCCCCAGGGAAGAAGGGGCCAGTGTGGACTCGCCGTGGCCGGCCGGGTCTGTTGGGGTCGGCACGGGGGGTGCCAGCGGCGTCACGCCCCCCGATGCCCGTGCACACACGTCTCGTGCCGGTCAGCTGGGAGCGCCCAGAGCCGTGCGCGAAGCCGAATCGAGGTATTGGAGTGGAAACACGGGCCCTGGATGCTTTGCCCTTCACCTGCGGGGTGTTTGTTCACGTGTCGGAAACCGAAAAACAGTGTGTGTTTGAACAAATTAAACTTTACTTGTTTGTTTTGTGAGAGCTGTGGGTCGGACGGTGTTCGCAGAGCACACACCACGGACGACAAGTCTTAAGCTGCGTCCTGAGCGCGGAGAGACCGCGGCCCTGCCCGCCAGTGCTGGTCCACCGGGCCGTGCCCTCCATCCCCGCAGGACGGCAGCATTTCCCGGGCACTGGGCAGACAGCCGGTGACGGACCGCGGGAAAACCGGTACCCTGGTATTTCAGAGCCAGCTGCTGGGGAGGGTTCTGGAAGGCTTCCTGGTAATGGGGCCTGGCGTGGTGCCGCCCGAGCTGGCTGAGATGAGACTCTCGTTCCTTCCAGGAGCCGACGCGTGGCCTGGGATTCTGGGGGCCCGCAAGCCTTCTGCACCCTCGCATCTCAGTTCTCCTGGCTCCCCTCACCAGTGAGGTGGGCACAGCGGGGTTCCGGACCAGCCACGGCGTCTCTGTGAGGACCAGATCAGGGGACCCGGGTGCAAAGATGGAGCCCCCGATGAGTGACGGGAGCTGAGCTGTGAGCTACTCACCCGCTGGCCGGGGGCCTCATCCGCGGACGTGTGCAGACGCGGGCTCACGCGGACACACGCGCACACACGCGCACATCGACTGAAACACCCGACGGAAAACCAGTTTTAGGTGGTTATCCGATGGCCCGTATCCGGTCTAGTGGAGCAAGGGACTGTGACTAGAGGGTGGGGAGCCCAGCAAACAGCCTACCCGGCAGGTGCCCAGCCACGCCCTTGGGTGGCTTCCTGCTGCCTCCCAGTGTCTTCGCACTCCAGCCCAGCTTACGTGGTCAGAGCGGCCCCGGCGGGATGGGGACCGTTCCTCGCGACGTGCGAGCCACCCGTGAGCAGTGCCGCCACCACGATGCTGCTGCGGGCTGTAGCAGGAGGAGCCGTGGAGCTAGGCTGCTGCCAGGCCGCCTCCTGGCGTGCACGGAGGACGGCTACCTAGTCTGGCCCCTCGGCCCAGGACACTATATCCATGCCAGCCACAGCCCACCATCGCCCACCCTGAGAGGCCTGGCTCCCATGGCATCCGCCCGGAAAGGCCTTTCGGATCCCCTGCACCTCCTTGGATGTTTTCATTTGGACCTCGCTCGTGGAACTCGTCATTTCTGTGCAGCGCTCCTCCGGGGACCGCTGCCCCAGCTGTCCCATCCCCACGTACTTGCTCTCCCAAACCCCAGTCTCATCAGGCCGCTCCCAGGCTGCGAAGCTGTCATCGGCCTCCGTGGCGCTCAGATAAGGTCTGTGGCCTTGCTCAGGCTGCGGGGCTCGACCTCCCATGTCTCCAGCTTCATTTCGTGCCATGCTTCCTTTCCCTGGCTGCAGGCACATTTTCCAACACTCAGTGTTGGGTTTTTCACTGCCACAGGGCCTTTGCACATGCCAGGCATATACCTGGAGTTTCCCTCTCCCACTTAGTCTTCAGGTCTGAGCTTGGATGCCACTTACCCGGAAGAGTCTTTGCTGGCATGTGCTTGCTGTCTCCCTGCTCGCCCCAGACGGCCCCCACAGGTAACCGCGCACCTGTCCTTGCGACAGTGTGAGTGGGGCGTCCCCATGAGGCCTCCCAGAGGGCAAAGCCCGGTCTGTCTCACTTGTTACCGCGTCCGCAGAGCTCAACAAAGGGTCTGCCCGGAGCAGGTGCTCAGAGGCGGTGATTTGGGGGCGCCCCCTTTCTGGGTCACGTTTGCCTGGAACAGCCCTCTCTGCCCTTCCTGTTCTGGAGTCCAGGCCCAGCCAGAACGCGGGTGTTTGTTGAGAGACCCAGCTTTGCGGTGTTATTGCCGTACCCCAGGACCAGACGCAGCCTCGGGCCTTGTGCTCCGGAGCGGAGTGGGGGGCTTAGTCCCAACGGCAGGGTCTGCAGCTGTCAGCTCCCCCAGCTCCCCGCCCACGAGCGCCACCCCCTTCCCCCAGCACGGTGGGCTCACACCCGGAGAGAGTGTCCCACTCCGTGCCCAGGGTGGCTCCATGGACGAAACTGTGGGTGTCCCGTGGAATGCTGATGCAGCAGCAAGCCCTCCTGCCGTGGGGGGACACCCCCTGCGGTGCTCACTGCCCAACGCTGCTGTGGTTCCGAGCCCGTGCGCGTGGTCAGTGACCGGGAGGAGGGCCATGGTCTCCGTGGAGGCCACGGTCCAGATGGGTAGCGCGGGAGCGACTACAACCGAGTAATCATGGAGAATTGAACTTCAAATTGTGTGACGTGCAGGAAGAATGAACACGGGGACCGATCTGCCCGGAACATCTTAATTTCTGGGATCATTATAGTCTGATGAGTTTCTCTCTCAAAAGGACTTGCTGCCAGTTGGAGGGTGAATCGCTCTGATTATGCGCCGAGCGGTAGGAGGGGCGCGGCGTGCTGGAATTAGCCGACGGGAGCCGCCGTCTGAATGCAGTATTAGCAGATTCTGTGATGTTCTATTTCTAGGTAATTAGGACTTCCTGGGCTACTTAAGAAACTTAATTTCCCATCAAGAAATACTGTAGCCGGAGCCTTTTCACCATACATCAGAGCAAGGCGAAGGGGGAGGTTTTCGGAATGGGGGGTTACCTGCCGGAGAAGTGAGGGGTGTTCTCCGTCCTTCTGGGGAGGGCTGCTCCACACTGCTGGAGGTCGGGCGTGTCCTCTGCTCTAGGAGAGGGGAGGGTTTTAAATCCTCTTCATGGAGGTCATTTACGTACAGTACTTCCATCTGAAAGTACAGCTCTGTCAGCTTCGAGAAGGACACACGATAACGGGACCACGGCCGCAGTCCTGAGAGAGGACACTTCCGTCCCCCCGGAAGTTCCTGTGTGCCCCTGGGCGGCCGGTCCCAGCCCCACGTGGGTCCCTGGTGTCTCTGTGTCCAGTCGTTTCGCTTTAGTTTGGCTTTGCATCCCGTGTCTCCTACGCGGGTTCTGCGCCCTGTGTGTGCTGTGTCTGCCGCTTGCCTCAGCAAGACACTTGCGTGCCTGTCGGCCTTGTTGGCTGCAGGCTCCGTGCGGTTCCCACCAGGTGGTAGATATCTGGGTCGTTGCTAGCCCCGAATCAAGGACAGACCTTTTTGTGCACTTGGGTTTTCCCATCTCATGGTAAACCCCCAGGAGTGAGAGTTTTGGGTCACAGAGCGAGTGTGTGTCTGATTTCCTAAGAAACAGCCAAACTCCCCGCAGGGTGTGCCGGGGGCAGAGAGGGTGTGAGCCTGCGGGTCCCACACGCTTACCCGTGTGAGGCCAAGGCTTTACTCTCAGCCGGGCCGGCGAGCGCCGTTTAGTCGTCACTCCCTGACGATCCACGATGTTGGCCACTTCTCCTGTACTTACTCCCGCTTACTCATCTTTGGCGAGCGAACTGTTCAAATTGTTTGTCCTTCCAAGAAAACTGAGGTTGTCGCCTCATCGTTTGGATGGCGGCGTTCTTTATGTGTTTTGGGTTTAAGTCCCTTGTCGGATGTGGGTTTTGTAAAGGGTCTCTCCTAGCCTGCCCTCCCCTGGCGTTTCCTGAACAGTGTCTTGTTCTTGGAGTGTTTCCATTGTTTACATTATTTTTAAAAGTTAAAAAAAAAAATTTTTAAAGATTTTATTTATTTGATGGAGAGAGACACAGCGAGAGAGGGAACACAAGCAGGGGGAGCGAGAGAAGGAGAAGCAGGCTTCCCACTGAGCAGAGAGCCCGATGCGGGGCTCGACCCCAGGACCCCTGGATTATAACCTGAGCCAAAGGCAGATGCTTAACCCGCTGAGCCACCCAGGCGCCCCTGAATCTTAAAAGAATTTTAGCATGATTTTAGACTTACAGAAAAGTTGCGGGAATAGAACAAAGAATCCCAAGACGAGCTTCATCCAGATTCCCCAAGTGTTACAGTTTTACCGTGTTTGCTTGCCTTTGCCTTCCTGCGCCTCCGCGTCTGTGTGTCTCCGCGTGTCCGTCTCTGTCCCTGCGTCTGTGTGTCTCCGCGTGTCCGTCTCTGTCCCTGCGTCTGTGTGTCTCCGCGTGTCCGTCTCTGTCCCTGCGTCTGTGTGTCTCCGCGTGTCCGTCTCTGTCCCTGCGTCTGTGTGTCTCCGCGTGTCCGTCTCTGTCCATGCATCTGTGTGTCTCCGCGTGTCCGTCGCTGTCTCGCTCTCTGCTCTGCCGACCCTGTGCTCCTCTGCACATTCACAACATCCCTCTCCCCCGCCCTCTCTGGACGTGGTGGAAAACTTGGGCTATGTACCCCGCAGCGGGAACCAGCGGCCTGGGGTCCAGTCTCTGGTGCCCGGGAGGCAGCCTCGTTGGTCCGCGTGCCGTGGGTCCCGGCCCAGTCCATCCACAGTGGCCCTGTGGTGAGGGGCCCGTGGGGAATCGATCATGGAGGTACTTTCTAAGAATTGGATGACAGCGAAGGGGAAGCGATGGGAGGTGTCTCTTCTATAAAACATTACGTCATTTGGAAAAATTACAAGGACCTGTAACTTCCCAGATGAATGGTGTTTTCATACAGTCCCCCTGGGTACCAGCCACCTTTTCCAGAACCCTCCCCCGATTTCACTGCTCCCCTGTCCTTACCTTTGAGGACTAGCTTTGGGGCAGTTGCCTGACACTAGAAAGTGGTGGTTATACCTCCCTCGTGACCAAAACATGGTACTTTTTCACTTTTGATCGCTAGTGACGCAAACATGCTGGACCCAAGCCCAGCGGGGCCACGGGCCTAACGCCGCCCCTCCCCGTCTCCCGGCCGGCTGCCTCCACGCGGGCCCAGGGGCTCCACACTGTCATTCCCTCAGGGACGGGGAACCCGGAGGCTCACGGGTGCTGTCCGCTGGCTCTCTCGGCCCCTTTTCTCCCGCTCACCCCGTCTCCTGTGGTCAGGCTCCCCCACACGGCTGCCCGAGGGCCCCGAGCTCACAGCCTGTGCCAGGCAGAACAATGGCTTTGAAGGACATCTGTGTCCTCCCCCCTGGAGCGCGTGACGAGGCGAGGAGAGCGTCCTGGATGGTCCGGCTGGGCGCGCGCTCATCACGGAGGCGCCCACACCAGGGAGGCGCGAGATGGCGACGAGCTCACGGGCCACCGATCTCGGGACACAGGGGTCCTCGAGAAGCTGAAAAGGCCCGGAAACGGATTCTTTGCTGGGGCCTCCAGAAAGAGCCAGCCTCGCTGACCCCTTGGCTGTAGTTCAGGGAGGCCACGCTTGGACTTGGAAGCCCCGGATCTGAGGGAGATCAAGTGCGTGTGCCCTCAGCTGCCCATGTTACATGTGTTGCAGCGGCTGGAGGAAGCGGACGCTCGGTCCGCAGGAAAGGAAACCTCGTTCTGCGGGGCTGGTTCACGGAGTCACGGATTCCTCGGCCCCTGTGCCCGCTTTTTGGCCCAAACTCAGTGGGCAGGAGGGGGAGGCCGCACACGGGGCCTGAGTCCGGAGGCCGGGGGGCCGTCCCTCCACGGACAGAGGGTCGCTGCACCGGCACGAGGACGCACGTGCTCCGTGTCCCGCCTGTCCTTGCCCCACACGCACCAGCCTCTGCTCCAAACGACCTTTGGGAGCCCAAACCCCATCCTTGAAAGGCAAAGCCCGGGCCAGGGGAGACTCTCCGGCCGACTGCTTTGGGCTCGCCCCGTGGTGTCTCAGGGGGGCTGTGCCGTGGTCCCTCGTGGGCAGGCGTCACCAGGGTGGGGAAGAGCTGGTGTTTCCGTCGTGCGCGTTTCTGCGGTCAGAAGGCAGACCGGAGCCTGGGCTCAGTGACTCCGCGTGTCGGCTTGTTGCCCTGCGTGAGGCTCGCCGGGCCCGTCTGTGAGATGGACGTGTTTCACCGTCCTGAGCCTGGTGGGGAGGGTGGGAAGGAAGCTCGCCTAACCCCTGGCCCTGTGGACAGCGGACGCAGACTCCGCGTGCTTGTCCGCAGAAGGGCCACCGTGCTTGCCGTGGGCCGGCGGGAGCCGGGAGCAGACCGGGTCGCGAGGGCGGGTCCCCGCGCCGTGGCTGAGCACCGGATCGCCCCGAGCGGCGGCTCACAGCTACCCATACCCGCATATAGACATGGGGGCTTTTTTTAAAGCTGAAAATCGTAACATTCTTTTTTTTCCTTTTTCTTTTTTTTCCCCTCTGGTTTCCTCTTCTGGCTGCGTTCTCTGCTGACTTTTGAGTTTTTAGTGTTTAGCCTCTTCCACAGAATAGGAGCGTTAACCGGGCGGAAATTCCTGCGAGAAGAAAAGCTCCCGCTTGCCCAGCATCAGCCCCATGAGGTGGGGGAGGGAGCCCAGGGGACGGCGCCCCCCACCTCCGGGTGACCTGCTCGTCCATGTGTGTCCCTGCCCCAGCCACTCTGAGACACGCCAGGCTCAGCCTTGTTTTCCCAGGCCTGCCCACCGCCGCCTCAGCTCTGACGCCTGGCTCCCCGTGTCTCATCTAACAGGACGGCCGTTCCCACGCGGACCCCGAGCCCTCAGCTCTCACGTCGGGCAGCGGCCATGACTCGTCCTATGGTCCTTTTGGTGCAGGGCGGGAAGCTGCGGGCACTAGCAGACCCCTGCGGCCGTGCGTCGGGCGGGCCGGGCCATATCCCCAGACGCGCTCTGGCCTGGGAGCCAAGACGCGGATAAACAGCCGTGTTTTGCGAATGGGCCAGAGAGGCAGGCACAGGTCTTCCAGGAGGGAGAACTCCGGGTGAGAGAGGCGGAGGGACTCAGCGGACGGCCACGGACTGGGGCGAGCTTCGTTATGCCCGGCCCCGCCGTGAGGCTTCTGCCGTAGATGCCGTTGGGGTCCGGCTCAGATCCCGCTCGTGGGGCCGGCGCTGCTCCAGCGCCTCTGCCTGGTCACTGCCAACGGCTCACCGCTGCCCCGTGTCTGGAGCACCGCCTTTGGTCAGCGGGGGCTACTTCCCTGGGGGGTTGTGGGCCCCTTCCCCGTGCAGCCCCCGGGCTTCCACTGCCTGCCTCAAGGGGAGCCAAGCCTGGTGGGGCTCACGTCCTCGCTCCTTACGCTGCTTCCATCGGGGTCATGAGTTCCCCCGGCAAACCACGACCGCCCGGATCCCCATTGCAGGCTCTGGGAAACGTGACCCGAGACACCGTGGGGACTGGCCTGCCACGTTCCTCCTGCAAACTCCTGGCCTTCTGGGAGCCGTGCCCTGGGCCTCGGATGTCCTCCTGCGCATCTCCTGAGCTGGTCTCCCTCCAGCACTGAAGGCGTCACTTCCTTCCAGAAGGCTTTCTTGGCTTCTCCAACTGGGTCAGAGTCCCTGGTACTAGGACCCCCTACTCCTGCATGGTGTCGCCTCCGATGACCCCCACACGGTGTCCCCTCCGATGCCCCCCCCCCCGCACGGTGCCCCCTGCGATGCTGGGTTGTTACTGTTGCAATCTAACATGTATTTGTGCAGCTGCTTCATGACTGTGTGACTCTCCCCTTGGGGTGTGGCTTCCACAAGGACTGGAATCGGTCACCGCCATAGTCCCAGTGCCTGTGCTGGGGCCTGGTGGGCACTGCTGGAAGGAATATTCGTAGGCAGGATTATAAACCGGGGACAGCTGGAGAGGAGGCAGAGGAGGACTGACCGCAGTAGCCCACCCTGCCGGGTCTCCAGAAAGCAGGTGTGACCCGGACAGGGAACGGCCCTTTGGATCTGGGAAACCGGAGGTCCTGGTGGCCTGGAGAGCAGCAAGGTCATGCAGTGATGGGGGCTGGGCCACAGTGGGCCTGGCAGTGGAGTGGGGACCTGGAGAGGGGGAGAGGTGACTCTTCCTAGAAAGGCAGGGGACTGGGAAAAAGCCACTCAGGGTGAGCCTGACTCTTCTCCTAAGACTGGGTTTCACTCCAGGCCTGGCTGCCTCGTCTATCTGCCACATCCTCTCCAGAGCATCCCCGGTGAGTTAATGAACCTGTTGAATTCCCGGGAGAGGCAGGGAGGCCAGCCTCGGGACCCAGAGCTCCAGTCAGTCTGGCTGCTGTCCGGTCCCGCACCAAGAGTGCCCCCGCCCTGGGGACGGTGGGGCTCACTGGTCAGTGACAGTGGGGACGGTGGGGCTCACTCACAGTGAGTCTCACTGGTCACTGGGGCTTCCCTTCAAGGTCTGCAGTAGGAGGATGCACGGAAGATGACCAACGGGGGTCGTTTTCATGGGAGAACTAAACGGGCATTCAAGGGGGACTCCACGTTGCAAGTGGACAGACCGGCCTTTGCACTGAACGGGATGATTTCTGAAGCCTTGGACCTCCTAGGCTGTCAGGTTCATCAGCCCCGCGTGTCACGTGGCCCAAATCCCTGCCAAGTCGCCGCGGTCATGTGACCGAACACCTCCCGTGACAGGGGTCCCCCTGTGTCTTAGGCAGCCGGCCAGCACCACCTTGGGCTGGGCCTGCACTGATGGTTTTATAACCCTTTGCTGTTTGTTTGTTTGTTTTTTTTCTAAAAATAGACTTTCCTCACATGAAGAAAAGGCTTTCCCTCCTCCGCTGGTCCTCTCCTCCCCTTACCCCTCACTGGCCCATCCGTCTTGGGCAGATGGAAACGGAACATTGTGGGGGGCCCGGTCCACACCGCAGGTGTCCTTCTGAGCGGGTCTCTTTGCACGTGAAGCATCTGCCCATGTGAAAGACACGGGCATGTACGGCGTACGGAAGCCCCGAGGCTGCCACGGGAGGTCCCCGAGCCCATGTCAGGCCTGGGAGGACTTCCGCGTCCCTGGGAACAGACCTGCCCTCCGTCGCCGGAGGAAGCCACGTTGGGGAAGTTTGTCCGTGGCACAGACAGGGGCTGGATTTCGGAGGCGGCTGGAGTCGTGGGGCGGTCACTTCTGGAGCTGGAGGTCGTGAGGGTGCATGGTCACGGCCAGGGCACTGGTCGGCACTAGATGAAAAGTGGCCTGTTCTTCCCAGAAAGGGCTGTTGGTCATCCTGGGCTTGCCCGTGTCTGCACTGAGGGATCCCCTTTACCGGGGTCTGGCTCACCTCCCGGAGAGGTCTGCGTGCCTGCGCGGGCCCCGCCAGCCGGGCGACCAGACCGATGCGCTCACCAGCTCACACTGGCGGGGCCCGGGAATATTTCCGTGGAAACAGTGCAGTTTGCTTCAAAGGGTTTTCCCGCCCATCATCTCACTGGACCCTCACCAAAACCTTGGCAGGCTGGTACTCGGGGGTCTCCGTTGTGCTGATGACGAGGCCAAGGCTCACGTAAGGTAAGAGCACCGGAGTCACACGGACACCGAGTGGGGCGCTGGGACTCAAGTCCCTGATGGCTGCGGATCCCGGAGCCTTGCCCTCTAACTCTCCCCGGCAGGCGGTGCTAGGGCCAGAGGGCCGGGGTCAGACTTCCGTTTTTCTGGGTCCGGTGGGATCTGTGCAGAACCCCCCACCGTGCAGAACTGCGCCCCCACTGAGTCCGGTGGGGGCTTCTGTTGGCTGGAGAAGGAGCTCCCCCATTCCCTCCTCTCCGCAGCAGCCACACCGAGACCTGCCGCGTCGAGCAGCCTGGGCGACTGGACATGGGCGTCCTTCCCGGACTCCAGGCCCCGACCAGGGAGCCCTCCTCACTCACCGTCTTACCCCACGTCTTGAGTCACAGTTTCCAGCTTGCTGAGGAGGAAGTCGGGACTGTGCCCCCCCTCAAGTCCTGCGGGTTTGCACGTGTCTGTCACTGACGAGCTGTTTCCAAGGCTGCGTTCTTCGTGGGTGGGCCCAGCCTTCCTGATGGGGACGGCGGCTGCGGGTGGCCGGTGGAGGGCAGCAGGGCCGGGAGGGAAAGGCTGGAGGGGATGGAGAGGGTGAGAGCTTGGATTCAGGCTCTGTGGGCTTAGCCCCAAAGTCCGAGGTCTGTTGCTTTCAACTCAGGAAAGGAGAGGGCAGCTCTCTTCCCTTCCCTGGGGCGGGGAAGTCTTGTTCTGCCTGGGGTACCAAAGGCCAGGGATGCCCCCAAGCCTCAGGAGACTAGAAAGGGTGCACAGTTGCCGGAGAGTAGAATCAAGGCCTCCTGGTTTCTGCTGTGATCATAGTCATCACGATAGAAACAACTAACGTTTTAAAAACCTATGACAGCTTATAAAGCAGCATTTGTCAAAATTAACTTACTTCCCTTACCTCCTTTCCTACTTGCCGATTCTCTGCACTTCGGAAACAAACCTGTGGAGATGCGAGCCGGGAGGGTCGGCAGGTGGTACTAATCCTTCCCGACTCTCGGGTCCAGAATGTGCAGAGCGCGGGTCTGCTTCCCGAAGCCGAAACCCACGGAGAATGCACGTGGTACGTGGTCGGTTTCAACTGTGCCTACTTATTCGTGGAGTCAGTCTCCCCTTACATTCATTATGCGCTAAAAATACCTTTATTTACAGCAGAGTTAGTCCATTTTTAGGACGCAGATGTGAGAATGATTTTCTGATGTGGTGTGATACACCGGCTGTTAAGTCACCAAAAGACACAGAGGTCTAGGTGAGTATTTAAATTTAATCAGACTGAGGCGTCCCCTGCCATGTTTTGCTGGAGGAGAAAAGCAGGGTCCGAGCGTAATTTGCATGTGCGGATCTGACCAACATGCTCTGCACTCCTTGTCCATTGTCCTTTGTGTCCCATCGGAAGCCCCACTTCTGGGCCCCCCTTGAGAACTGCTATGACTCACGGGAAGGCCGTTCTCTGGCCGTAATGGAGCTTCTCCAGCAGTCCCCAGTCTTTGCAGGGCGTGCTGGGGGCTGAGAGTCCGGGCTGTGTGAGGCGGGTGTGGACTCAGCGGATTCGGGCTAGTGAAAGGTCAGAGTCTCACTCCCTTGAGGCTTGAGAACATTAATCACGGTAACTGGATAGGGTTTCCACTTTGGAAGAGTGTTTGAGGGGGGCTGGGGGGGACTTTTTGTCTCCTTCAGACTGCCTGCCCCTTCGCTATGGCCCGTGCATGCGGTGACACATGCGGTGACACAGGGAGGACAGACTGGTTTGCCTCGGGGGATGACGGGGCCCTCGCGGACACTGGGGGGTCTGCCGGCACCCTAGGGGCAATCTGCGCCACGGCTCCTGCTCCAGGAATCCAAAGCCCATCGTTCCGAACGAAGGAAGCAAAACGTGGGCAGGTCAGAAGTTCAACAGGACAATCCTTACCAAACTCCAGCTGCGCACAAGCTGACCCTGAAGTTCATGCAGAAACGCAGAGAACCCAGGGCCCCCAGGTGGCTCCGTTGGTTGAGTGACTCTTGGTTTCAACTCAGGTCATGCTCTCGGGGTTGTGGGCTCAAACCCTGCATCGGGCTCCGTGCTCAGTGAGGCACCTGTGGAAGAGCCTCTCTCTGCTGCTCCCCGCTTGCTCTCTGACTAATCTAAGTAAATAAACACTGAAAAAGAAAGAAAGAAAGAAAGAAATGCAAAGGACCCCAAAGAGCCATGAAGAATTCATTGAAGAACTCACGCTTCTCAGGTTCAGGCTTACCGTAGAGCTGCCGTCACCGAGAGGGTTGCAGTAACGAGGGTAAGTACGTAAGTTAATGGGGTGTCATCGAGGACCCGGGAATAAAGCCCCGCATGGACGGTCGGCGGGGACCTGACGGGAGGACTCAACGGGGGCAGGACGGGTCTTGCAGCGCGCACGGCCGGAACAGCCGGGCCTCCGCGTGCGGAAGAGTGTGGTCGGACCCCTGCCCCAAAGCGTGGGCGGAAATTCACTCGAAACTTTAATTATCAAACTCTTAGAAGAACACATGGGAATAAACCTCCACGATACTGGATGAGGACGTGGTTTTTCAGGCATGATGCCAAACGCAAATATGGGCACAGAAAATACAGGTGTGTCAGACTCCATCCAAATTAGACGTGTCGTGTCCAAGAGGACGCTGTCGGGAGAGCGAAGGGACGCCCCGGGGGAAGGAGGAGATACTCGCGGTCATGTGCAAAGGCCCTGGTTTTCAGAGCTCTTTGACCCGGTAACAAGACGTTCACAACGGGCACAGGGTCGGAGGAGACCGTTCTCCATGGAAGGTGTGCAGATGGGCGAGGCCCACGTGAGAAGAGGTTCGCCTCGCTAATTAGGAGGGAAACGAGCATCAAAGCCACAATGAGAAACTTGTCACGACCGCCCGTCCGTCTCCAAGAAAACACGCAGAGAATCACAAGCGTGGGTAGCGTGTGCAGAAATTGGCTCCCTCACACATTGCAACAGAACAGGGGAGCTGCTTCCCCAAAATAGTTAGGCGCTTCCTCATGACCTGACCCGTGAGAAAGGGACGTGAAGATGCAGACCCACAGAATGTTCTCCACCAGGCAGCAGCCCGTGGCTCTGTGAGAAGAGGGACGGCCGATGCACGCCGCAGCGGGGGCGAACCCTGAAGACGTCATCCTGGGGACAGGATCCAGACGCCGGAGGCTCTATGTTGTGTGAGGCCACGTTTGTGACACCTGACCCTTGTGATGGGGTCAGCTAGGGACCCCATCAGCACAGGAGGCAGAACGGCTGGAGGTTGGGGGAGCGCCGTGTGTCTTTGTAGAGGGACTGGAGTGTTCCGGATACTCTGTGGCGCGTACACACAGCTCTGCATGTAGTAAAAGAACTGACTTGTGCAGGGCACAGTGGTGAATTGTGTGGTACGTGAGCTGTATCTCTAGAACGTGTTAAAACAAGGCACAGAGGTAAAGGCCTCTCGCATCTCAAGATCTTCCCCACATCGTGCCCCGTTTTGGAATTAACGCTACGCGTGGCACCAAGTTCATGTAATTCCGAGGCTGTGATTCAGCAGGCTGCCCCCGTGACTCCTTCGGGTGGGAGATGTCTTTATCTGGAGGGTCCCCGACAGGGCCACCCCGAGGGGACACCTGTTACTGACCACGTAGAAAAGACCCAGAATGTACAAGGGAGCAGCTGTGAATTCAAAGATGCACTCACTGCGCAGGCTCGGAGTGGAGGTGTCAGGAACCCGGACCGTTTCGGAGGCACTGAGGTCGTCCTAACCCTTACATGCAGGCGGCTGGGTTCCCAGACCCGGTTTTCTCTCAGGGCAGCCTGGATGGTGTCAGTAAGGCCGAGAGACCCAGGCCTCACGGTGGGGCAGATGACGGAAAAGGGAAAGAGGTAAATGCTGGCAAAGCGAGCCCACGGGGGAGCCCGTGTCTGTCTTCAGGAGCACGTGACCCAGTGCTGTCCTCCGACGGGCCCCGACTGCCCTGCGGGGTCATAGGGAGTTGGCCAGACCGAAGACAGGGCAAAGCCACTTCACACAGAATGGACCACAGGTCTAGACACGGTGAACCGTGTAGTCACGTCGTCCCCATCCTCCCGGGACCCCTCCTCCCAGCTCCCCGCCCCACTGGCCCTCTCGGCGCTCAGTCCTTCCCGGAGGCCGCCGCACGGAGCCCTCACACGAGCCGGGCCCGGCCTTCTCTCTTCCTCCCCGCCTTGCGGTCTGGCCCAAGTGCTGTCCCCTCGTGCACTCCTTGATTCCTGCTCAGTGGAGACGAGGTGCGTCCTCTTCTCTGCCTTTCCGACCACCCTCAGAAGGGTCGAGGAGCAGGGGTGTCTGGTGACGGTTCGGTGGCCGCGCGTCGGCCGGAAAGGGTTAAGGCTCTCGTGTTCTTCAAGTCACCTCATCAGCCTGATGCTCGCTGGTTTTTCCCTTGAACCCACGGGCTTTCGCTAGGCTGGCCGCGGAGATCTCACCGAACGTCCGCGTGTCCGAGGGGGGCAGGAGCAGAGGCGGAGGGTAAGAGGCGCTCCGAGGAGGGGCAGGTGGCTTCTGGCTGTGGCTCCCGACTGGTCGGAAGTGCTCAGGCACGGAGAAGGAAGGTCAGGAATTGGGGGCCCACCGAGGGGACCTAGAGGGGCTCCTGGCCTGGCCTGGCTGGGAAGAACAGAACCCACTGACACGCCAGGTGCTGATGGCTGCTTTGAGCAGCACCAAGCCCAGGGAGTTGGATGTTGGGGTCCTGCACCCCTCTGGGGGCCAGAGCAGGCTGGAGTCAGGACCACGCAGCCGCCGGTCGAGGCGGCCCCTCCGCTCCCGCTCCCACGGCTGCAAGTGGATGCCCAAGTCAGTTCCGCACGCCGTCCAGGGAGCGACGTGGCTGGCGGTGGGAACGCAGCTCAGCGTCCCCCTCGGTGCAGCCCCGGGGTGTGGTGGTTGCTGGCTGCCCGGCGGCCTTCAGCGGCTGGCACTGGAGCGTCCGGCCGTGAACCTGCCCGTGAAGAAGCGCTTCGGACCCTAAGACAAAGGAGATGATAAATGGGCCATTTCATTCATCCAATTTCTTTTTTACTTGTTCATCAAATTTCAAATGACGGCGTGTTTGCCCTTTTTATTCATAAGCCACTGCTCTGGAAGGGACAGAAAATGGAATCCGGTAAAGAATTGTCCTCCTCACAGACAGTCGGCCTCGGGAGGTAGCGCCGGATGTCCAGGGGTCCGTCCGGTCCCGGAGGTCCGTGTGGCGCCTCGCTCCGTGAGCGTCAGAAGGGGGAGGCCGAGAGCACCGAGCCGTCAGCCGGTCGTGGCTGGTCCCACGGGTCCCCCGGGTGCCCGGAGCCATTCTGAGCACCGCGGTGTACGGAGACGCGATACGGGACACGGTGGTTCTCTCCTTCCATCCGGTGTCACCGGGCTGGGCCACGGGGAGACGAGGGGCCCCGTGCCTGCATGAACTTCAGTGCTGGCCCTGCGTGCCGCCTCGCCTCGCCCGTCCTGGCCGTGGGCATTACACACACGTCGCGCCTGCGGGAGCCTCCCTCGGGCCGGGTGACTCGGACACCAACGCCGGAAGCAGCAGGGTCTGTGAGAGTGACTCGGGTCCCACTTCCAGTATTTCTGGATAAACACCCAGAGGGGGGATTGCTGGGTCCTGTGGTAGTTTTGTGTTTGGCATCTCGAGGACCCAACATGCTCGTGGGCGTGTTCAAGTGGTTGGCTCCACCGGCCGTCCCAGGCCTCCAACGTCTACCGAATGCCTGAATGCAGACCGCGACGCCTCCCTCTCCCGACCTCCAGAGCCAGTCCTTGGCCGTGGGTTTCAGCCCACGCATGCTCGTCCGCTCTTCAGCCGGCCGCTACTCCGTCTGCGCCATCGGCACGCTGCAGCGCGCGGTGTTCCTCTGTCCCTCGGCCTCTGCGCGTCACTGTGACGTCGCAGTCCCCTGCCCGCACAGCAGCCTGGCCGTAGCTGAGGGACCGGCACGGGTGTGGCTGTCCCCCGGGGGCGGACGTGTCCCTCTCGTCTGCACTTTCTCTCCCTCCCTCCGAGTGTGGGGATGTCACTGGCCCAGGGCGTCTTCCCGGCTCCTCAGGCCACACGATGCTCTCGAGCCTCGTGGCTGTTTGTCGTTCTTACGATGGCGCACGAAGTCCTCGTCTGATTCGTGCCCAGCTTCTCTGCCGTGGGTTCACCGAGCTCGTGTCCGATTTTACTGTTTCATCCTCAGTGCCGCAGGCGGCCTGTGCATGAGACGGTCGACGGCTCCGCGTTTGAAAATGTGAGGACAAGTGGAAGGAAGAGAGAGAGAGAGAAAGGGAGAAAGAAGGAAAGCGTAGTTTGAGAAAGCTGGAGACCGGCTTCAGCACGGGGGCGGAGACAGGGCGAGGCAGCGACAGCGGGAGGGGTGGCCCTCGGGGGCGAAGGCTGCCAGGATCCACACACGCGACGCCCTTCCCCGGCCTGAGAGACCTCGCATCACTTTTGCCGCGCTCTTCAAGGACAAGGTGACCTTGAACCGGTTGTCCCGGAGGTGAGGCTCTCAGTCCAGAGCAGGCTCTGGCCGGGAGCTGTGCCTCCTGGGCGGGGGGCGGGGAGGGGCGCGTCTGCCGCAGCCCATGGCCTCCCTCCCCACCCGCCGCTCTCCGCCGCTCTCCGTGGCCGACGTGCGTCTGGCTTCCGTCGGGCGCTCTGCGGCGGGCACAGGGCCCGCTCAATCTCCGTCATGATGCAGTGACATGGCAGGGGGATGCGGTGCCCGTTCGGGACCTCCTCCCTCCCCTGGCACGGGCCGAGAGGGTCCTTGTCGGCGGCTTTGGCTTCGCGGGGACCTCAGGAAACAGGAGGGCTCCACGCACACTTTGTCTACACTGGACACACTGCCCTCGGGCACGGGTGTCCCTGCGGAGCCTCTACTGAAGTCCGCGGGCATTGGGGGTCGCCAGGACTTGAGAAGGGCGCCCCCGGCCGTGGGTGGGAGAGGCCAGGACACTGCCAGGCACCCTGCAGCGCACGGGACAGTCCCCACCGTAAGTTAGCCGGCCCTGAATGTGGATCATGCCTCTGTGGAGACTCCCTGCCCCAAGCCTTGGGTGTGTGTGTGTGTGTGTGTGCGCGTGCGTGTGTGTGTGCGTGTGGACATGCGTGCTCCCAAGTGACCGAGCCCGGGAGCCTAGGCTCGCTGGGTTTGCAGGGCTTTGGTGTGGGTGAGCGGCAGTGTGGACGTCCACCGGCCGTGCGATGACACGGGTGAGGTCGTTAAAGAGGGGACAGGAACCTCTCTGGCCAGCGTGAAAGAACTTTCTGTTCTCGGTGGAAAACAGTCTTGAAGCCGCCAGCTGCCGCCGTGGGGCTCCACGCAGGTTGTCCAGAGCAGCCCCACCGCCGCCAGCAGGACGGTCTTCGCGTCCGTCCCCCACCCTCCGGCTAGACAGAGAGCTCCTTCGTGGAGGGCACGTCTGGGCGGCTCCGTGTGCAGCGGTTCCCCGCGGTGGGGGGCGTTTGGGTGCTAAAGGGAGGACGTTCAGTCGCCCGGAGGCGCTGCGCTAACTCCTGCGTGGGCCCTGCAAGGCCGGCCGCTTGCTCGCACACGATCTGCCTGCGTGCTCGGTGACCTTCTCTCAGGCCGGGGCTCATCAAATTCGGGCCAGTAACAGAAACGTGAGCTCAACGGAAGTGCCTCTCCGGTGCCTGGTGGACTCGGTGCTTGGGTCGATTGAAAACAAATTTGTTCAAATTTGTTCCGCTTCTACAAGTTTGTCTCTGACTTTCCCTTCAAGACTCTGGCCAGGGGGCACCTGGGGGGCTCAGTGGGTTAAGCCTCTGCCTTCGGCTCAGGTCATGATCTCAGGTCCTGGGATCGAGCCCCGCATCAGGCTCTCTGCTCCGCGGGGAGCCTGCTTCCTCCTCTCTCTGCTGCCTCTCTGCCTACTTGTGATCCTCTGTCTGTCAAATAAATAAAGAAAATCTTAAAAAAAAAAAAACAAAAGACTGGCCGGGACCTGGACTTGGCGATGCCCCTGGTAAGGATGCTGGCATCGGATCCCGAAGGCCCATCCAGCCACGGGGCAGGTCCCCACGCTGAGGGGCCCCTGGGCACAGGCACCTGGACATGTGAGTGCCGAGGGTGTGGGTCAGAACACGCAGGGCCCGGCTCGCCTTCTCCCGGGTGACACTCCTGAGGTTCCCTCACTGCCTCGGAGCCACGAAAGCGCTTCTCTGAACGTAAACACAGCTCTCCAATCAGGCTTCGGCGAACTCATTTTGTTACTGGGCTCCATCTCCGGCTTCCCCGGGACGGCAGAGTGTCCTTGACTAAGGGGAGTCTGGTGGTGTCTCACGCCAGCTGGGGCTCTGCCTCTTTTGGAATCAGTCCTAGCAAAGCTCTTTGGCGAGGACTCCTTCTGGTAGGCATTGTGGTCTCCAGGCAGTCCTGCCTTGGACCCCCAGCTGTGTACCCCTGAGTCATTGCAGATTGCTGCCTGGTCCATCCACCTGCCTGCTCCCCTCCCCAGGCGAGGACGTGCCTCTTCTCCCTTCCCCACCCCCCCGGTCCAGCCCTCACTTCTTGGGTTGGATCCAGGACTTTCTCTGCATTTCCCTGGCAGGCATCCACAGAGTACGAGAATACTCTGTCTGGCTCCAAACTATATTTTCAGCAAGACCCACCCTCTGTGTCTTCTGCCTCCACCGAATGTCCTACAGAGAGCGCTATTTTACGTCAGCATGTAACCCATGTGAGAGCTGGAGCTCCCAGCAGCTCAGGGGAAGCTGAAGTTATACTCAGCAAACACATCCCGAAGCCAAGAGCAATTAAAAAAAAAAACGGCTGGGGCGCCTGGGGGATCAGTCAGTTGGGCGTCTGACTCTTGGGTTCAGCTCAGGTCGTGATCTCCAGGTCACGAGACTGAGTCCTTGCATCAGGCTCTGCGCTTAGTGCAGAGTCTGCCTGGGACTCTCTCTCCCTCTGCTCCTCCCAGCAGGCTCTCCCTCTCTCTATAGATAAATGAGTAAAATATTAAGAAAAAATTTAAAACGTCGTCATTGTGCTCCTCCCCGTGGATATCAGCAGGGACCCAGTGAGCCGTGACAGACACGGTTCTTAAACATTCCCTTTCCTGGAGGTTCGGAGTGGGTGCCGGGGTCTGGAGAGCGGAGCCGTGTCAGAGGCTGCTCGGCCAGGTGCACTAGGGAGGGCGCTGGCTTCGGGCCATCGTGGGTCTCGCGGCCAATCTCTGCCTTTACCCCTGCGACTGCCCCTCTCTCGGTCTCTCGTCGGACGCCCCCGTCTTCGTGTGTCCCTGAGTCCTGCGAGGACTCCAGCCGCTCCCACCGCTTCCCCGAGACTTGTGCCTGCCCCACTTTAGCACACACTACATCGTCTCTTGGGACTCGGGTTCCCCGTTGGTCTTCCCGAGAGAACCGTGAGTTCCGCGGGCAGGGACACTGCCCGGCTCCCCACTCTCCCTCTGAGCCAAGAAGCCGTCTGCTGGGGTGTTTGTGAATGCGGGAGGAGGAGAGCTCAGCGTCGTCCTGGCGGGGTGGGGGGAGGAGCTCCCGGGCGGTCCCCTGGACCCCCGCCAGGCCTGGCAGGAGTGCAGCAGTAGGTGACTGAGGCCTGGGTCTAGATTTCGGGAGCGGGCGGTGCACACAGCCAGGAGCCAGACGATCTGGATGGACAGACTGACCTCGTCCTTTTGCTGGTTGTGTGATGTTGGGTAAGTGCTTTACTGTCTCCGTGAGCGAATTTCTCTACCATAGGGTGGCAAAGTAGTCCCCCGCTCCTAGGGCGCACGCGTAGACTCAGTGTGATGCCCTGTGCTTGACCAGTGCTCAGGGCTGTTTGGCTGAAAATAAACACACACAGACACGGTCCCAGGAGGTGGTGCACGCTGGGCCGCTGAGAGCTCTGGGGTCCGGCGGCTTGGGTTCGAGTCCCGCAGGCTCTCCGGGTCCGGGAGTGCTCCTGGAGCCGCCGTGCTGTCACCGCTGACCGGACGCTCGCAGCCCAGCTCCCTGCCGGTGTTTCCACACGCGGAACAACACCTGTCCTCCCCCCGTGAGGCCGCCTCCCCCCCGAGAGGGCTGGCGATGCTTTCTGCCGGTCTCTCTGCTCTTCCTTGGCTCTGCCTGTGGGGACAGCGGTGGCCTGTCCTGTCCGCTGCGTAGGACGTGGAGAGGTGACATCACACAGATGCGCTCTTGCCTGTCCCTCTGTGCAGCGGCGGGAAGCACATACCCGGTCGCTAGGAGATTCCTGGGTCCATTTCTCAGCCCGCGGCACGGGGAGGGGCGTGATCCGGCGTTGCCCTGAATCCTCCACACGCACCTGGGCAGGCTGGGACACCCTACAAACAGGCATGGGGACGGGGACCGGAATCCTGCGTGCCAGGGTCTCGCCGGCACAGCTGGGACGCTGCCGTTAGACGGCTGGGTGTTTGCGACAGCTGCTGGCCATCGGCCTGGACCAGGTTCGAAGAGATGCTCCCGGACAGGCTTCTTTGAATGAGCGCGTCTCGTGGCCCAGGCGGTCATCCCAGCAAAGCTCTGCCCTGGGTTCATCTTGGGGTGGGATGGGCTAGCCTGGGGCTGGACCTCAGCTTGCAGGCTGGGAGAGAGAGGGGGAAGCTTCCAAGTCCCACAGGGGGAGGGCAGTTCCTTTTTCCCTCCTAGACGGCAGGGAGGGCAGGACCCGGGTCCCGGGGCTGGGGTCTCACGTGCACACACTGAACCCCGAGTTCACGGTGCGCATGTGGCTGAGTGTGGGGGTGGAGGGTGAGTGTATTTCTCGGTGGTTTTCCACCTCCGTCCTCGTTCTTAGTCCTGCTTAAGGGACTGTGTCCAGGGGAAATCCAACTCTAGGGAAACCAGAACCGGGTCCACACATTTTCACGCTCCCATCGGAGCAGAGAAGGGAAATCAAAGCAGGGGAGAGTCACGGCCGCAAAGGCCAGCATATGGCAGAAGGCACAGCCTTGCCTCCGGTTCCAGGGGAGACCCGGGGTCCGGAGACTGTTGGCTTCTGCAGGACTTGGGAGCGCAAGCACACCCTCGGCACCCGACTTCCTGCACTCGAGCGAATGCCCGTTGGATGGGAACGTGAGACAACCTACAGACAGGACCGCATCCCGTAGGACTGAGACGAAGAAGGGTTTCTCTTTCATCTCGGGATTTCTGTTTCCCCAAGAGGTCACATGGTCTCTCCTAGGTCCTCTGCTGACACAGCAGTGTGCGTCCCGAGACCCTGAGCACAGCGTCTGCAAACCAGGGTTCCCCGGGGCCTGGAGTCCGAGCACACCACGACTGAGGGCTGGTGCCATGCTTTCCGTGTCCCACCAACACGTGGGGTCTGGAACGCGGAGGGAGCCTGGCAGAGCCCCAGCCCCTCCAGAAGAAGACCACGCGGCCCTCCAGCTGCTGGAAGGGGTTTTCTCTGCCCAGTGCCCGGATCGCCAGGCGGGGCGTTAGGGAGAGAAACATTCGTAGAGATTCACACCAACTTTCCGTGACGAGAGGGAACTTGTTTCTGCGCCTCAGGTGTCCTTGGGAGAGAAGACGGGAAGGGGTCAAGGGCATGATATGTGGGACTGGCTCTGTGGCTCGTGGAGGAGTTCTGTGGTCATCTGTACCCGCAGTGGCAGCCCGAGGGCCCCTTGTGGGCAGGGAGGCTCGGCGCCGTTCCGAATCGGACGAGAGCAGGGAGGCCCTCTGGCCCGCAGTTCAGAGCGGCCTTTCCTTCCTGTGTCGTGTGGATCCACGTCGGGCTCGTTAGGGCCAAAGCTGGACAGCCTGCTCCCCCTTCCCGGGCAGATGCCGACCTCTCCTTAGGGACCAGCGGACATGTTGGGGTGCGGGAGATCTGGCACTCCCTCACTGGGAGCTCTTGACCAGCCTGCGCCCCGGGAACCTTGAGCTGTGGAGGGCGAGGGGAGGGGCAGTGACTTGTGGGCCTGGATCGCCGAGATCGGAGCCAGAGCTGCCTCTGTGGAGCCCAGGCCCTGGCCCCGGCCCAATTCCCCTGGTGGGCTGCGGGAGCTCTTGCATGGGAGGGGGGCCTCCGTGTCTCACGCCCACTAGGAGGTGTCCAGCGGTCGATACCCGTGACTCGGAGGGCATCGAAGCCCCAGGGAAGGAGAAGGCAGCCTGTTCCGTCCTTGGACCGAGCCAGCAGCCGTAGACGGACCCACGGTGCCCACCGGAGTTCTGGGCGGCTCCCGATCGGCTCAGAGACTGGAGGACGGATAGTTCACGAGCACTCTCGGGTGCCACGCGTTATTCCGTTCTCCGTCCTGCGGCCACAGGTCCCCCAGGGTCATGCACACCCAGCCGCGACAGCACACCCGGCCTGGGCCGCTCCTCTACCCAGGGGCGGGAGCCGTGAGGCTGGGAGCGACCTGTGCGGTCAGCGGCCGGCGGGGTGCCCGGCTCGCGGTTCCCACTTCCGGGCCATTCCTGGAGTCTCACTGCCGTAAAATCCCGGAGAGGGGAATGTGCTCGTCTTTGCTGGAAACGCATTCCGAGACCATGACCTTCTACTGTATGCCTCGCCCGACATTTCTAAATGTCTGATTGCTTTTTCCCATTCTGCCAAGTCTTAAAGATGTTTCGAGAACCGATGGGCTCATCAGAGAAGGAACTTTCCAGAGGGAAAAGTAGCACAGGTGTCCCACGGCCACAGGTGGGGCCTCACGTGGGTTCACCAGCATCGGCGACCACTCCTGCCGGGGCGCTCTGGCCCCGGGACTCGTGCAAAGGGAGGGAGGTGCGGCTCTTCCTCATGGGCACGGTGGTATTCTGGATACGTTGACTTAAGTAAAATCTGTATCAGTACGAGTTTCATCTGTTTCTTTTCCTACTTTTTTAACATCATGGAGAGTTTTAATCACCTAACGTGGCTTGTGTTCTGTGTGCATGGGACAAGTTCCTGGCGGCTGCCCGTCCTGATCGGTCGGGTTCTTCCCATCCCAGGCCGGCTGCCCCAAGGCCTCCCCCGGCATGAATGAACGCCCCGTGTCCTCACGGCCGTTGCAGGTCTCGGTAGATGCTGCCCCACGCAGAGGGATGGCTGTGAGGGCGCACGCGGGTTTGGGTGTGTGGGGGGCGTGTCGCCGCGGTGACCGTCTCGTCAATGGTGAACGCAGGGCCCCCCGGCTGGAGGGACGGGAGGGGAGGGAGCACATGTGCTCATCTCTGCCGGTGTAGATGTTTTGCTGTGACCCTTCAGGACTGAACTGCGCCCTGACGGTCACTAGGGCTGGATCAGGGCTGGGTGTGGACGCAAACGGCCAGAGGAGGCGGTTGCTCCCACGCGGGAGGGGGACATGCAGTCCAGACGATGACCCCGGCGTCCTGGTGCTTGTCCACCGTCTCCGGAGGACGCTTGGGTCTGCTCGCGGAAACAGCCGCGTAAATGGCTCATTTTTCCTCATGAGACTTCACTGAATACGGACTCATTCGAGTGGAAACCTAGTTTGTACAGAATCATTTACAGTTTGTTGGTTTTTTAACAAAAGATCTGTTGATGAGAAGACACGTAATGGGCCCAACTGAGCCGGCCCCTGGAACCAAGATCTTCTGTGCGCGTCTCATGTCCTGAACACGCAGCTAATGTGCTCTGACGTCTGTCCCCCATTGCTGTCCCCTGCCCTGCCACTGGCCCAGTTTCTAGCTTGTGTCCTTTTACGTTTCCTGCGGCATCTCGTGTGGGACAGGGCACCTACTTCAAACTACAGAAGTCGAAACGGTCAGCTGCTCGCTGTCCCCCATCCTGGGGGGCTGGGGTGCGGCCGGTGCTGTGACCAGGCTTGTCCAAGCCCCTGCTCCTGCCGGAGACGGTGAGGCAGACAAGCAGGGGACGCAGAGTCCTTCCCCCGACGGCGACGTCCCCTGTCCCGGGAGGCGGAGGCACGAGTGGCCATCTGGGCAGTGACCCGGGTGGCTGGCGGTGGCTTGTTCCCTCTGCCTGTTTCTCACTCGCAGGACAAGGCGACAGAGGCCGCACTCAGGAGTAGATGGGAAGCTCGAGGGAGGGTGAATGAGACCGGCTCAAGGCCCCACTCCAAGGCGGGGTGGGTGCTTCTGGGGATTTTGAACTCCACACTCACATGTTTCCCAGTGTAGACGGTAGGGCAGCGGGAGCCCAGGGAAAGGCCAATGGGCCGGCATGGGAGGGCCCTGCTGGGGCCTGGAGGCCAGCTCTCTCCTGGGGCTGTGTTGTTTTTCTCCGCATGTCAGGACCGAAATCGGGATGGTGGCCGTCTCTAAGTGAAGGAAGCTGGCTGGGGCCTGTGCAGTTTCAAGGTCAGGCTGACCGTGGGTGGAAATAGCAGAATCAGAGAACGAGTGAGCAGGGATTCCTCGCCCAGTAGGAGCTCTTACCCCTATGGAAGTAGAACGTGTGGATTTAACAAATACATTCGAGGGCCTCTTTCCTCTTGTGGACGTCCTCCTGGGATGTAGAACGCATAGGAGAACGCCCACCCGTGTCCTCACAGAGCTGAGGTTCTAAAAGGGAAGGCGGGACAGAAATCCTACAGGTGGCTCGGGGTAAATGACAGCGGCGGGTTTGTGCACAAAGGGCCTGGGAGGTGAAGTGGCCCAAACAGTGCCAGGGGTTCTGGGGGACCACGGGGAGGTGACTCTGGGTGGAGTCCTCCGGGATGGACAGACATGTCACGTGGGGGATTTTCTAATCGGGGGCACAGCGAGTGCAAAGGCCCTGTGGTGTGAGTGGACGCACCCCGTGTGGGAGAGCCCCACCATTTCAGTGGGCTCGGGGCGGAGTGGGGAGGGCAGGGGACAGAACGTGGTGGACGCTGAGCTCTGAATCGGTTCTCAGTCCTGGCTGCACGTTCACATCAAAACCACGACCCATGTCTGGTCCTCTGTCCCCTGTGTTTGTGAGCAGCTCCCAGGTGACTCCAGCATGCACCCGAGGTGGGGGCCCCGCTTGCAGGCCGAGGGAGGGCCGCCCCGAAAGGAGGCTCCGAGGGCCGTGGGACCAGCTGGGCCTTGGGAGCTGATGCTGGCGCAGGCTCCACTCTCCCGTTTGGAATTAGGTTAGGACCCCGGAGCTACGCCCGCGGCTGCGAGCTGCCCACTCTTAATGTCCCTGGGCCCGCCCTTCCTCGGGGGGACATCGGATGCTAACACTTGCCTGGCAAGGGCTTGTGCCCTGCAAATAAACTAACTCACGCGGCATGGCTGGTGTGTGGTAGCGCGTCCCCTCCCCTGCTGTGGCCTCTGCGAAGGAGCGTCCGCACCGTCCTTCCTGGTCGTGGGGTGCTGCTGGGACACCCAGGTGGCCTCGGTCTGCAACGTCATCCCAGAGCCGGGAGCACACAGGCCGGACCGTCGCGTTGGCATACCAGCCCCGCTCACGGTGCTCCGCATCACACGCTGTCCTGCGTGTCACCGCAGGACCTACCCCTGCCCCTGCTCGAGCGAGCCGCGGCCCCCGGCACCGCCGACTGGAAGTGTCCGCTCTGTGTCCCCTCCCCCGCCGCGCAGGAGAAGCAGCGTCCGCGCAGCCACAGCCCTGCTCCGGGGACTCCCGTCTGCGTCCTCACGGTGCCGTTCTGGCTTCAGCGGCGCGTGTGCCTGAGTGTCACACGCGCCCGGCTTTAGGCCTGGCTCTTCCTGACACGGTGTCCTGCCTGCACGGTGACCCCGGCGCACCGCGGCACACGTGCTCCTCCGGCGAGCGAGCCCCGCGGATCCGGGCTCCGTCGAGGGTCTGCGTCGCCCGCCCTCGTCAGTTGCCTGGACAGACGTCAGGACCCCAGCGCCGCGACGGCGGGTCAGACGGAGGTGAACCTGTCTCGGATGGCCCGGGTCGGAGGCCCCGGCTACCCGTGCAGCTACAAGGCCGGTCTGTGCGCCGCGGAGGGGACCGTCCTTCCGAGGGGGCCCACGGTGTCGTGTCAGCGTCTGAGTCTGGCCGCGGGAGAAGGACTCCAGGCGCGTTTCCCAAACACCACGGACCTTCACGCTAGGGGTTTCGGGGAAGCGGTTTTCGTGAAAAAACCTCCGACCCGAGTTTTCTACCTGAGCCCAGAGCCCGCCCCGAAGACACAGAAGTGCGGGCACGGTTTTGGGTTTAGAACTTCCGGCAACAATGGGATTGTTTCATGATTTTGACAAACGCGTAAAGATCTTTCTATTTGTATGTCTGTGGCTTCGTGTGGGAGAAACATTTTGGAACTAGGATCTATAAAATGTGTTCGTTTGTGCCCGACCAGCAGAACTGTATGGCAAACCTGGCTGCGCTGTCTGTTAAACGCAAACATGCAAGGAAGGTGAATTTTTAAATGTTGTTGACGAATGCGGGGAAACAAAGCCTTAAAAATAGGAACCATGGGGAGCCTGGGTGGCTCAGCGGGTTAAGCCGCTGCCTTCGGCTCGGGTCATGATCTCAGGGTCCTGGGATCGAGCCCCGCATCGGGCTCTCTGCTCAGCGGGGAGCCTGCTTCCTCCTCTCTCTCTCTCTGCCTGCCTCTCTGCCTGCTTGTGATCTCTCTCTCTCTGTGTCAAATAAATAAATAAATCTTTAAAAAAAAAAAAAAAGGAATCCGTGATGTTCAGGCTCGTCACCAGCACAGGCCAGGGTGTAGGTATAAGGTTTTTCTTTTAAAAATGGATTAAAAAGTTGAAACAAGATGGGCTCGGGAGGGAGACAAACCATAAGTGACTCTTAATCTCACAAAACAGACTGAGGGTTGCTGGGGGGAGGGGGGTGGAGAGGGGGTGGGGTTATGGACACTGGGGAGGGTATGTGCTATGGTGAGTGCTGTGAAGTGTGTAAACCGGGCGATTCACAGACCTGTACCCCTGGGAAAATACATTATATGTTTATAAAAAAATTAAAAAAATTAAAAAACTAAAAAAAATGGATTAAAAAGTATTAACCAACTGCTTTTGAACTTGTTTGTGCTGTAATATTTATTTTATTTTTTATGGCATTCAGTGAACACTTTTCTCACCAGTATTTACTTCCTGGCTATTGTTTTTGTTTTATTCCATGTTTATTCATTATTTTGATAAATGTACTTGTTCATTTATTTACTTGCTTATGACTAATTAATTGCTTGTGACTGTGCAAGTGGCCCTGTCCTGCCCAGGACAGGAGCACTAACGAAAGGACGCCTTCCCGCGTCAGACACACCACAGAGCAGAAGCCTGGGAGCCCAAGGAAGCGTCAGACCTGGGCCTCCACGCTAAGCAAGGAGGCCCGAAACAGGTGCCTTCAGAAGTACGTGTGTCCTGTGAGTACCCTGGACGGCCCGCCACTCTGCAGTGGACTTGCTGACTCCCCCTCCGTGCCCTTCAGAGCAGGGGGCAGGGGTCGTGGCTGCAAGAATGAGGCTGTTCCTTGTCAGGAGGACACTGGGGATGTAGTCAGACTTGGGTACTTACAGTTCGTTGCTCCAGAGGGCTGCCTGCTGGGTAAAGGGACCCCAGACGAAGCAGCTTTGGGGGGCTACTGCACGGCAGAAGCGGAGTGTGGCTCAGAAGAGGGCAGGCCGGGGTTTCTCCTGCACTGGGCAGTGGTGCAGCAGGCAGCTCCCTTCTGAAGAATTCGCAGCAGCTCCCCCTCCGCTCCCAAGAGCCAGCACTGAGTACCTGTGTGCGGTGCTCAGTCAGGACAGCCAGCGGGAAGAGGGGCAGGACCCTAAGAATTTAAAGTTTCAAATAAGACTGAACTTTTTTTAATTGCTGAAAAGTGAGCAGAAAGCTGTGGATTTTGCCCTCGATGTCATCAAAGTGTTCACAAGAGAAGCAGACAAGGCAGACGCAAAGCCACGGCGGTCAGAGAATTCCTGTTTGTATCTCACTGAGAACAGTCACCTATCTCCAGGACTTAATGACGACCGCAAAATGTGTCTTATGACTTTAAGTTGAAAATAAGATTTAAAGAAATGCATACTTTTCGGTGAGATTTTGAGATTGTTATGGAATTGAATACAGTATCTTACCATTTTGAAATCGTTCGCAGTTGGGACTTTTGGCTTCTGTTTGTGATGTAGAAAGCTGGAAAGAGAATAATTTCTACTCTTAGAGCAAAACAGCATTTGAAAACCTCCCAATGCATGGCTGTTTGTGAATGAATCAGGGAAGTGAGGCCCAGGTCTACTGACTAACTTGAAACCTAAGGAAAGACAGACATCACCAAGGAGACAGAAGCATTTCCTTACTTGTGCCAGGTGCTTCTGGCTGTTGGTAAGAATTCGGCTAAAATTTCCAACAAAATGTTTAAGAAGTGTGTAGTCAGTGAGAGCTTATGAAACTCCTGGCCGTCCCAGACACAAAGGAGTTCCCACCCACTCAAGGCTCTTCTCCAAGGACCTTAGCAGGTGCTCTCAAAAAAGATGGGGGGCAGAGTGGGAGTCTTGAGAAAGTGTCCTTTGCGGTGCAGCCTTAGGGGAGGGGAAAATATATTTTCTCTGTGGGGCAAAATCCTCAAGGCCTGCAGGACAGGCAAAGGATGCTGGAGAGGGACAGAAAAGGCCCATTACTTCTGAGGGAGAAACGGGAATAGATCCGGGGTCTCCAGCTACAGTTGAAAGCAGGGCAGGATGACTGGTCATGCCCTACCTTTGAGACTCAGGGAAACTGGCACCATGTCTGCCACCAGTGAGGGTTACTCAGGACCCTGAGAACACTGTCCCCACTCTGTGCCCTCCCCTATGAAGCTAACAAGGGTCTGGCAACAGTTACTGCTGGGAGAGGTCGTGCGGAGAGAACTTCTATGAGATTCAGTGTGAAGTTCGGGATGGAGCAGACATTAAGAGAATCTCTCTGGCCTACCCCACCCCCAACTAAGCAAGAAAAGCCATGGTGAAGAATTCTGAAGACTCCAGCGCATTGGGAACCAGAGCCAACAAATTCCAAACCTGTTCCACCTCTGACCATACCAACCCAAACTCCACATTAAAGGCCTAGCAGAAGGAAAGCAGTTTCCAGCCACAACAATTACTTATTTCATTTTCTACTGTCCTACACAAGATGACCAGCTTTCAGCAAAAATTGGAGGTGTTCAGAGAAACAAGGAAAAAAATGCCCTCAAGAGACAAGTCCAACAAACCAGATTCATACAACGCAGAAGTTGGCATCGTCACATGGGAGACGTAAGACGGCAGTGATTAATGTGTTAAAGGTTTCATGGAAAAGGTGGGCAGCATGCAGGAACAGATGAGTGACTTTATCTGAGAAGCTGACCAGTAGAAAATAATCAAGTGAAAGTGAGATAGTGAGAAACATAGTAACAAGGATGAAGAATGCTTTCCTTGGGCTCAGAGATTCAACACAGCCAAGGAAAAAATCACCGAGTCTGAAGACAGGTTAAGAGAAATTACCCAAATGAATAAGAAAGAAAAAGGATGGAGTCAAGATCCCAACAGAGCATCCAAATTGTGCGGCATCTGGGACGTAGTGCTGCTGAAAGCCAGTTAGACACCGCTCTTTCCCGCTGTTTGTTCAGTGACAAACAGCTGGGCTAGGATTCACATGGGTGCAGTTATTTCTACCAACAAACTCAACAAATGCCACAGATCAGGGCTTTTTCTCCCCTCCAGAGCTTGTTGTTACACATCAACCTGTATACCACTGGGCAATGTCAGGCAGTCCAACATACGTGCAATTTGATTCCAAGACTGTGAAGAGAAGGACAATGAGGCAGAAAAACCGATGACAGGAGATTTTCAAATCTAACCACGGACAACAAATAACAGATCTAGAAAGTTCAGAAACCATCAAATAAAAGAAAACCAAACCATTTGGCATATTATACTCAAAGGTCAGAAAACTGAAGGCCAAGACAAAATCTCCAAGGCAGTCAGAGAAAAAAGACACGTTATATAAAGAGGATATTTGTACAAAGGTAACCACTGGAGCTGACTTCTGACTTAAGTCAGAAGACAGTGGAGTGTCGTCTTCTAGGGCTGAAAGGAAAAAAAATACTGTCAATGCAGAATGCTATATGTAGCAAGATATCCTTCCAAAATGAAAGGGAAATGAAGACTTACACACACACACACACACACACACACCCCAAAGGATTGATTTTCAGGTTACTGGAACCACAAGAAGTGTCAAGAAGCATCTTCAGGGACGAATATGGTATCAGTACTACCCAGAAATTTGAATCTACCCGAAGAAATGAAGAGAATCAGAAATGGATTAAATGAGAGAAAATATAAAATTCATTTTCCTAAAAGATGTGTATATCTTGGGATTTTCCGGTTAGCCTTCTGTTTCTGATTTCTATAGTTTAATTCCACTCTGGTCTGAGAGGACACATTGTATTTCCTGTTCTTTCAGATTTGTTAAGGTGGTTTTTTTTTTATTTGAGTATAGTTAACACTCCGTGTTACGTTAGTTTGAGGTGCAGGACACGTGACTGATACATTATACTGTGACAACTGTGACGACTCCGGTGGACCTAGAGGGTGTGATGCTGATGAAATAAGTCAGACACAGAAAGAGAAATCCCATCGGATTTCACTTGTCTGTGCAATTTACTGTGTACTTCACAGTCCAGAATGTGTCTGGTGAATGTTCCATGTGAGCTGGAGGAAAAAAAATGTGTATTTTGCTGTTGGATGAAATAGCCCATAGATGTCAAATATATTCATTCAACGGATGGTGCGGTTGGGTTCGACTCTAGAGTCCTGCTTTTCTACCTCCTGGATTTGTCCTTTCCTGATGGAGGGATGATGAAGTCTTCAACGGTGTTGGTGGATCCAGCTATTTCTCCTTGATATTCTGTCAGTTTTGCCTCAGGGAACAACAACAGATGATGGGTTGTTGGGCACACGCTGTGAGAACTGTTACGTGTTCCTGGATAATTGACTCCTTCATCCTTGCACAGCGCCGTTCTCTAGCCCTGATCACTGTTTTACTTCGGAGTCTGCTCTGTTTGGAGCAGGTATAACGACACTTGCTTTCTTTGCATTAGTGTTAGTGTGGTGTATTGTTTTCCCATCCGTTTCCTTTTTTAAAAAAAGATTTTATTTATTTATTTGATAGAGAGATCACAAGTGGGCAGGGAGGCAGGCAGAGAGAGAGGGGGAAGCAGGCTCCCCACCAAGCAGAGAGCCCGATGTGGGGCTCGATCCCAGGACCCTGAGATCATGACCTGAGCCAAAGGCAGAGGCTTTAACCCACCGAGCCACCCAGGCGCCCCAACTTTTTTTTTTTTTTCAAGAGAGAGGGAACACAAGCAGGAAAGGGCAGAGGGAGAGCGAGAACCTTAAGCAGGCTCCCTGCCCAGCACGGAGCCCGACACAGGCCTCTATCTCACGACCCTGAGATCATGACCTGAGCCCAAATCAAGAGTCAGATGCATGATCGACTGACCCACGCAGGCGCCTCCCCAAGCACTTACATTTAATCGACAAGTGTCTTTATATTTGAAGTGGGTCTCCTGGGGAGAACACATAGTTGGGTCTTATTTTTTGATCCTCCGTGACGGTCTTTTTTTAATTGGTGCCGTTAGACCATTGACATTCGAAGTGATAGATACTGGTGTATTCCTTTCTCTGACACCTTAGTCTTTTCCTTTATTTAGGGACTGGTTTGGTTTTTCATTTGGGCCGAGGGAGGGCTTTCCATTATTGAGTTTTAAGCTGTTAGAAACTGCATGGATCCTTTTCAGTTCTTTTACCTTCAGAACAATAGGAGAGAAAATACTTTTTTACAGTAGCCGGGCCTGTTAGACTCAATGTCCATCTACCCGTGAGGGGTTGGGGGTGGGGCACGTACAGCCACAGGTGGATTTCGGTAAGGTCTACCCTGGCGCGCTGAACGGCTGCGCCCCCCCGTCCGGCAGGGTCTCCGTGCTCCCTGGGCCGTCCCCCGGCCGCGTGTGGGCAGCAGCACTGCCATCGCTGGGTGTTAGCTGCTCCTGCCCCTGCTCCACTCACCACCGCCTCAGCCCTGAGCACGGGCTGGGAAAGAACTCATGGGCCCTTCGTCCTGAGCCCAGAGGCCTGGCGCTTCCCTGACAGCGCGCACATCTGTCCATTCTGACTGTCCGTGGCGGCTCCGTCTTAGCTTGGGCTGCTGCCCGTTGAGAGATGAGGTTCTTCGAGCTAGAGTCCCAGCTGGCGGTGGGGCGGGAACCAGAGCCACGCTGCAGGGAGCACTCCCGCAAAATGGTCTCTTCTCTGGGCTGGTTGGGGCGGCTCGCAGGCCAGCGAGCCACCTGTCGCTGCAGGCCCTGGCGCCCACTGAGACCGTGGCTCCACTTTCCCTCAGCCCCAGTGAGCGCCAGGCAAAGGCAGGAGATAAGACACTAGACAGCCACTCTGCGCCCGACACAGGGACATGTCCGTGCACAGTTTATAGGGATAGGGGTTCATCTGTCCCAACGCCCTTGTCTTTAAACCCTGCCATTGTGGGCTCAGTGTTTGTCATCTATTAGGGACATGTGCTTCTTTAGTGAACCTTCTCTTCAATGCCGTCTACCAGTTAGGGGGGATTAGAAATTTCCCCTACGCCAGTTGCCTTCTACATAACCCACATACATTTCCCGGCATCTGATGGCAACTTTCATTGCACTGACAGAGATTTTCCCATTTGTCCTGTCTTTGTACAGTAGGTCAGAAAATCAGGAGCGTGGGAAGGTGCATGCTTGGACGCCTGTTTCCGTCTGGCCCCAGGCCAGCCCCGTTCTCGAATGGGAGAGGGACATCATTTAAGCGGCATGTGGGGAGCTGCCGTACCGCACCCTGCCTGCACGCACAGGCAGGGTCTCCACGGCCGTCTCAGGAAACCTCGGACTAACATGCTTGGAACTGGTCTGTGCCCCATCAGCTCCCAGGCTGAGGCCAAGCACCATCTCCTCGTCAGAATCTTCTTGTGGCCCATGGTCAGATCACCACTTACACTCTGATCTTTATCAGAAACATGGTCCATGAACATGATTTGCATCTCCTTTGTCAAAATGTCTTCTTTGTTGGACTTTTTATGGTGTCTGAGACCACTCCGGCACAGTAGCTTTCAACCACTGCTTGCCCACTTTGACTGTGTTCTGGAGATCCCAGTGGAGGACTCCGACTGCCTTGTTGATGGGAAGTTAGCCCTGAACATCACAGAGCAACGTGGCAGAAGCTGCTGTGTTTCTGTGCGGTGCACACGCTTACTCTCTTACTTACTACCGAACCCCCGGTGTTGAGCGTGCCATTATGCCTGGACCAGAGATCATTATTTTACACCATCCTTGAAGCCCGTCATTGTAAAAGCAAACATTTTCTGGAGTTTTACTTTCCTGATCTAGATACCATGCCCTCCTCCTTCTGGCCCTTCCTAATTCTTGGAACTCAGATATGATGGCTGGAGCTGAAGCATTCATCTTGCAGTTATGAGGGAAAAGCCAAGATAGTGTCAGAGGTCCTGGCCCTGACATCCTTAAGCCACCAAGCCAGTGTTGGAAATTACCTACCTCTAGACTTACTGTTGTAGACATGATTTCTTATCTTATTTAAGCTTCTCTTAATTTATTAGTTTTCTGTTACATTCAACCAGACTCAGTTGCTAACCAACATGGGCAGTGCGTTGTCTTGGATGTGTTCAGAAGCTAATAAACGTGACATCCACCCAAGATGGCTTAATGTGCTATCTAGGTCACTTGGTTCTTGTCCCAGATGCAGCAATGATTTGGGGACCCAAATCAATGATGGAGTTTATTGAGTAGATAAGTATTGTAAACATTCAAGAGAGAAAGCGGGCCACTGCCTGAGCAAGAGTGACAATGGCCCCAAGAACCGTAGCTGCAGCCTTTTAAGCCTGCTATCTGGGTCTGTAAGCTTGACTCTGACTGATAGCAGGGTTTCCACAACATTTTGGCTTCTGTGCCTGCCCCTGACCCTACTGCATTCCGCTCCGATGGTCTGGCCAGCCTCTGCTCCCTCCCTTCTTGCGCAGGCTTAACTCACAGCCTGACACTCCCCCCTTAAGTGATTCGACCCCAAATCATTGCGAGTTGGGATGATGACTGCGCCGGCTTCCTCAGGCTGTTAGGGGGCCTTGTGAAGACTTCGGGAGTCCGTCACTTGTTGGCTGTCAAGGAGAGAAGGCCACGGTGGCTGGCCGTGTTCCTCCAAGGGACTTCTGGAGGGGAAAGAGTTGTAGGCATCTGGAGGTCGAGATCCTTGGTTGAAGACCAGTTGGAAACCGGTGGCCTGTAGCCTGGAGGAGACAGGGGATGCCAAGATAGTGATTAGTTGTGGTCCAAAGAGGAACGCGAAGAGAGCTCCTCGGACGGGGGCAGCAAGGGAGTCCGGGTGTAATCGTATCAGACGGACCCAAGACTTTTATCTCACACAACAAGGCGCCCGCCGATAGGACAGACTTGCAGAGTGGTGCCGGGGAGCCCCAGCTGTCCTCCCCCGAGTGTCTTGGACTCTGACCTCCGCCCAGCGCCTTCATGGTCAAGTCAGCCGCAGCAGCTCCAGGCTCACAACCAACCCGGCCACATTCCCTCCTCCTGCGTCGCTTTTTCTAGCTCTTCGAACCTTTCCAGCAGACTCGCACTCACATCTCATGGGCCAGCGTGGCGTCACGTGCCCGTTCCTAAAGCAGGAGCCCGTGGCTGTGCAGGGAGGTCAGATTCTCTGCGAAACAAGCAAGCAGAAGAGGGGGTGCCTGTGGCGGAGCGGACAACAAGGCGTTCCGGTGACGGTCCCAGGGTCGGGCTGCCGGCCTTTGGCATTCAGCGCGGTGGTGTAATTTTCTGGGCTTCAGCCCGTCTGGGACTGCAGAGTTAATGATGCCGCACCACACCCAGCAGACAGCGCCGGGCAGTCTGCAGCTGACACAGTTTCCCAGGTTTCTGAGATGGCGTCTGCTCGGGCCGGGCTGAGGCAGGCCCCAGGACGGCAAAATCAATGTCCCTCCCACACCGCACCGGCGGCGGGATCTCTGAATCACGTCTCAAAGCGCAACAAGCCGCAAACGCTGTTACATCAGAAGGTGCGTCATGAACGAGGGCACCTGGACCACATACAGCCTTCAAGGTTTCTGTTTCTGTTTTTCTCTTTCGCTAAAGCAGGATAATAAGAATTGTGTGACCCCAGTCTCCCCACTCGGAGGGCAAAGTAATTTTACAGAAATGTCTGTTGAATAAAGGAGGGCTAAGAAGAGAAGCCCAGTGAGGGGGAAGCACTCTGTAAACCGGTAAGCATGGTGGGATCTAACCTACCAACCCGCAAATTAATTTGGCAAACGCGAAGGACGAGCCCCTCTGTTGTCGTCGCTGGAGAGGCAGAGTCGGGGAGGACCCCCACCTTCCCCCGAGGAGGTGTGAGCCGTCGGACACACGTGGGGCTCTGCAGAGTCACAGTGGGACGCGGGCAGCCGCGGAATCTTGCGGTAGCGCAGCTTCTTAACGAAGCGAGCGGGGCCGAAGGGAAAGAAACTCAACAGCATCGAAGGGCTTCGAGGGGCGTATTAGTCGCAGTAATGTTTGCTGTGACAGCAGCCGTGACAGCAATGGAGTCCAAGCTTTCGGGGCATCACAAAGGAGAGTCCTTACTCACGTACCAGCTGGCCGTGGGTGCTCTCTTGGGGGAAGAGGAGTTGGGGCGAGGCAGTGAGGAGACGGAGAAGTCCTGCTCCGCGTCTGGAGGTTCGGTCCAGTAAAGGCCCAGCATCTTGAGCACATGGTGGCTGTGGGGCCTCTGTGTGTTCGGCTCCAGCCAGCGGATGGGAGAACGGGGAGATGCGGGAAGAGGCACCCAGTTGCTGGCCAGGCAGACCTTCTCCCAAAAGAGCTGAAACCTACAGAAAGGAAGCATGGATCTTTGACGAGCCGCAAGCCAACGCTACTCCAGTGGGCTTCCTGGAGGAGGCAGACTTAGTGCAGGGTTTTGAAGGATGAATTACCATTAGTGAGAAGCTCCAGATACTGAGATACACTCATGCCAGAGGGAAGATACTTTCAGCAACAGTCAGGAGACGTCTGGGTGTGGCTGTGGGATTTGATCATGAGTTCATCTCAGGACCGCACGGAGCTGGGCCGGTATCAGGCGTGTGCTCTGTTCAGGGGCCGCCGTAAGCTCGGCGAACTGACTGTGACCTTGGGGCCAGGAAAGAACCAGCCAAGCTGTAGGGGCAGCAGATGGGGAGGGTCTGACCAAGGGTCAGCTTTTCTGAATCTTGGTTTCTTCGTCTGTCAGACCATGTCACTGTCCCTGCCCCGTCCTGCCCTGCAGAAGGCACACAGTTGCTGGGAGACAGTAAGTGGCAAGTGAGGGAAGATCCGAACAAATAAATGACACACATGGAGACATTTGTAAATGATTAGGTGGTATGCAAATCATCAACGAATTAACTTCCATTCCTGTCCCACGGCCTTGGAGGGGTAGCTGGCATGGGGAGGATTTAGAGCCGGAAGCTGACCAAGGGCCATGAACAGCAGGTGGCCGTGTGGGATGGAGTGTCCAGGGGCTGGAACCACGCGGGTCGTGCTCGGCCACATGGCCAAGATGAGCTGGGGGCCATGTGAGGGCCGTGACTCCGTTGGTTCTGGGTTCTGAGCCGCTCTTGAATTGTTCCTTGCTCCCCGGTCCCACAGCCTCTGCCGCAGCTCATACCCTAACGTCTCTCTTGTGGCACAGATATGACCGTAACTTCCTAACTGGTCTTTCTGCCTCTACCCGAGTCTGCTCGGACACATTCTCCACAGGTACCTAGAGAACGTCATGCAGTTATTTCTCAGGTCATTCATTCATTCATTCAGTTGAGCTCTAGCAGGCATGGGGCTTGGGGAGCATGGCAGAGATTTTTGCTGAAGTGCAGGTCTTCCCACACTACCTTCCCTCATGCTGGTCACCTCATGCTCACAAGACGGCTGCAGTGGTCCTGGACTTCACATCTACATCCATGTGTGGAAAGAAAGGGAAGGGGAAGTGCCTGCCATATTACTGCACTTTTTATCAGGAAAGCAAAGCTTGCCTAGATTCCACTGGTGGACTCCCCTTTAGATCATTTTTTTCCCCAGAAGTATCACATGAACTTCTTCAGCTGCAAGGGAGTTTGGGAACTTGGAGAAAAGGATTTTCCAGATCCGTTCAAATAAATGACGACCAGGGAGTGGGCACATTGCAATACGAATGAATTTGGAGTCCCACTAACAAAAAGGACGAGTGGCTAGTGTTGCCTCGTGTGACACACGAGTGTTTTCAGACCTTGAGAACTTCATAACTGACTTCAAATCAGCCTACCCAGGACCCTTGGCTTATACCATGGACGAGTGTCTCTATGTCATTGAGTCAGATTGTCGTTCCTCATTACAGAGCCAAGAGTGGAGCTGAGACCCTCCGAGCGGTGACTTACGGAGAAGGCTGTGAGCAGGGACGGATGTGACCACACACATGAACGAAGCTGGTTCAGTGTTGATACATGGGAAAATGTAATCTTCACTGAAAGGAGGTTTTAACCATTTGGGTACGTGTTCCCCAGGGAAAGGAAACCTAGGCACACAGACTTTAAGATTGTGCTGGCCCCTCATAATTGCTCTAATTACCTGTTAGGTAATTAGGGACCATTATGTATTCAGAAGTGAGATTTTCATCCTTCAAAATTTGCATTTCCGGCAAGAAGCTCATTCTCTATGCATCATAAGGTGAGCGTTCCCTGCTGATTTCCTCTCCTCACATATAGGCTGGGCTCAGTCTGGGACTGCTATAATCAGAAGTCCATTAGGCAGAGCCCAAAGAAACCAGGAAGAGGGAGCAGGCTTCCGGAGCTCCGAGATGGGTCTGGAATCAACCTTGCCCCAGAAATGAGTCTTTGGAGAGAGACAGAAGTTGGACAGATCTTTGCAAGAGATGCTTTTCAGGTTTTTTGAGCATCATCACAGTCTTTCCAGAAGAAACTGAACAGTGGGCACTTCCCTCAGTAAAAAAAGTGGACATTGTCTGAACCCTGATAAGAGCCTAGGAGAAGTGTTTCAGCTGCCCCGGTGGGGTCCACCAATGCTGAGTTGGATGGCTTGGGGAGTTCCCCAGGGTCTGTGAGCGCCTGTTTCCTCTCTGCTTCTCCCTTCCTAGGAGAAGTGAGGGAGAGGAGAAGGAGAGATGTCCTCCTTCCCTTAGCCAGCTCTGACCGCAGGCAGTGGGCTGAGGGTGGTAGGTAGGTGCCTGGAGAGGGGCTCTGGCCCTAGATGGACATTAGAGCTCGTGATGTGAGCCACTGGCTGCAGCCAGTCTGGGGAGTCGAGAGGTGTGAATTAGAACAGCGGCAATACTCTAGCTCAGCGGAGGTTAGTAAGCTGCACAGTGCAGAGAAAACTAGATGTGGGTGTGAGGAGGCTTGAGTTCCTGGTTCTGTTCTTACTGACTGTGTCATCTTGTCCTTTCTCTGGATCTGTGGTTCCCAGATTGGCAGGTTAAGATCAGAGTAGGAATAGGAACTCTTTGTCACTACCACGTTCGTGGCTCTTGGCAGGTGTTGCTACTTAACTTCAGCGTTATTTTACCCTGAATCCAGGTGTGGCCCCACAACAGGGCCCACATAGGAGCCATGCCAGCTGACACTGAGCTTGGCTCAAGATGCATCCTGTTTCCCCAGGGTCGAGTGACCCCCAAGTCCCTTCTACCAAATGCCTGGAAACCAGTCGTTTCTAAGTAGGTCAACATTGGAATTGAAATCTGGTTTACTCATGTGCTTAGCGACACTCCTGGTTCACCTCCAGCCACCAAAATCCCTCTGCATTCATCTTCTACAAACTCAGTAGCTTAAAGCAGCGTTTCCTCCCTATTCATTATCTTACAGTTTCATAGTTTGGAAACCAGGCAAGCTCGCTGCTTCTCTGTGCCGAGTCTCATCGGGCTGGAATCACAGTGTCTGTGGCCTGCACTCCTGTCTGGAGGTTCTGAAGTAAGTCCTCGTCCAGACCCTTCGGGTTGTTGGCGGGATTCAGTCCTGAACGGCTGTAGGACTGAGGTCCCCATTTGCTTGCTGATGTAAGCCAGGGAAATGCAAATAAAAACCACAACATGCTACCACAATGAGCTACTACCTCACACCGGTCAGAATGGCTGTTATCAAAAAGACAAGAAACAGGAAATGTTGGCAAAGATGTGGAGAGAATGGAACCCTCATGCACTGTTGGTGGGAATGCAAACTGGTTCAGCCACTGCAGAAAACATAATGGAGGTTCCTCCAAAAATGAGAAGTAGAGCTACCCTGTGACCATCAACTGCACTGCCTTGTGTTCATCTGAAGAAAACAACACTGACTCAAAGATACCTGGATCCCCATGTCCACTGAAACATTTATAATACCCAAGACACAGAAACAACCTGGCTATCCATCGACAGTTGAATGGATGAAGAGGTGGTGTATATATAAAATGGAATACAATTCTGCCATAAAAAGAGAGAAACCCTGCCATTTGTGACAAACAGATGGGCCTTGAAGGTGTCATGCTAAGTGAAACAGGTCAGACAGAGAAAGACAAATACCACATGACCTCACTTACATGTGGAATCTAAAATCAAAAAGAAAACCAAACTCAATAGAAATCTGAGTGGAATAAATGTGAATTTAAAACAAGCAAACAAAGCATTGATACAAGTGCACAGATCCAGAGACCAGACTGGTGGTTGCCAGAGGTGGGGGCAGAGGGGACTGGAAGGTACACTGTTCTGGCTGTGACATAAACAAGCCCCAGGATGTCATGTACCATGTGATGACTATAGTTAATAATTCCGTGTTGTGTATTTGCAAGTTGCTCAGAGAGTAGATCCTGAAAAAGTTCTCATCACAAGAAAAAAAATTATGTAGTTGTGTTTGGTGACAGGTGTTAACCAGACTTGCCATGGTGATCATTTCACAGTATGTCCAAACATCGCACTGTTATGTTGTACACCTGAAACTAACCTCATGTTACGTGTCAGTTAGACCTCCACTGTACGGTCCAGTGGGGACCCATGCCAGGGTCATGTCACAGCGGCCATTTATAGTAAAGGTGGGTGCAACAAGCCTTGGTGTCAATAAACACGTTAAAACCAGTCCTGCTCTGAGCAGTCGGTGGGGGGAAGGTGATTACAGGGCAAAAGTTTCCCAAGAAGTTGACCTTCTGCTGGGGTATCAGCTGAGCTAGCTCTGCTTCTTGGCAAATTCCTTTTGGCCCTAAATATGTTTCCTCATCAGTATTGTGAGAAGCTGTGAAGGTGGTATCTACAGCCCATCTCACTCCTCGTCCTCTGAACCGATGGTTCCAGGAGTGTGTGCACGTGTGGCTCATGAGTGCAGGCCCAGAGGGGAGGAGCGTCTCTGGAGCTGTGTCTTGTCCACCTGCCTTTCATGGTCATCTGGGTTCCTCCATCCTGCCCAGGAGGGAGGCCAGAGGGGCCACCTAGACACCAGTTAGGAATAACACAGAACAGTTCGAGCTGGTGTGAGTGGCAGGAGTTCCGAGGTGGGGCTCTCCCGAGGTTGACCTGATCCAGGGACACCCGTGGCGTCTTCCCTCAATCCCGCTGGCTTTGCTCTTCTCCAGCCTGCATGGAGTTCCAGATCGCATGTCTGCGGCCACATTCAAAGAGAGAAATCCCAGCAGCCTTCATTCCCAGAGTCGTTGGCCCCCAGGAGGTCAGCCCGAGGGTGGAGGAGAACCCTGAGCTGATGAGCGTCACCCTGGGTTTCCTCGCATTCACGGGTAAGAGGTCTCGAGCCCCGGGACTGGTCTACACCCGGCGGGAGTGGCGAGCTGGTTCCTGGGCTCTGAGTCCCGGCCCCTCCCCTCAGGACATGGGGGACTTTGTCAGGGAGCAATGAAGCCGGCTTTGCCAGAGCCCTGGGGATTGGGCGGTTAATGTTATACTGTTCCTGCAGGTCCTGGCGTGCTCGTGGGAAGCCCTGTAGGAAGGCATGGTCTGCCCAGGGCACTCACGGTGGTGACCCTCGGGGCACGGACGCAGTGGGTCAGCATCTCACGGGCCGCCCAGCGGGGAGTACGTGTGCTAAAAAAGCCTGGAGGCCATTTGAACGATCCTTTGTAAACAGGCCGTGTCCTTAGAATGAAACATAGGCGAGTGATGCTCAGATAAAAATGTCTTTTCTCTTTAAATCAAGGCTTCCTTTGATTCAGGGGGAAAAGCCCAGTGCAGAGGCTTGTCTTCTCCTTGCCGTGGCTCTGCACCACTGCTCAGGCTCATTTCAGAGACGCAGGAATGTGTAATTGGTTTCCCAGTTGTCACCAAGGCACCTTAATGGCATTTTACAAATTATTTCTCGTGCAAACAGCATTGAAGGAAACCAAACTGAAAGAAAAAAAATTAACCCGTACGCCGACCACTATGACAAATCAGCTACTCATACGTGTTCGAGCTTTGCCCCAGTTTTGCCCACGTGCCCACAATTCAGCCCGGGACATCGTTACCTTTACCGGCATACTGGGAGCGTGTTCTGGGTTTACCGTGCGCCGTAACTGTGTTTTTTTTTAAAAGATTTTATTTATTTATTTGACAGAGAGAGATCACAAGCAGGCAGAGGCAGGCAGAGAGAGAGAGGAGGAAGCAGGCCCCCTGCTGAGCAGAGAGCCCGATGTGGGGCTCGATCCCAGGACCCTGAGATCATGACCCGAGCCGAAGGCAGCGGCTTAACCTCACCCAGGCGCCTCCGTAACTGTGTTTTTTAGTGGCTGTCGGATTTCCAGAAATGAACATCAGTGGGCATCATGGGCACCAGTGGGCACCAGCGGGCATCAGTGGGCACCAGTGGGCATCTCCGACAACCGTGCCCTCACTCTCCCCTCCATCCCACCTGGATTTGGAATTGATTCGAGGTGAATTTCCCCCCTTCCTGTTTGCTGTTCGGATGAGGGAGTCGGTGCTCTCGGGAGAAGGAAGGCGTCTGTCCGGATGCGGCCTGATTTCCACGTGTCCGGAGGAAGGCCGCCTACTTCTGCAGAATTCATCTCCCCGCCCCCCATGACCTCGCTCTGTTAATTGTCCGTGTCCCTGACTCTATTATCTGAGACCTAGGCCCTGCATACTGCCCACAGGACTCAGGTGGCCTGGAGGCCGAGGCAGTGTGGGGTCTAGTTAGGGACTTGTCTTAAAGTAGGGTTGAGTCCAGACTCGAGGTCGGAAAGTGAGTCTCAGGCCTGGCCCGCCTTCCCGGGGAAGACTCGGGGCCCAGTCATGATGCTCCTCCACCCCGAGCTCGGGCAGACCCTCCGAGTCCGTGGCCAGGCTGTCCTCAGGCCCCGTGACCCCTCAGTGACAGGTGCTGTCTATGGGCCGTCGCTGGTGTGGGGACAAGTGCAGGGAATTGTGACCCAAGGCATCCAGAGGCTGAAGCGTGGGGAGATTTGGGGGGAAGCTCTGAATTCCGGCGGGTGTGGAGGGGGCGCACGTGCAGGACGGCCCAGTGAGTGTCCCGCGGCAGCCCAGCCTCGAAGATCTGCGCCGACAGCTCACCGCCGTGAGCGCTGCGGGATAGGAGAGGCTTTCAGGGTGGGGGTCCTTTGTGAATCCCCTTAGTTCCTTAATTCCTTCTCCACCGTCCTCTTCCTGTCGCTCCCACAGCCCCTTCAGAGGGGCTCTGTCGTCTTTTTTTGGTTTCGTTTTTAAGATTTTGTTTACTTATTTGTCAGAGAGAGCAAGCACAGGCGGCGGGGGCGGCAGAGGGAGAGGGAGAAGCAGGCTCCCCACGGAGCACGGAGCCCGACGTCAGGACCCAAGCTGAAGGCTTACCTGGCTGAGCCCTCAGGCACCCCAGGTTCCCATCTTCTGACGGCTCTGTGCCTCCTCCCAGCACAGCGGTCCTGTCCGGAGCTGTCGCTGGCCTGAGGCAGGGTCCCACGGGTCCCGGGGCCGAGGGTGAGGGGCAGGTGTGCACGCCAGCCTCGCTACAGACGGAGCGAAGGGCAGATGAGCTTGGTTGCAGGGATGACCCCATTTTAAAACTTACATTTCACAAATGAACACTTAGGACCCAGACATGTCCTGGACCCCGTCTGCTCGGAAGGGTCAGTGACGCGGCTGGAGTCGTGGGTTTGTGGCCGGGCGGCAGGAGGACAGCTCCGCACCCACGCACCTGCTCTGGTCCCGTGGATGTGTGCGCGGACATCGCGACTCCTGCCTCCGGGGCTGCCGGGAGCAGGAGCTGGGCTCAGCGGTCCCTCCGCCTCTGCCTGAGCCCCGGCCGGCCCCCATGCTGGTCTCTCTTCTTTAGGGACGACAGCGTCCGGCTCCTTCTTGAGATGCCTGAGACGAGACCCTCCATCAAAGCGAGCCGGGACTTTCCCCGGGCTAGCGTCGTGTCCTGTCAGGAAACTGAACTTCTCAGAAGCCTTGATCTTGATGTCATTTCTACACCTGTAATCCCCAAACAAGTCTCGTCTACACCGTCGGGGTTGGACGGGGCCCTCAGAGTCACATCTCCTGCCCAAGAGAAGACGGACAGTTCCGTTCTCGTCACTGCGGTGGCCGTTAGTCACACGGTCCTTCTCCTGTGGCAGCAGGTCCTCGTGCCCCTCGGTCTGCCACATGCCAGGCACAGGTCGGAGGGGGACCCTCGGAAAACCCCATCCGCCTGCTAGCGTCCCACTGTCCCCTTGTTACCTCACACATTGTCATGGGTCCCCGAGATGGCCGCTCCGTCACCTGAACACCTAGTGGCTGATTCGTGCTTCCCCAGCTCGGTGGGCAAGTCCCACAGACCATAACGTTCCACCCTGTGTCACGGTTCCGACCGCCAGTGTCCTATCCCGGTGAGGCTGGGGACAGCTTACTGGGCTTGGGGCTGTCACCCATCGGGGGGTTGGGGTCCTGCAGGAACAAATAACAAACAAGGGGCTGACGGGGCTTTGCGGCCCTTTGTTGCCGTGGACAGGGGCGAGAGGGAATGGGGTGAATTGTGCCGGGGTTTTGCTTGTCTGCTCTGTGTTGTTCTGCCTTTGTTCGGCTCAGGGGCGGGGAGAACTGCAGGCTCATAGGCAGCGGATGTTTGACGGCACAGCGTGATGGGGTTTTGACGCCCGTGTGCGCCCGACGCCATCCCACAACGAAGAAAACGAACCCTCTCTCAGACGGGCTTCCCGTTCCCTTGGCTCCCCCCGACCTCGTCCTCCCCCCGACCTTGTCCTCCCCCCACGCTGACCTGCTTCCCGCCGCTACACCTGGCTCCGCACTCTTGGGTCGTTTTTGCGCAGGGACCCCTGCGGCGTTCTCTTCAGCCGGCTTCGGTCACTCCGATCACGATCCGTAGAAATCCCGGGACTCCTGTGGATTGGGTCCTAGCCGGCCGCACAGATAAATGGGTCATTTATTCACCTGAGATGGAGACCGGGGGTGTTTCCAGCTTTGGGCTATTCCAGACGAGGACGGGAGAACATTCGGGTGCCGCTGTCTGGGGAGACTTAGGCTTTTATTTCTCGTGGGCACGAAGCGGGGAGAGGAGGTTTTCCAAAGTGGTTGTGCCCGTCTGCACCCTCCTGGCACCGTGAGTGGTTTATGGGAGTGTCATGGTCCCCCGTCCTCACCCACACTCACTTGGTCAGTTTTAAACGTTTTAGCCCTTCTCATGAGTGGGCGGTGCTCTCGCATGTAGTTTTAATTTGCGTTTGGCTCACGAGTAATGACGTCGGGCATGTCCGTGGTTCGCCGTGTCGCGCCGCACTCCTGGCTGGGATGTCAGCTGGATACAGGATACAGGAATCAGATACAGGTTACAGGAATTACCTGTATCTGATCTTTTTCCAACGAGGTGTTTGGTTCAGGATCCGTGAACGGCAGCAGCCGCTAGCATCCCGTCCGCCTTTGCCCTGCCATGTCACCCCGGCTCTGGCAGGCGTCCGGGCGTCCGGGCCCTCCATGAGCCGCGCTCCCCTCCCGCTGTCTCGGCACCTGACCTGCAGGATCTCCGCAGACTCTGCCTCCTGTTCCCGTCCCGTCCAACCAAACTCAGCGGTAAATACTTTACCTTAGACCTGACTTTCAATCTTTCTCTGCCTGCCTTTTCCATTCGACATTTTTGGGCTGTGACTCTCAGGCCACCTTCCTCCCGGTGTTCTCATGACTCAACCGTACGGCACGCCCGGTGGTGAGTGTGACCACCTCCCTGTGCCGGTGCCGTCCACGTCCCAGACACACTGTTCCCCCCAAAACCCCGGGCAGCCCCCCAGCTCAGGGGCAGCCGGACAGCCTTGTGAGGAAAGTGATCTGAACTGGGCGGTGTGCAGGGTGCAGAGAGCTCGCGGGAATGCCAGGGTGACAAAAACATCCACTCCGTTCATCTCAGAAAACAAAAACACGAGCTTGCCTCGTCCTGCTGAAATCCCTCCAGGCCTCCTGCCGAGATGCGCTCCCTCCTCCCGTCCGTCAGCTCGAGACCGAAGTCAGAGCCGGACTCCGGGGTTTCGGCAGATGGTGGGCGAGACCACAGACGCAAGAGGAGAGGCCGGTGTCCTTGCGGGTGGGGAAGCCGGTGGATCCCGCGTCCGGCGGACCGAGCAGCAAGGCTGCGCGCGGCGAGGCAACGAGCCCGAGACCCAGGACCGGAGCCTCCGACCGCCAGCAAGAGCCGAGGCAGGTCGTGGTCGCCGGGCTCCGGGAGCAGGCACGAGACCTGCGCGAGGCCCGGCACTCAGCCAGGTCAGGCCCACAGGCCTGGGGGTGACACGGTCCTGGAACCCGGAGAAGGTGGGAGTGGGGGGGGCTGCTCTGGCTGCGAGCGCCGAGGAACGAATGAAGGGCCGCGAGGCACTGGGATGAAGGACCTCGGGCGTGGCTTATTTGTAGAGGCCCAAAACGGAAATCCCCTCCAGGTGCACATCCTCGCACCCACGAAGGAGGCCCGGAAGAGGCCGCGCAAGCCGGCTTACGGAGAGAGTCTTCCAGAAGGTCTTCCTGGGTCGTCCCCTGCGGGGTGGTCACCCTGCGCTGTGCACAGGGCGAGCCCAAGACCGTGGGGCCTGGGCGGGGACGCGCCCCCACGGGGCAGGGGGCGGGGCCACAGCTGGTGGAGGAAGGCGGTGGCAGGGAACTGAGCAGCCCCGGGGTCCTGTGGCAACGCAGGTTCCCACTGGGTGGGGCTACGGTGCGCCCCACATTCTGTATTTCTGACCGGCTCGGGGGGGATGTCTGGTGCTGCCGGCCCGTGGATCGCGCGTGGGGTACCCAGAGGGCGCCGGCAGGTGTGGGGCGTTTAGGCACAGAGGGTCATCAGCGAGTGAAGGGGTGACAAGCGAGTTTGCACAGGTGGTGAGGGACAGTCAGCAGGGACAGAGAGCGGGTGGTCTTCCGGGGGGGGCCGTGCAGAGTCTGTCTCTGGGGCTGATGGGGCGTGGCACGGAAGGACCCGGACCGGCTGTGACGCCCGGGTCAGCTCACGCCCACCGCTCTGGGCTTGATCCTCCCATTAGTCTGTCCAGGCCCGGTTCCCACGCGCTACAACCCTTCTGGGGTCGTTGTGAATGTCGCGTAAGCCGGCACGCGCTCAGGGTCTCAGAGGGGTCTGCTCGTGGGGGTAGTGGTGGGGGGCCCGCGGCAGGGCAGGGTCAGGAGGAGAGAGACCAGCGGGAGGGCACAGGTGTTTGCCATAAACATAAGGAGCAAGGCAGGGCCCCCCGGCCCCCGGGACAGGCTGTCTGGAGGAGGGGCCTCCACAGCAGCAAGAGATGAAGAGGTCAGTTTAGCCGAGGGGTGGGGGCTCCGGGCCATGGTGTGAGGCTGTCCGGCTTACCGCCGTCCTGCCTCCTGTCACACTGAGGCCGCTGCTGGGACAGAGGTCTGCCCAGGGATGGGGTCCACCGGAGGACAGAAGGAGGGGGAAGGCCAGGGCAGAAGGCCGGCCGGGTGTCCAGAGCAGGGTCCATGGGGCAGGTTCCCTGGAGGGGCCTTTCTGCCTTTGCTGCCCCTGTGGCTGTGGGGGGAGCTGCTGGCCTGCGCCCTCAAGATTCGGAGCGAGGCTCCGTGGAGACGCCGCCTGCGCCCTGTCTCCTCACCTCCCTCCACGCTTGGACCCGCTGCTGCGATCCTGGTCTTCTCTTGGGTCTCGCCGAGTCAGCTCTGCCTACGCTGAGAGCGTGAGGGCCGCTCTCGCCTGCCGACCCGCCCCTGCCGCCCGAGACGCCCTGCAAAACTGAAACTCGGTCCCCATTCAACAGCCAGGCCCTGGCCCACCGCCTCCTTTCTGGCTCTAGGAACCGGGCTCCTCTGGGGACCTCATACGCGTGGAATCCTGCGTGTATCTGTCCCTCGGTGACCGGCTTACTTCGCTGGGCGCAGTGTCCCCCGGGTCCGTCCAGGTTGTAGCCGGTGTCGGGAGCTCTTCCCGTTCGGGCTGAGTAGTGTTCCCGGACACGTGTGCGCCACGTCTGGTCTCTCCGTCCGTCCTCGGCTGGACACGTGGGCAGCTTCCGTGGTTTAGCTCGTGTGAACAGTGCTGCTGTGAGCACGGGTGTGCAGACACCTGTCTGAGCCCGGCCTTCCCTGCTCTTGGGGGTACGCACAGAAGCAGGCTTGCTGGACGACCTGATCTTTAAATCACAAAGGAGAAGAGAGAAGGAGGAGGAGCTTTGGGCAGAGAAGCTGTGGACGTGGGCTTCCAGCCCGTGGGGCCCCGAGGCTCAGACGACATTGCCACGGCGCCGCCTCTCTGTCCGAGGCTCGGCTCGTCCCTCCGTGCGCAGATCTTCTCTTGCTGATGCTTGCACTCTGTGTGCTGGGAGACTTGGCTTCCGGACGCCTCAGTTTCCCATCTTCCCAGTGTGGGATCCCTGGCAGGGGTGAGGGAACAGCCTTCCCCAGACTGTGTGTTGATCCCATACAACGAGCGGGAGAAGCCCACCTACTGACAAAGCTTCATTCCTGATGATGTCCTTGAACGGCCCACCAAAACCGGAACCCGTCTCCTCCAGACGTCTTGCTCCAGGAGACAATTAATGTCTTCATTGCTTGAGCCCCTGTCATGTGTCACCGCTTGCAGGAAGCATGGTATCTGCTCTACCAGACAATTCCAGTAAAATCTCACCCTAGGAGAGAAGAGGGGAAAGCACATGCTGTGATCGCTAGTCCTGCTGTACAGGGAGAAACACTTCCCTTCTGACAGTACAGCGGTTCATCCATTAGTCGTCTTGGCTACCCTGCATTTTGTTCTCCGAGAAGACCTCTCTTGTCCACTGAGGATCAGGTGCAGCTGATGTGCTTTTTCTTTTGGCTGGAATGCAGATGCGGTGGTTGGAGTTGCAGCAGTGATGTTGGGTTCGTGAGGAAATGACCAAGGAAATATCTGAGACTTTAGCCTTAAGACCTTCAATATCCTGGATCAGTGTCACCAACCACCCACCTCTGGCCTTTTTCTTCCAAAGGAAAAAATGATAAGTAAATGACAAGTTCCCTTTGGATCAAGGTTCCATCTTTTGGATTTTCACATCTCAGCCACAGGCCCTGATGTTTTGCTCTATAGTTTCCTTCAGATGTGGTCTTGGGGCAACATGCAGCAAGAGACCTAGGGCCCCAGCAGCCTTGATGGCCTCACCCATCAGTATCTGTCAGCATGAGAGGGCTGAGGCAGCCTCACAGCCCTGGCTCTGGCCAGGTCTCAGTCTTACCTCCACTGTGTTTTGTCTTCACTCCCAGGAAGTTCATGATACATATATCTTGGGATATATGGGATATATGGGATATCTTGGGAGAATTTGGATTTGTCAGAAGAATTTCAGCAGACACCGCCGGAGCCCATGAAATGCCCGAGGGCTCACTGCCCTGGGTTTGGCAGTGCCTTCAGAACAAACTAGGAGAAGTTGCACACTTAAGATAAATGAAAATGCATTTCATTCATAACCAAATTAAAGGCTTTGGGATCTGAGTAATCTTGGGCTGCTCTTTTTCTCCCTTTAGTTCTCAGCCTCCTGATTTAACCATCTGGAATTCTTTTTAAAGCACCATCCTATTCAGCATTTAGAAACAGGGGCTTGACTTTCAATGGAAAATCTACATTTCATTGCAAAGAGAGAGCGCGACGTCAGTGTCCTCATCTGTATGGACGGCAGGGTGTGTGCCCAGCGGATGGTAGAGGGGAATCTCCGAAAATTCCTTTTGTACATGACAGCAGACACTCAGATGTCTGAATGGACCGAAGAACCTGGAACATGCACTCTTTGAAGACTGGGCTCTTGATCCTGTCACCCTCGGATGTCCTCAGAGCCAGGGTTTGTCACCTCCTGGCCATGGCCTCGGAGACACGGGACACTCCGTGCGTGCCACGGAGCTGTCCGCTTGAAATTCAGTTTGACCGAGCGCCCTGTCTCTTTGTTTGCACGTCAGCGGCCACCGCATGTTCGAGCCGCGTGTCCCCTCATTCTCACCAGTACCAAGGCAGGCAGTGGTGCCGCTCGTGGGTCACTGGCTCTGGCTGGGGGCAAACCGGTCTTCCCAGCCCCTTTGTTGTCGGGCAGGCTGGGGAACTCCCTCTGGCCAGTGAGCAGAAGTGAGTGCTTCGTTTCTGGGTTGGCACATTTAATAGGCTGTGTGTGACTTTCTAGAGTCCCCAGTGAAGAAACTGTAGGAACAGAAATGAACGTGGAGCGTCCGCGTGGGCCCGGATCCCGACTCCCTGCCGTGAACACACAGTCCCTGCAAATCGTCAAGCAGCAGGACAGAGAAATAAGCCCATTGTAAGCCAGAGGCTGATAAATTCCAGCTTGCCCGCCAAATCCGGCCAGCTGTGTTCTTTAAATAAAGTTTTATTGGAATACAGCGTGACCGGTCATTTGCTGGCTGTCCGTGGTTGCCGTGTGGCTCCTACGACAGAGCTGAACGGTTGCAACAAAGACGCTGCTCACCGAGCCTGAAATAGTTACTCTCGGGCCCTTTACAGACGGGGTTCATCAACCCTGTGTTCAGCCGTGGAATTCGTGTGGTTGGTTCTTCACGCAACGGGACCAGCCTCTCCCAGCTGCTCACTGGGCACAGCTTTTAAAGCTCATTAATTTAATCGGTAAACAAATAAGGTAACATTGTGTTGCATTTACATTCCTTCGATTATTTCTGGCGCCCCAGCATGTTTCTGTTGGCTGACGGCTTGTGTTTCTCTGTTGTCTGTTTGTACTTTTCACCGTTTTAGGGTGAGGGGTTCAGCGATTTTCTTATTGACTTGACTGAGTTCTCCAAGGACAGAGAATATTAATCGTTCGTAGTTTATATTTGATTTATTCTACTGAGTCTCAGCGTAGAGACAGTCCCTTCCCAGAAGTTCAATACTTATTCAGTTATATTTGCTCTAGTTTTTGTATTTGATTTAAAAACATATTTTAATCTATCAGCAATCTGTCTTAGCGCAAGGGAGAAGGTAATGGATGCTTTTCTCAAACTGTTTGTTGCTAAACTTCCCCTCTCCCATTGTGTTTGTAATACTTCTCCTATAGTCTGATCAGTTCTTCTGTATCAAACGGTCCATCTTCAGGTGAATTTTTTTTGCTGCCTGGGTTATCCTGATTATTCTTGCAAAATGTCTTTGTTACAGTGTTAAGGGGAAAAGCAGTATACAAAGAGGTCTCTCTCACACACATAGGTCAGCTGTACAGAGGGAGGAGTTTCATCTGGTGAAGGAACAACCGTAATCAAAACCGACTGGAAGAAAAAAAACCCTAAAACGTTAACAGCCGCGGTGTGTGTGTGAGGCTGTTTTATAGTTTCCTCCATCTTTCCATATTTGGTTATTTTCAAAATCTTCTCACATCCACACTAGTGGAGAATTAATTTACTTTATGGGGAAGAGATTCATCCTGAATTTGAGTCTTGGGTTTCTAAAATCTTTGACTGTCTCTCCTTTCTGCTCTCCGGAGAGGTGCTGAGCCCCCCAGTCCTCCCTTCCACTTTCCAGGAGGCTCTGTTTACTGCCCACAGAGCCTCTGTCTCGTTCACCACCTCCCCAGCTTCTCATACAAACACACTTCTATCCCTTGGCTGGTTTTTCAGGACAGTCTGCAGAGATCTAGATCAGTTTTGGTGAAAGCTTTAGCCTCGGCAGGGGGAGCCACCCGAGGCTGGCTGCCGGAGGTAGGGCCCCCCTCCGCCGGCCGGCCAGCTCCCGACTCCGCACCCTGAGCTCCAGACCCCCGTGGTCCCCACCTGCTGTGTCTTTCTCCTCCTGCGCACCCTCCTCCTCCTCTGTGTCCTTCCCACACCCTCTCCCTCGTGTGGCTGCCAGGCCCGCCGCGCCTGGCCTGGAGTCCTCCTCTCCCGCAGCAGCCTGCCCTATTCGCAGTGCAGGCCTGTCCGCCCCTCGGGGCCCCCACACGCCCCTAGCGTCTCTGCTCCGAGCTCAAGCCTTCACCATCACTCCCCGGGGTTGGGTGGGTCTGTGTGTCTCTGGTGTGATCTCCTCTTGCTGCCTGCCAGGCCTTCTTTCTAGAACACACGGCTCAGATCAGGTTTGCGCAAAGCTCCCTGTTTGGTTCTGCTCCCCTGTCAGCATCGGCTCGTCCGGCTCCGTGTTGACATCCCGACTCTCTGTCTGGGCTGCGGTATTTCCTAGAGCCATTGCTAATGATGTTGTCGTTTCCCGTGAAAAGTGCGCTCCTTAGTCCCTGTCCCCTGCTTCCCGCCTCCCCGACCTCCCCTCTGGTGACTGGCATGCGTTCTCTGGAGCGAAGCGGCTGTTTCTTGGTTTGCCTCTCTCCTTCCCCGCCCTTTGCTCATTTGTTTTGTTTCCTAAATTCCACATGTGAGTGAGACCATGTGGTGTTTGTCTTTCCAGACTGACTTATTTCACTGAGCGTGACGCCCTCTACGTCCGTCCTCGTCGTTTGTATGAAACGGCAGGATTTCATCTTTCCGACGGCCGAGTGACATTCTGTTGTATGTGGACCACATCTTCTTGGTCCTTCCTCAGTCGGTGCGCCTGGGGCTTGTGTCCGCAGCTTGTCTGTTGTAGGCGATGCTGCTGTAAACACAGAGGTGTATGCCTCCCTTTGAATTATTTTCATATTAAGTATTTTATATTATATTCATGGTATCAATATTAAATATTTTAAATATAAAATAATAATACCTTCCTATTACATTTCATGTAAGTATTTTCATATCCTTTAGGGTAAATACCCGTAGCACGATCGCTGGGTGCTAGGGCAGCTCTATTTTCAACTTTCTGAGGAACCTCCTGCTGTTTCCCAGAGCGGCCGCCCCAGCTCGCATTCCCACCAACAGTGCAGGTTCCCCTTTCTCCATATTTACCAACAAGAGCTGTCTCTTGTTTCTTTTTTAAGATTTTATTGATTTATTTTACAGAGAGAGAGGGAGGGAAGGAACACAAGAAGTGGGGGCAGAGGCAGAGGGAGAAACAGGCTCCGCATGGAGCAGGGAGCTTGACACAAGACTCGACCCCAGGACCCTGAGACCGTGACCTGCGCTGAAGGCAGACGCTTCACCGACCGAGCCCCCCAGGTGACCGAGAGCTGTTCCTTGCCGCATGTTTTCATGTGCCAGGCTCTGTGCGAGGAGCCTTGGATACGTTAACATGGCTATTTCTCGTAATTCTGTGAGCGCGGTGTTCTGGTGTCCTCGTTTTCCTGACGGAGAAGCTGGGGTACAGGAGGACCAGGTAGCCTGTCCGCAGTCCCACGGCTGGTGCGGGTTGAGCTGGGAACCCTGTGCGGCCTCTGTCTGCGGAGCTCCCACTCTGGCCTCCCGGTCTTCTCTGACCTGACTTGCTTCTCCCGGTGTCCAGGCCCCGTGTTCCCCTAGGGAGACACCCACACCGTAACGTGGGCTCCTCTGGGACCCCCAAACCACGAGGCCAGCACCCTGGCTGGGCCGCCCTCTGCCTGGCCGGGAGGGGATAGGGACCCCTCCCCGCTCTGGAGGTGGTTTGGAGGACGTGTCCCAGAATGTCTGGTGGCCGGGGACCAGTCGGGGCACCACGGGGACACAGGAATGTGTCTGGGACGTCTCAGTGTCGGCTCGGTGTTCTGGATCGTGCTCTCTCTCACGCTCCTGCTTCAAGACGGCCGTGGACAGCCGCGCCGCCAGCCAGGAGCGGCACGTCCCATGTCCTGTGCCGCGTCTGTGGCTTGGAGGGAGGCCTGGGTGCGGGCTCTGCCTACATGTCCTGCCTTTCGCAGCCCTGCCCTCAGGGACCTCACTCTGTCAGCCTGACATTGACGTTGATGGGGGCGTTGACACCGTGGGACTTAGCGGAGGCCACACACCGTGTCCTGTTCTCAAAGAGCCCGTCGCGGGCACTAGCCGGAGCATCCCCGAATATAATCCCCCGGTTAAGCACCCAGACCTTATGCTCGGAGGCCTGGAGCGCGTCCCAGCTACGGCCGCGAGTGTCCGGGTGACGCCCGGGGATCCATTTCCTCCCTGACGAGAAGGGGACCCTAAGGGCAACGCAACCAGGTCGGTGTAGGGGCAGGTGACACGGTGCGTGTCACGGACTTGCAGAGCGGCCCCTCGTGGGCACGGAACACTGGCTATGGATTAGGAGGGCTGGTAAACGGGGGCAAGCACTGGCCAAGAATGAAGGCGTTAGGACAGCCACTGAAAGGCCTTGAAGTGGAGACGGACCGTGTCCTTAACCGTGCGCACGGTGCCACCAAGACACCGGCTGGGACTCGGGGTCCCCGTTCCCGGCAGTACGGATGTGCGCGAGCGAGTCCGGCAGAGGCGGGGGGCCGGGAACGGGCAGAGCAGAAGGAGCGGTTCTCAGCAGACGTTACTCCCGGCTTCCGCGGGAAGGGAGCGCAGGGCCACGTGGGAAGGAGACCCGGACTCGGGCAGACCAGGGCGGCCGTTGTAGCTTTCCGCTGGGCGCTCCGTGACCTTGAGGGAGGCACCGAGTTTTGCAGACCTTCACTGTCTCAGACCTCATGCCGCAGGGATCACATGAGCTGCGTTCGTGGGTGACCCCTACGGGAGTCCCCGGGGGCCGTGTCATCAGTGGCCACACTGGGGCTGCAGGGGGCACCGGCCTTGCTCGCGCATCTGGTCCCGGGTGCCGCCTCAGTTCGGCCCCACGTGGAGGCTCGTGCTCCGGCAGGCGGGGCCGGCCTCCTTCCCAGCTCGCGGCGCCTTCGGGAGAGCTGTGTCCCGTTGCAGAGGGCCTAGGAATGGGGGCGGGGACCCCCGGGGCCGTGACTGTCATCGTTTCTCGTGCATATTAACACATGGATGTTCTCAGCTGTCCCCCTTCTGCCACTTGCTGTGGTCCCAACCTAGTGAAGCCGCCGTTGTCTCTGTTCCCCATCCCCACCGTGTACGGTGCCGTCCGGCCGGCTCGTCTGAGACTCCGGGTGGCGCAGAGCTGGGAGAAGATCAGCGCTAGGAAACCAGAGAAATGGGGGGAGACGGGAGAGAAAGAAGCACCGAGCCTGTCCCCGGGGCGGGTGTTCAGGCGGCTCTGGGTGCAGAGGGAGGGAAGGATGGGCGGGGCTGCGGCCCGCAGAGGATGCGTGAACGCAGAGAGGGGACAGTCGGGGCTTTGAAGAAGTTGATTCCAAAATGCAAACCACGAACAGAACGGTGTTAAAACGTCTTCTGACGGCTGGGTCTGCTCCTCCGGGTGTGGCCCCGTGGAGACTGTCTCCACTGGTCCTCGGAAGTGTGGCAGCATCTTCCGGACGCCCGACACAGGGGCCCTGGGTGAGGGACACCCGCCACCGTGGTCGGCTTCACTTCCAGCCGCTACTTCCCCCTGGACTATGACGGGTGTATCTCAGGCCCGTAGATGCGTCTTGTCCCCGTTTCTGTCCGCCCCTCACGGCGAGGTTCTACTTTCGTAACAGCTGCTGGACGTTACATGCCGGCGAGGCACAGAACATCATCCCGATTCCCCTTCTCACGCATCACTCAAGGCCGTAGATCCTGAGCAAACTCTCGGAATTCCCGGCAGCACCGGCAGGAGGAACACTCCCGGCTTGATTTCCGGGACTGCTGAGCGCACGAGCCCGTCTTATCGGGGCGCATAGGCTGCCACACCCCCACCCCGAGCCCAGGGCTTCAGTGTTCTCGAGTGGGACCTCCCTTCCATGTTTCTGCCTGGACAATGCTATTTCTAGTCGTCCTGGGTTCACGTAACATACACTCTGCAGTCTCCCAGGTTGGACGGTTTTCTCGTATTTACGAACGAGCATTTTCACAGGAGTTCCTACGTGCTCTGACTCATTTCTTCACCGCGTGAAATTATTTCATGGAACTATTTATTCTTCACGTATTTGCTTCATTCAACAGAATGTGAGCCCCAAGAGGTTTTATGACTTCATCTGTTTTATTTTCCACTGAATCGCCAGCATTAAGAAAAGCACCTGGCACAGTCAGTGTTCACTGAACTAATGAATGAATGAATGAATGAATGTTTCCTTCAAGAATAAATTGTGTTTTTACGTGAGAGACTTCCAATCCTACCAAGTGTTGTCAGGATACAATGGGCCGGGTGTGTCTCCTGACCTTGTCAGCTTGGAAAACAGGGAAGTGAGAGGTAAGTTCGTAATGAACAAGGTCGATTCATAATGGAGCAAAAGGTGCAAATTGTCTTAAAAAGGCAAACATCTCTTCAGGCTCACAGGATTCGAGGTCACACAACCGAAGGTGTGATGCGGACACGAGGTTGGGCGGTGACGGAAACACAAGCGCACACCTGGCTGGAGCGGAGAGCGTGGGCCGCTTCGTCCTCGGGAGAGAGGGCAGCATGCTGGCCACTGTGGGGCGGGCTGTGTTCCCGTTGAAGGGCTCTCCCCGCCACGAGAAGTGGTCCGTAGTTTATCCACTCACACACCTCACCCTGAGCTCCCGCTCACCACGCCATTTTCTTATGGTGACTTAGCTTCCCATCCGGGTCTGCTTTTTTTGGAGAAAGTCCTAACTGGTTGTGACCATAACTGGTCATAACTAGCAGAGGCCCCTGGGCCAACATCTGTTGTACGTCTCCTTGTAACATGACTATGTGGCATTCTGGTGTTGTACATCCTTCCCAGCATCCTGGCTAATGGGAGTCCAGCCCCACTCTCCACATGCTAGCAATTGTGGTGTTGAGCCTGCCCAGACATGGGTGTGACTTACACTTTGGGTTGTTCCCTGTGATGAATGTCTCCCTATGAAGGCTCCAAGGACACAGCCACCATCATCTCTTGGAGCTACCATGACTTTGCCTCGGGCCACTCAACATGTTTGGGAAGAGCTGAAGTGGTCTTTGTAACAAACACATGGACACACAGCGTGAACACTACCCGTGTGGAAAACCCTTCCAATGAGGCCAATACAGCTCCAACCATCTCCTCTCTTCTTTGACAATGACCTTCAGGGCCACTTGTGGTCACTGCTATAGTTCTTCATTCAAGTTCAGTCACAGCCCGTGCCTCGTGCCAGCTCACACTGGCTGCTAAGCTGTAAGGGCTGTAGTATTTAGTGGGGGCCCCACACCTATAGTGGGAGCTCCTGGTTTGGTGAACTACCCGTCCGCCTGACCTGGTTATGGAGTTTTTTTATTCCAGAGGTTAAACCTGCAGCCAAAGATCAAGACATTTTAATAAACCAACCTCAGTCTCAAAGAGCAATTTCTCTCTAATAAATTTGTGTTTCCATAGTGGCAGCATCATTAAAGTAGGTTTTATGGCTTGTCTTCCTGTAGTAACTACTTGGAAGGGATATCATAATTCAGATCTACAACCTAGGATCTTCATTGAAGACAAAGCTTTCCTCAAAAGCCCTTTCTTATGCATTCGTTCTTAATTTGTGGACAGTTTTACTATGAATGTTAGTATCTTCCATTCGTAAGCTTACACTAGTTTTGCTCACACATGTGTAAGGAGGTCTTTTGATATTCTTAAATCTCCCTTTTAATATTCAAAAGCCATTTTGAAGTTTCCGAAGGATGCGCGTGGAGACATACTTTTGTGAAGAATGTAGCCCATGGTCCTCAGCCCTGGCTCTGCTTTAAGATCACTGGTGTGCTTTGAAACTACCCGCCCAGGCCCTACATCAGAATAAATGCCTCCCAGGCTCTGGGGTGATTCCCCAGGAGATCCATGTGTGCAGCTGTGGGTGTGAGGCACTGAATTCTAAGGCCTGGCTAGGGGGATATTGGCTCTTCCAGGCACCAGGGAGGACTCAGGAAGCCCTGACGCCCCATCGTAGCAGCTGCGTTCCTACAAATAGACACTGCCCTTGGATGCTTATCAACCAGGGGTTTCACGTCCATTGGGAAACCAATGGACCGAGGGGTTTCCAAGAACACAGAACTTTTTGTGTGAAAACAGGAGAGTCTCAGGAGAATGAGGATGGTCACCCAATTGTGGGTCAAGCTCAAGTGTTTTGGATCCTCTGCACTCAAGGCTGTGTGACTCTGTGGCCTTTGTCTCTTGGCGACTCCCCCTGGATTTATGAGCTCGTCTAGGGCCTCGCTTGGATGGATACCCAGGCCCACCCCTGTTTCTCTGCTCAGTCATCTAACTGCTGCTGTGGAAAGGGATTTCCTCAGGCTTCGTTTAGAGCCTGGCTTCGAGCCTTGACAATTAGGAAGCATCATTTGCTAGTTTGTGCTTGAGCTGGTGTGCATTTCTTTGGGCCTGACCTGATTGAATCCCCAGGATATGGGAGAAGAGAAAGAAGGTATGTGTTGTTGGGTATTTTTCATATGTGATCTCACTTAACCCTCAAATCAACCTTATGAAGTTGATATATTCTTCTTATGCTTTCAGATAAGAGAGCTGAGTCCCAGACAGCTTAGATAAGCCATCAGGATCAAACTAGGATCTATAATCCTGCAACTCCGTGTTCCCTGCAAAGTGTTGCCTCTTTCAAATTGTAATACACAAGTTGGGCAGGAAAATGCAGATTTCCAGTGATTTTGTGAAGTAACTCTTCAGGTTGCTCCTAGCTGGGAGAAAGCACAGAGAGATGCTGTGACCAGTGGTCAGTCATCCTCGATGGACATAGGAAGGGGCACAAGTGGGATGTGGGGTTATTTTCAGCTCAGAGGGTCATGTCAGGAAGATGTGATTCTGTGTGCTAGTGTCAGAGAACACAGCTGGAATACAAAGTTCTGTGGTACTGAGGATGACAGGTGGAAACCCAGAGGGCTCAAGGCCTCCAGAGGCCACTTCTCTGCTCTGGTCCAGTCATCAGGGAAAAATGTCCCAGGTCTCCTGAAGACAGGGACAGGCTTGTTGGGTCCATGGGTGAGGATGCTTCCTAGGGGGTCAGGCTGCAACTGGTCATCTGTGTTGCTGTGGGGAGTGGAAGGCCCTCCAAGCACCCAGGGACATTCTTACAAAGACAATTGTTGCTATAAATGGCATTTCACCTGTGATCATTTTAAAATAGAACTTATTTTGGTAAATGCTGGTGGTGACTTTTTTCAAATAAAAAAGACCATATTAATTATATGTCCCTCTTAACCTTGACTATCTGGTTAGAAGACCATGGTTGTCGATAAAATGGTGAGTACCCTGAAAGCAGGTCTCACTCACTCATGCAGAAATATGCCGAGGAGGAGGCAGACCTTTGCCCCCACCTGCATTAGGTTTTCAGCTGGGACTCTGTGGCACAGAAACTCATAAACAGGAGAACAGGTTGACTAACTCACACAGTATGCTTTACGTGGGAGAAGCCTAAGTGACGGGTAACTCAACACAGTGCCTTAGAACTCTGGCTTATTCTGGATTTGTATCTGCAGAGAAGGTACAGGATGCAGGAAGACAGTGGTAGGCGTCTGAATGGGGAAAGATGCAGGAATGTGGGTACCCAGGAGGAAGCCAGTGGAGCAGCCCATGTTTGCAGATGCCTCTGGTGCATCTGTTGTCTGTCTTCAGTGAAGGGAGAATGTATATCCTGCATGAGGGCAGAAAAGGAGAGTAGAGAGACCTTGTCACCTGTTTGCTGCTTCTTAATTGCTTTCAGCTCTAAATTATTTTTATGTCAAGGAGGCATGTTTTGGGGTGACAGATTCTGGTTTCCTCCAGTGTTTTGAGTGTCTACCCTGATCCAGTGTTGTGCTAGGTGATAGAAAACAGTAGTAAAAGATTGGTCCCATGCTCTCAGGCCAGTGAGGGAGATAGACAGCTGAGCAGAGCTTGTAACTAAGTGCCACGGACCTAATCCCAGCAAAGGATGGCTTCGGTGGCCATAGGAACACATAGGAGAGGGTTCAGGAGGACTTCCCTGAGGAGGTGAGCTGTATCCTGAAATCTGAAGTGTGAGTTGGGTAGAAGATTGTTGTGGTCATGGTGGGGCCAGATGTAGATTATTTCGGCAGAAGGAACAGCAGGGTGGGTATTTGGGGAAAAAGAACATGTTTAGTGTGAGGGGAGTATGCATGTGTGTGCGTGTGTGTGTGTGTGCCAGGGAAATGAGGTGGGCTGGTAGAGGCTGATGCTAGGGAGAGATACAGAATCGAGATTCTGCAGGGCCATAAACCATTTAAAAAACTCTGGTTTCTTCTAAGCACAATGAGGAATCACTGATGGGCTTAAGGCAAAGAAATAACAAGATCAGATCTGAGATTTTGGAACTGACCAGGGGGCCAGACGGCACAGGAGAAAGGAGGGGTGGTGGCAGGGAGCGGTCGCAGAAATCCAGTTGCGACCTGATATGGTTTCTTCGGGATGGTGACTGTGGAGCTGGAGAGGAGGAGACAGATTCGGGAGATGTTTAGGGTCAACGTGGACAGGACTTGGGAAGGGGGACAAGGTGGAGAGCAGGATGGTTTGAGCATCCTGCTGTCATCCCAGTGGACGGATGTGGTGGGGTGACAGTGACGCTTGACTTGGTCATGCTGTGCTAAGGTGGGGGCCAAACGGAACTGTCTATCAGGAAGTTGGACATAGGGACGAGACGGACCTACGGGATCAAGGATGGACTCACAGCTTTGGAAGTCACCAGCACATGAAGGAGCCGTGGGGAGTGGAAGGCTCTCCACCTGTCTTCCACGGTTCATTACAGCCGTGGTGTAGACGCGCTCAGGGAATGTCTGTGGGGAGAGAGGACAGAGGGCCCAGACCAGAGCTGCAGGTAAGCTTCGGGCAGAGGCAAGGTGCTCTGGAGGACTAGGAGGAAGGGGCACGGTGCTTAGAATGCCGGCAAGAAGCGTTCGCGTCCCGACACCCCAGACAAGAGGGCATCTGAAAGAGGAGGAAGTCGTCAGAAGGGCCCGCAGACGCCAAGAGAAGCCAGGGAGGGACTGAGATGTAGCCACGGGATTGGGCACAGGGACATTCCCGTCGATGCTGATAAGGCCGGTCTGGAGGTGGGGGTGACAGCCAGGTGATAGCAGGCAGAGAGCTCCAGGGGGGACAGGAAGCGAGTACAGCAAGCCTGCACCCCCCACTTCTGGGTCAGTGTGGGCAGCAGCTGGAGGGCTGTGTGGAGTGGGGGGTAATGAAGACCAGACATGCTTAGGACTTGACCAAGAACAGTCAATGGAGAAGAGAGGCTGAAGCGATGGGCAGGGGCCGTCAGGGAGGGCTCAGTGCATACGCCGGGTGGGAGGGGAAGGACAGTGGGCTGGGGGCCGTCGGGCAGGGAGCAGCGCACACAGAAATCAACAGTCACGTTTGCATCTCTGGATGTCTGTCGTTGGAAGCCAGGGTCCAGCCGAGTGCACGGCATGGTGTCCCGTGGCAGCAAACAGCACGTCTCAAATAGCGGTCGTTGCCCCGTGGAACGGCTCCTGGGTATACGAGCTGGACTGTGTGCGGGGACCCTTCGTCCTTTGACATAAAATGGGACCTCGGACCTTTCACGTGCACCTGGTGCGGGCCAGGTGCGCTATCCACGCCTTCTTTCTGAGACAAGGGTCTCCATCCCCCTTTCGCAGCTGAGGGAACAGGGGCACAGACGTGGCGTGTTCCCAACGACTGTGTTGTGAAGCAGTGGGGCCAGGACCTGAACTAAGTCCAGCGCCGGCCCTCTCGGACTTTATCCCCTCAGTGTGTTTCGTTTGGGGAAAAATCCCCAACTTCTATCCTCATGTTCCCCGTTCTGTAAACGGGATTTTTCCTCTCTATGTGATGAGGCACGTTAAAATGGTATTTCTCAACGGCTGGTTAGGCGTGGGTAGATTCTAATGTGTGGATGTAAGTGTTTTTAAATATTACGAGATTTTTCCTGGGGAATATTTCCTTACCCCCTCCCCAAATACTGTTCAAAAATGACGTTGGGACAAGTGGCCATCCACACGGAAAAGAATCAAATTAAACCTCTAACGTATGCCGTATATCAAAACGAATTCCAGAGGGACTCAAGAGCTAAATGAATCCAGCCAAACTGTGGATCGTTCTAGAAGATGAGAAGGGTTATTTATAACGTAGGGCCAAAGGGGCCTTCCCACGCAAGATGCGCGCTCGGAAGCCACACGAGGGAGGCTGGATGGCTCGGACGAGGCTGTAATTACAGCATTGTTGATAGCGGTGGAAAATCAGAAGCGATCTAAAGATTCTGTAATCAGGAAGGATTTAAGTGCGTCGTTGAGCATTTCCATCATGAAGAAGTCACGCGGCCTCGTGGTTAAAAACGTGGCGTTCTGGTGCCACACGGTCAGGGCCTGATTGGCCTCTCTGTCACTTAGCTGCGTGTCTTTGCGAAAATGGCCCAAACTTCAAGTTCCTCCTCTACGAATTCAGCCTGATGACTTGCTTTATCTCACAGAGCTACTGTGGGGGTGGAGAGAGCTAATCTGCGCAGCACGGGCTGACTTCTGGATGGTGATTCTATTCTGTTCTCACACACACACGCACACACACACGCACACACACACACACACACCCTGCACGAGAACCACACTCTCCTGGTTACTGTTGCTTTGTAGTAGGATACGATATTAGAACATGTGAGCCCTCGCACTTTGTTCGTTCTCAAAATTATTCTGTCTCTTCTGGGCTACTTGCAATTCCCTAACAGGTTGAGGAAGAACTCATCAGCTTCCGTAAAGAAGGCAGAGCTGGCCTTCGGGCAGGGGTTGCTTTGATTCTGGAGATAAATTTAAGCATTATGTGGGATGTGTTCCCATCACCTGGATCTTCTTTAATTTCTTTCAGCAGTGTTTCATTGTTTCAGAATATACGTCTTCATTTTCCTTGTTAAACGTAACCCTCAGCGTCTCATTCTTTTGGATGGTGTTGTATTGGAACTGTTGTCTTATCTTCATTTTGGCTCTTCGGTGCAAGTGTGCAGAAATACGGTTGATCCCTGTGTGCTGCCCTTCTATCGGCAACTTGGCTGAACCCGGTGATCAGTTCCAGTCATTTTTTTTCTGTAGGATTTCCCGTATAGAACATTATTTCATGATAAGAAGGAAATAGTCTAGCTTCTTCTTTTCCAATCTGGATGCCTTTTATTTCTTTTCTTGCTTAACTGGGCTGGCCAGAACCTCCAGTACAATGTTGATAGAATATGGTATGAGGACACCTCTTGATATCTTTGTCTTCTCCTGATCTTAAGGGAAAAACATTCAGTCTTTCACTACGAAGCATGAGGTTCCATGTGGGGTTTTTTCCAGATACCCTGTATACCTAGGTCTGGTCTTTTCCTTTCCTTCCTGCCTTTCTTCGCTCCCTTTCTTTCTTTTTTCCTTCCTTCCTTCCTTCCCTCCCCCACCTTCCCTCCTTCTTTCCTTCATTCTGTTTACAGAAAAGGTGCAGAAATAGAGCAGAGCGCTGCCTTGGCCCTCTTACCCAGACTGTGTTTCACACGGAGGCGTGGCTGTCGGATGGTAAGAAGGTGACATTAGCAAGTTTGGATGAATGGACCTCCGGACAGACTGTATTGACATTTCGCAGAATGCTGAGCAAACCCAGAAGAGAAGAAGGCACAGAAGCGCGGCGAGGTGACATCCACGGGAGACACCGGCCACTTGAGAGAGCCACCGTCGAGAGGCTGGCGAAGCCTTGTTGGAACGAGCTGGAGGGGAGGTCAGGGCGCCTGGAGTTCCTGCCCCCATGGATTCCGTTCTCTGTGTGCCTCCGGCAGGGGTGATGGGGTGGGGAGTGGGGGCCGTGAGGGGCTCGCTCTGCTTTCTCTGGGCTGTTTTCTCATCTGTAGCACAGCTGGTGGTGAGAGGAGGAGCTGGATTGCTCGAGCCCCGACGTCGTCCAGCTCTCAGGGTCCAGGACTGCGGTCTTCCAGCACACTTGCTCATGGACCTCTAGACGACGTTTTGGAAAATGATGACCATGCACGTTATAATACTGGTATCTAAGGTTTTGCATCTTCTATTTCGTAATCGCAAAGGCTCTGATTTCCAGTACACTCTAAGAATGCACAGTTTACGTATTCGATGTTGTATCCAGCGGAGTCAAAATGTCCCGATCCGATGTTACGGGATCGCCCAGCATCCACTTAGAGAAATGTGTGAACAAACTCTCTTTGCCCCCAGCATTTTGAAACTTTGTTTTCCTTTTCCCTGTGGATTCATAGTTTCAGTCCACTCCTCCCACAGAATTTTACGTTCATGGACACATTGTTTCATCGTTAAGGGTTTTAAGCATTTTTAATTCCAGTCGGTGAACGTACAGTGTAGTATTAGTTTCGTACAATATGGTGATTCAGCGCTTCCCTGCATCACCTGGCGCTCCTCAGGATGGGTGCCCCCCTCATCCCCGCCCGCTTCCCCATCCCCACCCCCTCCCTTCTGCTCTAGTGTTTAAAGAGTCTGTTTTTTTGGTTTGTCCCTATTTTTCTTTGTTTTGTGGTTGGAAGTTTTTTATTGTTCATTCTATCATACTTATTACAATGAGATTATGTCTTATAAATTAAAAACTTTGAATTTGTTTTCTTTTCTATGACTCTAAGGTTTCAGATGTTTAAAAGTCCTCTGTATTGAGTTATAATTATTAGTAGCACAGGATCAAAAATAAGAACATATATTAAATTTTGTTAATAATTATTAAATACAAGTAATTTTATTGGAAACACATGCATTAATGAGATGAATGAGGATTTTTCTCAATTATTTCTTTTCTTTAAAGAAGATATTATTTATTTATTTGGCAGAGAGAGACAGCGAGAGAGGGGACATAAGCAGGGGGAGTGGGAGAGGGAGAAGCAGGCCTCGCCGAGCAGGGAGCCTGGTGCGGGGCCTGATCCCAGGACCCCAGGATCATGACCTGAGCAAAGGCAGAGGCTTAATCACTGAGGCCCCCAGGTGTCCCTCCTGGTTGTTTCTTGTATCTCTTTATGAATGTGACTTGTTTGTGCAATGAAGCAGAGTCCAGCATCTTCCTTTCATCAATATAAATACCGAGCAAAACCACCCCCAAAAAAGTACACGGAGAACTTCACTGTGTCCCTGTCACTGGGTTCTTTGAATGCCATTGAATGCGATGCCAAAACCACACTGATTTATTACCAAGCTTATTCTTAATTTTGTTAAAAGCAGAGAGTCATTTACTTCATCAATTATGGAGAAAGAAACAAAAAAAAGCTTTTTCAGTATTATCAAGCCTCTGTTAATGAGCCCAACTCCTTTGACCTAGAGGCACCTTGCTTAACCAGTTTCTGAACCGGTTAACTGTTAACTGTAAACTAGTTGTTTAACCAACAGTTGTTGGCAGAATCCGTGTATTGTGAATGCCTTCCGCCTTTGCTCAGACCGTTTTTCTCTTCTGTAGTGCTTCTTACTTAACATGTACTCTGGATATATTTTCATCAAAACCTTGGAACCACGTTTTGTTTACTGCGTATCTGTGACATGTCTGTGGTACCGTCTGTGTGGCAACGTCAGTCCTCACGGCGAAACCAACTAGCTAAATCGATCCTACTTTCTGTTAACATAAGCGCCTGCTTTTTCCCCGACTTCAATCCAACGTGCTAATAAGCATTTCAAGGACTATCATAAATTTCCCTGGAAAAAAATTAGGGAGCTATCTTATAGGTAATAAAAGCAGGCAGGTCAGGGTTAAAGTGCGGCAGAACAAATGTAATTAATGTATCCATTTCATAATGTTATAAAAACAAGATCATAAATCAATATGCAGTTTCTGTTTACTGAATTCGTAATAAGGTGATGTTACGTGTGCGCAAAAGGACATTGACGAAATAAATCGGGTAAATGTGGGCGTGTGCCTGGATCAAATATTGGCTTTGTGCTTTGGAGAATAATTAAATAAGCGTCAAATATGAAGATGAGAAATTGCCCCGTAGTTTCATAAGGCAGCACGATCAAATTCTCCCTAGACCTCGGGTGGAAGAGGGGCCGCGTAGCGCTGTCGTCTGGCAGGAGACAGCTTTCTGTTTTGCTGACTGGAGCTGGAAGATACGAGACTTTCTTACACTGAAATATGATGTGAGCTCAGCGACATCTGGGGTTCCCTCAGGCTGTACTGTGATAGCTCCCCTGGGTCGCAGGGACAGGCATCGAGCATCCTGGTGCCCAGTGCTAAGGATCCTCCAGGACCCGATGGGGCCCTGGTGCCCTGGGAAATGTCTCTGAGCAGCTCTGAGTGAGGTGGCAGAGCATCTGTGACGGAGGTCGGGGAGGCAGCCCGGACCCCTCCAGAACCTCCTTGCCCAAACCCCTCGGCCTGATTTTCTCCTGTTCCGTGAATTTCTTCTTTTTTACCCATTCCTCTAATTTTCTGGCCCTGGTCCCTCCCCGTTCACCGCATCCTGGACGCTGTCGATTCAGTCTGGGTTGGTCCATCAGTCTGGGCTGGTCCTGCAGTCTGCAGCTCCCATGGCTGCTCCCTGCAAGTGAACTCGGCCCAGGCTTAGAACCCATTTCCCCCCCTTTCTACCTCTTTGTCCCAGAGATGAACCGTCTGTGTCCTCTAGCTCCCCGGGGACTGGTGCCATCCTGTGCTCTGCAGGGCCCCTGGGTTAACCCTCGCTGCTGCCCGTGGGTTATTGGGCTCTATTGATGCTTCTACTGATGCTTCCAGGTTCGGCTGGGGGACAGGGGCCCTGTTCTTTATTCAGGGGCCGTCCTGTCCCTACCCATACCGGACCACCATGCCCCTGGGTGGTTTCAAATGCGTTAGGCTGCTGCAATCCTGCCTGCTCTTGGGGGGTTCCTAGTGACCCTTGGCCCTAGTGACCCTGGCCCACAGAGGCAGGGAGGAGATCAGCGCAGCAGACAGACCTCATGGCCCCGGCCACCGGCCCCCTCCCCAGCTGTGTCACTGTCAGGTTCCGCAGCCATCTTTCCACCCCTGGGACCCAGCTGAGCCTGGTTCCTGGCCCTCCTGGTGACAGTCTTTCCCTCCCAAGCGGCACGAGGCCCGTCCCCAGGACAGTCCAGCTGGCCCTTCCTGCACTTCCAAAAGGCTATAACCGCATCTGGTTATGTCTTTGTCGCACCCACCAGCCAGGACCACTGGGTCCCGTGGAGTCACCACCTCTTCCGCACGGCGCTGCTCTCCCTGAATTCCACGGTGTCAAAGGGTGTTGGCCGGGAATGTGACTGGGGCAGGGAAAACCTTGCAAAACCTGGATGAGCAAAGAAAGAGAAGCAGAGCCCCAGCCTCCCGTTACCGCATGCAGAGGAGGGACCAGCGGCGTCCTTCCCTGACAGGAGGGGCCCCACCTTCCAAGCCCCGCTGCTGGCCACCTTGCCTCCCAGATGATCCTGGTAAACGGTGGGCACGCCGGATCCAACCTGCGGGCATCCAGCAGCCTGCTCGATCCCCCCACAAACGAGGCCCCTCGGGTGCTCTGTAAGATGACCCCAGGGCCAGGCCACATTCCTGTGCATGCCCGCCGTCCGCCCAGGCCCTCTCTTCTGTGCTGACCTTGGCCTCCTCTGGGGAGGATACCAGGGTGCAGAGAGGATGAAGGAGGAAATGTCTCTGGACAAGGTGGTACAGGGGCACCCTCCTGCCCCCCAGACTCCCCTTCCTTCCCAGTTTAGGGAGAAGGTCTTCCCTTGGAGAGCAGGCTCGAAGGACATGGGGCCCGGGCAGGGGCTCTGGCTGGTGAACTCTAAGGCAGGGCACCGTGGGGCCTCTGCTGGAGGAAGCAGAAGCTAAGTGGGAGGACTGCCTGGAGGGGGCGGATGTGGGGCCACCCTCCAGGTGGGGGCGGGGAAGCAACGGGGAATGTGACCTTGCCTCAGAGGGCCAGCAGGGGCACAGCGGTCTCTAGTAGGGAGTTTGTATGCCTATGAGGCACCGCTGGATGCCGGGTTTCAAGGGCTGGAGGGCATTTATGACCAGGGGAAGACGTCTTCAGTTGGAGTTTCTCAGTTTCCCAGAGTTTGGGAAACACAGAGGAGTCTCCGGATGTCACAAAAGTACTGGCCACATAAGACTTTTTGTTCCCTTTCATCCTGCTCAGCTGTGGACAGGTCAGCGAGGCTCACGAGGGGGGTGGGGGAGGGCAGAAGAGCAGTGGTGGAGGGAGAGAGGACACCCGCCACCCGCCGGGCACCCGTGTCCTGGGACCTGGCAAGGGAGTCGGTGTCCTTGGCTTCTCCTGGCTGCGAGCTGACCATCACCCTTCCCTGGCCCGAGCCCGCCGGTCCCTCCAGCGAGCGCCCAGTCATGCCCCGTGGAGCTCCGATGCGGGTCTTCGGGCTCACTCCCCGCGGGCCGCCGGTCAGCGATGGGTCAGCCGTCGGCCTGCGGGCCGTCGGTCCCGTCATCGTCATGCTTGGTGACGTCCACGGGCGGGCAGACGTCTCGTCCTCAGGCCTCCTCTGCTCTCCCCACGGGATCGCTTCCCCCGACACACCCGTGGCCACGCGGCTTCCAGGATCCTGCCTTGGTTTCCGCCGCCCCCGGCACGCGTCCCTGGTTCAGTCGCTCCCGCTCTTCGGCCCTGGAAGGAGCCGCAGCCCTCAGCTCTGCGGCCCTCAGCTCTGCGGCTTTCCCTCTGCTGTGACCTCCCAGGGCCGTGGGACAACAACTCACTCGCTCAGCATTCCTCTCCCCGCCGGCTCCCTCCGTCACACTCAGCTCCTGCCTCCCTCCGCACCCGCAGCCGAGCCGCTGAACGTCCCCGGGGTCCCGCTGTGAATTTAGGGCCACCTGACTGGGCCGTCGTTGGAGACCGGCTACTCCTCACGTGCAATGGGGAAGCGGTCTGGGGTCCTCGTTAGCTGTTCCGGGCAGTGCGGCCCCCCGGCTGCCGTCGCTCAGCGCCCGCTAGGAGGTCCTGCCTGACACCGCGGGAGGCCGGAGCTACGCGCCGCTGTCCTCCCGGAGCTTCAGGGGACCTTGCAGGTTGCGGCGACGGCACTGAGCGCGGGCGGGACCACGCGGGGCCCTAGCGGTGGAGCGTGAGCTGTCGGTCCACTCCCCAGGAAGGAACTGCGGTCGGTAAAACAGGCGCGGCAGCTGCCACCCCGAGATGAAACAATGACACCTTCCGGAGGCCGCCTGGTGGCCACCCCGGCTTCCGATCCCACGCAGCGTGCCGGCGATCGGGCTGGGCTGCGGCTTCTCAGCGAGTCTGGCGCAGGGAGGTCAGGGCTCCGCGCAGAGGCGGGAAGAGCCCCCACGTCCGCAGCGCAGCTGCTCACCGCAGGAAGGCGACCCAGGCCTGCACCAGACCTACCATGTCTGAGTCCTAGCCGGCCAGGCCTTACCTGGCTTCCTTCAAAGTGGTGAAAGGTCTGCCGACCAAGTACATGCCTCAGGTTGATCCGGAGAAACTGTGGCTCCTGAATAACTCTCAGTGCAAGAATTCCAGGGCTCAGAGGGTCTGTTCCGGACGCCCGGTCTTCCCGCAGTTCTCCCCTTCTAGAATGTTCCCTCTGCCCTCTCCTGCCTGTCTAGCCCACCCCACCCCCAAAACCCAGCTCAGAAGCGGCCTTTCCTGTGAAAACTTCTCTTCTTGGAATTTATCCATTCCTCTTCCTGCTCGCTAGAATTTTGTGTTTATGCCTGATTTAGCATTTACGTGTGTGCTCTGCTGCGGAGAATTACTCCCTGCCGGACTCCAAGCATTTAAGGGAGGGGCTGGGAACTCACTTTTGTTTAGGAACTTTGCTCCCTCTCCCTCCAGGGCCCAGCATAGCACCTTCCTAAACCGGGCTACTAGCTGAGCCTTTACAATGATTTTACATACAAAATCTCCAGTAATCCTCAGAACAGCTCCAGGAAGGGGATGCTATTTTTGTCTCCATTTTACATACTCCTTGACCCAGCAATTCCATTTGTAAGAATTTATCCTCTAAATGTATTTGCACAGATGAAACAGACCCTTGTACAAGGTTATTTATTGGGCACTAACTGTAAGTAAGAGCGGAAACCCAGCTGGACCACTGTGCAACAATAAGGGCAAATCCGTACAATGGAAACGCCCACGATCCCCGGTAAGGGCGGCTCAGCACGGTCTGCACAGAATATGGACATAAAGATCTATTGGGGGGCGCCTGGGTGGCTTAGCTGGTTAAGCATCCGCCTTGGGCTCAGGTCACGGTCTCAGAGCTCTGGGATCGCCTCCCACATGGGGCTCCCTGCTCAGCGAGGCGTCCGCTTCTGCCTCTCCCTCTGCCTGCTGCTCCCTCTGTCAAATAAATAATTTTTAAAAAACAGATGAATTTTTAAGTGAAAAAATTAAAAATTGTGTAGATAGTATGTATGCTACCATTTCTGTACAAAATAATGTATTTGTGCACACATTTGCTTAATGCACAGGGTTTATCTCTGGGAGAAAATACGAGCTGTGGAGCAGCATTTGGTGTCTCTGGGCATGGGGACTTGTGTCAGGCTGCCTTCGGTGGGATGTGGCCCCCACACGTCCACCTTGGGGGTCATCCACATCCAGCATACCTCAGCCCCTTCCATGAGAGCAACTCCTAGTGACGGGGGCTTAAATGGTTTATTTTTAAATCAATGGAGGTTGAGCTAGAGAAATTCACGTGAGAGAAAAGTTCTGTTTTTTAGCAAGATGCTAGAACTCCTTCTTTCTAACTAAAAGCCAAAATACGGAGCTGCTGCATCAGCCTGTTAAACCCACGAGACAGTGGTACGTTCTGTATTCACAGAAATTTCTGAAGGTAACCCTAGGAAGATGTTTAATTATGATCTCGAGAGGCCACGAACCTCCTGGATGTCTGTGGAGAGTGAACGGGACCCGTTGAGTGCCCAGGGGACTCTTCCGTCCTGCCCTATGGTTCCTCTTGCCCTAAGGGGCCAGAGTCCACAGCTTTCCTGGAGGCTCTCCAGCTGGGCTGTCACCCTCCTGGGGCTTTAATGCATGGTGATCTCTCCTATTTTCGTCATTTCCCATCTCTTTGATGCTGCTCCATTGTCCCTCCTGCGGGTTGCCCTTTTTTGTTCTTTAGAATTTTAATTAATGTTGCTTAATTATACTTGGCCTCCTGGGGCCTTTAAAGCAGCAGATTCAATGAAGGGACTTGAAGAGCGATCTCCCCAGTCTTCTGCTCACCTGTTATTAACAGCTTCGCAACCGGAGGCACAACTAGTCATTTCCAAGACATCAGTAATGCCAGAAGAAGGGACTTTCAGCGGGGGAAAAAGACCGGCAAATGACAAGCTTTTATTCTGTGGTCCCAGCCCTTAGGATGAAGTCATTCTGTGATTGGTATTAAACCGAATTCAGCATCTGGTTAGTGATGTCCTTGGGACAGAGATCAACAAAATGCAGCCTCTGAGCAGGCGACACCTTCCAGGGAGGGTCACATTCAGCTGTGTCCATCAGAGCCCCTACCTAGGTCTTGCCTTTGTCCCTTAAAGGGTGCACACGTGACCCAGAGCATCACTCCCTGCGCTGCTCTGCTGGCCGTCAGCCCCTCCCCTGCAGGATGCGGAGCATGCGCTGAGAGCATCTGTGCTCCACTCTACCCCCCGGGACCTGCTGCCTGTCCCGACTGCCTGTAGACACGGTCTGAGTCTGAGGGTCTCCTCGGCCCCTGGCCTCACGGGCTTGATCCCCCCTGGCCCTCCTCCCCGCCCTCAGCCTTAGTGGCCTCTCCCTCTCCATTGTTCCTCCTCGGATCTGACGTTTCTGTTCTCTAGACTGGGCCCATCCGACCCTCTTCGTCCCTCTGCCTCCGTCCGGGCCCCAGCAGCTTCACAGCTGGACTGCGCCGGTCAGAGTTTCCTTGCCAGGCCCCTCTCTGCATATCCCCCCGCCGGATACCCATGCGCCGCCCCGCACTGGAAGATAAGTGCTGGTGAAGAAAAGCCCTGCCGGGGCCAGTACTGCCACGGGAGAGCCCTGCTCCTGTGGAAATAAGCCAAGAGGCCTGAGTGGGGCCAGACGGAGGCCACTTATCCCGAACCTGCTGCGGGAAGGGAGTCCGCCCCCGTCACTTGCCCTCGGCAGACACTGAACGCCCGTAGAGCCTGCGCAGCAGACGGAAGGGGAGACGGCGGGGCACCTCGCTGGAGGCTGTCGGCTCCAGGACACGGAGTGGACATCCTTGGTGGTTGGTAGGGCTCCTTTGGCGTTCCCCAGTTGGTCCTAAGTTGGAAGCAGGGCAAAGATTAGGAAGTTGTCCATTAGCAGTCAGTGTGGGGGCATCTGGGGTGGATTGTGACAGAGGCTGTGGTCAGATTTTCTGGACTGGTGGCTGCAGGCTGTGAGTCAGGGTTGTGGGTTGTAGGGTCTGGCCACCTTCAGTCTGTACATTCAGTCTTCTCTTCTGAAAGTCACCATCGTTGGACACATCTGAAAGTAGAGCATGCCTTATATTGTGCAGCCTGTCGGCGGGGGTCAGGGCCGGCCGCCCCAGAATGTGCCACTGGGGCATGTAGATTATCTCCGGCTGAAGACGATCAAGGCCCAACAGACCCCAAGGAGCTTCTGCCTCCCCCGTAAGGACCGAGTGAGTGGAAGTGGGGAGGGGCTGTGCTGGGGACAGCGATGGCCGGAGGTAACTCTTGCACATCAGAGAACGTACCTGCGCAGCGTGGCAAACACTTGTCCACCAGACGCGCTCTCCAGGCTTCCCGGGAGTGGTCCTCCTCCCCTTTGAAGCCAGGGCCCCCCTCTCCTTCCCAGCTCAGGGTCAGCCCCAGCTGCCGGACTGGCATGGGGTCTCCTGTGCTTGTGCAGCTCCCATACACACAGAATCGAACTTTTTCTCTCTTGCCGATCCGTCTTCTGTCAGTTTAATCACTGGGCCGAGAGAAAGAATCTAGAAGGGAGAAAAGGAAAAGTCTTCCTCCCCCACCATGTTCTCAATTAACTGGCAAGGTTCTTTTTTCTTTTTCTTTCTTTATAGTTTGCAAAGGAATGGTACATTTAACAATCCACAACAGCTTAGCTTTGATGAGATACAATATCATGGGGAAAAACTGACAGACTTCCCCTCTCAAGAGCTCGTACTTCAGTGAAGGGGACGAGACACCCGGAAGGAGCCGCATCCTGGTATGCATGTTAGGCTCACGTGGTCCTTCATGAACGAGCGGCTCAGACAAAGCCACGGGAGTGACGGATAAGAAGGACGACCCAGATCTGAGTTTCAAGGACAAGGAACTGAGTGGAAATAACAATGACTTAGAAAGAGCCTACTAAGGGCCAGACATTGTCCTAGATACAATACATAAATTGGCTTCCTTGTAACAGGATGAATTCGGAAAGCCATGAAAGGGTAGGAAAGAAGAGGCAAACTTTTAGGGGCAAATACCCATGACAAAGCGATAAAGATTGTTAGTTCCCCCGCATTTGGAGGAGTCCAAAGAAAGGCTGTTCCAAAAGGACGTTTTAGGGACTTGATGGTGTGACGAGGCTCGACGTCCCCACTGCTCTTGTTGTTGGGCTGCTCTGTTGTCTTTAGTAGGACGCTTGTCCCTGTAGGGCTACCGGGTGGCTCCTGTAGCTCCAGGCTTCACAGCCATGTTCCCGGTGGGGAACGTGTGGAGAAGTAGTACCGTCTGCATCTGTTCTTTGGGAAAACCAAAGCTCACCCACAGCTTCTAGCAGATTCCCTTAATTTGCATTGTCTGGAGCTGGGAGACACGGCCGCCTCTTCCCTCTGCAGATGCTGGGAAGTCTTACGTTTGAGAATACGTGACAGGAGAGGAATTATGGGATTAGACCAAATTACCATCCGTCACCAGGGCTGGGGCACTGCTGTTGCAAACAGAATTGAGGTTCTGAGTCCGGGGGCCGGGAACATGGGAGGGTGGCCGTTATGCATGACAACCTCTGTGCGGTTCGGGAGAGCACACGGTTTCTGCAGAAAGCATGGGAGACGACTTGAGCAGGAAGGAAAAACAGATGAGTGAATGGCACCGATGGGAAGTGGGTTTGGAAAGGCGGCATTCCTGCAGCATTTTGAGAAGAGAGGGTCAGATAGGAGAAGGGGCGCGGAGGAAAGCTCGCTTAGCTCCTCTGCTAGTGCACACTCAGCAAGGCTGGGTGGTTGTTGTTTTTTCCCCAATCGTTTAAAGGATACATTTGAAGCTGGAATTACTGTCCTAGGGTAAGCATTTGCCTTTGCATCTCCTACATGAGTCCCAGTGATGCGGCCTTTTAAGGTCAACCTGGTGACATTTTACTGGGCAGGAGCACCTAGTCTGTTTACAACGTTGACAGCTGATGATCTCCAGTTGGTAAAGATCATGACGTCTGAGAACTTCTGCAAAAGACCCTGAAGAGACAAAACAATCTTACAAAAGAAGAACGAAGTCGGAGGCACCCTCTCCCTGATTTCAAACTACACTGCAAAGTTAAAGTAATCAAAACAGTATGGTATTGATGGAGAACCAGAGACATGGATCAATGTACCAGATTAGAGAGCCCAGAAATAAGCCCACACTTACACAGGTGATTAATTAATCTTTGACAAAGGAGGCAAGAATATCCAATGGGGAGAAGACAGACTCTCCAGTAAATGTTGCTGGGGGAACTGGGCAGCTACACACCAAGGAATGAAAGTGGACCCCTTTCCTACACTAGAAGCAAAAATGAACCAAAAATGGTTGAAAGACTTAAATATGAGACCCGAAATGATAAAGCTCCTAGAAGAAAACATGGGAGGGGGGTGAATAAGCGGGACTACCTCGAATTAAAAAGCTTCTGGACAGCAAAGGAGGCCATCAACCAAATGAGGAGGCGAACTACTGAATGGGAGAAGGTATCTGATAAGAGGTTGATATCCAAAATAGAGAAAGAGCTCATTCAACTCAATAGCAAACAACAAACGGTCCAGTTAGAAAATGGACAGAGATCTGAAAAGACATGTTTCCAAAGAAGACATCCAGGGGGCCAAAGGTACATGAAAAGATGCTCAAAATCACTCGTCATCACAGAAATGCAAATTAAAGCCACAATGAGCTATCCTGGTCACACTGGTCAGGACGGCTAGAATAAAAAAAGACGAGGAGTAACAAGCGTCGGCAAGGATGTGGAGGAAGAGGGTGCCCATGCACTGCTGGTGGGAAGGCAAATTGGTGCAGCCCCTGTGGAAAATGGTGTGGGGGATCCTCAAGAAATTATAGATAGAAATAGCGAAGGATCCGGTAATTCCACTGCTGGGTATTTACCTGAGGACAACAAAAACACGAATTCAAAAAGATGTATGCTCCCCCGTGTTCATCAAAGCATCGTTGGTAATACTCGAGATATCGGAAGAACCCAAGTGTCCACCGACGGATGAAGAGTGATGAGTAACGTGAAGTGGGATAAGCCTGTGTGTAAGGTGTGAAGGTGCGCACTACGTGTGATGGAGCAGTATGCAGCCATAAAAAAGAAGTCTTCCCATGTGCGTTAAACGGAGCTTGAGGGCATTGTGTTCCTTAAAACAAGTCAGACAGATAAGGACAAGTACCGTACAATCTCGCTTACATGTGGAATTTAAAACAAACAAGTAGAAAAACCAAGTTCACAGATCCTAAGGACAGACTGGTGGTCGCCAGAGGACGGAGGGTGTGTGTGAAAGGGGAGAAGGGGACCGGCAGGTCCACACTTCCGGCTGCGCAATGAATGAGTCACAGGGACGCACAGCACCGTGCATGTAGGTTTTGTGTCTACGGTACCGTACACGGTTACTTCTGTAGTTGCACAGCGCTTACTAGTGTGGTGCACACTTCCAAGTCGCTCTGAGAAACGTCTCAAAGTCCTCGTCACGAGAAAAAGACCTGCAACCGCGTAGAGGGGCAGGTGCTCCCCGACCTACGTGGGAATCACCGCACAGATGTGCGCAGTCGCATCGGTGTGTCGTGTGTCCGAGACTAACGCGATGTTCTATGTCGGTTATACTTCGACAATAAAAGTAAGTGGGTTTAAAGAGATCAAAGAGTCGGTAAGAAGCCTGTGGTGCCCCCAGTAATATCAGATAAATTAGACAATCAAGACAAAAAGGATTTCAGGGATAAAGACGTCCGGGTCATAACCACAGAAGGGTCAGTTCGCCAGGAAGACAAAAGTACCGTAAATGGAGGTTTGCCAACTACCAAAGCCTCGGAATATCTAACAAAAATCGACAAAGTAGCTAACTGGCGATATTAATACCCGCTCCAAGTAGATGGTATGATTCCTAGAAGAAATGTCAGTAAATCATAGCTTCGTCGGTATTTTCAGGGCACCGTGCTCAAGAATGGAAGGGCACGTTTTTCTACCCACCAGGATAGGCCAGTGTGTCAGGCCATTGAACGAATCTCAATGACTTGAAAATAATTCAAATCATATAGAGTACGTTGTCTGACCGCATGGAATTCACTAAAAACCAATGGCTATAATATTTTACACAACTCTCTACAGTATTTGGAAATATTTAGAAATGGAATACGCTTCTCGATAGTTCTGGGGGGGGCACCTGGGTGGCTCAGTCACTTAAGCTTCTGCCTTCGGCTCAGGTCATGATCTCAGGGTCCTGGGATCGAGTCCCGCATCGGGCTCTCTGCTCAGCGGGCAGCCTGCTTCCCTCTCCCTCTGCCCCTCCCCCAGCTTGCGCTCTCTCTCTCTTGCTCATGCTCCCTCAAATAAATAAATAAATAAAATCTTAAAAATAAATAAGTCTTGGGTTGAAGAAGAGATTAGACTCAGAACATGTGGGGTGTATGGGTGGCTCCGTTGGTTGGACGTCAGACTCTCAATTCTGGCTCCGGTCGTGATCTCAGAGTTGTGGGATCGAGCCCCCATGGCAGCCTCAGCACTCAGGAGGAGTCTGTTTGAGGTTGTCTCTCCCTCTCCGTCTGCCCCTCCCCTGCTTGTGTTCATGTGCACACACACGCTCCCTCCCTCTCTCTTAAATAAATAGATCTAAAGAAAGGAAATAAAAAGTGTTTTGAGCAATATTATAGAAAAAATCAAGTTAACATATAGAAAATGGAGCTAAAGCAGTGCTTAGGAAAAATGCTGGTTTAACATTTGAAAATCCATCAATGTAATAGAGAAATATAATTGACAAGTTAAATTTTTTAAATGGCCGAGTGGCAGCACCAGGAAGTAGGCCTGGAAAGTCCGAGAACTTGGAATCTGGGTGCAATTCAGTAGTTAGTGGGAACTCCTTGATGCTGTTGGCTGGGGACTGGGAAGCGGCACGCTTCCCAGCGGGAAGGGACCTGGGGGTTCATCCAGTCCAGCTGCAGCTTTTGGGTGGCGCGGGGTTCTGTTTTAGACATATGGCGGCCCAGAGTCAGTTACCGTGGGGCCTCCTGGCGTCGCGTCCCATGTTTTTTCCTCCACATCCCTGCTGCTCTGTTTCTGCTGCAAAACCGGGCAGGTGGCTGCGTCCCATCTGGTTCATCAAAGGCTGATTGGGTGCCTCGGTGGGAGGGGAAGGTGGAGGGAAGGAGTGACAAGGTAAGGCAAAGCCGGAGACAAACACATCCCGGGGGCCAGCCAGTACAACAAGCCAGAGAAGTGGACGGGACGTAAGTCACAGGCTTCAGCCAACGTCCGCTTCGGTGCTGGGGAGGGTGGGGGCCGGCACAGTGGGGAGGGCGCACCCCCTTGTAAGGGACATTAGCTACTCAGACCCGCTGGCTGGTTGGATCTGTGAAAACGTGCCTCCGCATTGTGACTCTTTCCATTTCTTTAAAGAGACAGGAGCCCAGTTTTTATGTGAAATTTTGGATTTTAAAATGTGGGCCTTGAATTTTAATATAAAACACTAGGTGAGGGGAAAAAAAAATATCTTTGGATTGGCTCCAGCCAGTCTCTCACTCTGATAAAGGAGCGTGTGAGTCAACAGTCCTGCTCCCCACGGGCTCACTGCCCGGCCGCGGTCCGCAGGAGAGGTCCCTGGCTCTGCATTCGGGGTGCCCTCCCGGGCCCCACAGCCCTCTCTGCCGGCAGCGAGCACACTCCATGGTAGCAGCTACCTCTTCAGTGGCCACGGCTGAGCCTGGGGTCTGTACTGGTCTCCCCCAGGGCCAGGTGCCAGGTTTCCCCCAGAAGGTCACCGGGCCGGGCATGGCGAGCCAGGAACGGGGTTTCTTTCCCATCACGGCAGCCAGAGCAGCGCCCCGCCGCACCCCACACCTCCAGCTCAGAGCCGGAAGCCTCCGAAGGACGTAACCTGGAGACTTATTTGGGGGCTGCTCCTATCCCTTGGCCACCTGCAAACCCCCCCACCCGGGCCCCGCCAACCTGCCGCGGTGAAGGTGAGTGGGAGTCTGTCCCTTCCCAGGGCTGCGGAGAGGGGCTCAGGACGCGGATGGGTCCTCCACTTCACTCCGTGGCTGGGGCCGTCCGGCTTCTCTGCTGTGGGCGATGACGAAAGGATGCCCTTTCTTCCGGACTTCCCACCGGCCACCAAAGACTCCGTATCCGCCAGAGGGAGATAAGCTCACGTGAAGTTAGCAGTGCTGGTAAAGGACCCTCTGTCGTCTCTAAGACAATGGGGTCGTCCGGATTGCTGTGAAAGGATGGCCTGTGTTCCCAGGGGAAGGGGAGGGCTACCCGCACAGTGAGGAAGGAGCAGGGAAGGGGCGTGTTGGGCCAGGCATGGAGGACTTTATTGCTCTAGGATGCAGCGACCTGGAAGGTTCCTCAGCTGACGCTGCGCATACCGCCCGGAGCAACAGCAGGACGAGCGAGGGTCACTCAGGAATGCAGTAGGACATATCCGTGGAGACCAAGGCACAGACCCACGCCAGGGATCCTGCTTCCCTGGGGCACCCCAGAGGAGCAAGAGAAACGAGCCCAGCAGGCAGAAGTTGGCCACGTGAGCAGGGTCAGCAAAGGAGACCCAGGTCAAGAGCAAGTGGACAGCACGCTCATCACCTGCGGGTGTACCGAGGGCTTCTTGACGCCGTTCCAAGGCAGGCTGGGTCCTGCAGGCTGGACCGTGGATGAGCCCTCGGGGCTTCTGTGGGTGGGAGTGGGGAGCGAACTGCGGCCAGGCAGCCCAGGGTTCCGTCTCTTCCAGCTTTGATCATGAAACTCGTGTCGACCAAACTGACCAAACCCAGACCTTTGAAAGTTCCGTTTCTTTTCTAGGAAACGCAAGGACTTTGGCCGGTGGCAGGGCACTTTCGTTCAGGAGGAGCTGAGGGCTGTCGGTCCTGCCTCTCTCCCAACATTCACCACCCAGGATTCTGACCCAACTCCCAGTGAAATCACGTCCTTTCCAGGGACTCCTCCCGTCACAGACTTCCTCACCCCCCTTCTCCTCTTTCCCCACGGTCCCTCCTCCAGTCCAGGTCAGCTGGGAGCTGGTTCCCAAGACTGCAGAGGAAGGTGGTGCAGCCACGGTGAGCCGAGAGCCATCGGGGGCCAGACCCAGCCTCCTGCTGCCTTTGTAAGTGAAGGTTAACTGGGCACAGCCTGTCGCTGCTCTTGTCGGACAAAGGCAGAGCTGTGTATTTGTAACAAAGACGACGCGGTCCTCAGAGTCTAGACGACTGGGAGGCACTTGACAGAGATATGTGTCGTCCCCTATGGTAGAGCCGTCTGGGGTTGGCACTGAGCACGCCTGGCTTCGGCTCCTGCCTCTGGGGCTTACCGGCCGGGGCATTGAGGGAGCCGCTCTGAACCTCGGTCTCCTCTTCTGTGGCTTGGGGATAATCACCCCTTCAAACCTGGCTTTTGAAGACTGCGGTGGATAATGAACACAGAAGCCCTTTGCCGTCTGCAGATGAGGGCTGCTGTTTCCCCTTTCCTCTGAGCCTTCAGGATTGCTCCAGTTCCTTAATTTTATCCTCTTTGGTTATTCTGGGACTAGAGCTATTAAACCTGCAATTTGCAGGCAGGACTAATGCTAATTTTCTAGTCAGCCTACCTTCCTGTAGGCTGTCAAATGACAAGGGTGTTTTTAAATAAGCATGAATTATATAAAAGAATTAGTTCATGAATGAAGCTCACAGTCATATATTTTAGTCCAAGAGTTAAAAAAAAAAATCCAATTTATGTATCCTCTCTATTGAACGGAGAAATTGCACCTGAATGGTAACTATATTTAGATCCCCCATGCCGCCTTCTTTGGTCAAATATTCTCTTTGGTCAGGGCAGCAATTTTGTGCGTGCGTTTGGGAGGAGAGGTTCCAAGGGCTCACAGGAGGCCGCGCTGCCGGGATCGTTCCCCAGGCGCTGGGCTTGCCAGCTGCTCAGGGCTGAGCTGCCGAATAGTAGGAAGAGGAAGCCCGATATGGTGGTGTAGGAGCAAATAGTGCAGATTACGGGGTGCAGAATGTCACGTATATTGGCTTGGTTTCGAGCACAGCTTCTCCCCCCAGGACCGAGGAATCTGCTGGGACAGGAAGAATTGCTGAGTTTGCAAACGGTGTGCCTTGGGCTGCGTAAAGCCTAGAGACTTGCTCTGTTTGGCTTACTTGATGGTGTGATGCATTTTTTAAAGAATATTCGCTGAATGTCTTCAGTCGGAGATGTTTGCTCCAGCCCAGCTTCTGCCCTCCCGTCTCCCTAATGTGTTGTGCAGAGCTGCGGGACCCCTGTTTGATTGGGGCCCGCAACACCTCGCTGAGCTGTGGTCGTCTTTGCTCATCGTCAGATCAGCTATAGCGTCGCAGCCCCCTTGGTTCCAGTGAAGCCCCCGTTCTTGGGGGAGGAGGTTTGTTTAAACCAGATGAGGACTCAGGTGTCCAGACCAGGGGACGGGGGCTCAGGGCAGGGCTGTAATATATCCACAGGAAACCGGAGTGTGTCCGGAAGCCCGCGGAAGCCCAAACAGCCAGAAGGAGCAACAAGATAGGCGTGAATGGTGGGACCTCCTCGGCGGACCCGCTACCAGCCCCGCTACCAGCCGCCGAGACTCGAGGCCACCCGACTGGGCCAGGAGCCTTGTTTCTAGGTCCCACCCACTGCTGGATCAGCCCTGCTAACTCCTGTGAGGCTTGGCCAGGATTTGCTTTGAACTCAGCAGGGCTCACGCTGTGCCCTCAGTCGGAGGGCTGGAGGGCTGCAGATGCTGGGGACAGAAGGGTTGCCTTGCGCGTTGTGCGTTCTGCAGTTTCCTGCTCTCGCCTCTCACGTGGCAAGGCCCCGAACCCAGTGCGTGTGGAAGTGCATCAGCTCGTGTACGGCAGGGGCGACAGGCGTGATCCGCATTTGCAGACTTACTACGGCTCCGGCCTTAAAACCCGTTGCACCAGTCGAGGTAGTGAGCATCCTTTTTTGCTCCTGATTTTATTAGGAAAGTGATAAATGCAGGAGTTCATAACCCTTTTCTCATGCCCTGGACCTCTTCTCTGAATTAAGATTTAAAATGCATAGAAGGCCAAAGGAAACCAAGAGCTCAGATAGTTACTGAAATATTACTACCCCATGTTAAATAGCAAGATATAGTGGCAGGTCCAATAAATGACATAATTTCAAGGCAATGAGAGAGTAAAAAATATTTTCAGATGCCAGCAACGCTGTAACAACTGTATTGGCAAGAAGATCGTAGGTAATTCTAACCCTACTGTGGTTTATTACCTATAGCCATGACTGGAGGAAAAGCTGTGTTTCTTTTGGAGTTTAGTGAAAATAAATACGTAATTTTTTTATGCAGCTAATACATAGATTAGCAAATACGATCAGAATCCTTGCTGGTGACTCTACATTAAGTAATTTGCTGGTTTAGGCTGAGGTGTGTATTCTATTGTGCTCAGGAAATACTCCCCAAATTTTATTTTATATTTATAGTCAATACTAAATTTTACTAAGTTATTTAATTTCGAGATATAGTTGGTTTTTCTCAGATTAAAAAGAAAAAACTGACAACTCACTCCAAGGATGATTTTTTATACATTATTTTTATTAACATACAATGTATTATTATCCCCAGGGGTACGGGGCTGTGAGTCATCAGGCTTAGACACTTCACAGCACTCACCATAGCACATGCCCTCCCCACTGTCCATAACCCCACCCCCTCTCCCTACTCCCCTCCCCCAGCAACCCTCAGTCTGTTTTGTAAGATTAAGAGTCTCTTATGGTTTGTCTCCCTCCTAATCTCATCTTCTTTCATTTTTTTCCTTCCCTACCCCCCAAGCCCCCTGCCCTGCCTCTCAAATTTCTCATGTCAGAGAGATCATATGATAATTGTCTTTCTCTGATTGACTTATTTCACTCAGGATAATACCCTCTAGTTCCATCCTCATCATTGCAATTGGCAAGATTTCATTTTTGATGGCTGCATAGTATTCCAGTGTGTGTGTGTGTGTGTGTGTGTGTGTATACACATACCACATCTTCTTTATCCATTCATCTGTCTATGGACATCTAGGTTCTCTCCATAGTTTGGCTATTGTAGACATTGCTGCTGTAAACATTCGGGTGCACGTGCCCCTTCTGATCACTACGCTTGTATCTTTAGAGTAAACACCCAGCAGTGCATTGCTGGGTCATAGGGTAGCTCTATTTTCAACTTTTTGAGGAACCTCCATGCTGTTTTCCAGAGTGGTTGCACCAGCCTGCATTCCCACCAACAGTGTAGGAGGGTTCCCCTTTCTCCGCATCCTCGCCAACATTTGTCATTTCCTGACTTGTTAATTTTAGCCATTCTGACTGGTGTGAGGTCGTATCTCACTATGGTTTTGATTTGTGTTTCCCTGATGCCGTGTGATGTGGAGCACTTTATCATGTGTCTGTTGGCCATCTGGATGTCATCTCGAAGGATGATTTTGAAGGTAGTCTTAGTGTGAAAATACCTTCTGATATTTTGTAAGTTTGATGAAGCTTTTATTTATTTATTTATTCTGCCTTTAAAATCAGAATAAATTAGGTTTACTTTGTTTGACATGAAAATATTACTTATTGGTTCTCATCATTCTGATGTCTTTTTTTTTTTAAGGAGGCTTTTTTTTTCATCCTTGGAAGCCACTGGATATTGTGTATATGTATGTGTGTGTGCCCTTTAGTTTTATCACAATATGTGTAACTTTTTTCCTCTTTTTATTGACTCTGTAGACCCTCTAAGAGCCATTTAAATTGAGAATTTACATAGCTCTTGAATTCTGGGAAATTTTTAGCCATTAGATTTTCAGATATGTCCTGTCCTCCATTTGTATGTTTCTCCCCCTTTCAAGCAACTTTTATATGATTGCAACAATTTTAAAATTCAAATTCAATGTAATAAACATATATTAGATCATTATTAGTTTCAGAGGTGATTTAGTGATTCATCAGTTCCATACAACACCCAGTGCTCATTCCGTCACGTGCCCTCCTTGATGCCCATCCCCCACCCAGCTCCCCTCCAGCAACCCTCAGTTTGTTTCCTAGAGTTAAGAGTTTCTTATGGCTTGTCTCCCTCTTTCTCTTTGTCATAATTTCCTTCCCTTCCCCTATATTCATCGGTTTTGTTTCTTGAATTCCACATATGGCTGATATCATACTGTATTTGTCTTTCTCTGACAGATTTATTTTGCTCAGCACAATACCCTCTGGCTCCAACCGCATCATTGAAAATGGCAAGATTTCATTCTTCTGGGTGGCTGAGTAATATTCCACTGTGTGTATGGTCGCTGCCTGTGTGCTCCTCTAGGATTCTGTGGATTCCTGCCTCACACTGAGTTTTTTCACCCATTTTGAGTTTATATTAGTGTAGGGTGTAAAAAAGTGGTCCAGTGTCATTCTCCTGCCCAGCTTTCCCAGCACCATTTGTTGAAGAGGCTGTCTTTTTTCCATTGGATGTTCTTTCCTGCTTTGTCGAAGATTAGTTGACCATAGAGTTGAGGGTCCATTTCTGGGCTCTCTGTTCTGTTCAGTTGATCTACGTGTCTGGTTTTGTGCCAGTACCATGCTGTCTTGATGATGACAGCTTTGTAATAGAGCTTGAAGTCTGGAATTGTGATGCCGCCAGCTTTAGTTTTCTTTTTCAACATTTCTTTGGTGATGCGAGGTCTTTTCTGCTTCCATACATATTTTAGGATGCTTTGTTCCAGCTCTGTGAGGAACGTTGATGGTGTTCTGGTAGGGATTGCATTGAAGGTGTGGATTGTCCAGGGCAACTTGGACATTTTAACAATCTCGTTCTTCCAATCCATGTGATTGGGATGTTTTTCCATTTCTTGACCAACACTTTTATTTTTATCTCCCATACCTGTGGTGGTTTTAAAGACATAGCTTCAACACTCTTTGGCACCAAGAGATGGGGGTCTGTGCTCGTCCATTTGAACCTGCTCTCTGGAACTGCTTGCCCAGCAGAATGCAGTGAGTGAGGCTGTGGGGCCCCTTGGTGGCTCCATCAGTTAAGTGTCCAAAACTCTTGGTTTCAGCTCTGGCCATGATCTCAGGGTCCCGAGATCAACCCCTGCATCAGGCTCTGCACTGAGCATGGAGCCTACTTAAGATTCTCTCTCTCTCCCTCTGCACCCCCGGCTCATGCTCTCCCTCTCTCTGAAAAAGAGAGTGATGCCATACCACTTCCAGATTGACACCTGAGAAAACTGAGGTTTAGGCCCTTTTATCTCTTTTTTGTCATTGCGGGGCATTGAAAGAATTGACGTTAACAGAGCATTCTACGTGCATGTTCGATGTTAATCGGAAGTCTCTTCTTGGTTTGATTTTCCTTTTAATCATTATAATAATTATTATCATTTTTGTTTCAAACTTTTACTTTCCATTTTGCCTGTGTTAAGTTTTAAATATGTCTCTTTTTAGCAGTGTGTAGTTGGAGTAAAAAGTCCAGTTGATAGTCTCTGAGGTACATGTATGCATTTAAGTTTTTTACATTTACTTTGGTTTTTATACATTATACTATTTCTTCTCTCATTTTCTGTTTTCTGTATACATGATTTATTTATTTCTCCTTTTCTATTTTTTTCTGGAGTGGTAAGCTTTTCTTTGCCCATAACCTCTCTCCTCATTTTTCTCCCTTCTGCTAATGTGTAAATTATGACTTATATTTCTTTTTCCTTTTATTGTAATTTTTGGTTATGTACAAAACTGATTTTTCTCAATGTTTAAGATGTATAACTTTATACTTTCCATTACCTTTTGATAATATTAACCATACTTTCCTTAGAGTCTTTTTTTTTTTTAGAAGATTGCTTTAGTATCTTAAAACTGGGGGGACTGGATTATTCGGTAAGTTGTGCTTAATGTCCGTCTTTCAGGATGTCAGTCGTCCTCAGATGCCTTGCAGATTTTGTGTGTGACTCATGGGAAGGCACCTGCTCCTGGGGAGGAAGCATCCCCGGCCCTTTCTGTCTTTATCGTCCTACTCCCCTTCTTTATGTCTAGAAGGTTCATAGTGGAACTGGACCACTCAGCTCTGGAGTTCAAAATGGTCTTGAGTTGGAACCTTGAGGCTCTTGCCCACGGGACATTTCAGATCCAAATCCTAAGCCAGCGGGTAGCCTAGCCCAGGCCCTGCCTGCGTAGATGTCCCTAATCCCTTTCGCTACTCGGGCAACAGCCTAATGCAGGAGACAGCCAGGGGGTGAGCTCCTGTGAGTCCCTGCTCCTGAGTCAGGGAGCCCAGCTCAGCTCCTTCTCACTCCTGACTGCACACGCCTGGCGCAGTGTCGGCACCTGCTGAATGTAAGGAGGGCACCTCTGTCTGTCATGGCCCTGGAGCCCAGAGGCTCCACAGCTCTGGCTGGCCCAAGACCGTGCACTGAGAACATTTAATTACATTTCCAGTTCACCGAGATGCCGATGACTCTTGTTTGAATATAACTATGATTAAGATTGATCATGACCTTGGTTTGGAGCTGAGGATTGTGTTTTGTCTTAAAATGCGAACTGGCAGCCCCGTCTGAAACAGAGTTGAAACGTGTACATTTTCATACTCTTTGACCAAGCAATGAAAGTTTAGGAATTTATCCTGAGGACACAAATGGGTCATGTGTGTGTAGTAATGTTCGTCACAGTATTTTACAACCGTAGTGAAAAGCTGGAGGCGACTCAAATATTCGTCAATAAGGGATTCGATAATTGATGGTATATTAACAAATTCACACAGAGCAATGCAGTGGAATGACCCCCAGCTCCGAGAGACGCTGCTTTGTAATTTGCAAAGCATTGGCCCTTGTGGTTTTTAAAAATAAAAGACCCATCGATGATTCTAATTTGCCTACAGGATTAAGAATCATGGATAGGAGAGTGTCCGATATTCTGGGAAGCAGATTAATTTAATTCCAGGATCACAGTCTGCACGGGGACCTCCTAACCGAGGATTGTCCTGCTGTTGCCCACAGGCTGCCGCCTGCTTTCGCCAGCCTGTCAGCGAGGAACATAGCTTACATTTTGCGATGGTTCAAAGGAAAAAAGGCAAAAGGAGAACCATATTTCATGATGTGTGAAAATCACATGACGTTCCAATAACGGAGCTCAGCCGCACTCCTTCATCCATGTCCCGCTGGCGCCGCGGCGACCGGGGGGCCTGTGGCCCACGGACCTTGAAGTACTGACTCTCTGATCCTCCGTGCGGCCTGGGGGAGTGCCGCGGGGGCCGGGGAGCTGCCTCTGTTCAGAACGAGCTCTCAGTCTTGCTGCTGACTGCACAGTGGCCGTCCAGTCCCTGGTGCTGGTGCATGCACGCGTGTGCGTCTGAGTGTGTGCGTGTGAGTGTGTGTGCGCGTGTGCATGTGTGTGTGTGCATGTGTGTGTGTGTGCAGGGAGAAGGTCATTCTCCGTCACTCTGCAGCTGGAAACTGGTCGTCCTGCTGTGAACTGTGAAGTCAGGTCTGTTTCTTCTTACACCTCCAGATACAGGGTAGACCAACCCAAAGCACGAGTTTGAAGGGGAAGGCTGTGCCGCCCGCTGGGTAGGCCGAGCCGCCCGCGGTACCTGGGGAAAGGGCTTTGAAGGTTGCAGGAGCAGCCCAGCAGGCTCCTCCAGCTCCATGAGCAGAAACTGCCCAAAGCGTTGCCTGGGAGGGAGAGTTCTGGGACTGCTTCCCTGGAGCCGCTCCTGGTCTCGCACTCGGGTCTCACTCGCTCTGCCCGTTGGCTTTGTCTCCGTGACGCTGCAACCGTGCTGGTGGCCTTGGAGGCTGAGCCCCCGCGGCCCCTCCTTCACCGGGTCCCGGCTCCCCCTGCACTCTCTCCTTGCTCAGGCCACGTGTTTGGTTCCCTGCCTGCTTCACCTCTACCCTGGCCCCGAGGCACCTCGCTACCCACCTGGTATCAGGGTCCCACGCGGCTTGCGTGTCCTTGAGTGGAAAGCTGAACCCTGGAGGCAGACAGATCGTCACACCTGGGATGTCTTCGATCGCTCAGACAGAAGAGGGCCGCATCCGAGGCCCAGATCGATGTTGCTGAGGAATTGAATTTGATCAGGAGCAGAAGTGCAGGTGGAAAACGTTGCGTAGCATGCACTCAGGGACACCAGCAGGACCCCTGGCACCGTTGTCAGGGAGCAGTGTCTGAGGGCTGAGATGCACAGTCTGGGGCACTGGGAGGCTGAGATAGGGCGGGGCGGGGACAGGAAGCCTTTGCCGGGGAGGTAGCCAGGTGGAGCGGGAGGAGTCTGGAGTGTGCTGTGCCCGTCCCCACCAAGGTCTCCCAGGGGCAGCATCCCCTAGCCCCAGGGCCGCTTTGAGGCTGAGCACAGCGACTGGTGTCCACGGTCCTCCCCCCACAACGAGCCTCTTGCCTCTGTCCCCCTCCCGCACGGCAGCTCTGACCTGTCACCATCATGGCTCCCTCAGAGCCTGGACTCTGGGGCTGGCCCTGTCACGCAGGGAGGCCCGGTGTCCATCATTCACACCACACAAGAAGGAACCAGAAATGACATTATTTGGTGTCTGTGGCCTCTTTTGTGCAGAGGTCAAGAGAAAGATATTTTTATCTCATCTGCTTCTGCAACAGGGGATTCAGATGTCCCTGCATCCTCGTAAAGCTGGATCAAGGATTCCTTCAGGAGCACATGCAAACCCGAAGGTCACTAACCGGAACCAAGACCAGACGGCGCGCAACAGGGACTGTGGACTCTAGCTGGTCGCGGAGCCTCGTCTCCTATCGCTGCCCCACATGCCTCCCGGATTCAGGGGTCCAGATGAGCCCCCGTGTGTCTGTGCCATGCAGAGGCTGCTGACGTCTACACGCTGTCCCCGCTGGCATTTCTCGTAGGACGTTGCACACGGAGAACGTCCTGGACAGGCTCTGAGCTCCTTGAGAATGGGACCTCATTTCCACCTCACCCTCCAGTGTGGTGCGATCCACAGTTTTCTGGGACAGCAGGTCTGGGGTGGGGAGAACACGCTGCATGTCCGCTGGAGCCACTGGCCCAGGGGCCCCACTCTGGGTAGCAAAGCTTCAGGGCCTAACTTTGAATCTCATTCAGTGCCTGTCAAATGCACATACAAACTCTCTGAACACCGTAAAACATTTATGAACATAATAAGACCAGATGTGGCTACTGATTATTAAATATTTTTTAATGAATAGATATGCTGCTCTGATTTTGACTACTAGAATAGCCTGCTGAAAAGTGAGCGCTATGGACTAGTTACCCACATGCATTGAAAAAAATAAAAAACAGAACAAAACTGGCTGGCTTTTCTTTTCTCTACTTCCATTAGCTGATCAAATTGGCATCAGAGGATGTAATCAATGTAGATGTATTGGTATGTATTTGGACACTGGCATTTCATCTCTGTTCAATTTAAAAAATGCTGTCCCCTCTAAAATCAATCCAAAGTTAATCCACTTCAAGGAATAAGGGAAGCAGGGGTGAGCCCTTAGCTGTGACGGGAGCCCGCACAGTCATTAGTGAACTCCAGGCTGAACCACCTGGGAGTTTAAAGTCCGCACAGAGGTCCCTACTTGCCGTTGGGGTTACTGACATACCAGCCACATAGCACAAGGCTCTGAACAGAAAAGGTCACCCCTCACTCCTTCTTGCCCCCCCACCTAGAGCCTGTGAGGCTGCCCAGATCCAAACCAAAGGCTCCCAGACCCACCATTGTGTTCTAGGGAGAACCTGGCATTTTCTCATTTGGTTGATGCTTCTGGCGTGGGTTGGCACCTAGTTCAGTGGGATCGTGCAAACTGTACCCAATGGTAAGATCCTAGGGACAAAATTCGGTTCTGCCCCACCTGTAGGAAAGGGTTGTGTGAACACAAGCTGGCTCCAGTGGGCAGAACTCTGGCTGGATGGTGAATGCTGTGAGCTCTGGGGTTGGAGTCCCGGGATTGACGTCCTGGCTCTGGCACTGGCCGCAGATGAGCCATTCCAACATTCTCTCCCTCATGTGTCGAGCAGGACCCCCGTGAGTGCCTACCACGGGGGGGTGGGTGACTGGAATCACCCATATTAACCTGCTCGGTGCAGGGCCTGGCATAGCAGACGCTCAGCAAGCACTGAGTACTTTCATGACTATTCGGATTTTGGCTGCGTAGGTGGACGTCTTTGATGGGCCACAAGCCGCGGCCTGCCAGGAGCTGAATTAATCAGGATGCTTCCAGCAAATAGCAGAAAACATCTGTAATGAAGACATTTCTCATGTCACCTCCTGAGAAGAGGAACTGAGGATAGGCCCCAGGGTGACACGAGGCTGCATCCTGTGTTGCTGCCGAGGAAACAGCTCTTCTCTGCCAGCCCAGCGGGTGGCCTGATCCCGAAGCCGGCTCCGCGTGTGGGTGCAAGACAGCAGCCATGGGGGACGGCATGTACCCTTCCTTGTTCACACTGGGCCATGGAGTTTGAGAGTCTCTCCCTGGACCTTCGGGCATGCGTGCATCCCTGTGGTGTGATCAGGCTAGCCAGGGTCCCATGTTGCCCTTAGCCTGTCTGCTAAGGGGCGGACACATTCCTGACCCTGGACCAGGAACCCCAAGGTCGCCCAGATCTAGAAGCGCATGCAGAAATTGTAACATTCGGATTCCCAGGCAGGCCCTGCTGCGTGAGTCCCTGCCGGCGGGGCCCAGGCATGCACACGTCAAAGATCACCCTAAATTATGTGGATGGTCCAGGAGCTGCTCCAGAGCCGAGCCCGAGACCGACGTCAGGCAAGGAGCCGTGTGTGGGAGGAGGACACCAGCACGGAGCCACGTTCTGCCGTGAGGGAAGGAAGCTGATGGCAGCCCTGCACCCTCTGCAGGGCTGGAGAGGCCAAGGGCCTGGGGTCCAGATGGGGACCCCCGGCCAGTGGGCAGTGCGGCCGTCCTGGAAGGCCCCGCACTCACACATGCACGCACTCGCTCATTCACTCGGGGTCTTTCGTGGGACGCTCCCTAAGGCCTGGTTCCACGTGGGCCGGCAGGCTTCCTGCAGTAAGTCCCCAGGAGCCGCACACGGGCTGGGGCCGGGCAGACACGTGCGAAGGAAAAGGGGACAGACGGGCCCGGTGTCTGGAGTACGAGGGTAACCAGCGCGTGGGAGTGGGGGCCCATGGGGAGGGCACCTGTGCACTCTCTCTGCGGACCCGTGGAGCCCTCCAGGGCCCAGTCCCCAGGTCAGCGAGGCCGGAGCACCAAGGCCAGCAGCTTCGCCGCCCCCCCGGGAGGGGGCTCCCCAAGGCCTCGCAGCCTGGCGATGGCTGGGGGGCGACAGGTGCGGGGGTGGGAGTGCTCGGGGCCCGCGCGGCTGTGTGCGCCCGACCGCTGGTGAGTATTTGCGTGCAGCGTCGGGCCTGGCCTACTTTCACACTGACTCATGTGCGGAGGACGACTCAGAGAAAGAGCCCAGATGTGTATTCGAGACAGTGCTCATTCACCTCCAGTCTGAAAGTGTCCTCCTGGAGACAGACGCCCAGCACCACCGAGGACGTCGCCACGGCGGGAAGAATTATGACACCGTATGGCTCCTGAATGCAGGATTTCCCCGGAGGGCTCCCCCGCAGCTGATCTCATTCGGCGTCTGGAATCGGGTGATGTCTGGCGGTCCGGAGCTCAGGCGCGCTCCGCCTGGCCCGTCTGGCGCTCGTGTTTGCGCCCTGCTGCAGGGGGATCGTCCGTCCCCTCCCCGGCCGGCCTGTCCGCCCACACCGCTGCCGGCCTCTTCTTGATTGTTGCTGTTTTGCTTTAAAATAACTTCCCGAAGCCGTCAGCCAGACAGTCTGTTTCTAGCGTTGTCTCCTCCGCTGATTTCCCCTGACAGTTTCGATACCTTGTCGACTTCATCCTGGGCCAGAGCTCTATGAACCGGGGATATCTTTAATGTGAAAAGAGACTCGGCTTTTGCTAAAAACGAGAGTTTAGCTAATGATGTTGGACAAGAGAGAAAGGAAGGAACGGCTGCCTTGCATCCTCTGGACACCCCCTTTCCTCGAAGGCACGTGGACCTGTTCTCTCTGCAGCTTCCAAGTCTCCCGAGAGATGACTTGACGACCTCTCAGCGGGTGCACGCCTCCCCGTGTGACACTGTTCAGGGCACGCATGTCAGCCCATCTGGCTTCGTTCACTGCAGGAACTAGGGCACGGGCTCAGGAGGCTTCTGGGTGGAGACTTCCCTCCACACTGTTGGCATCTGCGAAATGCCACGTGGACCATTTGTCGGGTGCAGGTCCAGCAGCTCCACCTCAGGAAGCTGGGGATTTGGAGGGGCCGAAGTGGGGCAGTCCTGGGTCGAGACCCCAGCCACCTACTAGTGAGCTGTGTGATGCTAGGTGCCTCATGCAACCTCTCTGAGCCTCTGTGTAAGATTCTGATCATCATCGACTTTCTCTCTGCATCACAGTCGCCCGGTGCCTGGATGCTTGTAGGGTCCGGAGAGCAACGAGTAAGGATGTGTGCCGGTGATCCCAGACCAGAACCTGTACATGGGGGTGCGAGGGAGGCCCCCGCTCCGTTGTTTCCTGGCTGGGGTTCTTCTGGTCGTGATGCTGCGTGATGAGAAGGCAGACCCTATGCTGCTTGTTGATAACCCACAAGGGATTACGTGTTGATCACCTGCTGTGACCCACAAGATGTCAGCAGTTCTGGGTGAGTCTCTGGGCCAGCGTGTGTTTGCAAGAACACAGTAGTTCTGCCGTTATGACTTCCAGCTCCCCTGGGGTCGGGGGCCGGGGAGGGACCAGGAAATACCCTTGAGAAGCCTCCCAGTGCTGCGGACCCAGGTTGATGAGCTCCACACCCCTCTGTCCTATTCTGAAATGCTGGTGGGGGGGCACCACATTCTAAACAGCCACATTTGGGGCCTGCCCTGTCCTTCCTCGATGGACCCCAATGGGAAAATAATGCCAGATATTTGCGTCCTCGTAGCCCTTGGAGAAGCCGACTTCAGGAGCCAGGGCGGTCTGTGTGTGTGTGTGTGTGTGTGTGTGTGTTTCTGGTCTGTGTGTCTGTGTAACCCCACTCTCTCCGTTCCTCGTATCTCTAAAATACACATGGTTGGGGGATGTCTTTTACTGTCCACGTTACTCATCCTGAACGGTAATGACGCTGAAGTCCCCGGTGGGCAGCGCGTGAAGTTCGCTGACAGAACGGCTGTGACCACTGAGCACAGAGGAGAGCAGACCAGATACTGTCGTCGGGGAGGGTATAAACCGTCAGCTTCATCAGGGGTCTCAGGTACGGGGTCTGGAAGTCCCCAGGGAGGCCGTTGGTTTCTGGGGATCAAGCGGTCACTTTCCTGGGCGCATATTTCCAGCCGCCGACCAGCTTGGTCCTCACTCCGCGTAAACTCATACTGTTGTCTCTGAGCCCTACTGCTCCCCAGCTGGGGGTTCCTCCCCGCCTCTCCCTCCCAGTGCCAGCTCTGCAAACTTGGGGTCCAGGGGTGGCTCTGGTCCGAACACTGTTGCTTGCCAAGTGCGATGATGCCGTCTTTTAAAAGAAGCAACAGGTTTTACATTGAAAAATGCATAGTTTGGGGTTGTTTGGCCACATCTGGCCCCCGTGGCAGCTCGTGGCCGGAGCCCTACGCACCTTCAGACGGGGACGTGCTTCCCACGTGCACACGGGTCCAGCCGCGCTGTCATAAACCTCAATATCGGAGCCCAAGTGTGAGATGCTGTTCCAGCTCTGCGCAAGTCTGGGAAGAACATCGGGAGCCCGCGAGGGCCGGACATTGGGCAGAGGGGCCAACGGAGCTGGCAAAGGCAAGAAGAGAGGAAATCACAGCATTCCCGTAAGTAGTGAGCAGATGTCAGAACAACAAATTCAAGGTGGGGAGGAAGAGGGTGAGGCGTGTTTCCGGAAGGCCACAGGGAGGACGCTTCAAGGTGATCAGAGGAAGAAGCTGAAGGGAGACCCACATAGCAGGGACCTGCGGAGAGGGTCGAGGCAGACAGACCTTCTGGCACTGGACAGCGATGTTCGAGGTTCTGACAGATGCTAACTGCACCTGGGAAGCCTCGGCCCTTACGACACCGGCTCACGTTTGAAGCTTCTGTGTCCGCCGTTCCCTCTGGCCTGAGACGCCGATCCAGTGATGGCCTGACGCGGGCCGATCGCACACGGGGACGTTAGGGAAATCCCTCTCCCACCCCCGCCCGTGGCGAGTCGAGGCCGACCTGACCGGCCTGTCAGGGGAAGACGAGTGCGTCCTGCCCGTGAGTACGCAAGGACGGAGACCGTGCAGAGCAGGTTTCTGTTGTTCCCGCAGCTTTCCTTCCGACCGTCACTCCCGAGACCGTTGCATTTCAGGACAGAATGGGCTTCCCGAGGCGTGTGGACCCGCAGAAGACGAGGGATGCGGACTCAGAAATCTTCCTGAGTTGATTTGGAAAGAGGCCATCCCCCACTCAGCAATGTCACACGCCGGCCTGGCGGGGGCACGGAAGGACGTCGGGTTCCCCCGTCCCTCCCGCCCTCCCTCTCCTCTCAGGGTACGGTTCCCCTTGACCACAAACCTGACCATTTTACTTCCCTGTCCTAGTATTTCCACAATCCTTGGACTGCACAGTGGGGGCGACGCTCCCCAGGGCGCTCGGAGCTGTACGCCGCGTGTTCGGACGGCCGCAGCGCCTGCTGGGAGCCAGCTTTCCGACGGGCTGGGGGTCCGGGGCAGGGCTCGAAGCTCGTATTTTCACTGAGGGCCGTGCTAAGGATGAGTACAAAATCATGATTATTTGGAAATGTATCAGTGCCAGATATTGCTGGGTTGTTTTTTTTTTTTAAGATTTATTTATTTTAGAGAAAAAGAGCAGGAGCAGGGGTCGGGACAGAGGGAGCGAATCGCAGGCAGGGTCCCGCTGAGCGTGGAGCTGACATGGGGCGGGGTCGCAGGCCCCTGAGGTCAGGACTCGAGCCGACAGCAGGAGTCAGACGCTCGGCCGCGATGCCAGCTGCCCCTTCCGGGTCTCGCTCGAACGGCGGCTTCCTTTGACGCCGGCTCCACCTGGGGACAGCGTCGCGAGTGCCCGCCCCGCTCCGGGCCCCGCCGGCACACCCCGCTCGCGGCCGCGTCTGCGGTGTCTGCCGCGGGCTGGGAAACCGGACCGCCGCGTGCAGACGCCGGTGTCTGCAGAGACGAGCCCCTGTGCTCCGGACCCACGCGTTCCGACTTCTGTTTTTCCAATTGATTTCCTGTTTCTTTCTTTCTTTTTCTTTTATTTTTTTTCGGTCTCCTCTTGTTACCTGTTCAGCCCAAGGGGCCAACGGCAACCGCACGCGAAGCCTTGACGGGAACGCATACCCTCGCGCGGCCTCCGACGCCCGGGGCCAGCAGCTCGGGCTTGAGGGACGGGCGTCGTGTCCGCCGGCGGGAAGTGCGTTTTCCTCAGCCCCTGACCTCTTCCGGTCACGCTTTCTATGGGGTCTTCAAAAATTCCCCGCACCAAGGCCCCTCGTTCTCTGATTAACAAGAAAGGACGGCGAGGAAATGGACAGGGAGAGGCCAAGGTGTGCAGGAAAACCAACGGGGTTCACGAGCCCTCGCCTGACTGCGGCCAGTGCCCTGCAGCTTCCGTCCACCGCGTGATGAGCGCGTCGTGATTCCTTATCCTCACCACGTCTCCAGAGAGCAGAGAAATAGCCGTGTTTCCACGTGGACGTCGAAGAAATATGTGAAAACCGCGCAAACCCCACTGGCCGGGCTGAGCCTTTGGGGTTCGCCTGAAGTCTAGAAACCAGATGTTTCATGATCCTGGTTCTTTCTCCCGGATCGAGTCGGCCCTGCACACTGTCCACTGAGACGCAGCTTCGGTAGGATAACGGGTGCTTCCAAACCCCGAGGCCAGGATGTCTGTCTGGGGAGCTGGACACCCCCGTTCCCTGGTCTCCAGAAAGCAGACTCCCGAGCCGATGGGAGCAGAAGGACATCGTCGGTGGGGGCTTCTGGGAAAGTGTTTCAACCGGGGGCGGGGGAGGGGGGAGGGCAACGCGCGGGACATCTTGTCGCTTTCCTCACCTCTGTGTATGTCGGATATGGTAAGACAGCAGTCACCTTCGGGTGACCGTGAGTCAAGTCCCAGGGGCTTCATCCCTGCTTCCCCTGAACTGCCCCACGAGGTCAGCAGCTCTGCTCTGGTCATTGCACGAGAAAAATCGTCCTTCTCCTGGTCGGTTTTCTGTTTCGTTATGAGCAGCGAAACACACGCCCCAAACGGCGTGCCTGGGAAACATCGTACAGACTGCAACCTCAGTGCATGTTCTGCCCATCAGGGAAATATTAATAATGCTTACATGCATGTATGCTTTCTATTTCCTGGAACTTTCCGAACCAAAAGCACACTTTCCAGTGGAGGTAAATCCCGCGGGAGCGTGTCGGGATTGTCTGAAAGCCGCTTGCCGTTCTAGTAAAGGATCGGGTCCACATAGGTCATTTTGTATTTACTAGTAGTCGCTTTTCGGAAGCCAGGGTGAATAGATGTAATTACTCTACATATTTCATTTAACCCAGTGTATCAGAGGTGTTACCGTTTAAATGTAACCAATATGAGAGTTTTCGCAGGATATACCGTGGAGGGATTTGGAAACTAGTCATCGTTTGGAAGCGAATCTGATAACAATCGCAGATCTCAGTGACCTCGTTCCGAGTATGAGCTCCCATCCCTCTCCTGAGGATTTTAGGTTCAGTCATAGTGACTTTGTTAAAAATCAAACGGAGAGCTTTCCTCAGTAATCCCGTGCACGTGCTCCACGTCGAAGCTTCTGGAGTGATTTATCTCCTAAAGACCTCCTGGGAGCCACGAGGCTTTCGTACATCCTTCTCGCTTACTTCCGCTGCCACACCATCAGCGCGGCCACCGTCCCCGCCCGCCCAGGCTGAACTCATTTCCCCACCCCGCGGACTAGTTCTGCTCCGTGCACCTGGCTCGGAGCCCCGGGAGCTCCGTCGTCTTCATCCCTCATGTCAAGCCTACGGCGGGAGGCGGTGTTTCCTCTCAGGTCCCACTTCTGTCCTTGCCACCACCGCCGCCCTAACCCAGTCTCCGCCCCGGCCCCGGACTGCCTCGGTGCTCATGTATCAGGCCCTGGTCCTGCCACGCCCTCCTTCACGGGGCAGCAGGATGAGCTCTTAGGAAACCCAAATCGGAAGCTGACAGTCCCCAGCTCACCGTCTCCCGTGGCTTGTAAACACACCCGGCGCGGGAGCTTGGCAAGGCTGCAAAGTCCTGCGTGATGTGGCCCCCACCTTCCGCGCTGGCCTCTCCTCGAACCCTCCCCTCTTCTGGGGTGCTCTGGCCCCTGCAGCCCCCATTGTGCCCCTGGACTTGCTGAGCTTGGTCCGGCTTGCCTTATTTTTATTTGCGTCCAGTTAGCAGCATGTAGGACATCGTCAGCTGCTGCCGTGATCTCTAGTTGCGTATAACATCCGGTGCTCGCATCACGTGCCGCCACCCGAAACCTCGGCCCCCTGTGCTCCCGAGGCCGAGCGCTCCCGGTGCAGAGGAGTCGCTCGGTGGCCACATTCTCTGAACCGCCGACTCCACTGTCTCTGGCCCCCTGTTTTCATTTTCTTCAAAGCCTCTATCACCTTCCAGAATGTTCTTACTTGTTAATGCACGTGCCTGTTCATTCTCCACGTCCCGCCCCCTGGCCCTTGGGGTGGAGATGCCTGGTTGGGAGGCTCCGGGCTGGTGTTCGGTGCCCGGTATCAGCCCACGGGGAGGGCTGCGATCCCACACTGGGGAGCATGGAGATTCGGGGTGCAGGGTGAGGAAGGAAAGCAGGGAAGGGGGAGGAAGAGCCGTCCCTTCAGTGGGAGGAGGCAGTGGCTCAGGACCCCGGAAGGACGCCGGGCCTGAGCCACTGCCTCCTCCCTCCATGTCGTGGGTCCACCTCCGTCAGAGCTGCTCTCCGCTGCCCCCGGGACCCAGGCTGGAGTGTGGTGCGCAGGAGACACGGCCCTCTGCCCGCCTGGCTGGCCTCAGCCGCACGGAGGGTGAGGGAGGCTGGCAGTGGGGCCAGACCACGGGAGGACAGGCGCCGGGCGGGGGGATGTGTGAGCCCACAGCACGCTGCTCCTCGGGGAGCCGTCCTGAAGGACGAGGCGACGCGGGCTGAGATGCCAGGACTCAGGCCCCCGCCAAGTGCCCGTGGGTCTCCAGGCTCTGACGCGGCTGCGCTCTCACCCGGTGGCCACGGGCAGGAGCGTGGGAGCCTCTTGGGGTAGAAAAGATTGCGGCATGCTTGGAGCAGGGCCTGAAAGTGGCTCTCCCCACTTTAGAGAAATGATGGCGAGGACGCGCGTTCTGCCCAGGAGCTCGTCTCCATAGCCTGGAAGCTACGAACCGTGAGCCTCAGGGCCGGCCCTCAGCAGCCCAGCGACAGGAAGCAGGAGCGAGTTCACCATTTTAACTGTTCGGAGTGTACGTCGGCAGCCCTCACCCCACACCGACCCCCGTGCCCGGGAGGCAGGCCCCTCTCTGTCCTCCCCCAGCCCTAGAACCCTCCATCTGCTTTCTGTGTCTGTGGACCTGCCCCTTCTAGATCTTTCTAGAAGGTGGTGCAAAGCCCACCTTCATAAAATGTCCATACCCAGATCTGTCTTTGACGGGGCCCCGCGGGGCTGGGCGGGCAGGAGGAGAGGCAGGAAGGAGGTGCTGGGCCATGTCCTCCCAGAAGCAGAGCTTGAAGCCGGCGGCGGGTCCTTGTCATCTCTCCGGGAGATGATCCCATTAACATCGGGAGGTGAGATGGGGAGGGAAGGAGGTGCGGCCCCGGCAGGTGCCCACTGCGGCCAGCGTGGGGGTTCGGTCCCTCTGGGGGCCCCTGGGAGACGGCAAAGGACTGTCCTCAGGGTTCTCTCTCCTGAGGTGAGGGCAGGGGCGCTCGTCCAGCAGCCCCGTCCACAGGTGCTGAGGGCCGCCGGGGACTGGAGCTCCCTGTGGCTCCGGCCAGCCCTGGAAGAAGGAAGCCGGAAGGACGGCGCTCACCTTAGTGCCGCCCGTGACCCGCCTGCTCCTGGGTGGTCAGGCCTGGAGCTCAGTGACAGGGGGTGGGTTTCGGTCACTCCTTCCTGAAGGTCGAGTTGTTCCTGATCTGGTTTCCATCCTGTCTCCAAGGTTGTCCAACTTGCGGTGAATGCCGCGATCTCCTTACCATCGTCCTGATGAGCGCAGTACGTGAGTCACGGGGGGCGAGCGGGACCCCGTCTGATGACCGGGGCAAAGCCGGGTGTCTCTAGGGTCAGCAGAGAACTTCAAGCACAAGAGGCGAGAGGCCACCGTCCGAGACCCTAAGCTCATGAGCAGAAGGCAGCTCAGGGGTGCTCGGTGAGAATTCCGAAGGAATCTGCTGGTTGTTGTGAATTCGGAGTTGAAAGGGCTGGTTGGAGCGGGCGGACGGCCTCGTGACCGTGTCCTCGGGGTAGAAGCTTCACGGGGACGTGTGGCACCCGCAGCCCTCTCAGGAGCCCCGCCCCCGGCGATTACAGCAGATGCTCTCCGGTGGGTTTAGACACGGCACAGCCGTCCGACTCTCCTACCCCCGAGCCGCGCCCAGCACTCGTCCTGTCATTACAGAAGCCAGGGGGGTGCGTGGCTCTGAGGATAGACTCCGGACACCCAGATTAATCACGCCGAACACTTTGCCTCCTGCCCCGAGCCCCGCTGAGCACACGACCCACGTCAGTGCTGATTGCCCTGTCCTGGAACCTCGTCTCTCGGATGGAGGGACCCAAGACATAGAGACTCGTGCGGGGGTCATTTCCAGACTCCGCGCTGGTCCCCAGCAGTCGAGTCATGTTGGTCCGCTGGGGCCTGTGGTCTGGACGAGTATGTGAGTGTGCGGACAGTCTCCTGCTGGTCTTGGTCTTCTCTGACTGCAGCCCGAGCTGGTTCCTGTGGCCTGTGAGCGCAGAGCCTGGCTTGCCCTGCCGTCGTGCGTCCTACCCCTCCCGCACCGTCCCTGCCTCGCCCACACGGGGTTACAGGGTCCCGGCACCGTCTGGGCTCGCTTTCGGGGCAAGCTTCCCCAGGCCAGGCCCCTGTTCTCTATATTGCTCTCTCCCCGTGAATCAAGAACAGTGTCTTCATTTTTGTAATCCCTTTGGCAAATGCCCAGGGAGCTCTCGCCACGGGTCAGGCGCTGCGAGGAACGTTGGGGACGAGGTGTCGAATGCTGAGCCCTCGAGCCGCCGCACGACTGGGGGAAAGTGGACTCACACACGACGCGCTGTAGGCAGGCTTGACCGGGATGACGTCCCAGGGGACATGGATAGATGCGCCCAGGGCAGAAGAGAGCGGTTCCCTCCGGCTGTAAGGGGCCAGGAAGAGGCCGCTGGAGGGGTCGGCGTACGGCGGGTGTTGAAGGGGGCCGCGCTGCCCGCCGCGAGGTTGTCGGTGGGTTTGAGCCGCGGCCGGGGAGGTGGCAGAGGAAACGCAGAGGCATCTTCTAGTGTGGGGTGCGGAGAGGCCATCCCAGGAACGCGGGGGCACGCACGGACTCGCAGGCCCTGGGAGCCCCGACAGCCAGATTCGGAGCCTGGACTTTGTGTTGTAAGCCTCAAGGAGGACCCGACGTGATGTTCTGAGCCACCGGACGGCAAAACCGGCCACACGCATCTCATTGGGAGTAAACTGACTGGGGTCCCTGGTCCGTGGACGGCCTGGCGCTTCCTCAGCTCCCGTACTCCGTTCCAGGGAGGTCGGCGTGAACGAGGGACAGGATTCCTGAGCGCCGGGATGAGGCCGTCCACGCATCGGCCCCGTGCACGGCACGAGACGACACTCGACGGCGGCTCATCCCGTCCACGTCCTTCTGGCCATGCCAAGCACGCGTCTGCAGAAGGGGCCAGCGTGCGCTCTGGCCACGGCAGGATCGTGGGGTGAGGAAGGAGCATCACGTCGGGTCCCCAGGGATTCCCGGTCGCCGCTCCCCATGGCCCCAGGCAAGTGGCTTCCATCTCCTTGGCTGCCTCCCACGACCTGAGGTTCTGTGAGCTTTAGACCCACCGATGTAAGACACTTCGCATCACCCACCGGGCATGAAGTGCGTCTTATCTGCCCTTGAAAATAAGCCTCCCAGGGGGTTTGTCCCCTGGCTTTGTCAGCAGATCCGCCAAAACAAAGGGAAGTTTCCTTAGAGATCCGGACTCCCTTGGAGGGTTTCCAAGTCTCCATCCCTCCAACAGGGGAGAACAAATGTGAGTCTGTGACCCTGGACGGCGTCCGAGGCCAGCATCCTGCCTTCTCCTGCCGCTGCTTCCTGGCCCGCTGTCCTTACCCAGCATCAGAGGCCTGGTCCTGTCTCCTCCATGGACGTGTGCAGGGCCCTCTCCGGACCTCCGGAACCCCTCCTGGAAGCATTAGGGACGCCTCTGCTCCAACGGAATGTGACGGCCCAGTCTGCGCGTGAGACGGACTCAGAGGCGCTGTGGCCTGGTGGGGCTCCGGACAGGAAGCTGCCCGGCACGGGAACAGGGGCGCCCCTCCCCCGCCCCCGCCAGCCTGTGGACCCCGCGTCCAGCCCGTGAGCGCGGACTCCCGGGGGAATGAGTCACTCGGGCTTCCTGCCTGCGTCTGAGCCGAGCTGCGGGCCTCACACTCTCCTTCTCGCCCATACCGCCTCTGTGGGAGTTTCCTAAGTCTCCCTTGAACGTCGAAAGCTGAGAACCGGCTCCTCTGCCTGTGATCCGGCTGTGATCTGTGTTTCTAGATGCAGCAGGGCCAGCCGGTCCACCTGCTGCCCGCGGCGCGGGGAGAGCGACGGGGCGGAGGAGAATCGTAGCGGGTGGGGACCCGGGTTACTTCACACGGTGCAGCTCGGCGCCGATGGCGGGGGCCGGCCGGTGATGGGGAAACAGACACTGCCCTTGGAACGGCCCCCATCTTCGGGCTTCCCTCTCCATCACCCCCTGAGTCAGCCTCGGAACACAGAGATGCCGTCTGTTGGGGGCTGAATCGTGTCACCCCAAAGAGACGTTGAAGTCCTCACCCCCGAGTGCCTCCGAAGATGAGCTGCTTTGGACAGAGGCTCACTGCGGACGCACTCAGTTAAGACGAGGTCGCCCTGGAGTAGCGCCGGCCCATAACCCAGTCTGGCCGGTGACCCCACGACAGGGGGAGACGTGGACACAGGCACACGTGAGGGGCGATGCCGTGGGGTGGTGGAGGCAGGGACAGGAGCTGTGCCCAGCTGGGCTGCCAGGGGCCCTTCCCAGAAGCCGAGGGCAAGGTGGGGCACAGAGCGTCCCCACAACCCTGGGGGAGCGTGGCCTTGCCGACCCCCTGGCTTCAAATGCTTTGGCTTCCGGACCCCGAGACAATACATTTCTCTTGTTTCCAGCCCCCGGCATGTGGCACTTTGTTCGGAACAGCCCCGGGAAGGAACCCTATGCCCTTCTCCCTCCTTCCCCTCCAGCCCCCGCGTCCTGCTCCCAGCTCAGGACCCTACCTGAGCTCTGGGTCCCCCCCCCATCCCACCTTCTCAGAGACGCTGGTCCTCGAATCAGGTCCCCAACCCTCCGCCCCTTCAACTCGCCCCCCTCCCCCGCAGCACGTGGAAGTGCTCCAGCCGCACCCCTCCCCCAGCCGTCTCCCCACCCCCGACCCGCCTGGACCCGGGCTCTCTCCTCTCGCCCCGTTTCAAGACGACATCTTGAGAAGAAGCAGACGCGTGTGGCCTCTTCCTCACCCCGTTCACTGGCGGACCACCGGGATCCGGCTCCCGTGTCCCCCCCTTCTTAGTCCTCAGCAAGTCCTCGCTGGCGTCCAGGTCGCAGCCCCTCCCTCCCTCCCCGATCTCGCAGAGCGACCTGCCCGCAGCGCACTTCCCTTCCCAGCGGGGCTCTTGTGGTTTCCTTCCTTCGCCCGCAGTGCTGGGTTCGTTCGTTCTGGCTCCGTGTAGGTCTCCCTCCCTCGGCTCCCAGCATCGCTACGTTTTGTCTCTCTAAATGCCCCCCACGGGCCAGGCAGAGCGGTCCACACGCGGATTCTGGGCGCCAAGGAGTTAACCAAGGTGGCCGGAGCCGGTGAGGACACTGCAGGGAGCCTGTGTCTTCACGGTCCTTGGAAGACGGTCCAGAGGGCGTGTGCCAAGGTCACGAGCCAGCGGTGCCCTTGTCTGCCTCGCCATGGTGCCGTTCACCCAGTAACTCTCGGATGGATGCCTCCCGCTTGTGAAACGCGTTGACGGGGTAGTGAGGCAGGTCCTCAGTGACGACCCAAAATGAGACAGGGACACAGCTCCTGTTGGTGGCCACTGGTGTAAGGTAAGCCCCGGTGGCTTGAAGAGGGGTTAAGAGTGAACACGGCCGGGATTTCGTCCTTGACTGTCCCCTTGCCGACAAGTCTGAGTGCGTGCATGTGCACACACACACACACGTGCACATACACACACACGGCCCAGCCTATACCCTTGTGATTCAGCTGTCACCCGTGACCCCGGCTCCCACGCTGGGGCCTCGGTGTCAACACTGGGCTGATGTTTGCTCCTTGAAGTAGAGCCTCCTGGTCCCGTGGGCTCGGGCAGTGCCGCTGCAGGGTCTCCTGAAGCCCCCGCTCTGCCCCAGGACGAGGACAGAGTCTCGGACGCAGAATACGGTCTTCTCCTGCTGCTCCCGCGGTCTCTCTTCAGAAGGTGCAAGAAATGATGTCCCGTGGAGAACAAATTCCTGCCCAGACTTGTCCCCTGCGGCCAGCGGTACGTCCAATTGTGTAGATTTCTGCGGAACCCTCAGGGTGCGTGTGTTGGAAACCAGCCTCTCTGGCCTCCGGGGCGCGATCCCTGTGCCCAGAATCACTCTCCTAGTTACCAGAGACCCAGAGCCAACATCTGTCCTCCGGCTTTCCCCTCCTCTCTGGGTCTAATGCAATCGGGCTTCCTCCAATCTGATTAACAGTCTCGGTTCTCTCTCCTGGATGCGTGTGTGAGTTCCGTTCTTTCTTCGTCTCCCTCCTGGACAAACGCGGTGGCTTCCCGAGTGACTTCCTTCCCTCCAGACTCTCCTTTCTCAAATCTGCTTGTCACATCTGCATCAGGACGCAGAGCAAGTCCCCGTTTGCCCAACACCCTTCCCTTCCACGAGTCCCGCTTGCCTGGGGGCTAACCCCCCCACTCCCCCCACCCCCGTCACGGGCTGCAGCGCCCCCCCCCCCACGCAGGCTTCGGCCATCCTGAACTTCACGCGCTCCCTCCTGCACGGGGCCTCAGCTGTCTTCGTTCCTCCTTGACTGTCCACCCCCCCCCCCGGCTCTCACGATGCCGCCAAGGGGTCTGGGGAGGCTTAGCTGTGGGCCCCGTCCCCCGTCAGGTCTGGGTGCCCCCCCCAGGCTTGTCCTTCCCACCAGCTCCGCACAGTCATGACCGCACACCATGACTCATGTTCGTCTCGAGGCCGACTTTGAGGCCCTGGAAACCAGGAGCCACGTCTCAAGTTCTCCTTGCGGGCTGCACACGGGCGCCCCCGAGGGAGTCAGCCAAGGACACGGGGACCCGCTCCGCACGCACGGTGCTTTCGTGCCGATGACGTCGTGGGCACTGTCCCTGGCGACCCTCGCCTTCTAAATAAAATCTGGTCTTTTGAGCTGAACACAGGAAAAAGGATGGCGTTTCTACAGAGCTTAGGGGAGGTGGGTATCTGCCACGGATCGCCCCGGTGGAACCCCCTTAGCTGCCTGCGAGACCCGCTGCTCACCGTTTCCTCAGACGAGAGCCCCCGTTGAAGAGCATCACCAGCCAACGCACGCTCCCCTTTTCCGTCAAAAGCTCCAGCCGCGTGTCTGGCTGGGGTTCCCGCGGCAGTTCTGCTGGCGGAGTCGCGGGACAGGTGAAGGCTGGCGAAACGGTGACGTTGAGCTGACGCGAAGGAAGTCACCCTGCTGTATTTCAGTCCGGAGCTGAGTCTTCAGGAGTCCGAGCTGTGATCACAGTTCAGACTCCCAAAGACTCAGCTCCAGACTGAAATCATTGAGCTCGATTCAGCGCAACGACACTTTGATTAAGGGTCCGCTCTGCACCGTGTACGGACCCTTGGAGGGGCTGGGGGAGAAGGAAGGGCTGAGATGTGGCTCCTGCCCTCTGCAGCTCACCGTCTACCGGGGAGGCAGAAATGACAAGCCGGTCTAGATCGTGGAGGGAAGCAAGGGGGTGTGCGGAGAGCCAAGTCCTGTGAAGGGTTCCACGAACCCATCTGAGGGTTCTGCACGGTGCAGGGTAACACGCAGGGGAACCAGGGGTGCGGGAGCCCCTTTAAAGCCCATCTCAAGGACACAGGTAGGAGCAGGAGAGCACCCAGAGAGAGGGACCATTAGCACCCCACCCCAGGGCCGTGGCCGCCCTTAGAATCTTGGGGTGTCGGGCGCCTCTGAGGTTGGTACGGGGCTGCCCACTGCACGAAGCCTCCCCTGCCCCCTCCCCACGCTTCCCTTCCTGCAGCTCCCACGTCTCCGTGTCCTATGGACGAACCACGTCCGCGGCGCTCGGAACACGGTTCTCCCGGAGATACGGAGCGGCTGCGGCGGCAGCAAGCAGCTGCCCACAGGGGCTGTGAGGCACGTGTGCCTATTTGCTCACACCTGTGAGCTTAACTGTGGCCGGAGAAGGGCAAACCCGTCCCCAAAGGGCTTCGTGTTCTGTTAAACGAGACGGAAGTGAAACACGGTGAAAGTGGGAAGGGAATTCCCGCTTCCTCTGAATGACTGCAGGAAGCGGTCACCGGGGAAGCTTTTCCTGAGTCCCCAGGAAGAGGCAGATCAGCCCCGCGGGCTCCGTAGCAAGAGCCGTGTTGACGCCTGGCCCCGTATGGAATTCAGATGAAAGCACCACAGAGCTCTGAGATCTGGGTCCGAAAGTCCCCAAATACTCTGACTTTCCCCGTGATGATGATTCTGTGCTCCTGTTTGGAAATAGCCACGTTCTTTAAACAACAACAACATTGTTTCTCGGTTCTTCATTTCCCTACCTTGCCGGTCTGCGTCGTTGGCTGCGGGAGAGCCGGTCCCTCCGGGTGGGCTTGGCGGGGCGTCCACAGTGCGTCTCACTAACCTTCGCTGGGGGGAGACTCTCTTCTTGGCCAAAGTCTGTCTGTGCGTCTCCCAGACCAGACGGTGACCCCGTCCAGGCCAGGAACTGTGGTCCTTCCAGAGACCGGGTGCCGGGTGCCGGGTGCAGGTCCCGGCTCGTGGTGGGGGAGGGCTGTTTGCTGAGTGAGCGTCTTTGGTCACACGCAGTCTTGATGGTCAGGCAAGTGGATAACCCGGCAGCCGAGGCCAGCAGGAAGGAAGACGAGTGTGGACGGTATGGGATGGAGCCCCGAGGCCCGTCCCTGCCGTGAGGAACCCCCGGAGGCAGACACGAGCTTGGGGCTGAGCTAGACGGAGCTCTGGCCGGCACTGCCATCCATCTGCGGAGGGTCCTACGGGACACAGATATGTGTTTCTGGGCAGGTGGACGAGTTAGAGAAAACCTAGCTCTGGAAGTCCCAGGCTCAGCCTCCTTGCCCCTTCCAGCCCAACAACACCCAGCAGAGGGAACCGAGGCCCCAGCTGGGAGGGGCAAAGAAGGGAAGGGGAGGGTCAGGGAAGGATTCTGAGCGGAGGGACCTGGGCGAGCCCAATGCTCTCCTAAACCTCTGGCCATGAGATTAAATCTAGATCCTTCTTCCAGGGGGAGCTGTGGCTCCTGACCCTGACATGGCCCAGCCTCTAGCTCGGGGCCCTGCACGCCCGGGTCACGGACACTGGAGCTGCCTGGTGCCTGGAGGAAGGAGGTCTGCGTCCTGTTTCTTGGCTTGCGTCTTTGGAGACGGGCTCACACAGACCCATGTCCAGCGTCCTTGCCCCGGTCTCACTGGCTGTCACAGACAGAAAGGGGACAAACGTCCTATCCCTTGTCCTGGGACGGGACGGCAGGTGCTGACCAAGCTAGGAGGCCAGGGGCAGAGTCTTGCCTCGCGGAGCAAGTCGAGAGCCCGGAAACGTGGAGCAGCTCTTTTCAGCCGTGGGCGGCCTGCAAGCTCACATCCCAGATAGCAGATCTTGCACATGACCCAACACTGAATCTATCAGGACAGGAACTGTGGGCTTATTTCTAAAGCCTCCACTAACACTGCTTTCGCTCAGGGGGAAGAAAACAAAAGGGCCGTGTGGCAGACGCAGCAGAGAATCGCGGTCCCGAGTCAGCATTGTCTTTGAGCAAAACATTCCGTCCTTCCTGCAGGTGCGGTGGGGGAGGGGAGGGGCGCCCAGGGCCATCGCGCGGCCTCTCAGCCGGGCGGGTGACCCGCACCTTCTGAAGCACCGTTCGGAGGGCGCCCTTGACCCCGCACCTTGACCTGACAGGTGCGGAGGCCCTCGGGAGACCCCGCTCTGCTGCCCTGCAGCCTGGCCTGGCGTCCAGGCGTCTGTGCGTCCGTGTGAGTCACGCCTCCCCAGGGGGGCGGCCACCGGCTCAGGTGCCGGTCCCGGCCGTGGGGGCCGCTGCCAGAGACGCTGCCCGGCCTGGTGCCCGTGTGAGTGAGCAGGCCGGGGGACGATGCCGTCAGGTAACCTCGCAGTAACGGCTCTGCGGAGCATGCGACCCCCGACTTGAGAGGTTGGTGTGGAGCTGCTTCTTGGGAGGTGATGTTACTCCCCAGGAAATCTGCTCTTCCCTGTTTCCTTTGTTTCTCTTTTAAGCCATGCTTGCAGTTTCCGCCTGCGCACCTACAGGAATTCCAAGCAGCTACTGCTCCCCAGAGACGGGGCCATTATTCTCGTTTGGAATGGGGGGGGGATGAATATTTCAAACCGCATATTTGCAGGCAATCAGTGAGTGAGATGTTTGATTGTTTGTTTTCCACATCTTTAAGATGTCATCTGCCTGCTCTGACTGGGAAGGGCCCTTCCCACGGCGTCTTCAGAGAGCCTCTCTGTGCAGCTGATGCTGAGATCTTCATCCCGTGGGGGAGGAAACCGGGACAGCCGGGGTCCCCGCCATCACGCGGCCGGGCCTCTGGGCAGCAGCCCACGGCCTCGCCCGGTTCCTGCCCCATTCCGGCCGTCAGCCCACCTCTCCCAGAGTCTGCCTCCCGCTTTCCCGGCCTCGAGTTGGACGCTGGGAATACAGAGGCGAGAGCACAGTGTTCACCTTGGAGGACTTCGCAGTCAGCCTGGCGATCCAGAATGTCAAGTCAACATCTAAGAAAACTGAGGCTCGATTTTTAAACTGAAACTGCGGCGGTGTGATTCTCCGAGCCGTCCGGCGCGCCCGTTCCGTAAGGGACAGCAGAGCTACCAAGGCAGGGAGGACACTAGCCCCTCTGTTAAGTGTCCCAGGCTTGCTGCCAAGGGGCACAGTCGACCCAGCTCTGTCCTGGCTCCCTTCGTGGCAGAGCAGGGGTAACTCCTCAGTCAAGGGCAGCATCAAGGACCTAAAACTCAGGCGGGTTCTGGGCTGTGGGGGTGATGACGGGTCCGCCCAGGTCAAAGCCGAGATGCTTATGCTTCCTGGGAAGCCTCCATATCGCCCGGGGCGGGGGCGGCTGGGAACATGCCTGCTACCCCCGGCCGCAGGTGCGTGTGTGTGGAGGTGAGGGAAGGCGCAGGGGGCATCTCTGGGAGGCTGGCTGGGGTTCCACCTGCCGCACGCATCCCATCCCCGTTCCCTCCCGGCGACCGCTGCCTCTGCCGGAGAGAAACGTGATCCATGGCACCTTCACGGAGGGTCTGCCACCATGGGGGTTTGTGGTAGGGGAGAGGGACTGAGCTCAGTGGGGAGGGCGACAGGGACCAGGGAGCAGGTGGCCAGTGGACAGAAGTCCCTAAGAGGAAGAATTGGGAGGGGATTCTGCTAATTAAATGACAGGACTTCTGCTGAAGGCAGCCCTGGGTGATGGGGGTCCAGGGTGGGGATGAGAAATGTGGTCCGATATCAGGGTGGGGGGATTCTCCTCACGCGAAGCCTGCAGGACTGGAACGAAGAGAGCAGGGACAGCCCTAGGTCGGGGCTTGTCGTAAAGAGGACGCAGAGGAACGTGTCCTGGTTCAAAGCGGGTCGGGGGCATCTCTGTCACATCCCCGGCCCTTGCCTCTCCTGGGGGAGCCCGCAGACCCACACCTTCTCCTTCCCTTACCTCTGTTCTCCCTTCTCAGATCTCCCTCCTGTTTCTCCGTGTTTCTCCTCGAGGAATCTAGAACAGTCTCCGTGTCTGACTTTGGTTTCTGGAGGGAAGTCGGAAAGACAGGCAGGCTCTCCTCCCCCAGGCAGTGAGCAGAAGCCAGCCCTCCGCAGGGGTGGAGGGAGGGGCACGAGGGACGGGAGATGCTCCAAGACCCGGACACACAGGAAACCCCGGATGAAAGGCTGAGGTGTTGTCCTGCGACCCCCAAATGTGGACGGGTCACGCCTCGATGTGGGAGATGGAGGAGTGCCCAGGAGTGCCCAGGAGTGCCCAGGAGTGCCCAGGAGTGCCCAGGACCGAGACGCAGCAGGAAGACCAACAGCAGGTCCCTCGTAGGCGGGCGGCAGAGGAGCGATCCCCCCTCCCCTCCTGCTCTCTCTCCAGGGGACATGAACCCCAGGGGGCTTCAAAGCCAGACGCTGTGGGGACCTTGCCCTCAGGTGGCATTCTTACAAGTTGGAGTGGCTGACGTGGGCTGTGAACCCTTCGCCGCTCGGGGGAAGCTGTGGGATCGGCGTGCCCTCCTGACTGTGGGCTGTACCAGGGGCGGGCTTTGGGACCAGAGTGCTCTCAGCCTTTCCTGCCCACTTTGATGCGTTTCCCTCCCATTTACCCAATGGGAAGGGATGGCCCTGCCAGTTTGGGGATTTTTTTTTCAGAGATTTGGTGTGTCCTGGGAGGAGGTGGGTTCAGGATCCTCCCAGTATGCATCTCAAACCAGAACTTGGAGCGATTCCACCTTGACATTCAGGAAACTGAACCCTTTCTCCTCGTATGCTAGCCTTCTCCAGTGGCCTCCGGTTGAATTTCCTCGTTTTCTTCTGAAGTTCTTCAGTGCACTTGTTACGTTCGTGATGAACGATGGCCAACACTACTGTGAGCCTTCTCTTGACCTGGTCTGAAAGGCACAGTCTCTTCTTGGTTCCCGACAACAAGCCTTTGAGGAAAGGACCGCTATTAGGATCATTGTACTGAAGTGTGTGATGTTCAGTGAGAAGGTCCAAGGTTCCAGACCTCAGAGGTGGCTCTCCAAGCTGACGTATCTAGCTCTGTCTCTTATGTCCCACCGAGATGAACAAGACGTATCCCCTACCCCAGCTCATGGTCCCACGGTGATAGGATGCTTTTTGTTTCCACAGTGTGCTTGTTGTTTCTATTTCCTTATGGGTCAGTTTTGGTAACTGTTTTCATTGACAATTGTCTTAAAACTCATGGCCTGGGGAGTCTTACGATGCATCGACAAGCCATCGGGGCTGCTGTGGGACAGAGACTGTCCCTGGGGGCTCAGTAGAAGGGTTTTTGGTGGCCCTTGGGGTACGCCTTTAAATCACCTATATTCCTTTTTTTAAAGATCTGTTCGTCCATTTTAATGAGAGAGTGCACACGCAAGCAGGGGTGGGGACAGAGGGAGGGCGAGAGTCTCAAGCAGATCCCCCTGCTAAGCAGGGAGCCTAATGTGAGACTCGATCTCAGGACCCTGGGACCATGACCTGCACTGAAGGCAGAGGCTTAACTGACTGAACCACGAGGGGGTCCCCAAAGCATTTTTGATCCAAATCAAAACTATTGGTTTTTGATAGATTTAAAAGTGTTATTCTGGGGTGCCTGGGAGGCTCAACCATTAAGCAGCTGCCTTCAGCTCAGGTCATGACCTTGGGATCCTGGGATGGGGTCCTGCCATCGGGCTCCCTGCTCAGTGGGAAGCCTGCTTCTCCTTCCCCCACTCCCCCTGCTTGTGTTCCCTCTCTTGCTGTGTCTCTCTCTGTCAAATAAAAAAATGTTTAAAGTGTTATCCTTTCCTTTTTTCCTTATCTGTAATTAGATATTCGTGCCTAGTCCTAAATTCGGAGGATCACCTTTTTTTCCTGGTTAGATAAGTGTTGCCTAGTTTACGAGAGCAAGGAGAAAAAACAGCCTCTGGATGAACTTACCAACTTTCCTTTAAAAAAACCAAACTGATTATTCATTGTATTCAAATTATTCTTTCCTCCTCTTTTCCGTAGTGTTTTCCCCTCTGCCACTCATATATGAAGTTAAGTACTCAATTTTTCTTTATTCCTTAGTAATAAATACACTTTGTATAATGACTTTGTTTTCATTATTGCTGAGGTATTGAAATGTAACATTCTCATTTTGTTTTTCTAAACATTTCATAATTGCTACTTATTTTATTTTAATTCTAGTATAATCACAGTGTTATAATTGCTATAATTTTTTCTTTTACCTTTAGTTACTAGGATTCTGCTTTCTAAAGATTTTCAAGTCATTGGATTTAAAAAAATATTTTATTAGGTTTGGAAAATGAGCCCACATGGTTTCTACTTTGGTGAATTTCTTATTAAAATTTTCTTTGTGGGGCGCCTGGGTGGCTCAGTGGGTTAAACCTCTGCCTTCGGCTCAGGTCATGATCTCAGGGTCCTGGGATCGAGCCCCGCATCGGGCTCTCTGCTCGGCGGGGAGCCTGCTGACCCTCTCTCTCTCTGCTCTGCCTCTCTGCCTGCTTGTGATCTCCGTCTGTCAAAATAAATAAATTTTTAAAATCTTTAAAAAATTTTTTTTCTTTATAGTCCAACACAGACCGCGTCTAACACTGAGAAAAAAAGTTGCAAGGTTTACAGAAGCCAGATTGTAATATAAATGTGTAAAATTTTATTTTTCTAAATGTGTTAAATTTTATTGTTAGTTTAATTAAACGTTCTTGTTTCTCGTGTCTTTGTCATCTTTGAGGCCGAGGGAAGCGTAGCGGTGCCCCTCACTGCTCTTCTTTCATTTCTTCCTTTTTTCTCAAACACACAAGCTGCGAGGATGTTTGTTAACAGTGCAGCTCGCTCGAGGCTCAGACCTCCGTAAAAGGCATTTCACAAGCAAAATTCCTATTCCTGCTGTCTCCGCTGTTTTACCCTGGAATGCTGCCGCTTTTTGGTGTGGATCCTGCAATCCCTGTTTTTCTTCACATTTTCCTGATTATCTTTGCCCAGCCTTGACTTGAGCATCTTAGCAACTCTCTCTCTCTTTTTTTTTAGGTTTTATTTATATATTTGAGAGAGAGAGAGAGAGAGAGAGAGAGTGCATGCCTGCAAGGGGGGGGGAGCGCCGAGAGGCAGGGGCAGAGAATCCCCCGCAGACCCCTTGCTGAGCGCGGGGCCCAACCCAGGGCTTGATCTCGCCACCGTGAGATCAGGACCTGAGCTGAAACCAAGAGTCAGAGGCTCCAATGACTGAGCCCCCCAGGTGCCCCTTAGGAGCTCTTTCTAAGATTATCGGGGTTCCCTGGCTCCCAGGAGCTTTGTTGTTGATGTTAGTACACAAAGTTTGCTCACTTTCCAGTGGGAATTACAGCCGCGACAGCTGCCCCGCGGGGGGGGGGGGGGAGTTCCCCGCGGATCGCGTGTATCAGATTCTTACGGGCGCGTTCCTATGAACCCCAAAGCAGCAGGACCGTGAGGTCCATACTTTTCTGTTGAATTAAGTTTTCCCTTGTTGCGCTTTGCACCCTAGGTTGCCTCGTCAGCTAATGAAGTTTGAATTTAAATAAGCGAAAAACATACAACCACCTGTGAGGTTATTTGTGAACATTGTCCCATCGAGGGGGGATCGCTCCTGCCTGAATGCTGGCGTCCCCCTCAGATTCACAGCTTGACACCCCGATCTCCTCATGCAGGTGTTTGGAGCCCCATGAATGGGATCAGTGACCCTGCACAGGAGACCCCACAGGGCCACTTACCCGTCCCCACATGAGGACACAGCAGGAAGGTGCCTGTCTGTGAACCAGGAAAGGGGTCCCCACCGGACATGGCATCTGCTGGCCCCTCGAGTTCGGATTTCTAGTCTCCAGGACCATGAGCAATCAATGTTTTAGTCCACCCGGCCCAGCTTCCCAGAGGGACCAAGACAGGATGAGGCCAGAACTCCCCAGACACTCTAAGTTATCAGTTAGGGGACCTGTCTAACAAGTGGCAAGTCCCTAGTGTCCGAGGGGCCTCCTGGCATCACGGTTCAGAGCAAGGTTGGCTGCCAGCACCTGCGTGTGCTCCTCTGCTCAAGGCAATGCATCTCGGACTAGGACTCAGCCTCCACCTGCGCGCGCTCCTCTGTGAAATGGGCGTCCGGGCAGCTCCCCTCCTCAGGGGACGACTGAGCATGCGGGTTTGCATGAGCGCGTAAATGCCCGGCAGGGGCAGGTGCAGGGTGACGTGACCGCGGCCAGCTGTCCCTCACGCTCCCCTTCCTCTTCCCCACCAGCTCTTGCCCAGAGCCGCACACACACAGTCATCTGAATTAATTCAGCTGCACACAAGAGGCATTTTTCAGAGCAGCTGCTACTGTCCGGTGCCGCGTTACTGCTTGCTGGAGGGTCCAGAGTCATGGCGGGACATGGACGTGTAAACACAGGGTGCTGTGCGTAGGACTTGACAACAAACTCAAAATAGTAAAATCATCCTTCTAAAGCAGCGTCGTGCATGGGAGAGCCACACAGAGAACGGGCAGCTACATTGCAAGGACGGGGGTGGGGGGGCTCTGCAGGAGGAGGGGTGCCCGTGGACGGACTCTGGGCTGCGTGGTCGGACCTGGATTTGCAGGAGGGCGACAGCACGCGGGGAGGCCCGGGGCAGGTCCAGGCCACCTCACGCCCTCTACCTGTAAGCGTCTCTCCAGGAAACGCTCCTGCCTCTTCCTGGAAAGCCCAGCTGAAGCCTCATCTTCCCCAGGAAGCCTGTCCCAGTCTGTCCCAGCGGCTCACCTGCTCTGTCCCTGCTCTGTGTAGAGCCCCGTGCGGAGCGAGCGAGTGTCGGGAGCTCAGACAGACCGGACAGACTGTCCTGCAGCCCGTCTCCCCCCGAGCACACACCTGTAGGCGCCCGCCCCCTCCCCCTCCCCAGCCGCGCAGTGCGGGATGCAGGCCGTGTCAGGTGCACCGGGACGATGGCCCATCACTCAATCAAATAAATAATGCAGGGTCCCACCACCCTGGTCATGAGAGCCCGTTTCCCACCAAAACCCCCTTTAGTCTTTGGAAGGAGTGATTTGTCTTTTGGGGGCTCACAATCCACACTCCCCTTCAGGAATCTGAGGGAGCAGAAGGGACCTGGCTCGTGCTTACAAACCGGCTGGGGACAAAAGGGAAAGGGAGCGGAAACCTGGCGGAGGCGGCCCTCACTGCCGGGATGTCAAAGCCACCGGAGTCAAGCCCATCCATCTCGTTTTATTGTAAGAGTCCGCGTCGGCCTGCGAAGGCGGCCGGAAATTGATGGATGCGTTTCCCTGCCTTCACCCAGCACCCCGGCTGCCTGGGAAACCAGACCTCAGAGGAACAGGGAGAGGAAATTAAAACGCCTTTCCAGGTTTTTCAGTAACGGCTGGTGTGTGGGGGGGGCGTCTGGGGGCTCTGGGTGCCAGCTCGCTTATGCTTAGTTTTTACCACGTTTTTATAAGCAAATCCGTACTGAGCCATCACGGTTAAGTCTTCAGGGATGCAGTGAACCGGTCCACAGACCAGCTGCGCCTTAACCGGACCGCGTCCCTGCCCAGCACACTCTGCGCCGGGGGACAGATGTGTGGGCATCCTGTGCCCTCATGGGGGCAGGAGCCTATGGGGGAGACAGACAGACCAGAACCCAAATTCCACGTCCCAGCAATGTGGCTGATAAGGCTGTTTCCCCCGAATATCTCCCCCGGTTTGCATGTGGTTTTTGTTACTTTTGAAGAGCATAGCAGCAATTCCAGTTTTTAACCGACCTTATCCTTTATGGGTCCCCCCCCGAATCATTGGTTACATGTGCATTTCTATTGCCTTTTAATTATTTGTGATCAAATTTTTTGAAATCTCAAATCCAACCAAAATTCACTGCAGCATTTGATGCGTGTGAATGACACGCCTTCCTCTCCTAAGTGACTTTGACTTTGCAAACGTTACACAAAACCCCTCTCTCTGTGGTTTTTGTAGCTCTTTTGTTTGTTACCCAGAACAGTGACACACACGCAACATTGTGTAGCGGGTTTTCTCTCGTGGCAAAGCTGGAGGCTTGTTTCCTTGTTCACCTGCCACGCATCTCAGCCACGGGCAGGGGCAGCAAGTCCTCGGCCTCCCTTCTGCTCTTGTGTGTTTCTCCTATTTATGATTTATTTTTGAACCCCCTTTCAGGCTATAGATTTATTTAGGTAAACCGATACCTTTATGATATCACCGGATATAACATTCAGGGAAGTCGTATGTTTTTTGCCTTACTCAGATTTTTTTAAATTGGTCCAAACGTTTGATATTTTCTTGATAAAGATCACTCTCACAGAATGTTGATAAGCATATGATAATTTGTGTGTTTTCTATGATTTAGATGGGATTTCTTTTAAAATCTATTCTTTTAAATCTATATTTTGGTTAATTATTGCCAGTGTCAGTTTTCTTTTATATGGTCAATGTTGCACACTTAAAAAATTAATTCTGGGACACCTGGAGGGTCAGTCGGTGACGTGTCTGCCTTCGGCTCAGGTCAGGATCCAGGGGTCCTGGGATTGAGTCCTGCATCGAGCTCCCTGCTCAGTAGGCAGCCTGCTTCTCCCTCTACCTTTCACCCTGGCTTATGATCTTTCTCTTTCTCTCAAATAAATAAATAAATAAAATCTTTTTTAAAAAAGTAAATAAACACACTTACTACCACTATGTGCTCTGCGGATGGTCACCATGGCAAAATGGGAGTTACACAGGTTTTATTGAAATTAAGATAATGAGTCCCCTTATCCCGTATCCCACTCTCATGCCCCCGTAAGGCTACCAGAGAACATTTTCATGAATTTCTTCTTACATGTTTACAAACATACATATGGAACTATGAGAAATTTAAGGTGTTTTGTGTTTTCTAAAATATCCATTCAAAGTAACGTTCTGCATGAAACATTCAGCAACTTCACATTTATTAACATTGTTTGCCTGTGTCTGTGTTTAAATTGCTGAATAGATACAATGTCATCCTATTAAGATACATTGTATTCACTCGTTTTATTGGTGGCTGTGGAGGTGCTTCTCAATTTTGTTTGTTTCCAACAGTCCAGTAGGGTGGCCATTTGCCGATAGAACATGTGCCAAAGATTCTCTGAAGTGTTTGTGGGGGCCGAGCTGCGGGGTCACGGTGACGGCGGGCAGTTATCCTGAGTCGTGTCCGTTTGCTCGGAACGCCGCCACGAGAGCCACACATCTGCAGGACGGCGTGCGGGCGCCGGTCTCCCCGCGGCCCACCAAACCTGCTGCTGACGCGAACATTTGTTGCCTCTCTGAGGGGTGTGACATGCTGTCTCGTTTTTATTTTAATTTGCTTTTCCTTGGTTACTAATGAGCTGAAGTGTAGTTTCATGCTTTTATGAGTCTGGGCACTCTCCTCCCTCCCTTGTTTGCTTGTTTTTTTAATTTTAGGTGGTTTTTGTTGTTATTTTTATTTCCCCCTTTTTTCTCTTCATTCTCTTGGTTTTCCCTTTCGGCTTTTCCCTAGTATTGTTTAATTTCCTTTTTCTCTTGATGTGATTTTCTCTTCCAGGAGTGTTAAGTTCATTCCTACCTCCCATTCTCTCTCCTCCTGTCTACCTCTCTCATGGTTGTAATTTCCTCTTTGTCTTATTTTTAGCTTCTGTATCTCTGAGTTTTTTCTTTATAAGATGTATTATGAATTTTTAACTAACTTCTTTGTGATCTCAAAATATTACCTATAAACATTGACTTTTGTGCGTTTATATTTTATGACTTAGTATGTGATTATTTTTTTGCTTTTTCCTCAAAAAGAAGTAAAATTTCTGTTGTGTAGCCTTCTGGCTGTGTGATAGTTTGTTACGGCAGCCTGGTGAAACAAGGGTAAACACTTAGTCTGTGCCGAGAACTGTACGAACACCTATGACATGTTCCTGTCCCATTTTGTGAATGAGGAAATTGAGTCTGAAGGGAAGTGAAAATGGCTTGCGCTAGATCAACAGCTTGAAACCGGTGATACTAGAAATTAAAATCTGTTTTGACAAGTGCTGCCAAGGATGGAGAGAAAGGGGAACTCTCATGTACTGTTGGTGGGAATGCAAGCTGGAGCAGACACTCTGGAGAACAGTCTGGAGGTTCCTCAAAAAGTTGAAAGTAGAGCTACCCTACGGCCCAGCAATCGCACTACTGGGTATTTACCCAAAGGATACAAAAATACATGTGCACCCCGATGTTTATAGCAGCAATGTCCACAATAGCCCAAGTATGGAAATAACCCCAGTATCGATCAACAAAGGAATGGATACAGAAGATGTGGTATTGATATCTGTACACTTAAAAAATGCCTATCTGTATCTATCTATAATGGAATATTACTCAGCCATAAAAAAGAATGGAATCTTACCAACATGGAGAACATGGATGGTCTGTAGAGTATTATGCAAAGTGAAATAAGTCAGAAAGACAGATACCATATGATCTCACTCATATGTGGAATTTAAGATAGGAAACAAATGATCATGTGATAAAAAGACAGAGAGACAAGCCAATAAACAGACTCTTAACTCTAGAGGACACGCTGCTGGTGACCAGAGGGGAGCTGGGCAGGGGACGGGGGAAACAAGGTATGGAGATTAAAGAGGACACTTGTCCTGATGAGCACTGTGTGATGTGTGAAAGTGCTAAATCACTATATTGTACACTGAAACTAATGTTACACCGTATGTTAATGTCACTGGAATGAAATTAAAGTGAAATCTGTTTCCAAATTACATGCTTTTCCCTCTATATCCTGCCTCCTAAGAAATTGGAAGAAATTCAGATTCTGGTTCCTTTAAGTGCAATCTGCTTTCACTTCTCTGCAAAGCGTGGAGCATTATTTCATTTGCTCATGCTGTTCATGCAACATAAGTCATGCTGTTCCACATATCAGTTTTTCAGGCTGTTCCCTGCACCACTGCATGCTCTCCCACATCAGTTTCATGCTGTTTCATGTGTCAGCTCTTCATGCTGTTCCCTGCACCAGGTCATGCTGTTTCATGTGTCAGTTGTTCATGCTGTTCCATGGAACGGTTCATGCTGTTCCATATGTCAGTTGGCCGACCCCTTTGAACCCACTTCCTGTAAACATCAAGGAAAGCATGAGCCCCGCACCCTGTGGCTCTGGTTTTGGAGTGCCTCCCCCCCCCACACACACATATGTCTCACCCCACATCTGGCTCACGGCCGACACTCTTCAGATCCCAGTCTTGGCTCCATCCGTGCTGGGAGCCATTTCTGATCCCTACCCTTGCCCTCCCAGCACCCTGCATTCCCTCTCTCCCCCTCCTCCCTTTCTCTCCCTTCATTTCTCAAGCGAGGAATACTGTGCCTCCTTTAGTAATTATCCCAAACAGTCTCCACCCCAATCTGCAAACTGTGTGGCGGTCTGGACTGTTCCTCCTTTCGGGGCGCACAGAGCCTGGCACGGGGCGGGAACCCCCCAGGTTGTTGAACAAGGGGCTGATGGAACGAATGAACACAAGGAGCCTCCTTCCCCAGACTTACTTGGGGGATATGCCCAGTCCCGCCGTGGGCAGAGCCCTCTTGCAGTAGCAGGAGTTGGATCTCCAAATGTCACCTCCAGAAGGTGGAGAACGAGCAGCACCACACTGGGGTCCTCAGGCCTGGACTGGAGACACAGCTCTCCCTCCTTCCCCACTGCATGAGAAACCCAAACACTCTGGGCCCCCCTGTCCTCACGAGGAAAAGGAGGACATGGGCTGGTCTTGTCTGGGGCTCCCACTTCCTGCGATTCTGTGCCTTTGCTGTACCCAGTGCCTCCCGCTACAGGCAACCACGGCAACCACTGTGATAGAGCAAGGGCCATGGAAGTTCTAGGAGGACTAGCTCAACCGCACGTTGCAGACCACAGCCTGGGGGCCTGAGGTTCCGAGCGCATGGGGCTGCGGGCAGGGGCCAGCTCCCGGTGCCAGAATCGAGGGGAAGAGGAGGCCAGAGCCTCAGCCAGATCCGAAGGCTAAAGCAAGGATGATGCAGGCCAGCCTCTGGAGTTTTGGGGCCCCAGGCTTCCCTCACTCAATTGCTCCCCACCCCGACCCCGTCCAGGCCGAGTCAGTGCCGGAGCGCCCGCGGCCGTCCCACTGTGATGCAGTGTGCCGGCCACCTCGAAAGATTGTCTCCTGCGCAGACACGGAGGTGTGGCCTAGACAGAATGATTCTGCCTCGGAAGGGAAGCCTCGCAAATCCTTGAGTCTCGCAAACATGGGCTCATTAGGAGGTACAATGGCTAATGAATTTAATGCGGGTGATTGCGACTTCATGCACACCAACAAGACAATCTGAAGTTCTGATACGCATCAGTGGCTCTAGATCTCCTGGGAGTCTCCCGGAGTGAGACGTCCTCTGTGCTCTAATACAAGAGATTGGTTTTCAGAGCAAAGGCGGTCTTTGAGTCCTTGCCTCGTCCACAGCAAAGCCATATGGTCACCTTCCCATGGCTCTCCCCTAACCACAGGTAAGAGCAAGAGCCCACTGGCAGGGAGGAAAGCGCCTCACACCGATACAGAAGAGGGATGTCCGGAGGCAAGTGCGCTGAAGTCGGGAGCCGGCTTGGAACACGGCGTGTCGGCTTAGGAAGCTGCAGCCTGTCCTAAGGCACTGGGAGCCCCGGGCTTAGAGCCTGGATTAAGGCAGTGATCTGGGGCCATCCGTGGACCCCTCGAGTAGGAGGGAGGGCATGAATGAGAGCCTCAGAACCCCTGGGGCTAACCGAGGAGTGCAGGCAGCCGGGGGCGCTGTTGGGAGGGGCACCCACAGCCAAGTCACACTTCACCAGAATGGTGTAGCCCCGGGGAGGCCTCTTAGCCATGTGCCTGTCATCACTGATCACACCCTGAGCAGATGGGCGGCGGGGATCTGGGACACGGATGTGTCATTTGACCTGTTCCGGGGACTGTCATGTGTGAGCCAGTTTCTCTGGTCTCCCAAAAAGTCCGACTGCCTAGCCGCAGCAGGCCCGTGCCTCTGTGAGCCAATAACCGGCAGGAGCTACGGGGCTGTTCTCCTGTTCGGATGGTCAGGGGTCCCTGCTCTTTGCGGCCCCACACTCCCGCCGTCACTCGCTGCGGCCACCTTGCTGGTCCTGGTGGGCATCTGACTTTCCTTCTGTTCCACCTGGGCACGTGCCATGCCTGGCAGTGAGGTCCGCAGGGGCACAGCGTGGTCCCCTGCTGCACGGGAGTCTGCTGGACACAACCGCCTTCCTCGCTCACTCGATAAACTGAGCCGTTCTGGGCTGGGCTCCATGCCTGTGCTGGGAACCAAAAGGTGGGGACATGGAAGACCCCGTTGTGTTCTTAAGAGTGTACAGTCTTGGGCGTCGAGGGGGCGTGTGAACAGATGATTGAAACCCAAAGTGATTGCCGTCAGAGCCCAGAAGTTGTGGGTAGGAAGTGATTAACCCCTGATGTGCCCGCCTGGTTGGCCAGAGTCTGGTCAGCCGTGTTCCGCCCGCAGTCCTGGGGATGCACACCTGGCCAGAAGCCAGGTTCCTTCCTTTGGAGGAAGAGCTCCCTCATTGGTCCAGCAGGATGAAAGCCGCGGAACATAGCCACAAAATGTTGGCCCATATACAGAGTACGCGCTGTCCCAGAGCTTTAGAGACAAAGGCTGGGGTTTCGTGTGCATCTGGAGCAAATCATGAGGGCAGATGAAGACGCGAACAGAAGAGTTCAAGGGCAAGGTCAGAAGCGGGAGCAGAACGCAGCAGGCAGGTGAGAGTGTCGCGGACTGCACGGCCGGCTCCCGGCTCCCACCTGGCTCCCAGGGTCGGTTTCCGTAATTTAGGGACTGCAGGGCTTTGGTGGCAGGGCCGGTGCGTACACTCCACAAAACGTGTGTGAAGCTCACGGAGAGGTGCCTGGCTCCCGGCTCCCGGCTCCCGGCTCCCGGCTCCCGGCCGCGGCTCTGCCCCGTGGTCTCTCGCCCTCTCCTCTCCGTGCTCACGAGGAAGCTGCCAAACCGGGTCCCGGCCAGCTCGTGGCTGGGACATTGCAGCACCACGGACAGCGCCCACGCCCGCGTCTGCCTCCCGTAACACGGGCCTTGGGATCCTGACACGTGCCCGCCTTGACAACAATTAGCAGAAAAGCCAGAGAGGTGGAATCCATCCTCGGGCCAGCCCGTCAACGACGAAGTGTCCTCTCCTCAGTTTCCCCATGCATGACCACACCGCGCAGGGACGGGGTCCGTGTGAACGAGCACACGGCTCCCACCGGCTCAGCCTGCCAGCGCTTCCCGCTCTGCGTCTCTCGTACTATTAAAGCAGATATCAAGTGCCATTAGCATCCCCTCGAAAGCACAACAGCGTGCTCAGCCTTGGAGAAAGGTTGTGTAATTAACTCGAGCTCACTGGACAGAAGGCACGAAGCACGAGACCGCGGAGCCACCAGAGGAAGGACCGTCAGCAGCGCCTTCTTCGATGTTTGTAATTAGGGTTTGGCTCCGGCCGGCCTCCCGTGTGCCCAGCACTTCCCCCCAAGCTGCAGATGGGTCCCCACGTCATGCTGCAACAGGCTGGACATGGGAGCTGTGGCTGTCCCCGTTCCCACCAGAGAAAGTCGTGACAGCCCAAGGTCACAGAGTTAGTACACAAAGTCTCCAGGAGCCTACAAGATGAGTGACTGGCACGTTTGACTCACTTTGGGGGCCCGCCTCCCCCAAATCTATTTGGGAATCATAGTCTCTGTGACTATTACCAAGAATCGCCTGGAATGGAGGTTAGGGGTGAACGGGGGGAGGAAGGCGGGAACGCGTTTGGAAATTAGAAGCCTACATGGTAAGTGTCACCGAACCACCAAAGGGAATCACATTTCTCTTCACTTGGATCTGAAAAGCCTCGCCAAGGTTTTCAATACATTTATTTTCTTGTGGTTTTGTTGGACCGGATAATTTTTGCCCTAAACCTCCTTTGCTGCCTGGAAAATATTCTCTGTTCTTGAAGCCTGCACTCAGGCACTGCCTTCTTCAGGAAGCCCTCCCAGGTTGCCCCTTTCATTTTCTTCTCTGCCCCAGTCTCTGTCGGAACACTCCCCTCACACATAACTATGCCCGGAGGTCCTCCCGGGCCACAGCCACGGCCTACTGTGCCCCATGCCCCTTGCCCTGCAGGGGAGGGGGTTGTCAGAGACCCCCACCTACAGTGCATGAAGCCGTCAATTCTGGGCTCCTGAGCCAGACCATGGGCCTAAACCCAGGAGACATTAGTCAGCCTCAGGGAAACCCATGTCCTTCTGAACCAGAACCAGAACCAGAGCACAGGGGGAGCCCCGAGCTGTCAACCCCGGGGCCTCATCCCTGAATGTGTCATCTTCCTGAGCAGCAGGGGAGAAACTCACATCACTTGGGGCCTGTTCTGGTGACTTGGTTCCATCTCCCTCAGACCGCAGGGGAGGGCACACACTGGGTGTTAGTTATTGGAACAGGTCAAGCCAGAACAGAAGACAGAAGACAGGAGCTGGGGGAGGAAGGAACCCCACAGCCGAGGTCTCCGTTCCCTCACCGACATCTGTATGAAGGTCAGCAAGGAGTCCCAGAGCACAAAGACCCAGGCAGACATGGACCATCTTGGAGACAGAGACGAGGTACGAGTAGAGGGCACCATCAGAGCACCTCAGCCAGCCTCAGGGGCTGGCTGAGGTGCTCCCTGGCTGACTGCCGGTGCCACTGCCTGTCCCGGCCCGTGGGCTTTCAGGGTGGGCAGAGCGCCTGGGGTTAGTGCCCGTCCCCCCAGGAGCCTTCTTAAGGGACCCAGGCTGTGGGGTGCAAGCCCCTTGCCCCATGCCCCTCCGGACAGCGCTCCCACTTGTGTCTGCCACAGCTCTGGGGCTCTCTTTCAGGGCCAGTCACCCCTGAACCCCAGCCCTTGCGCCTGCGGACACCCGTCACCTGAGTCACCCTCCCTGTGTCACGTCCCCACTGAAACCACCTCCAAGAGGTGATTTCGCGGCTCCCTTCCAGTCTGACTTGGGGAAGCCCGAGCCAGCACGTGGGCAGGACGCTGGGCGATGGCAACACTGGTCACTCGCCCTGGGCCTTGTCCGCACCGCCGGAGGACGCTCCCAGACGCCCAGTGTCAGCCACGCCGCTGGCTCGGGCCCCACATGCTGGCCGGCGCTCTTACCCGCCACCGGCAAGACTTCAGTTCCCCGAGTTTCTGAGAGAGATTGGCGATCCCGAAGGCCAGGACGCTGTGTAGACGTGTGCTTTCTCATTCGCACTTGGCCTTCTATATTTAAACACTCGTCTCCCAAGGCTGCCGGAGGGGACGGCTCGGAACTGATCTCAGCTGCTTTGAGCTGTGGCGCCGCCGGCAGGGCTGGCTCTGGGTGGAGTCAGGATCTAGGTCCTTGTCTGGTTCTCTTGTTGAAGAATTGCTCCGATACACTGTCCCAATCCTTCTAGGTGTATCTCTAAGGCCTGGGATCATTTTAAAGTCTTCATGTAACATTTATTAGTTCTATTTGCCTTTTTTTTTTTTTAAGATTTTATGTATTTATTTGACAGAGAGAAATCACAAGTAGATGGAGAGGCAGGCAGAGAGAGAGGAGGAAGCAGGCTCCCCGCTGAGCAGAGAGCCCGATGCGGGGCTCGATCCCAGGACCCTGAGATCATGACCTGAGCCGAAGGCAGAGGCTTAACCTACTGAGCCACCCAAGTGCCCCAGTTCTATTTGCCTTTATTAGCAGAGAAGAAACCTAAAAACACACCCTCTGCTACCCACAGGGTGAGGGCTCTTCAGGGACCCCGGGCCACTCAGGCCAACACCAACAGGGCCCCGGGACACGTCCCCTCCTGCCACCCAACTCCCTCCACCTCCTCCTGGCTGGAGGGTAGGGTTGGAGTTGTTCAAACAAATGTAATATTTGCTAATTAGTTTCGAATTCAAAAAATCCATGTTGATCACAGACGTACCCTAAACCTTAGCCGAGAAGGCAGAGGTTTAGAGAGAATTCACTCGAGCCTCTTACTCCCTACCCCTGGGTACTCCGACGTCCTCCTGCTTTCTGACAGTTCCCAGGGGCATAAACCCTCCATTAAACCCAGCTCTGGTTTCCTGCTTTTCCTCAGACTGACAAGGTTCCCTTCTACTTCGAGTTGTCTAAATGTTTCAACATAAACAGATACCGAATTCCATCAAATGCTTTTTCTGCATGTATTTGGAATGACCCTATCCAAAGGTCACATGACTTCTCCTTTATTAAAGTGGGGATTCTACTGATTGACTTTTGAATGTCAGATCAGCCGTGCATTACTGGAATAAAAAATGCTTCTTGTGTACATCACTGAATTTGGATTGCCATGTTTTATTGAGGATTTTTGTTCTAATATCCCCAAAGAGACTGGCTTATATTTCATTTTTCTGGAAAGGCTCCCCTCAGGTTTTCTATCCCATTTTAACCAGCCTCACAAAGTAGGCTGGAATTCTTTGGACCCAGGCTTGGATTCGCTTTCTGCAAAGTCTTCTGTTTCTTTTGAGTCGTTTTACATGAATTGGGTTTTCCAGGAATTTGTCCATTTCGAGTGTTTAAACTTATTGCCGCCACATTCTTCAAATGACATTTTGGGATTTTTCTTAGTGTTTGTGGGATCTTTTGGGATGTCCCCTTTCTCATCCCTGATTCTGGTACCATGTGTTCTCACCTTCCACCTAGAAGAGTTTTTCCGTGGGGTCAAGGGCGTCTCAGTTATCTCTGCTGTGTAACAAAATGTCCTGTCTCCATGGCCTGAACTACAGCTTCTGTGTGCAGGAATGGATTCTGGGGATGGCCTAGCCATGGTTTTGGCTCAGGATGTCATCTGAAATCAGTCATCCGAAAGCCCGACCGGGGCTGGAGGGTTTGCCTCCCAGTGAGTTCACTCGCATGCCTGGCACGTTAGTGCTGCCTGTTAGCCGGAGGTCCCCGTTCCCAGAAGCCTCCGTTCTGTACCATGTGAGCCTCCGGTGGGGCTGCTGGAGTGTCTTCACAACACGCAGCTGCTTCCCCCAGAGGGGGAGCAAAGCCCCTGATAGGCTGGTCTGGACACCCCCCATCGGCACGTGCCCTACGCTTCTCGTTAGAAGACCCTCAGCAGTCAACACGCGGCCACACTCAAAGGGGGCAGAGCCGGGCTCCCCCTGTGTGAAGATTGTCGAAGATCCGTGGACACATTTTAAAGCCACGTCAAGGGTTACCAATTGTGTTCATCTTTCCAAAAACCCATTACTTGGCCTTGTTGTCTCCATTATAGGTCTGTCCTTTCTTTCACTATCCCCTCCCCCTCCCGCATCCTCCTACGTGGCCAACTCCCTGCATCAAGTTCATCCTCTTGGACCCGGATGTGTGTCCTGTACTCCTTTGAATGTTTGGGGAAAAAACAAAGGAAAGAGACAGGTGACACACAAAGCCCACTCTTCACTCACACACTCGCACACTTACTCACACTCACACACGCACACATTCTGTTGATTTGTTGACAGCTCAGGAGGGTCACAGGCTCCCTGAAGCTCGTCACTGGTCGACCTCAGCCTGCACAGTGTGGTTGCCGCGTCGGTCGAATGTGAGCTCTCAGCGGTGTTTCTCTGAAGTGCGGCCCTGACTCGGGCAGTCGCTCTCACCATGCCCTGCTGACGCTGAAGCCCGGACTCCTGCTCCAGCGGGCCCACACCAGGGAGTCGGCCCCGGGGCCCTGGCCCCAGAGCGTCCCCATTCCATCCGGGGCCAGAGCCATAACCTTGGCCTGCCCGGTCCTCCACGTGGGCTGCAGCCTGGCATTTTGCCCAGTGGCTGCCTGGATGCTGCCAGGAAACATTTCTGAGAAAGGTCACGGCTCAAGGTCACTCTGTACCTTCAGGGCATCAACACGAGGACTTCAGCGGCCAGACGGCCGTGACCACTTTGAAAGTGCAGCTTTGGGCTCTGTACTGGGACCGACATTCACCTTCTATAACCATCACTTGTCTTTGGGGTCTGAGTGATCCCAGTTCCCTCTGCTTTCTTGTGGTTGAGCGCCCACAGCCACAAAAATGGTCTGTGCAGGCGGGAAGCTTGGCTGGAGGACCTGCTGTTCTTTTTCTTTAACAAAAAAAAAAAGGTAAAAATAAACCAAAAAATTTATTTATTTATTTGGCAGAGAGAGACACAGCGAGAGAGGGAACACAAGCGGGGGAGTGGGAGAGGGAGAAGTAGGCTGCCCACTGAGCAGGGAGCCCAATGTAGGGCTCGATCCCAGGACCCCAGGATCATGACCTGAGCTGGAGGCAGAGGCTTAACCCACTGAGCCACCCCGGCGTCTGGAACTGCTGTCCTTGTGTCATTAGGTTGTCTTTGGAAAATATCAGACTTGTGAGTTTTTCATCTCTTTCACTCCTACGTTAAATTTCCTGGCAGCCATTCCACCACCAGAGCTCCAGGAAGGGAGGGCACTGGCCTCTAGAAGTCCAGGGTATTGGGGCTGTCCCCCTCCGACGAGAGGAGGTGGAAAGGCTCTTGTTCCCGCCCGAGAGAACTGTGGGAGGAAAAAGACAGAGGCTGAGAAGCAAGTAGGGTGTGTCCCAACTCTCTCTCGATCCCCCTGGAAACAAGGAGGTCGCCTTTACTGCCCCAGGGGGGTTCCTCAGCTCCTGGAGGGCAAGGACAGTGTCTTCCCAGCATTTCCTGGTCCCCCTCCAAGATCACAGAAGCTGACGGTGTTGGCTGGAGGCTCTACGGGGCCACAGGGGGGCTGTTGCTGCACTGTGGTCGGGGGCGCTGTGGCTCTGCACTGTATGTCCAGGAACCCGCTGGGTGTCAGCGCTGGACGTCAGGGGACGTGGCCCCAGAGAGGGTTGGATTGGACTCAAGGCAGTAGAACTTCTGAACCCAGACAAAGGCCTTCCGACTCTGATACCATAAGTTTCTGTCACCAGAGAGCTAGAAGAGCGGGGAGGGACCAAGGAGGGGGACTGTGTGGATCCCAGGCCTTTCCTGTCACCCTTAGGTCACACGAGCCACCTCTGCCCGACACTCCGGCGCCATCTCGGGCATGAGCGACGTGAAAGGGACACAGAACATGGAGCCTTTCTCCAGCAGGTCCTGAAATCTCTGACGAGGCTGTTTTGAATGATGAGATCAGATTGCATTTCCTTACTGCAATGGTGGTTCTGAGAGAGAAGCCGTGTTTTCTCTGTGACTCCGTCGCTTACGAGTTTGTAAGTCTGCACGGGACGATGGGCAAGGATGCCGCTGGAGCGTCCAGAAGAAAGGCCGGGGCGGGGGCTGGTCGGAGCTGACCCGTCCTCCTGGTTCGTCCCCACAGGAATCGGCCTCAGCGGTGGGGAGAGATCTGTGGAGAGGAGATTCCCTCCATGGGAGGATAATGACCTCGAGAGAGCACTCACCCGGCTCCGCCCCGGACAAGTCACTGTGAAGTCCCCACACCCAGTCCCTCCCGACGCCCTCCTCCCCTGCAGAGCTGGGATCTGGGAGATGCTTCTGGCTTGGGCTGGGGCTCTGACAGGGCAGGTCCAGAAGCTTTCCTGGCTTCTGGGCTATCAGCGGGGATTGGGACACATGCTCCCCTGGGGTTGCAGAGGGAGCTGGTAAAGGCAAAGGGACCGAAAAGTGCAGGTTCCAGGCTCCCCCAGCTTCCGAATACCTCCCTGCTCCCGGGGCTGTTGGTGACCGACTTCAGGCACAGCCACGCGCCCCTGTTTCTCTGCACCGGGGAGACCCCGGGGTAAGAAAGTGTTCAAACGCAGCCTCAAAGCCAGGCTTTATGGAACATTCTGGAAAACACGTACAAACCTGAAGCTTAAAGTGAGCTTCCTGTTCCCACGTCCAGCTGGAAGTGATCGGCCGTTCCTGCTGCAGCTGGCCGCGGGGCTGATGTTAGCCCACACGGCTCCTTTGCCGAATGACACGTTTGGCTCTCCGTTGTGGACCAAACAGCCCCTCCTGGGCAGACGCAGTCGCCAAACCACCCCCTGTGGGTGGGCAAGGAGCTGGCCCCCACGGTCTCCCACTGGCGTCGCCCCAGGAGCAGGGCTGCCAGCTCCCCACTGTGTCCTTCCTGCCCCGCGGAGCTCTGGTGCGGGCCACGGCGGACCACGGCAGCCGGGTCGGCAGAGAGGTCTGAACCCAGACAAACCCAGGACGCCTGCACGTGGTGGTCTGCAGCAACCCCGTCTTCCTGCGGGGACACGGAGCCCTCAAGAGGAGCCACGAGCCCGTTCCTGGGAGGACTGATAGCAGAGCCGTAGCTGGAGCTCGCTGCCCCTCCCCCGGGCCACCGCGGGCCGCCACACGAGAGGAACCAGACGTCCACAGGAACAAGAGGGACAGGGGATGACCCGGGGGGCTCCAGGCCTCCTCTGGAGCCCAGCCAGGGACGAAACGCAGGTTGGCATCAGGGATCAGTGGGAACAAGATCCTGGCTCTGGCGCTTCCCCTTGGGAGTGCCAGGGGACTCCCCTATCGCCACCTGCGGGGTCGATGGAGCCCTTCTGCGGCTGGCCTGGGACGGGGGCGGGCAGCTCCCTGGCCCGTCTTTGAGGAAGGAGAACCAGGCAAGACGCAGGTTTCTCTCCCTTGCTCCCCCTCCACTTCGGCCCCCCTCCCTACTCCCCCCGTCTCCGAGGCAGAGGGAAGCGGACTCCCAGCTCCGAATCAGGTGTGCCAAAGCCTCGCCCTAATGAGGCCCCGGGAGACCCGTGAAGTGGTGTTTTGCTTTCCCGGTTCCTCCGCCCCACGGAGCTCTTTATTACCGTTCAAGCCGCCGTCCCAAATACGCGTTTCCTCCCCAACTCTGCCCCCTGCTCCAACCCCAGAGCTGCCTACCCAGCCCCCCAGTCCGGGGCTCAAATGCCCACGGGGCCGTGCAGTGGGGTCCTCTCATGTGCTTGAGGCCTGGCTCAAAGGCCCCAGAAGAAATAACTCCCGCACCATGGGTCCTCGGAATACAGCCGTGTGGCCCTCAGGGTGGACGCTGGACCCCCAGTTTGGGCTCAGACTGGGTGAGGCCTCAGTGACAAAGCCCCTGTGAGGCACCCACACTGCGGGGGACCCTGCTCCGCCCCCCCCCCCCACCGCGGCCCGTGAAAGGGAGCAAACAAGAGAGCCCCATTTACAGATGGGAAAAGTGAGGCTGAACAAGGTCTCACACAGGTGAATGGCTGAGCCCAGGCTTGACTGTGGGGTAAGGACAGAGCAGCATCCGTTCCGCTCAGCCCGGCGGCGAGCCAATGCGGGGCAGGCTGGCCAGAGCCCCAGACCGCTCCGCCGAAGCACAGCAGGACGAAGCCGGGCACGGCGTTCGCTCCGGCCTGGGGCAGACACTGCTCAGGCTAACGGAAGGCTTCTGCGCCCTGACCGGATTGATGGTTTAGGGATTGTTTAGGCGGCATTGGCCAACCCAGATGCCACGGCCGTATTCTGTCTCCCAAAAAGACATTGAAGTCCCAACCCCTGGTGCCTGGAACGTGACCTTATTTGGAAATAGGGTCTTTGCGGATGATTAGGTAAAGGTGAGGCCGTTGGGGGGGCCCCTAATCCAGCATGGCTGGTATTCATACCAGCCCCTGGGACAGGGGGACACACAAGCCTGGGAACGTGAGTACGGAGGTGAGGGTCACGCCCCTGCCGGGCGGGGAGCACCGGAGTTTGCCGGCAAACCACCGGAAGCCAGAAGCCAGGCAGGAGCAGACCCCCACCGCCCTCGAGGGACCCCTCCCCGAAGAGAGCTTGGTTTGGGGCTTCAGCTTCCAAAACGGTGACACAGGACATTGCTGGTGTTGACGCCCCTCCTGTGTGGCCTGAAGACACGAATATGTCACAGCTCCCCCACGTGTGACCCTCTCAGCCCCTTAGTCATGCCCGGACGAAGCCCCGCTGCCACCGCCCAGCTCGAAGGGACCAGCGTCACTGTTTGGGGCCAGGAGAGGCCAGAAAGTCCTCGGGTGCACCCCAGGACTGACCTTGCCAAGTGAGGTCAGTGTGAGCAGTGGGGTTCCTGGGTACAAGGAGCCGGACGCGGCCCTGGTCGGCTGCACCCTCCAGCGGGGCGAGGACGGTGGTTGTGTCCTGTGCTGTTCCAGGGACAATTAGCATCCGGAGATTGGATTCATAATGGGCCACTCATTTTCTCTGCCTGTCACCGATGTCTGGGGGAGAATTAGAATTCTTAACCCTCCCTGCTCTAAGTGAAGGCATATTAAACTGTTTTGACAGCTTGGAAACGCTGTTGCGGGTTCCTGATGAGTTCTCACGTCAGGACGAATTTGCAGCCTTGCTTTTGCAGCGGACGAGGTCCCGTCCCTTCTTCTCGAGCTGGGGTTGCAGATGATCCGGCTTCCGGCTCCTTCCGTGTCTACAACCGAAGGGGTGGCCTGTGGGGATGGTCCCCATGAGCCCGGGTGCGAGGTCTCAGGTCCAGAACCCCTGGGCCTCTAGGAGCCCTCTTATTTTTGCTCAGGGAACCAACAGTGAGCTCTCGACCAAACACCGTGCACACGCGGCCTTCGCTGGTCTGCAAGGAACCCTTGAGAACACACGCTCCTGGCTCGGACCCGCTGTGGGCTGAACCTGGGGCGGGCAGCGCGAGAATGCGGCGGGGGAGACCGTATCGCTGCCCGGGGTACACCCCGCTCAGCCTTCCGTGGACCGTCTCCCCGGGGCCAGGTACCCACGCTTTCCTGAGTTTCCTCTGGCTCCTCAATATTGTGGGGGGGGGTGGCAAGAGAAACCTTAGAGGGTCTCTGCAAAGAGTAAGTGAAATGCTATGTAGAACAGGTCTTCCTCCATGCCTTCCGCGCGGCGTCCGTGAGGACAGGACTTCCTCCTCCTCCCTCGTCCCGCTCCCTGTCTTCAGCCGGAGAAGGTCTACAGGGCTCTCCCGGAAACACCGCTGACCACACACCTGATTCTACAAGTTTGAGAAGCTGCATTTGTCTTTATCATTATGCATTGATTTGAGACAGAGACAGAGACAGAGAGAGCATGGGGGGGGAGGTGAGGGAGAAGCCAGCTCCCCGCGGAGCAGGGTCCCGGTGTGGGGCTCGGTTCCAGGACCCTGGGATCATGACCTGAGCTGAGAACAAGAGTCAGACACTCAAGCGACTGAGCCGCAGGACGCCCCAATACCAGCATCAGTGACGAGGTCCTTTACGGCGTCTCCCCGTCCCAGAGTCCTGCGGGCCCGTGTCGCTCCGCGCACATCTCCCAGCACCCCGGCCACCTGTCAGGCCTCCGTCAGCCACGGGAGGCTGGCGCCCGGGCCAGCGGACGGCACAGCTCCAGATGTCCTCGCGACTCCCCAGGAACTTCCCCCGTCCCAGCTTGTCCCCAGCCGCCTCCTGCTGGTCTCCGCCCCCTGCCGGCGCCAGAGCGGCTCAGCCCGCCCGAGGACGCTGGGAGGGACGTGAGCAGTCCGGGCATGGCAGTGAGGTCAGCCACTCTGTCCACACGCGCAGTCGGGCAGCCAGGCCTTGGCCGCGGGGCTCCAACACTCCCCGTCCCCTCCCCCATCACGCCGCTGAGCAAGTGTTCCTGGCGGTGACGTCGCTGTGAGCCCAGGGCTCCCGTGGCTTCTCACCCCACAGACAGGCTCAGGGTCTGTGTCCCCCGGGTGCCCTCGGCGGCCCTGCTCAGAGGCCCCCATCCTCCTGCGGGGGGAGACCTGTGTTTGGACTCAGCTACGTCCCCTAACACGCTTGTTAGGGGCCCTAACCCTCCAAGTCCGCAGAAGGGGATGCACTTGGAGATCGGGCTTCTCCAAGGGGATGGAGGTAACATCCAGTCCCAACGTGGCTGGAAATGAGAGGAGGAGACTGGGACACGCAGGGAGGGACTCACGGCCACACCCACGGGGACACGCAGGGAGGGACTCACGGCCGCACCCAGGGGGACACGCAAGGAGGGACTCACGGCCGCACCCAGGGGGACACGCAGGGAGGGACTCACGGCCGCACCCAGGGGGAAAGGCCACGTGGGGACACAGGCAGACAGCGGCCGTCGGCAAGCCAGAGCGAGGCCTCAGGAGACACCCCACCTGCATGTTTTCTGCCTCCAGGACGGCGAGGAAACAAATCTATGTCATTGTCGTCTTATGTCAGCCCCGGTGCTCACCCCCGGCCCGCGTTTCTCAAACCGGCCCTGGCCCTGTGCCCGCCCTCAGCACCCCGGGAGAGGATGCTGCCCTACCCTGCCCTGGGACCCACACTTAACTAGGCCTCACTGCGGCCCTGGCCGGCCCCGCAGGGACAGGGGTACGCCCCCGCACGAGCTCCGTTCTCCATTCCTGCAACTGGAAAACGTCCTGACGCTCAGAATCGGGGACTCCCTGTCTGGCCTGCCTGGGCCTCTCCCCGAGGCCTGCTCTCTGACGTGTAAGCGCTCCTGGACCCAGGGGTGGCCTCGGGGTGGCTGCCTGGGGGGTAATGGATGCACCTGGACAGGGGGGCCGGCTCCCCACAGATGTGTCCTCCAGGACCCTCAGGTTGAAATCCTCCTGCCCCACATGATGGTTTTGGAGCCAGAGCCTTACGGAGGTCGTGAGTGGGAGCCCTCATGAGTGCCGCTGTGCCCGCAAGGAAAAGGCCCCCAGGGGACGGTGCCGGTCCCCTCACCCTGGGCTCCGGCTTCCAGAACGGGAGAAGTGAAGTCCTGCTGGCAGTGAGCCGGAGTGAGGCGTCCGTTGCAGCGTCCGGAAGGACAGGCTCACACTTGTCCCGCGGCGGCCGTCGGGCGCAGTCCGTGCCAGCGCGAGGCTGGACGTCTGTGCCCCATGGCCCGGCCGGGCCGTCCCAGTGGGCCCTTCAGGACTCTGCCCACCCTCCGCTCCCGGCTTGGCTTCTGCTTACGTCCCAAACAGGGGTTTCCTTGGTTGCCAGAAACAGAAGCCTGGACCCAGCTTACGCTGAAGGGGGGGGGCTGGTGTGTGAAGAATGTAGGGGAACGGGGCGTACGCTCGGGAGGGGGGTGCTGGGCCGCTGAGTGGACACGGGCTCGGCTTCTCCTCGGCAGGTGCGGAGGGGACGGGAGGCCAGCACCCTGCGCGTCCAGACGTGGGGGTAAAAGGGAAACATGTTGTGTTTCAGCAGACCGAGACGTGGACACGAACAAGTAGACTTTCATTTCCTTCCAAAATGGCCTGTAATTGTAATTTCTGTCTCTGGTCTCCCAGCCCCGCTCTGGCTGATGTCCTCATCCTGATGCTTCAGAACTCACAGCTCCTCCTGGGACCAGCGCATCCAGAGCCTCGTTCACAAGCCCCTCCGGCCCTTCTCTCTCTCTCTGTGGATCCCAGCACCGTGGAAGGCTTTTCTGGCCACGGCTGTCCACCTGTGGCAGGAACAGGTTGTGTGGCCCACGTTCTTGATCAGGTCGGCCGGTACCTGTGGCCTCAGGCACTGATGTTGGGGTGCGTGGCCTCCTGCCCGGCACCTGGTCAGGGGGTACCTGGAGGGACAGCAGTGCCTTCCCTCGACCTCACCAGCCGTGTGCACCTGCTTCAACACCTCCTATGCCCAGAGACCCTCCCCTTCCAGGGGACTGGATCTTGACTCTTGTACTCTAAAGGTAGGAAAATGTGGGGACACCAAAGACATTGGCAAATAGTCTCTCTGCCCTTCAGTGGCTGTTTGCCCCAGCTCAGCCCTTTGTTGGGGGGCACGCCCCTCCCGGTGTAGACGCCTGGCCTGGGAGTCTCCTGGACAGAGGGACGGAGACAGCTGAGTCATCCAAAATCCAGATTCTGGGCTGCGGCCTAGCTGGGGACTACTTCAAAGCTTCGGCGAGGAACGGGCTCTTGGCTGTGACAGAGCGTCGCGGCAGCAGAAATGACGGGGCCCCCAGGCGCTTCCTACAGACTCTCCCACCACGAGGGGCAGTTCTCCGGCTGAGGTACAAGCCCGGCTTGGTTTTTCAGAAGTCGCTCAAAACATGAAAGGCCAGATGAGTCTCTGTTCGGAGGGGACGCGTGAGCAGCGGAAGCGTGCTCTGGGGACGGAGACTTCTCGTAGAAGTACCTGAGATACCCACTCCTCTTCCAGGCACCGCAGTGACTTTTTTTTTTTTTAATCTTTATGTTCCTTTATTGGAGCAAGATTCCTGACCGGTATACAGTAATGTATTAGTAAACATGACCTGTGCAGAAGTTACATACTATCCATCTAGACAGGTTTTCATTACACTTTGCCTATCGATGGAATAGTTCCATGGATCAAGTTTTATACATCAAAAAGCTTTGAATTTGACCAGGATGTCCATTAATTCATCTCTGAAAAAGTTAGGTGGCATTTACTTTTAGCTACTATAATTTACAGCATTAAAAAGCTTATGCATTAGGTAGCTTCCCAAAATGGTATCCTATGCACAACGGCATGTAGCAGAGCGGGGCCTGTCATCTCCCCCGGATTCACACAGACAGGCCTCGCTTGAGAGCTATAGGCTAAATAGCTAGTGCTCTGAGACAAAAGTACTCCTGAGTTTCTTACCACCAAGACGGACTTCTTACTCTGAGAGTCTGTCTTCTCGGCCACACTTCATAGTACCAGCGAAGACGCGCCAGGAACTGCCCTGTGTGTAACTTGGCATTAGAGCAGTGACCTTTTGAGAAGGCGGAGGGCTCGGCGGAGCTCTCGGCGTGATCTCCGTCCACACCCCCACCTGTTTCCCCTGGGGAGAAAGCAAATGCATTTAAAAGACTGGAGGCGTCTTGGTTTCTAGCAAATTCTAAAGCAGGTGCATCCTGGGGGGTCACAAAGAGGTGTTCCTGGGAGGGCTGGGGGGATTCTGGCGCACACGGGAGACGGGGACCAAGGGCCTCTCCAGGCAGGCCTTCCGGGAGGAGCCCCCGCTCCCCGGCCATGGGCTCCCCTCTGCTAACTTCGGGGCTGTCCCTCGGGGCCCTGGGAGCTCCTGGAGTCATTTTCCGTGACTTCGAGTTCGCACAGAATATGTGTATGGGTGCTGGGCCCTCCCTGCCCTGCCCAGCTGTACAGCACTCCTGTGCCTTAAGGCCCTGACCACATGGGACTCCCCCCAAATGCTTTCCGTTTCAGAAATGAATAATGAGCGAAGGGATCACATCCGTGGCTTTTGTGATGAGCCACAGACTTGGATGGAAATTCTCTGTGAACCCCCACCCGTCCGTGGGAATCTCCTGGCAAGGTGAAGCGCTTCCCTTTGACCCTCGGAAACCCCCCACCCCCCACCCCAAGCTGGTTTCTGCCGCACGTGGGGGGAGGTGGGAGGGGAGTGTAGGGCATGGTCCCTCCTGTGTGTGCACATCCTGTGACGTCGTGACCTTGAAGTTAGAATCCCCAAGTGCCTGGGTGGCCCAGTCGGTTGGGCATCTGACTCCTGGTTTCGGCTCAGCTCGTGACCTCCGGGTCGGGCTGCACACTCGGTGTGGGGTCGGGCTGCACGCTCTGCTCGGTGTGGGGTCGGGCTGCACGCTCTGCTCGGTGTGGGGTCGGGCTGCACGCTCTGCTCGGTGTGGGGTCGGGCTGCACGCTCTGCTCGGTGTGGGGTCGGGCTGTACGCTCTGCTCGGTGTGGGGTCTGTGCGAGATTCTCCCTCTCCCTCTGCCCCTCCTCACCCTCTAAAAAAAGAACGAAAGGGAAAATCATGCTGGTGATGTCTGGACCCAGAGGGTGACCCCCGGCTCCCCCCTCCCCGCGAGCCCGCACACAACCTGAGCCAAGGACCTGGGGATGGCGGGAGGGCAGGAGTCAAGAGGCTCTGCTCCCTCACTTTCGGAACCGTTGAACCATGAGGCGAGCTTACCCTCCAGCGTCCCCCCTGGACGAGGACCCAGTTTTCCTCCCGACACGCGCATTCCCTGCGTCCCTCCGTGAGAAGCGCCTGCGTGTTTTCTCCTGGGGACGGGCCGAACAGCGCCTCCCATATCGCCTGAGACTGTCCGAGTTCTTTAAAGTCCCACGTCCCTGTACCTTGTCCCCTCCCTTGGTCCAGGTCCCCTGGGCCAGTGCTTGCTCCGTCAAGACAGGCACACCCGTCTCCATCTCCGGGTCTTGGAGTCCAAGTCTCTGCTCCCGGTGGTAAATGCTTCCCTGCAATCCAGCACCTTCAGCCCAGGCGCGGTGGGGACAGGAGGTCACGAGGGGCCTGGGAGGGAACAGCACACGGACACCTGAGGTGACACCAGGGGCCGGACGCCGGCGCTTTCTGGCCCGCAGGGAGGGATGTGAAGGTGGAAACCAGGGGAGGAAAGGACAGTACGGCCAAAGGCAAGAAATGAGGCAGGGAGAACTTCAGGGTGCCAAAGTGTCAGTAAATTGAGACATTTGCTCAGGAGGTTGGTGACGGAAGGAACGGGGCATCCAGTGATGAGAAATCCAGCCATGAACGCCTGTTGGATGAATGACCAGACAGACAACGTGACCAGGCTGTGAGACCCTCAGACAGGCTGGTGTAGGAAGGGTCTGCAGCCTCAGCGCTGGGCCAGAGGGGACGCAGAGCACTGAATCGCAGAGGCCAACGCTGAGCTCCACAGAGGCCCAAAGGTTTCCACGCCAACGATGGCTGGATTTCACAGTGTCGCTCAAGCCAAGTCTAGTCGATTCGCTGCTGCGGTAAAGAAGGCCGCGTGCGGGGGTCGGGCGTGGCTCTGCGCAGGGTTCTGGAGGCTTAAATGGAGGGTCTTTCCACATAGAGGCCTGGCGGACTGACAGCTCGGGACCGTGGACACCGTGAGGGCAAGCGAGTCTTGACAAGTAAACAGCCGTCTGGAAAGAGGGTTGTTTTGTCTGTGCGGCGAGACCAGGTCTAGAGGCGGAGCCGTCTTCTTGCTGTTCCAGTGAGTGAGTTTGTAGGCAGCTCCTGAAAAACCCAACAAAGGCATTTGCAACGTTCTCTCCCTGGCTAAGAATTTTCTGAAATAATAAAATTGTGCCAATCTCATTGGTTTCTGATCCTGTCAAATTGTGTGGTTGGGGGAAGTTCTTCCTCAAACTCTCCCCCACCCCCGCCGTTGAGCAAGGGGCCTCCCCGGGACCAGCACTGGTGACCTCAGGTGTCCCCCTGGTGTTCCTCTCGCGTGAACTTGGCTCCAAGACAGTGACAAGTGGGGAACAGAAGCAGGGACGACATGTACTTACCTGAAAACAAATTCAGGAACATGAAGAAGCCTTGGCCTAGAGAACAAGCCCTCCGGAGTAGGCTGTCCTGTGCCCATAAGGGGATCATGGCCATAAAATGCCGCAGCTCACTAGGAGTGCAGAGACCGCGCGGGCCCGAGGCGAGGTCCCAAGTCCTTGCTATGCGACCCCTCGGCCCTGCTGTGTGGTGGGGATGGCCACGGCAGGGCAGGGCCAAGGACTAAAACAGAGAATATGGGCTTGGGGATCGCTACCCTCCTGGCCTGGGGGGAGGGTACTCCCCGGTCAAATGTCTGGCTGGTGGTCTCTCTCCTCTATCACGTCACACGGGGACGCTGGGGGTGTTCGCCCAGGGAGGAGGGGTTCTGGCCAGCATGGGCTGCCTCCCTTCCCACCCTGTGGATGCATACCAGGGTCAGGGGGCGAGAAGATGTGGTCTAGCTGAGCACCCCGCCCCAGGACGGGCTCCAGAGCGCACGGAATTCCAAGGGCACGAGGAAAGTGATGGAAGGTGACTCGGGGAGAGGCGGCTGGGCAGGTGAGCAGCACAGCAGCGTGGACGGAGTCCAAGGAGGGCAGGCGTGCAGGGGAGAGGCGTGCAGGGGAGGCTGGGAGGATCGGCAGGTCAGTCCCATGATCTCCTGGGTCAGGTGAGGTGGGGGCTGGGCAGGAGGGGGCCAGGGGCAGCCCCGTGGTCCCGAAGCCCGTCTCCCAGGCTCCAAGGACGGCGATGCAGCGGCCCCAGCGGGACCCAGAGCCGCGGGCCTGGCCCGGGGAGTCAGCTGCGGCCACGGCTGCTTTTCTACCCACGCCCCCACCGCCGCTGGGCCGAGAGCGCCCCCGGGATCCCGACATATGGCTGCTTATTACCCATAATGTCCCCGCTGTTGTGAATTTTCTCCTTTTCATCTTTTTTATGAGTATTTTAATGGGAAGGTAGGGGGAGGGTGCATCAGGCTGAAGCCGGAGACGATGATTTGAAGGAGTTTCCTTCCCGGTGCTGAGTCGTCTTGGGGGCAGGGCCTTCCAGAGTCTATGAGTGAGGGACACAGGAGGGGCTCCTGGCTCGTGGACCGGGACGCCAAGTCGGAGGGGCGAGCGCTGGTGGGGGGCGGGTGGGGGTCACAGAGTCAAGGCTGTCCCCACCCAGGGTGCTCCTCCAGTAGGAGCGGGAGCCGACACTGGGACCCACGTGCCCTGAATGACTCAGAGCCCAGATGTATGACCCGGCTGGCCTCGAGGGCGCTGACTGGCTTGGGGCACAGGAGGACCCCACGGAACGCTCCGGGGCCCCAAATTCTCATTTTCTCCCAGGCCTTGCAAGCCCTGCAGCCCCCCCTGCATGGATAACGTGCGTGTTCGTGTGTTGGGAAAAGCTACAGCTCCGTGTGACTCACACAGAGCACTTCGACGCTGACTCTCGGGTCCCCGAAGGTGGAGGGTTTCCCCCACCGAGCAACTCCGCGGCACCAGCCGGCCGGCCGGCCGACAGCGTCACTCACCTCTGTCCTCCACTCGGGGACAGCGTCACATCCCGCAGCACAAGGGCCCGGTCTCCCCAGACTGTCCCCGCGTCCCACACAGTCAGGAGCCCAGGCTGTTGCGGCTGCTTCTGACCCAGCGGAGGCCCCCACTGGTTCACTGGAGCGGCTCCCGGAGCCGGTGAACAGCCACATGGGAGAGGCGTGGGGCGAGGCCTGGGAGGGGTGCAGAGCGCCCGTGCCCTCCCCAGAGGCACCCCCCGGTGCCCCTTCATGCTCACCAGCCTGAAACCTCCCTGAACCCTGTGCCATCGGGATCTTCACGGAGGCTCCACCACGTAGGCCTGGCCCGTCCTCGGAGCGACCCTCTTCCAGCCCACAGTCCTCTCCCTGGAGAACGGGGGCGGGGGGAGGGTGCTGAAAGTCCCAAACTTCTGAGCACAGCGGGGTCTTTCCCGCAATTGGACCCCACCTAGGAGCTCCCCAGAGTCACCTCGTTAGAACAAAGGACACTCGTGTCACCCAGGAAGTGACAAGAGATCTAGGACTGTCGGGAACCAAGGTCAAGACCAAGTGTTAGAACAAGGGGGACTCCTAGTGCTCTTCCTCCTTGGGAATTTACGGGTTTTAGGAGCTCTGTGCTGGGAACAGGGACGCAGACCAAATATATATTTCATATTATAAATCACAACCTCACAACCAGAAAATGTTTACCTTTGATTAATATTTTATTGAACACGTCCACACGCCTGTCTGCCAAGGCTTTTGTTCACATATTTGGTCTCCTTGGCCATTCTGCCATAAAAGTTACATTTTGTAAACATATCAATTATTTTAAAACCTGCTATCGCATAAATATTAAAGGACTGCGTAATAAAGAATTCAGCCCCTGGAAAGCAACCAGTAATTGCTTGCCTTCTTGTTTGCTTTCTACTCCGGATCCGGATGCATAAATAAAATGTACACACTTGTAAGCAGAGCGTGGGAACAATACTGTATGCCTTCTGTTTCTTTCTTTCCCTGGGCCCTTAAAATAAGCTTCTCCCACACTGTAATACTGCATTCCGAGGACGACATCCTCTCACACTGAAATGATCTTGCATGATTGAGGTAAAAAATTATCCTTTTGTGGCCGCGCGTCTTCATTCATGATTTTCACAAGCTCTGGAATGCCAGCTCTGTGTCGTGCCCCGTAGAGACTGCGTTGGGGACACAGTGGTAAATAAGACAGACCCTGGCCCTCAAAATTCTCCAGGAGGAATTAGCTGGGGTGAGCATCCGTATTTTGCCTTATTTTGTTGTATTTCTCGAGGAGAAATCCCGTGGAGGGATTGCTGGGTCAGAGAAGCCAAGCGTTTTAATGGCTGTGAGGGCCTAACGTCAAGTTGCTTCCCGGTCTGTAGTCCCTCCGGCATTCCGCATCCGTGCCCGCTTTGCTGGCACCTGGCCGAGATCGGGTATCACCGTGAAGAAGTGTCCTCCAATTTAATAGGTGTAAAATGACAGAGAACCGCGTTAGCTTACATGCGGCCCCCAGGTCCCGGGAATGGCTTATTTCTGCCTTGACACTTGGTCTACATGGCAGAGCTCCTTCCCCTCCTTTGTGGAGTTAAAAGACGTCCTTTCCCTTGTGGCTTCCTTAGAAAATAGTGTGTGACCTAGTGAAGCTTTTACAGCCTCTAAAACCGTTTCCTTACAGAGGAATCCTTCTGCTTCCCCAAAAAGCACCTGTGCCCCGAACACTAGCTCCTTCCCACCCTGCCCCAAGGTGGGGGCCATTCTGGGCAGAAGCTTCTTTTACCAACACCCGCCACTCCGAGACCCACCTTTGAGGAGTGGCTCCCGCACACCTGAGTCCAGGCCACCGGGGACCCACCTGGTTGCAGAGTCTGCCGCGGAGGCAACGTCCCCCTCCCCTGCCCCGGCCCCCTGGGCTGCGGCACTTCCGCGGTCGCAGAGCTCCACCCACCCCGTCAAGCTGAGCCAATCCGATCTCCCGCTCCTTGGACGGACAGTCCAGTGGGCAGGCGTGCGGTTCAAGGCCGGCCAATCACAGTCCTGCTCTGAGATTTTCTCCAGCCCAGCTGGGAGGAGAGCAGCGCCGTCTCCTGCGTCCTGGAGCGCAGAGACCTGCGTCCCAACGGCCGCGCCCTGCCCGCGGCTGCCCTTGCCCCTGCGCCCGCTCCAGCCCCAGCAGCGGAGCGAGCCTGCTGGGGGCCCAGAGAGGGTGAGGGGGGCGCTCCCGGCTCCTCGGCCGCCCCGCCCCCCGCCCCACCCCCTCCCTGCGTTTCAGTCGCAGGGTCTCAACCAGCCGCAACAGACGCCGCGCTGTGTCTGCTCCGCGCGTCCCCGTTACGGTACTTCGTCTGCGGTGAGACCTGCTGTCACTCAAGTCACGCAGACGTTCCGCGCGGCTCGTGGGGTCCGCGGATCCCGGACGGGGGAGACACCCCGGAGCCCCGAGGACTCGCGTCGAGGGTCGGACTCGCATGATGCCGTCGCTGGGCACGAATTCCGGGCCTGCTTCGAGCCAGACGGATCCCGGGCCCTGGAAGCCGACGCTCCACGCGCCCGTCCGAGCCGCCGAGGGTCCGAGCGGCTCTCAGGTCCGTGCAGCGCGGAAGCGGGGCCGGCACGGGACGCCGCCCCACTCCGTCGCCCTCCGGCTGCGCCCGCCCTGAGGAGGCTGCCCGGGAGCGCCGAGGCGGGGCGCGAGCCGCCGCTGCGCTGAGACCCGCCTCTGGAGAGCGGCGATGCGAGCCGAGAGGGGCAGCCAGGTGGGCCGCGCGCCCGGCGGGACACAACGGGGAACAGCTTTCGCGTCCGCGGGGCTCGTCTCGGGAGGAGCGCGGGGAGCCGGCGCGTGTTTGTGGCAGAGGCCGCGGGTCTTCGGGACCGACGCGCCGTTGCGGGAGCGGGAGCCTCCGTTCCCTTGTTCTCCTGAGTCCTCTGGACCGCCCTCACGCGTGCCCCCGAGGGAGAGTAACGACGGCCAGGCGGGGACGGCTTCCTTCCGCCTGCAGGCTGTGGGAGCAGGTGCCTGGCCACCCCCAGGGCCCTTTCGCGACAGCGGCCGAGCCCCGCCCACGCCCTGCTGTGCACCTGCTCCCGGCCTCGCTCCGGCTGGCCAGCGGGTGCGGCGGAGTCAGCGCCCCAGCGCCCAGGCCTCCGGGTAGAACAAGCGAGGAAAGAGACCAAAACACTCTTCCCATCAGCCGCCCTTGAGCCCGGGAGCCGCTCCCTTCTCTGCGGCTGGGACTTCTCCTGCCCTGAAGGTCAGGCTCTGCCGGCCGGGGCCTGTGAAATGGGTCTGGGAGGTAAGGGAGGGCGTGAGAATAAGAGGGTGTGTGTGGACGCCCGCGAGGACCCAGCGAGCCAGGGGCAGGGACCGGAGGATCTCGTGCTGACCTGGGACCTTTCGCTTCCTCACAGGAGGCTCTCTGCCCGCCTCCTTGTTGGTCCCCAGTGAGACGCTTGAAGTGAGAGGCGCCTGCACTGTTCTGGAGGACGGCAGAGAAGGGTTTGGGGACACCCCATCCAATCTCACAACAGGGGTAGTTAAGAAGGTGGCATACCTGCCTGTGACCCGCCCTGGGCCACAAAGAAAGGAAAGATGGTCCATGCTTGTATTTGTGTAGGAACCCAATTGTTCATTCATTTGTCTTTGTTTTATTCTGTATTTTCCAAACTGTCCTCTTTTCTGTTTAGCGTCTCTGACAAGGGCCCTTAACGTGTTCGTCTCAAAGCCCAAAGACTCCTTCCCCGCCATGGGCCGTGGGGCCAACTCCCGACACCTCAGCTCCCACAGCCTTCCTGACTCCTAACCGATGACCCTGCAGCCCTGCACCCCTGTTCCAGTGGGGGCACCTTTCGCAAACACACAAGCACGAAACACCCCAGAAATTCTGAGTCAGATTAACCTTAACATAGGAGATCGGGGAGGGAGAGCCGTGCTCTAGCTGGGACCCGGGCCCAGCCCACGGCAGAGAAATGCAGGGGGGCGTCTGGGCCTCTGTCCTGCCTCTTCTTTCAGCCGCGGGGGGGGGGGGGGACTCTCTCGGCAGCAGGTGTTAGCCTCAACATTTGCCGTTTCCCAGATGAGTTACTAAGTCTCACGGTTTCATAATCTGCCTTTGGTCCGGACAGTTTTATTTACCTGTGTTGTCCTGGGAAACAGGAATAGGCCTCGCGGTCCAGATGCCAAAGCCAAGGTAGGTGGAGAGGACGCGCTGACACAGGTTCATTCATTCGTCAGTAACGACCGAGAGCTTCTTCCTGAGGAAATCGCGTGGATCCGAGGCCCAGACTGTTGTTCTGAAAGCCGGCTCGGCAGGAAGTCTGCTGGGAGCCCGGACGGACACCGGCGCAACGGAGAAAGCCTTTGTCCTCGGGTGCAAAGGCACAGGGGTGTCTGGCCGAGGTGGGTCAGTCTGGTAGAGGCCGCAGTCGGGGGGTCTTAGTCCTAGGTGTCCTGGCAGCGGAGGTCGCTCGCCGCGCCAATGAGAAAGACACGTGCAAGTCAGTCAAGACTACCGAGTGTGGGTGACGGTGACCTGCTGAGCTCCCTCCGGAGTGTCTGCAGACGGGCACCCGGGGCGCCCCCGCCAGGCTGGCACCTCGTCTCCACGATGCTCCTTCTCCCTTTGTTGCGTCTGCGCATGGAGGACCGTGAGTTCCTTCTCCTGGTGGGTCCGTGCAGCAGCCCGCGGTGTGCAGCCCCCCCCGCCCCGCTCGCCTGCCGTTCTCCGGAGGCTTGTGTCCTCCCAGGGAAGGAGAGCAGGAGTCCGACAGGAACGGGGCATTTACCCGGTGCAGGGACTGGGATGGGCACGGCTGCGTCGTGGGAGCGCAGCCTCTGCCTCCAGGGAGCTCATTGTCCAGTGCAGGAGACAGTCCAGTTCAACTCAGTGTGGCGAGTGGCCGGGGCAGCCGACGGGGGCTGACATAGGACCTCGCGGGGGGTGGGGGGCGCTGGGCTTCAGGGGCAAGGAGAGTTTCTAAAGGGGAGGTCATTTGAACTGGGCTCTGAAGGTCAGGTGGAATCTGGGGGTGGGCAGAGGAGCCCGGGAAAGGGACCAGCATTTGCAGAGCCCCGGAATGAGGGAAGATGCGTGTGCGCAGGGCTTGGATGTGGCTCCTGTGGCCGGAGCAGGACAGACAAGGAGAGAAGGGGGAGATGAGGCCAGAGACATGGGCAAGAGCCATCCTGGGGAGGGACATGTGACCATGTCGCGATGGAGAAGGGCTGGAGGGGAGGAGAGGCTGGGCTATAAATCGCGGGGTCCGTGGGCATGGGACCCCGGTCCATGGTGTTGGCTGCAGGCATGCTGGGCACAGCACTACCTGTGGGGATGTAAACATGAGTAAATAAACAAATAAAAGGATCCGGGGCAGGGGCAGGGGTGCAGGGTTGAGCCCTTCCTCGGGGGACAGAACGTTCTTCATCGTAATGAGAAAGGAGGAGGCTGCCGTTGAGTGGGGAGGGAAGGGGGTGTTCTGGGCAGCCCGTGGTGCCCTGACTGATGGCTCCTTTCTCCGGAAGCAAAGTTATAAATCACTTATTATGTATTAGGCACGCTCAGAGAGAAATGTTTCACTAATGTGAGCCCTGATTTTAAAACTGACAGGGACCACATCTTCCTTATCCATTTGTCCGTTGAAGGGCATCTTGGTTCTTTCCATAGTTTGGTGACCATGGCCATTGCTGCTATAAACATTGGGGTACAGATGGCCCTTCTTTTCACGACCTGCTACCCCAACCTCCCACCCCCCGCCACTTCAAACCCCTCAGATTGTTTTTCACAGTCCATAGTCTCTCATGGTTCACCTCAATGTGGTTTTAATTTGAATCTCCCTGAGGGCTAGTGATGATGAACATTTTTTCCTGTGTCTGATAGCCATTTGTATGTCTTGATTGGAGAAGTGTCTGTTCATATCTTCTGCCCATTTTTTGATATGTTTGCCTGTTTCTTGTGTGTTAAGTTTGAGGAGTTCATTATAGATCCTGGATATCAACCTTTTCTCTGTACTGTCATTTGCAAATATCTTCTCCCATTCCGTGGGTTGCCTCTTTGTTTTCTTGACTGTTTCCTTTGCTGTGCAGAAGCTTTTACATACACTATGGAGTATTATGCCTCCATCAGAAAGGACGAATACCCAACTTTTGTAGCAACATGGACGGGACTGGAAGAGATTACACTGAGTGAAATAAGTCAAGCAGAGAGAGTCAATGATCATATGGTTTCACTTATTTGTGGAGCATAACAAATAGCATGGAGGACAAGGGGTGTTAGAGAGGAGAAGGGAATTTGGGTAAATTGGAAGGGGAGGTGAATCATGAGAGACTATGGACTCTGAAAAATAATGTGAGGGGTTTGATGGGGCAGGGAGTGGGAGGTCGGGGTACCAGGTGGTGGGTATTATAGAGGGCACGGCTTGCATGGAGCACTGGGTGTGGTGAAAAAATAATGAATACTGTTTTTCTGAAAATAAATAAATTGAAAAAATTTAAAAAAACATAAAGTATATAATGGGCCAAAAAAAAAAAAAAAAAAGACAGGGAGCATTTCGGCTACACGTGTAGCCGCGCTAGTTTTGAGAAAGAACAGGAGGGAGAAGAATCAGCTTTCCAGGCCCCAAAATGTATCCCAAGTCTGTAGTCACACAGGGTGGGGCTCACGCTCCGATAGAGAAACAGACTCACGGCACAAAAACGGGCTCGTGCAGACGTGGGTCCTCTAGCGCAAGTAAGTCGGCTCCTGACTCGGGCTGCCGGCCTTCTAGAAGAGAGAGAATCGTGCCGACACCGGGACGTCTGAAAGGACAGGAGCAAACACGGAGGGACAACGCAGTCCCCACGCACGCAGGTCCAAGAGCGCGGACAGCAGGGTGAGGAGGGACGGGGAGCCCTTGATGGTGAGACGTGAGCAGAGGACATCGCCCCCAAAAAGAAACGCTGGGCCCAGCCCCCAGCACTGGGAACAGACGTCCCAGCTCACGGTGTCGGCTGAGCCGAAGGGACGCACACGGCTGCGGGACAGGGTCAGCCCTACGGAGAAGGCGCGATGCCTATGCCCCCAAGGGATGTGGCAGTGAAGGGGAAAGAGGGAGTCAGGGTGGACCCACCAAAGACCCTGCAGGAAGGGAAGAAAGACCGTCTCGGCACCTCCACATCCCAGATTACAGCTGCGTTTCCCTGAACGGACGGAAGAAAGTCCAGGGCCCTCGTCACTGAACGTCTAGCATACGCAGAAACCAAACCAACTCTAGACCCAGCTACGATAAAAAGAAAAATTAAAAATGTGAATCATAACCGTTTAGCCGATGATTGTTCTTCTCACAAAGCCGGGAAGTCGGGTCGAAGGGCAGCGTGACACGGTTTAGACGACGTCTGACCTCCTCAGACTAGCTTTTGGAGTCATTAAAAAATACACAGAAATAGGAACTCAAAGATGAGAAATGGAAACGTCAGAAGGAGGAGGAGAGAGAAGCAAGGTGAAGGCAGGAGAGAGAGGGAACCACAAGGCGAAACCATCTCAGAATAAAAAATAAATCATAAAATGGCTAAGGGGAAAAAGTCGAATTAAATCTTAATCAGAGGCATGAAGACAAGACAGAAAAGTCGCCGTCAGAATGAAACGGAGCTAAAGCAGGACGTGAAAGTGACCGACACGGGAGTCCGCTGGGTCCCGGAAGAAGAAAAACAACGGAGCCGTGTTCGTACCCCAGTCTGCAGCCCAGGGTCTCAGGGAGAGCTCACGCCGGCCCCATCGCGTGCTCTGGAAATTTTACCTGGAACGGTCACCTCCAAGGCCCGCGTCAGTAAGACAGTTAGGCTTTAACGACAAATATCCCCATGATCTCCACGTGCGGAGCGTTCATGGCATAACAAGACGGCAGGCAAGACCCTTCCCAAGAAGAGCCCGCAAAGGAAGGCAAGAGTGGGGATGTGTTTCCGGGAAACCCAAGGAAAGGGCAGGGCCGGGGACGGTGTGCGCCTACGTGCTGTCTGCCAGCTCTCTCCGCTGTCAGGAGCCGGGAATGATGACCTCCCGCGATAGCCCAGATCGTGGTTTGCAAATGTCATTCCCACTACACGGAACGAGGCCCGTGGAGGGCTGACTGATTCAAGGGCAGGAAGGAGAATGTGCGGGATGAGCCAGAAATATCTCGTGCGGGAAAGTAACACTGCGCGCCAGGGAATAACTGCTCGGAGTGGTGGGGCTCGTCACAAGGACGGAGGGACCAGCTTGAAGGGGGCCCCGTGGGCCAACGCTTGCCGTAATGTGAGCACCAGACTTTGACCACAAGAGACGTGGGATCCACAGCCTCCAAAGATAAGAGGCTCCTAATCCCTGCCCCTTGTGAACGTCACTTGAGATGGCTCAGGGGACCCGGCGGGTGCCATCGAGGTGACGATCTTGAGACGGAGAGATTCTCCAGGGTCATCCGGGGAGCCCTAAAAGAACCACGAGTGTCCTTACCAGCACGAGGCAGAGAGAGACGAGAACACGGGGCAGAACGGGGCCGTGGGTGGGGGCCTCCCCGCCGGCTTTGAAGGTGGAGGGCGGGGACAGAAGCCGGGACATGCTAGGAAGGGGGGCTCTGGGAGGTGGATCCGGGAGGGAAGGGTCTCCCCTGGCTCCAGAGGGGGCGTGGCCTGGCCGGGACCTGGACTTGGGCTCCGTGGAAGCGATTCTGCGCTTCTGACTCCAGTAGGAGAGTAAATGTGTTTAGAAGCCACCAAGTACCAAGTTCATGGTGATTGTTCCAGATGCCCGAGGGAGCTGATGGAGTCGCAGCGGGCACAAGTCACAGTGACACAGGAATCCAGGAGTGCGTCCTTGTAGGTGGAGGGGGCGCAGGAGAGGGAGGGGATGCGAGCTCAGTGGAGTCAGTGGAGGGGAGGGGCTCGACCTTGCAGGAGAAGGCCGGCTGGTGAGGGCGGGGAGTCACCGCTCTGTGGTGAGGACGGGTCCAGGCAAGAATCGGGGATGAATCGCTGTGTCTGGGGGACATTCCGATGAGGGTCAGGGGAAACGGCGACATGCTGACCTTTACACTCGGGTCCAGCAGTCACGATCGCAGTTAGGAAAACAGCTGGTGCACACCGTGGGCCTCCGGGTAGGAGACCCTGAGAGAAACAGACGCCGCATTTGCAGCAAAACTTGCATCTGGATGGGAGGAAACATCGGACAAACGCAGTTGAGGGAATAACCAGCGAGTGCGGAGAACTGACTCGTGTCCCAGAATTATCCGTGTCGTGGCAGAAGGAAGGCTGTGGAATGGACAGTTCTAGATCGACGGAGACCAAGACCGGTGAGTCAACGCTGCGTCGAGAAAGGACGTCCGCTGCCTCCATTCGGACCTCAGATTTCGCAGCTGGGTTCTTCTTTCCAGCGGGGCCTCGGCTCAGGCTGGAGACCCTGAGGGCCGAGCGTCCCACGGTGGGAACAGAAACCGCCCCCTCGAGCAGCCAGGATGGCCCTGAGCCCGTGAGACCGCGTGACTGACCCCGAGACAGTGACGGACCTGACCTTCACCGCCCACCTGCCCACGTCCTCCTCCTGTAGGCCTGGAGCTGTTTTCCACCCTTGGGGGACGGTCTTTGAGGCGCTGGTCCCGGGCTTCCCGGGCCTGGCTCCGTGAAACGAACACCTGTCCTGTCTCGCCCCCGACGTCTCCTGCCTTTGATGCTGCCGCGGCGCGGGGCTGACCTGGTCCGTCGGGGAGCCCCAGAGCCAAGGGCTCGTGCACTCCAATGCCCCATGCCCTGGAGGGAAAGAATGACATTAAGAACAGTACTGGGACAAGGAAATGACTGGAACGTGGACGGTGGGTTTGGTAAAGTGATATCCTCAGTATGAAAGTATTGATTTCAACATCAGCACTCGGTTACATAAAAGAATAACTTTATTCTTGGGCGCCTGTGGGGGGCTCAGTGGGTTAAAGTTTCTGCCTTCAGCTCAGGTCATGATCTCAGGGTCCTGGGAATCGAGCCCTGCATCTGGCTCTCTGCTCAGCGGGGAGTCTGCTTCCCCCTCTCTCTGCCTGCCTCTCTGCCTACTTGTGATCTCTCTCTGTCAAATAAATAAAGAAAACCTTTAAAAAAAAAAGAATACCCATATTCTTAGGAAACACACAGTAAAATACTAAGGGGCAAATGGGTACAATGTCTGCACCTGGGAGACTATGTTTGCAACAAATAGTAGGGGAAAAAATTAGCAATCCTAAAAATAATTGAAAAAAAAAAAAAAACCTCCACAAAGAACACAATGTAAAAATGATCATATAATAAGAAATAACAGAAAACATACATGGAAAGATGCTGAGTCTCTCATCACTAATGACATGTAATTTAAAACAAGGAGGTTCCAGAAGAGTTTGGGAACGTAAAGCGTTGGCACTAAACCCACAAATAGTGGGGGTGCATCACGGGGCCGCCGCTCCCGGGGCAGCGCACCCCCACGGGCGAAGACGGTCTCTGCCGTGGTCACGCTCAGGGCGGAACATGGGTAGTGACGATGTGTCGGGATAGGAACGGAGACCGGTCCCTTCCTCCAGCGGGACTCGAGGAGTGGGATGGATCGTCACGTGCAGCTAACGAGTCCGTCCCGGCAGCGGCCCTGCTACCCAGCGCGGCGTCACGGGTGGGCGAGGACCCCGGTTGTCCCAAGTGGACGTCAGCCTCCCTCGGGGCCGTGTTTCCTGTCTCGGAAGGGGAAACGTATGACTGTGTTGCTTGTGTAATTAAGGATTTCATAGGTAATTAAACATTAATTCCAAAATGCAGGCAGCAATCTTTACCTCCCCAAGATCATTTATAAATCAGTGTCCCTTGTGTCTGTGAACAGAGCAGCGACCACGTGCTGAACGACGGCTCCCTCCTGCCATTCTGGCTTCTGTTTTCCCTCTCCCCCGACCCCTCGGGACGCACCGTTTAAATCTGTAATGTGGCGACCCGGAAATCCGACCGAGGCGAGGACCAAGGAAAGCGCGTCTGGATCCCAGCAGCGGGGGTATCTGCCTCCCCCCGTCCCGGTGCGTGTGGGAACGTCTTCCGTCTCCGTGCTGCGGGGACTGGGGGGCGGCGGGGAGGGTGTGGCGGTGGGTCTACGCAGTTGCCCATTTTGGCAGCTCTGTTCTTCGGGGATGACGTAAAATGACGGTAGTTCCCTCCCCAAGCCAGATGGCTAGAAAATCTAGGTCTTGCGCGACCTCAGGGTCTCAGGGACGAGTGCCCAGCCTCGTACGATGCCCGGCGGCCTCGAAGTCTCCCCAGAGATCTCTCCACAACCGCGGGCCCTCACGGTACAGAGCGCTTTGTTGTTGCTGTTGATTGGCCTGTAGAGAAACCGCGGTCCAGAGGAGGGAGGTGACTTCTCCGGGCCACGGGGTTGAGGGCCGACCCCGGCGCTGACCGTCCCTCCGACATCACAGTGAGCCCATGTGTTTCTCACGGGCTCTCCTTGGCAAACCGGAGTGAGCGCAGCAGGGCACGTTCCGGTCTTCTGTGGGTTTACCCGCGCACATGGGCGCTGACGGGAGCCCAGTCCCGGGACGCTGTCTGCCTTGGAGCCGGGGTCCGGGAGAGGGTCTGCACCTCCTGTACTGACGAGGGGCGACGGGGTGAGCCGTTGCAGGGGGAGCGGGGGCTTCTGGAACACTGCGAGGGAAGAGCATCATCTCCATCGTGAAAGTAGACTTTGTGAGGGTCTGGTCATGGGTTACCCGCCGTTTCCCCCAGTGGTGAGGGAGCCCGTTCTCTGCCTCCCCAAGGGGCAGAGGAGCCCTGGGGGGGAGGAACCAGTATCCCCAACTCCCCGGGGCTACTTCTGAATCTGGTCGAAGCCTGACCTGGTTCATCTCGCCGTATTACGCGCCCATGCGGTTCGACAGCCGTCCAGGAGGCCAGCTGCCCGGCGCAGCGTGGGGAACGCGCCAGCGAGGCGGGGGCCGTGGCCACACGGGGGGAGCAAGTGTGGGGCGGGTCTGGGGACGCCCGCAGGGAGCGACGGTGCAGAGTGTGGGGCCTGGGAGCGGACGGGCCAGCCTCCCACATCTGTGCACACGGTCTGACGTTCGGTCACGAGGGCCCCTGATTTTCCCGCCCGCAGGACCGTGGTGACATCGGTGGCCGCCAGTCCCTGTGGGCTGCAGGGAAGTGAGGGGTGGGGGACGACCACCAGCCACCCTGTGGGGCTCCTGTCGCCGTCGGGTGGGACAAACTACTCAAAGGACCCAGTGTTTTGTTTCAGGTTTTCCTTCTGTGGTTAGAACCAGTTGTGCTGTAGAATCCAGAGGGGACCCGGGCTGAAAACCCTGTTTCTCTCCGCAGACATGTGGGTCACCAGCCGTGTCATTGGCTTTGTTGTGTGACCTTGGGCCCAGTCCTGCCCCTCTCTGAGCGTCCTGGGGAAAAATGGGGGTCAGAGGTCGATCCCACTGTGACCGCTTAGAGAGACACTGGTCACAGTGACAGAGGCGGGCGTGGATGCCCCCGGCCGGGATCAGAGCTCCTGGGGCCACGTCCGGCGAGCAGGACACGCACTTTGTATTGGCCGCTGGCAAACGCGCGGGGAAGCAACGAGGACGGGAAGCAAACGGCACATGTCGGGGTTCTTCAGAGGAGCGGAGCCTACAGGATCCATACGTTTACACCGTATGCACCGTGGGGGCGGAGAGTTCTCCTAAGGGACGAGCTCCTGGGCCCATGCCCCTGGGTGCACAGCCCGCTGCGCAAAGACCCGAGATCGGCAGCCCCTGGAGTCGGAAGGCGGAGACCGTGTCCCGTCCGGCAGGAGGACAGAGCCTTAACTCAGTCTGCCAGATTGCATGTTCGTCCCTCCAAAACCCCTTCCCGGACGCACCCAGGGCCCGGCTGGTGGCACGTACAATCCACCCCTGCAGGAACCAGACGCCGACTTCCCAAGGGACAGCTGGGGGCATCTCCTTTGTCAGCTACGGGGCTTTTCTGGGGGACGGTTCCCTGTACCTTGTCGGGCCACGGAGTCTAAGTCGGCATAAGAGAGAACGTTCTGGCACTCAGGGAGGTCTGTTCCCGCAGACAGCGGCAGGAACACCAATGTTGGGGGCAGGCACGGGATGGTGTCCGGGGCCTCAGGTATCTTCCAAGCACGGGGGTCTTTGGAGAGGCTTCCAAACACAGGTGGTGTCGCCACCAGGATCCACACGGGACCGAGCTCATCGGCACCTAGTCCAGGCCAGACTGTCCCTGTCCTTCTTCAGTCCACCCACCACAGGGCTTGTGTGAGGACACTCTCCCTCAATAACCATCAGGGGCTCCCATCACCCAGCAAACAACGCTCAGACTCACTGGGCCAGTATACAGGGCCTTCCTCCCCCGCTGACCACACCACAGCTTGTCTCCCCACGGCTTTCCCACCAACCTCCCATGCCCCAGGTCTCTGCGTCCTGTCCCTCCTGGAGGGACAAGCTCCCAGTCCCTCAGGAGAGGGCTCTCTGACCCTCCGTGAGTCGCCTGGGCCCCGGGTCTGATGCTTACACCAGCACTGGCCACACGACCCTGCTCTGTCTGCGTCCTGCATCTGTCACCCCTGTGAATGGGGCGCGTGCTTGCTCCTGTGCCCAAGCCGCACTCGGTGCCGGCCAAGGCGACGGTCTCAGATCCCGTTCACGGAGGTGGACAGATCGTGTCTGCCGCTGGCTCCCTTCCGCCTGCGGTCCTTCCTGCTGAAACCCAAACCCCTTTGAACTGCTTATCTGCCCAGCTGATGTGTGCGAGTGGTTTCCGGGCACCAAGCCCCGCCCCCCGGGTTTGGGGACAGACCTGGTGAGACGTGAGAGGACACGGTCTTGGCTTTCAGGAGGTGTGTGATCCAGCAGGGGATGTAGGAACAGAGCCGACGAGCAGACGCCCCCCCGCAGGCCCCCAGCGAGCCGTTGGCCGGACGGACAGCTCCCGGCCGGCAGGGACGCTCCGGGTGTTTTATCTCCGTCCTTCAGTGCCCAGCGGGGGGCACGGCGCGTTGTCCCAGTTATGGTCCACACTTGGGCCAACGACGGGTCCACCTCCTCCCACGTGTCCGAACCACGGGCATCTCAGACGCACCCAGAATCCCGAACTGAAAAGAGCATCAGAGCTGGAGAAGTCCCGTCCCCGGGCACCCTTTCAGTTGCCTGGACAGCATTCCTTGTCCCGTGAAGACGAGCACGGGTCCCTGTGCACGGAGCCGTCCCGTCGGAGTGAGGGGTGCTGTGTGGTGGGGTTTCAGAGGCGGCAGAGGGGGCGTGAGAGGCCTCGGCTCCAGGGCAGCCTGCGGGGGGTGGCGGTTGTCCAGAGCCGGCACCTGCTGTCCGTGGCTCCTGTTCCTCCTGGCGCAGAGACAGGGACGCGTGGCTCACACCCTCATCCTGGCGAGCACAGAATTGCTGCCCGTGTAGCGTGGTCAAGCTTCCGCCCAGAGCCGGCTAGTTCCACACACCAGGCATCCCCGCAAAGCCAAGCTTCTGGAAATTCACCACGACCCTCTCTGCCTCGGAACTGACGCCATATTAGGGGGGGGCACAATTCACTCGGACTCCTTGGCTTTGCCTCGCTGAGTAAATACGTCTTGGATACAAGGCAAGTGTTTAAACTGGTTGAACGAGACACATCTCCATGGGAACTCCAGCTCTGGCCGCTGTGCTGCTGGGGACAGGGAGTGACCGTGTGACACACAGATCATCTCATCGATTTCCTTCAGAGCACGTGCTGGTCTCCATCGCATGGGGCCGTCCACTGTCCCCAGCAGCAGCAGCACTAAATGAACCTGTATCGTAGGTTCGATTTCTTCAAGCTGCGGCCATCGTCTTGATGCCTCCTGTTTGGGACGCGTGGGGCTCTGCGGTGAGAGGCTCGGGGGAGCTCGGGAAGGGTCTCTGGGACCACCTGCTGACATGAATGGTCTCAGTCCCCTTGGGAAGGACAAAGGGGATTTGGGGGATTTGGAGAACTGACTTGCATATCTGGGAAGGACGTGGATGGACGTTTCAGGGACACGGAAGCGCGATGTGGAAGGTGAGTGGGGAGGCTCCTGTCACGGCCCTGCTGCCCACGTGCTCTGTGCGGTGAGATAGCCACAGAGGGGACAAGGCGCGTCCCCCAGGTTGAGGGAGCGGGCGAGGCAGGGCAGGTGGCTCAGAGCTTGGTGAACATCCTCCCCCACCCGCACCGGGAGCATGGGGTTTACACGCGTGCACACACAGGCTGCACACGCGTGCACACAGCAGGAGGCTCCAGGGCCCGGCTCGGGGCCCTCTGCAGACCAGGCCCCGCAAGGCCAGGCATGGGAGTGATGGATGAACTCTGCCCACGACAGCTCATCCTGGAGGCCGGGACGGACCGTGCGCCTGTGACAAATCGTGCGGCTCCTCTTCTGTCTTTACACGAACACACTTGTCGGCATCAGAGAAGGAGAGAGAAAACCACAGAGAAGCCGGGCGGGTGTCAGGGCAGGCCTCTCACCGACGCGGTGACTTGCTTCTGTGACGTTCTTGTTCGGAGTGGGACGCGGGGGCCTCTGCCTGAGGGTGAGGACAGCCCAGGGGCAGGACGGGGACCCCAGGGTTCTGCCCACCCCCACCCCTGTCCAGCGGGGGAGGGGGAGCGGGAGGAAAAGAGCAAAGAGGGGGCCCCAGCGGAGGTCTCTTCCCTTTGACCACGGCCCCCACGGCACAGTTCTGAACGTCGGCTTCAGAGTCAGAGCGGGATTTAACCAAAATGAGGTCCAAGTTCAAAACCCTGCTAGCTGGGTGACTTCAGACGTCCCTAGTAACGTCTCTGGCCTCGGTTTCTGCATCTGTAACGGAGTCGAGAGCAGTGGGAGCCCGGGGAGGAGCTGCTGTGTCCGTCTCTGGCAGGCACGGTCTGGCTTGGGTCCAGCTTCGGTCTGTGGGTCCCCCCACTAAATGTGTGTTTTGTCCGCTGCTGTGCCCTCACCCCCAGAACCCCGTCCGGGGCGGAGCAGGCACTTGGTACCCACCGTTTCGGGGAGCAGCCGTGCAAACACAGTGGTCGGCCCGGCGTCCTCACAGCTCGGTCCGGGGGGGACAGTTTCGGGCGTCGGTGACCTCACTGCCAACTGCACACGGCTTCCACACTCGGCTTCCTCACTTGAAACTGTTAAAACCTTGGAGTGGAGCCCGAGCACGAGGAGTTACTGTTACAGTTTTGGAAATATTGTTTTAATAACGGAAAAGGTGACTGTAGAGATGAAACTCCCTTTCGCCACCCCGGGAGGAAAGAATTAAACTGACACGGAGCAGCGCGGCGGCCTGCGGACCACGGGTTCCCGAAACCCCGCGCTGCGGTCCCCGTTCCTGGGTCTCTGCGCTCAGGTCAGACCCTCTCTGGGTCACAAATCGCTAGTGGCCAGCACACGTCACACAAGGAGGATGCTCTCCCGGCCGCGGAGACCCGGAAACAAAGCCGTCCTGCGTTAGCTGTGCCTCCCGGACCCGAGAGGGGACCCCACATGCTCCCCCAGCGATCTGCTCTGTGCTTGTCTACACCGCAGGAACCCGTCTACACATACTTCACGTACTTCTTCTGGGTCTCTTGCTTCTCTGTGTTGGATGCGAGGAACGCCCTTCCCTGCTGGTCCCTCCCCGCAGGGGTCCCCGGCCAAGCCATGTCTGTCCCATCGTCTGCCCCCGCAGAACCTCACCCGAGCTGCCTTCTCGGCTCCAGAATCTTAGCCTCGCGAATGCGGAGATGCCCAAACAGCCGTGTGAACGCTCGCATTTCGTGGATTTTGTGCCGTTTAAGCAAAAGCTTATGACGGTCCTTACACGTGTCATTTCTAAATGTGTTGTTTTACGCTGTTTTTCGTTGTGGCGGGAGAACGGGGCAGCTAATTTACAGGAGTTTATCCACCAGCGTTTTTCACTGTGTGGAGCGTCCCAAACCCACATGAATAATGTTTTTCCTCTCGTAGGCGACACGTCCTTTACACAGCTCCGTATGTGTTCTCATCTTTAATGCCAGTCTCGGGAAATGCTTCGTCCTTTCCAGAAATGCTCCCCGAAGGCCGCGGGGCTCAGCCCTGGGGTGGGCGCCGGAGAAGCAGCGCTCGGTGGTTTCCACGCAGCGAACAAGTAAATGATGCCGTCTGCAAACCAACCAAGACAGGTGCCCGGACGCCTGGTAACGTGAACGGCAGGGACGGGGGGTGAGGAGGCTGGGGGACGCCTCCGGCTCGGTGATGTGGGGACAAGGGAGGACATCTCTGCCAAGCAAATGCCCCGAGTGGGGACGGGCGTGGGGTGCTTGGGCAGCACGGGGACCCGGGGCTCGGTGGGAGGTGAGCGCGCGGGGGGAACCACAGACCCTGTTTGGTCCACATGCCATGGGAGCCGGCGAAGGTGACGCAACCCGGTTTCGACCGGTTGGGTGGATCCCTGCGGCTCCTTACGGAGGATGAGCTCCAGGGCGAGGGGAGGGAGCGGCGCGGGAGTGAAGGGCGTGGAGCTCGACGGGCGTGAGGGGCGGCGAGGCACAGGCATCGGGCGGGAAGTGCGAGTGAACCGGGGTCCGCAGGCGAACGCAGGGCGGAGGGACTCGCCGATGTGGCTCCGCTCTTGGCTGCAGGGACCGCTGGGGATGCCGCGGGAGCCCGGGGAGGGCATGACCTAGCGGGCCGCCGGTGGGTGCGTGAAGGGTGCGGTGCCCTCACACACCCACGGAGGAGTCAGCGGACATCTGTCTCTCCGCGCTGGAGCTCGGGGGAGCGACCGGCAGCCAGGACACGAACGGGCCCGTCCGCCCTCGGGTGGTGTTTGAAGGCGCCGGCGGCCGGGGCCGAGCCCGGGACCCCACAGCCGGAAGGAGGAAGGGCGCGGAAGGGAGGCAGAGACGGGAGCAGGAACGTGGAGGCCAGTGAGGAGGGGAGAGGCCGGGGGGCGGGTCTGAAGGAGCTACTGCGGGGCTGGTGACACGGACACGGAGCGAGGACCTAGCGGGACGGAAGTCTCCGGCACCTTCGCGGGCAGTGTTGGAATAGTCACGGGTGAGAGGTGGGGCGGGGCGAGCCGAGGCTGCTCCCCACGGCCCAGAACGTCCCTCCAGGCAGAAACTGGGGGTGTCCTGCTTGCCGACCTCACCCTCCTGGACGCCCCGAGTCTGACGCCTGGAAGCAATTTTGCCTCCTTCACATTCCGTCCGGTTCTCGACCGGCTGATGGCAGGAGGGCAAGCTCGGGGCCGGTTTCTCCGTCTCGACCGCGGGCTCGTGTCTACGCCCCGCTGACGGGACGGGGTCCTGTTCAGTGAAGTTGACCCCAGTGTGATGCCCGATGGAGAAAAACCCTTTCTGTTCACATGTGTTTCCTGCCAGGCCCTTCGGGGTCTCGTGGTTTTGAACACCGAGCCCTCCAGCCCCCACGCAGACTGACTAGGGCGAAGGACGTAACAGAGCCTGGGTCTGACTTTCTGCTACTGGAGCTGTGACATGCCTCCTCGGCACACGGAGACCTCCACACGACCGCACCTGTGTCTTGACTCTTTCTTTTGTTCAAAGAACACAAAAGTTCTGTTGCTGAAACCACCCGGGAAACCACTCCGAGCTCCCGACACCGACCCGCAGACAGGCCCCCGCAGGAAGGCTGTTCCAGAACTCCCGGAACACGGGAGCGGGGAGCCGAGCACGGGCTTACGTCTCCGTTCCGCGCTCACTCCCTGCTCGGCCCGAGCGAGCACTTGACCCGTGGGCTCGGCTTCCTCGATGTGAAATGCGGCCAGCGGCCCTCTCCTATCCCTGCCCCCTAGGCCCCTCACTCCCGCAGGAAGGGGCTGGCCCTGGAGCACGCCCCGTGGTTTGTGTGTCCACGTGCCGCCGCACGCCGCTCCCTCTGCTCCCACAGCAGTGTCACGCGCTCCTCGGGAGGGACTTTCACCGTCCCTTACACCGTAGCCGCCAGAGCCGCCACGCCTTGAGACCGTCCCGTCCCCCGGCTGTGCAGACCCCCTCGGGCTCCCCGGGCCGCCTGCGCGCGTCTCCCAGGGATGGATGTGTCCCGTGTCCGGCCCCGGCAGTGGACCCTCACCCCGGGGTGGAAGCTGGGCTAAGTATCCCCTGATGAGCGGAACCAGCGCGGAGCAGGGGCTCCACGGGTCGAGCCGACAGGCGGACAAGCAGGTGCTGACGCGAGGCGAAGCGAGGGTCCAGCCGGCCGCCCATGCCCCTCCTTGGCTCAGTGGCCACGTCCTTAGTTCTCTCCTGCTCCCTGATGACAGCGTCTCGATGTCAGAACCCCTCTCCCTGGGACTGTCGACCCCAGCTGGGTGCCTGAAAGTCTCTTCACAGCTCCTCGAACAGCTGTCCCCTTCTTTCCCCGCGGACGTCCCTGCTCCCTCGGTGGGCCCTGAGCTCCTGCTACAGGCTTTGGTGGCCTCAGGACATTGGCATGAGACCACCAGGCAGGTCCCTCACTGGCCTGCAAACCCGTGGGACGGCAGGGCTGTCCGGTGGTTCTGACCCCGGCCTCCCGCCTGCCCAGGGCTGCGCAGCGGGGCCGAGACTCCGCGTCTGCCCACCCTCGCCCCTCAGGCTGCCGAAGGCAACTAACATTTTTGAGCAATTGCCGTGAGCCTGATGCTTTGTATGGGGTTTGCTTTTCACTCTCTCAAACCCCCGAACACCGGGGTGATCTCTTCTGTCCCCAGCCACCCCAAGCGGCTGAAAGTTTCCAGCAGAAAGCGAACATGTAGGATTTAGTCGCCGAGCGCGAAGACCCGTCCTCCTTCCGCAACTTCCTCTGACGCCCTGGCCCTGCTTTCCCGGGGTCATCACGGACCTGGGGCACGCTGCATCCGGCCCATGGCATTAGACCCCCAGGGAACCCACTGAGCGGCTCTGTCGAGGCACCTGCTCTGTGGGTCTCCCCCGGTTCAAAGTCCGCTGCTTCGGGTTTGGAGTCAGAACCCCCGGGCCCTCCAAGATTTGCGTTTAGGTCCCGCCCGTGTTGCTTACGGATCCTCAGTGTCTCTCGCCAGAGCAATGCTCCCTCCCCTTCCCTCCCAGAGCAGCCGGTTCCTGGAGGGGGTCCGGGACTCACCTTCGAGAGCACACTTCTAGACGCAAACCGACCATCCCCGAGCCCACCCTCCTACGTCTTAATTGAGGGGTTCGCCCTCCCGGCTCCTCTCCACCTGCCGCAGCCGGGGCCCGCGTTCTCGGGCCGGTGCCTGGAGTGGGAGCTCGGGGTTGAGCCGTTGGACCTACTAGTCCAAGCTGACCTATCGGAGCACACACCTGGGCGCGGAGACCAAGTCCGCCCTGGGAGTGTTGCAAGAAGCAGACTCGAGCCGGCAGGCGGGGCGAGGACTGGTGTAGACGGACGTACGGACAGCGGAGGGTGACCTCCCGGAATCCGGGTTCTCCTTGACCCTGCACAGAATCCCAAGAGCATGACGGACCGGGGACCCCGCAGCAGGGAGAGAGGGTGGCGAGTGCCACACGGTTCCACCAGCATTTATTATGCACCTACTATGTGGCAGTCTTGATAGCGAGAAGGCTAGGTCTGCCGAATACGGCGGTGATGGAAGTGGGGGTGTGCCGGGGAGCAGCCCCCTTGACCTCGTCAGTAGCAGTCAGAGAAGATGCACGAGGTCTGTGGGTCTCAAACCTGAGCGTTGGAACCACCGGGAGGGCCGGCACATCACGCCCCCACACCTGCGTCCTGCCCCCACCTCCAGGATTTTCTGCTTCAGTAGATCGGGGGGTTCGGGGGGCTGAGAATCTGCCCTTCGAACACACGCCTACGTAACCAGCCCTGTGTCATGTGAGGTTGAACCTGACCTCGGCCCGTCCCTGCCAGGCTCCTCCCTGCTTAGCCGCTCCCCGGGCAGGGGTCTGTTTCCCACTCGCCGACCCCGGGAGGGGCCGCGTGACTTGCGCACACACGGGGCTTCCCTGTGACTCTGGGGCAGGAACCCCCGCCGTCCTTCTTTCTCTCCGTCAGCAGACAGCTGTGTCCCAGACATGGGGCTGCCCACACGGCCGGGGCCCCGTGACGATGAAGATGTGAAATCCAGCTGCAGGGACACAGGGTGACCATGCCCTGAGGGAAACGCAGCTCTGTTGTCGTGAGCTGTGGGGACGGCTTGTTGGTGCAGCCCGTCATGGCCTGAGCCCACAGATATGGGGACTGTCCGGAGAGAACTGCCCCGAGCGGAGGCCCATGGGGAAGCGTCCAGGCAGGGAAGGGGTACGGGTTTGCAACAACACACAGTGGGGTATCTAGGGCACAAGACAGTCCAGTAGCAGATGCGGGGGGTGGCAGGCAGCAGCCAAGCCGGTGGGGACCAGAGGCAAAAGACCTCGAAGGCAGGGTGTCCACGGCAGGGCCCGAGATGCTGGTGCCCGTCCCGAAATGGTTCTGCCCAAACTCTCCAATAACACACTCTGTTCTTCAAGCCCCAAGACCTTCCGCATCAGCCTGTCCCCTCTCTCTCACCAGAAGGGCCAGGTGGCTCTGCTCACAAATAAAGGTCAGTGACGTTCAACTAACGGCCTTGCCCCGGCCCAGCTCAGCCATCTCTCTGCTACTGATACCAGTCGCTCTGGGCCCGTCACCTGCTGCCGCCGCCTGCCTCCCTTCGGCCCACTCTCCACACTGCAGCCAGAGCAATCTCTTAAAAATACAAAGTGGATCGTAGACAATGGCTGGATCTCCCTATTTACCGCCTTCCGGCGGCTTCACGTTATACTGAGAATAAAATCCAACCTCTTTACTGTGCCTGAGGGCCTCACCTAACCCAGCCCTGCTTGCTCCCCTGATCTCCCTCCGACTGTGCTAATTCGAGCCACGCGGCGAGCTTGCTTCATTCCCACCTCAGGACCTTTGCACAACCGGCTCCTTCTGCCAGATGCGCTCATCCTGAGATGTTGCAGTCCTTATTCTCCCAGGAGCCTGCAGCGGCTGCCCTACCAGAGCCCCCACCCCTCTGAAGGGGAAATCGCCCTTCGTTACGCCTCTTGCTGTTTGAAACGACGTGTTTGCTCCCTTGGTGCTACGTGTACTTTCATTAGAATGGAAGCTCTAAGACGCCAGCTCTCGGGCGTCCTGCGTTCATTTCATCACTCATCATTCGACGAGTCTTTTTTATTACGCATCTAGTATGTTCAAGACATTGTTGCTTCTGGGGACAATATTTCAGTCCCAAGCCACGGCCTTGCCCGTTCGAGTTGCTGAATAAATGCCGTTCGGTAAGGGAATGAGTGGAGCAAAGGGTAGGGAAGAGACTGGGTCAGAAGGACACGCGTCACGGCTACCTCGCTAGCGGTGGAGCTGAGCTTTCATACTAAAGCGGATCGGTCACGAGATGCTAACTGGGGCTGCGCAGACCCCCGCCTGCAGCGGCACTGGTCCCAGAGAGAGCGCGCGGGGAGAGCCTTCCTCGCTGGGACTCTGCCGTCACGCGGGGTTCACCACGACGCGGGACCGGACGGCGAACAGCCAGCACGAAAACACCGGCACGTTTCCTCCCTTCGCAGGGGACTGTCTGGTGACGTGTCAGGCATAGTTTATTAGCTGCTTTCCTTGACGAATGAAAGCAAACTGTTAGCAATTAACCGCACGCACACCGTCGATCTCCAACAACAATTGAATGTTGGGATCTAACGAATCTTCCAGGAATGTCCAGAAACTGCTGAGTCGCAGTCAGACTGGAGAGGGCGGGGAAACGGCGCGTTCGCGGCTTGGCCGGGGGTGCCGGGCTCCAGCCGGAAACGCGGACCTTCGCTCCCGTTTTCAGAGATGGGTGTATTTGTCACATAACGTGGTATCTCTTCCGTCTAAAGTCAGGCTGCCTCCTCCCCTCCTTCCCATTACGGGGACGAGTCCCGGTATCATCCGTAACGGGCTAGGACGAAACCCCAGACGAAGCCTGAAATCTAAATGACCAGGGGCCGCACGTGTGTTTAAAAGTACCTTCGACGGCAGAAAGAAAGGTGACCAAGTCTCGGCTTCCGCTGGTACTTGAGGGACACATCTAAGTTAATGACGGCTAAGATGGCTTACGATAGCCCAGTGCACACCGGCTTGTCCCCACGGGGAGGTAAACGTTCCCCCCACACGATTACTCACGCACTCTTTTTGTGATTCGCTTGCTCAGAGCACTCTGGCCAACATGCAGTCCAGGTCCAGTTACTGTGTGTGCAAACCTTGGATTTAGGTCTGAATTGGTGTCTTATTGGGGAACTGGAAGCGTTCCTTAGCCCACGGAGGTGTGGCCGCCCTCACCTGGTCCAAGCTCGCATCAGAGACTTCTCTCCACGCGCCGCTGTCGAGACACGAACTGCTTTTTGCTCTGACTTGTGTCCGGTCACTTTTCTTTGCTGCCTCGGGCGGGGAACTCAGTGACATTGTGAGCGGCACAATGAGATGAAGGAACCGGATGAACGGCCTTCTCCTCCGCGTCCTCCGCGATACAATTTCCCAGGCGAGAGGCGTGCTGGGGCCTCTGCCCAGGTCAGCGATGACGCATTTACTCCAGCGTGAGGGATGTCCTCACATCGCTGGTACGGAAAAGGTCCTGCTGAGGCTGTGCTCACACAAACACAGACGGACAGACCTGCAGCAGGATAGCAAGTGCAGAAAAGCCGTACCTTCAACCGACTTGTGTCAAAGGGGGAAAGATGGTCTTTCTCATAGAGATACCCCTGTGGGGAAACACACACCGTACCCGTCCACCTCACACCAAGTGTAAATATGAGTTCAGGAAGACGGACAGATCTAACCATGAAAGGTAAGACAATAGGAGTTCAAGAAGAAAACATGGCAACTTCACGACCTCAGAGTCTAAAAATTTCTTAAATGGACTCAAATTGTCAGTCATAACGAAGAGAATGATACCTTTCTCTATCAAAATAGAGGACCTCCATGGTCAGAAAGACACCATTGGGAGCATAAAGATGCAGCGCCCAGAATAGAAAATAGTATCTGTGACGTAACTCGTATCCAGAATGTCTACAGACGTCCGACGAATCATGAAGGAAAAGACAACAAGCCAAACAGAAAACTGGGGAAAAAACGTGAACAGGTGCTTCCCAAACTAGGACACCCAAAGGGCCAGTGAGCATACAGAGGGAAGTGAGTGTCCTTCATCCTCGGGAGAATGTAAACTGAAGACAACGCGGTCCCACGACACACCTGCATGACGGAGAAGACGAGAGAGCCGTGTGAGCAGGACGGAGAGCGCCGGGAGCTCACAGGCCTGCTGCACGGGGAGGGTCCCCGGGAGGAAGCACGGAGACAATGTTGGGGCCTGAACCTCACAGCAAAGCATGCGCCTACGCTGCGGTTCAGCGTTTTTACTCTTAGACATGCCCGCCGCAGAAATGCACACAGGCCTCTGCCAAAAGCACAGACAAGAGTCTTCGTGGCCTGGGACACCTGGGTGGCTCCGTCTGTTAAGTGTCTGTGTTCAGCTCAAGTCATGATCCCCGGGTCCTGGGATTGAGTCCCACATTGGGGGTCCCTGCTCAGCGGGGAGTCTGCTTCTCCCCCTCTCTCGCTCACTCACTTGCTCTCATTCTCACTCTATGTCTGGCAAATAAATAAATAAAATATTTTTAAAAATGAGTGTTCATAGCCCAAAACCAGAAGCTACCCAAATGCCCATCCACTGTAGACTGGATAAATAAATTGTGCCAGGTTCTCCATCAGTGATGCAACAAAATGGGAAGGCTACCCCCCCACACAGCAACTCGGCGTTTCCCACAGCAGCTGGGCGAGGAAGAGAGACACAGAAGAACACGAAGTATGTGTTCACTTGTTTTTTTAGATCCCACCTATAAACGAAATCCTATGGCATTTCTCTTTCTCTGACTTACTTCTCTTACTCTGACTTACTTCGCTTGGCACCCAAAGAGGAAGCAGGGACAGACCCGTGAATACAGAGAACACGCTGGTGGTTGCCAGGGCGGCAGGCAGGGGCCGGGTGGGCAGGTGGGGGACGGGGAGCGGGAGGTCCAGGCTTCCAGGAATGGGATGAAGACTCCACGGGATGGAAGGTGCAGCTCCCACGGGAGTCACCCTTCCTGTAACAGCGTCGTGGTGACGGACGGCAGTTACACTCGTGAGCGCAGCCTCCCAGGAAACTGCCCACGTTGTACAGATCCTTGGAAGTGAGGACGCTCGTTACCAGGAAGGGGGCATGAGGGAGGCTTCTGGGGTGTCTGGATGTCCCGCCTTCTATTCTGTGCTCATTATATGCCTGGTGTTTCCATTTGCGCAAAATCGCCAAGTCGGACGCCCACGATGTGTGTCAAACTCAACGCTTAACCGTTCCCGCCTAGAACAAAATCTCACGGCAAGAGATCGTATAATTTTTCAGTTTATTTTTGATTATATTTGGAGAGGCAGACTTTGCACAAAGAGCTTCCAACCAACCATGATACGTTGCCTAAATTTTACACAAGCCATTGGAAAAAGGATCTAAAAATGTGCTTAGTTATTGGTATTATATAACATGGATCAAGCACCAAGAGTGTGCTGTACAGAGCCAACGTAGGAAAGACGATCCCTGCCCTCGAAAATACCATTCCTTGAGGCTTGCACGTAAAACTTCACCTCACGCTCCACACCCTTTTACTCATAAGGCATAAATAAGGAAGTTGGTTGCATTTCTCGTTGAGTCAATAAATATCTAATCCCCTTCCCCCAATTGTACCAGCAATCACGAGTGTCTCTGCCTTTCAACACAAATGTCCGCAGTACGGTATACGGTACGTACTGGTGTGGTGTTCACACAACTGACCACAGCATTCTTGTAGGGTGGCGATGACACGGAGCAGGTTGAATCTCAACATTCACAGATTCTTATACCACTGAACAGCTTCATTGACTGTTGGCAGAACTGATTTCTTGTTTAAAACAAAGAGAAGGAGGTGCATTACTCTTACGTTGATCCAGTGTAAACGGAAGCAGCCCTGCCTGGATCCCGAGAAGGGTATGGGGGCTCGGGGCGGTGAGTTCGCACACCGACGGATAAGTCCCCTCGTGGGTGTCGGTCACACAACCGCGGGCGCGGCCGCACGAAGGGTTCACGATCCGCGAGTCACGGGCAGTCGGAATCTGATGTGTTTACCGTGTTTGCAGTTTGCAGAAGGGGCTCGTGGTGTGACGTCAGAAAACTGAGCTGGGAACCTTTTTTCTTTTCTGCAAGGCTGCGATCAAAGTGGACCAGACTAGGGAAGAGAAATGGAACGATTCTGAACTGAACCACGGGCTGAGGGGACCCAAGTTCCATGTCGTCCCTTGAGCAACCTCCTCTGAGGGTTCATCTTTTAAAAGCAAGAGAAATGAAGTGGATTTTAGGCCCGGGCATAAGAAATTGTACTTCGTGGGAAAATGCCAGCGAGCACTGTAGAAGGTGGTGCCCAGCCCAGGAGGCCGGCCGGTCTGCATGTCCGTCACCCACCAGGAGATCACAGCAGCAGGAAAGGAGAGGCAGGCGATGTTAGAGGGAGGGGGAGGGGTCTCCTTCCCAGCCTGTCTCTGGCCTCGCCCTGTTCTGCAAATACAGGGATGGAGGAGTCTGGGGTCCAGGGAGAGAAGGCTGGCATGGGCTTGGGGTCCGTGAAGAGACAAGACCCAACCATGAGCTACGCCTTCCCGTCCCCAGTCCCCAGGACCCCAAGCATCCGCCAGCTTCAAGCCGCGGCAAGGATCCTTAACTTGATCGTGTGCTCCCTCCTATCAGGATGCGGATAACCCATCCGCATAGGAAACAACTTGCCGTTGGGGCCGTCTGGGTTCCCAGTGCACTGGCAGGACTGGGTGTTGTCCATTATGTGGCAACGGGGTCACCTTGAACTCTAAGGCTACACTGGACTAAGAGCAAGACGAAATTTCTCGCCACCATCTCGCCAGATAGGAGAAAGGTAGAAGAAAAATCTAGAGTCCAGTCTCCTCCACACATGCGGTGGGGCTCACGGTCACATGCCCCCCACCCCGTGGTAGCCAGACACATGGCTCAAGCAGGGCCCATTAGGAACAGGTTCACCCAAAAGCAGTGACAACAGGGGTCTGGTCCAGCCCCTGTGGTCCTACCTGGCAGGGAGAGCTGGGGGGCAGGGGGATCTGACCAAGTTTCTCTGATCGCGGGAGGCTATCTGATCTCCACTTCTCTGCAGATCCCAGCGGGACCTTGGGAACTCCCTGTCTCTGGGGCTCTCCTGGTTTAATCTGTGATAACAGGGACCACCTGCCCTGGAACCCCCCCTCCCCCCCCCGCGGCCCCGTGCATGGGAGAGCTGGTCCGGGGATGCCCGACTCTTGTGGGTGCAAATCGTGCATTCCCTTCCGGAAGAAAGAAACAACCTTATTTAGTGTGCCCAACCCGGAACGGCACCGGGAGACTAACATTCTGACAACAGACAGTAACATAGAGAGAGATAGAGATATATTTTTAAAATTTTCAATTATAAATCCTCAGTTCTTCATACTAAGGCTTCATCCCAGTCACCTAGAAGAAAGTCCATCCACCCGCGACCAGAAACGGGCTGCGTGGAGGCCCCTAACAACGAAGCGCCCTGGCTTTACTCGCCGACGGCGGGAGACGTGCCGACGCCCTGTGCGGGGCACTACAGGCTCAGACAGAGCAAGAGAAGCATTACTCGGAGGTTTCTGGGATGGATGCCGGAATCCTATTGCTTTAACATCTGAGACGCGCCCCTAACCTCTCCTTCGGGAGCTTCCTCTGCGGCCCAAGAGAACTCTCGCTCCCCACCTTGTTCTCCGAAGGGTTAAGCTGGCTGGTATTTGTCGATCACCTTTCTCCGACCTGTAATCAGACATTAGGATCAGCTGCTGGAAAGGATTCTTTCTGTCCGGTTGGGTCAAAGCACCATTCGACAGGTGGGAGCAGAGACCAAAATCCGATCGAGTCACAGCCGCTTCCTTCACGTGGAGAAACCGTGTTCTCGCGCTGTTTAACAGAGGACACCATAACCCCAGACTAGGTATTTAGATAGACATATAGACGTGTAGATAGATAGATAAATAGATAAACGGTTAAATATTTTTTCTTTTTTTTTGCGCTGCTGACAAGAACACGAGTTGGGGTCGTGGTGGGTGAGAACACCCGGGTACCTCTGTCGTATGATTGGCAAACCTGCCAGATCCTGTGAAAGCCCCCGGAAATGGCTGGGATTGGGGCACACGGAAGCCACGGCTTACGGTTAGAATGGGCGAGTTCAGCCAGCGTCTCTGCTCTTCAAGGCACAAAGAAACGTTCCAAGCTCTTCCAGGAGACAGAAGACCAGGGAGCAGAGCCCCCGGCCAAAGCAGGCGTGGGAGGCCCTTCTGGGGATGGGGGGTGGGCTGGGACTCTCAAAGCCTGGCCTTACGCCGGGGGCAAGTGGCTCCCCCAGGCCTCGGGTGGGGACAGGAAGGTCTCCCGGCCTGAGCACGGCAGCCTCTCAGGCAGAGGCAGCACACTCCGGGCTATGCCTGGTCAGGCAGTCCAGCTCCTCCCTGCACTGAGCACAGGAGGACGGTCCGGAATGTTCCGTGAAGATCGTAATGACGACTGAAGGGCGAGAATGGAAAGTCAGTAGCCCTTGATGAAAGTCAGCAGAGAAGAAACCTCCTCCGTGGCCACGACCCCCGTGACTCCACCCGCCGTGGACTGGACGTGATGGAAAACACAACTGCCTTCCTTCCTTCTCGGCTCGCCATCTCCCGTAGCCTCCCCCGCGGGCAGGTATCAAATAGCTTCGCGGAACACCCCCGCCGTGGAGCTTCATCAAGATGGGAAGACTCCGACTAGAATCTGTTTTTTGCTTGGAATTCAGTTTGTGTCTACCGGGAGCGCAGAGCGTTCTTCTGGTAGGAAAAGACATCGCGCGGCTCCCAGGAGCATCCGCGCGTCCCCAAGGCAAGGCCAAAGGGAGGCGGGTTTCTCCGGAGAACGCACCGTCCCAGACCCTGCCCGCCCTGGCCGAGACCGGCAAGCCGCGGCCGCGCCGGCCCCGAGCCCTCCCGCCGCGGGGTGCCCCGGCCGTCGCGGGCTGTGCCGCAGCGGCCCCGCGCTCAGGACTTCATGGTGCAGATGGGCACGACGATGACGAGGATGACGGTGCAGGCGGCGGGCGCCACCAGGGCGGCGATCTTGCAGACCTTGGCCCGTCTGAACTCGGCCTCCTTGCGCTTGAGCAGGGAGTCGTAGCCCGGCGTGTAAATGTCCTCCATCCAGTACTCCAGGTTGTTGGGGTTCAAAGATTCTTGCGTCTGGAAGTGAACAGAAGCGGTTAGAGACACCGCCAACGCCGGTTCCCCAAGGCCCCGTGCGGCCCGCCCGGGCTGACCGGGCTGACCGTGACGTCCGCCGCCGCCGGGCCGGGCTGGGCCGGGCTGCTGAGGGCCCAGGCCCCTTGGCACGGCGGCGGGCGCCTGCCCCACCCTTGCTGCCTGGCTGCCGACGGCCCCGACGTGGGGAAACCACGGGTCTCCTCCGCAGCAGCCAGAAAACAGGGCTGCGGCCTCGGGCAGGCTGTCCCCGCGGCTGCAGGACCAGGGGTCTCCCCAGCAGCCCCCCGGAAGCAGGGCCCTTTGCAGCACGGCTGTCCCCTCGCTCTGATTCCGTTCCCAGCTCCTCCCTGAAGCCTCCACTGAAAACTCAAAGTGCCTCCCGATAAGCAGCTCGAACCAAATAGAAACTCGTTCCGTGTCAAACATTTGTCAGAGCCGGTCAGGCCCCTGCTCAGGGTCAGGGTCTACAGACGTGCGCAGGCCATCCCCGGGCCTGGGGCTGCGTCCCCACGGGCAGAAGCCGCGTGGACCCTGTCTCCTGGCTCCCTGAGATGGAGGCACCGTCCACAGGAAAAACACCAGAACGAGCCTGTCCTGCGGAGGGCCCCACTCCCGGGGATGGTTACGACCCCCCGTCACAAAAGGCAGCGTTCTCGTTTGGCAGCAAGTATTGGATAACACGGTGTCACATGAAAGCAAACACGTTAAAATTCCAAGTGCGGTCCCCTCGCTCTCTGAAACGCAAACATCCGTTTTGAAGATGGTCTCGGCTTGCTTCATACGAAACTTGGGCACACGAGAGTCTGTCTCATGAGATCACAAAACAAACCCCTCCAAACCGCTCTAAACCTGAGTCGGACTGTGGCATTGGGAGAGCGCTGGTGATTCGAACCCGTTTCACTCATCATCACCTGACCCTGCAGAGGAGCCCTGTTCTTTCCCGCCGTGCTCTTTGCCCCAGGAGCCTGGCTCCTGGGACCACCCGGGGGGGCCCGGTCAGGGGATGAGGGCCTCTTGGTCCCTACCAGGCACCAACTCCCGAGCCGTGGGTCTCGGTGGACTGCAGAGCAGCTCCCTTCCCTCAGCTTCAGATCCCCAGGTGACAACGTCCTGTCACTGGCACTGGTTCCCCAGAGGCTGCCCGGCCTCTGCTCCTGCTCTCTGCACCTGCAGACCACCCCCCCGCAGGTGGGCCAGCCGGGTGGACAGCTGCAGCCCCACGTCCAGCCCCCGCCACCTGCCCGTGGACAACCCCCAGGCTGAGAACAGTCCCTACACTTTCCAGTGGCTGACAAAAGTCAAAAGAGGACTATTTCACACTATGTGAACATTATATGAAATTCAGATCTCTCAGTCCACAATAACGCTTCGTGGAATCCCAGCCATGCCCAGCCGTTCGCAGGGGGTGGGCAGCCACTTTCGGGGGCAGGGGCGGAGTCCGGCAGCTGTGACAGACACCAGAGTCCTTGAGGCCCAGACTGGTCACCAGCCTCCTTTGCAACCCTGTTCTAGTGCATTCTGTACAACACTGCATCATGGCAAGGACAGGGCTGAAGGGTCCTTAGAACTCCCCAGACTCCCTTCCCCACTAAGACAGAACATCCACGGGCTCCTGTCCCCTGCGGGGTGGGAAGCAGCGCTAGCCACCCCAATGTCCATCCTGAGCAAGAGGACCCTCTCCTTGAGCTCAGGGTGCTCCGTCTTGGCAAGAGCCCCCTACAGCGTCCTCCACCAGGGTCCCCAGGACGGCAGCCTCCCCGAGCTGCCCACTCCCATTGTTTGGACACACGCCCGTCTGCACGCTTCAGCCAGAGCTCCCTCCCCACCAAGCTCTGCCCTCCGTGGGCCCTTGGGCTGTGTGGCTACAGCCACCAACCCCCTCAGCCATCACACAGACAGCAGATGGGACAGAAGGATCCAGGGTGGGCGCATCTGGCTGGGAGACTGGTCCGCAGTGGCGGGGGGCTACCCGCGAGGGCTGGTGCACCTGTTCCTGCCGTGCACCTTGAGGATGAACTCTGGCCACGTGAGCCACACCAGTCCCCGCCTTCCTGCGCTTGCCAAGGAGGGAAGCCGTGAACACACCCCACTTCCGGTGTCTCCTTCCCTCCGGCTCAAACACAAGGATATCAGCTTCTTTTCTTGTACGTACGTTTGATGGGCTGGGGGACAGCCTATGAAATAAACTATTTTTCACGAGTTTTTCTAGCAAGCGGAAGCTCTAGTGACAACAGATGGAACGGTGACACTGAGGTTTCCAGGGATGCAGGCGAAGAGCCTTGTTGTGACCAGACTCCATCAGGGAAACCAGGAAAACCCAGCCCACACCCTTTCTCTGCCCTCGAGTGGGCCTTACCGACAGGGATACTCATGTGCCCACGAGGGGACCCCGTGAAGACCATCCCCACGCTAACGCTGCTCTCACACGACCCGAGCTCCAGGAGCGTCCCCTAACTGCTGTCCCTTAGGGCCCACTATGAACAAATGTCACTGCACAGCAGTCACGACAGGGGCCGGAGGCTCCCGGACACCCCCACCAACAGGAAAGAACATGCGGGAGAAAGGGCCCAGGCCACTATTGGGCTAAGCTTCTCCATCTCCTCATGGGGAGCTGGAGGTGACCACAGTTGTCCCTGTGCCTTGAGCTTGCAGCTTGCCGTGAAAAGCCCCTGCGAGGGGGACTGACGGGTCTCAGCATCACGGACTGGCCCCAAAATCCGTTTCAGTGCCCACTTAATGGCGGTGCTTTAAGTACCTTCTTTCCAAAATTCCTCACCATGACTCTGCATGGGAGATAGTGCCGTGTGCCCACCGGACAGCCGAGGGGACGGACGCTCAAGCAGAGGCATGAATGTCCTGGGTCTCACGGCAGAGGAGCTCTGGACCGGAGCCCCACACTGCCGCGGACCCGTGGAGTCCATTCCGGCCACACCGCGCCCCCCGCCCCCCGCCCCTCTGCCTCGGGCCTGGGCCAGCCCCTCCTGGCGTCTCTCCCACTGCCCCTCAGTGACACGGTCATCCTAGGACCCAGAGGTCCGGCCCCACCACCCGCAGAGCGAATACGCAGGTGGGGACACGCACCTCCGGGTCCCGCAGGGACGCGGACACAGGCAGATGCGGGGCCAGCGGGAGCGGGTGGAGCTGCCCACCCACGTGCGAGGGCCCCGGGCCCCAGCCCCGCGTGTGGGGACCAGACACATGCCCGTGGCCACGACGGCCTTCACAGAGCTGACGGGGCGCTCCTTACCTGGGGCGGCTCCGTATGGAAACAGAGTCCATAGCTCGGCTCCCACAAATGTGCTTATCCCACGAGCTACGTGTGGAAGGAGAGATCAGCGTGCATCTCACTAAACAGTTCGGCTCAGGTCTCGTGTGCAAAGACGAGAAGCTTCCCTGGGTGCAAAGCCTTAAACGTGCGGTGAGCAGCGGTGCGGCCCGAGCCCGGGCGTCAGTCACGCCGCGTCCCTGTTATCCCCTCCGCTCTGCGGCCCGGTAAAGCTCCGAACGCCATGGCGGCGGCCCGGGGAGCTGAAGGGCGCGGGGACGGGCTGGCCCTGGCCATCCCGGGTCCTTCCTGCGCAGGCCGGGCGGGGACGGGCTCCTCCCCCGCCGCCCCTCCCCCGCCCGCACGCCCGGGGGACAGCGCGAGGCTCACCTGCAGGTCCAGGGCGGTCAGCTTGCCCTTGTCGCCCGCGTTCCTCGTGTACTCCTCGATGGTCCAGGAGGGCTGGCCGCGCTTCACCTCGGCCAGCTGGGTCAGACGCATGTCCGTGTACAGGGGGTTGCTCTTCAGGTGGGCTCTGAGGGAGGCGGGGTGGGGACGCGGGCTGAACACCTGCGCCACCAGGAAGCTGTCTTTGGGCTGCTTGGGCAGTCGGTGCTGGGGGGGGACGTCGTACTGTCTGTCCGCCTGCGGGGGGGCACAGAGAGGTCCAGACAGACGGCACGGGGGCTGCAGGGTTTCCTCCTGCTAACCTCCCCGGGCCCGAGGCCAGCCGCCGGCGGAACCGCTTCCCACGCAGACGCCGCTCCCCGGGAGCAGCCGCGATGCGGCCGGCCTGGCCCGAGGCCCGCACTCGACCAACCCTCACACCCTCACGACCCCCGACCATGTGCAGAAAAGGGGAGAACAAGACCGTGAGGGGAGGCAGGGCAGGGAGGGCCTGCAGGTGCTGAGGGGACGGGCGGCGTGAGCGCGTGTGCCCCTGCCCGGGACCCGGCCAGCGAGCCTCCGCCGGCCCCTCTCCAGCCCCGCCAGCCGTCCGCAGCTGCGGACGGACAGAGCAGCCACCAGCACGGACATCGATGATTCTCTGGGATCAGAAAAAAAAATCACTGCTTTTATTTACTCTTTCCCCCCGACTTTGGACACTGAAAACCCGCCGAGAGCCTGTCTTCTGAGCTTCTCCTTCTTGGCACCATGGGAGGGTCCCGGCCTCCCGCCGGGCTCTGTGTGTCGGCAGCCCACGCCGCCGTCACTTCCTCTCGGACCCCGGGCCCTCGGGTGTGTCCCCGACCTTCAGAATCAGGGGAGGGGTCTGAGAAGGCAGCACGCGGTCACTGGGGCCAGGGCGGGGGTGGGGAATGACAGGGGCCACCGACACCTGTCACCCCACTGCAGGGGACGCGAGCACCTGCGCGTGAGCTCCCTCCGGCCCAAGCAGAGGAAAGGACCGAATGGGGATCTGCTGTCCTCGGGGACCGGTGCCGGCACCGGGAACAATTTCCTTATTTGTCTGGCTTTTCCCACTCAGCCTCTACCGATCTTACCATGGAAAGACTCAAACTTTCCAAGAGGAGCACCGTGAATCCACAAGGCCCAGGGAAGGGACACAGGACCCCGCACGCTGGGAAGGCAACCCCGTTCCCTCTGCCTGCACCCCGCTATCCCAGAAGGAACAGGGTGTACCCTGGGCAACGCCCGCCTCTGCACCACGTCCCCCATCACGAGGACTTGGCCTCCGCCGCCCAGACCCCTGGGTCCTGCATCCAGACCCCACTTTCGCCCACGGGCAGCCTGGCAGCCCACGCTCCTCGAGCAGGCGGGACAGACAACCCGCCCGAGCCGTCCTCCCCGTTGTAACGCAGAAAGCCCACAAATCTGGAAGGAGAGGAAGCGCACGGAGGGAAGCCCTCCTTCCTGACCCACACTCTGCGCACGGGCCGGGGAAGGTGCGAGGGCCCGGCATCATGGGCGCGGGTAAGATTACCTCTTTGGCCTTGCGGTGCCAGTCCTTACTCTCCCCGGGGCCTCTGTCCTTGCCGTCCTCCTCCCCGAGGCCCCCGCGGCTGGCATGCGTGATGGTGCGCCAGTCTCTGGGTGAGTTGGATGTGCTGGCGATTTTGGATTCCGTAGCGCTGTTCTCCTCCGTCAGGGACCTGGAGGACGGCCGGGTGAAGAGGTTCTTCTTTAAGGCCTTGACGCGAAGGCTCTCGCTGTTGCTGCCGCTGGCGTCCGAGCAGTACCAGTCAGCCGCGGTCTCCAGCTTGGGTCCCCGGGGGCCGCTGGGCGCGCGGAACATGCGCGGAGAGGCACTGTCGTCCGACGGAGCCTCGCTTGTCAAGGAATTCAGGTCGATCTGCACACCCACCTTCTCGGGCTGTTGCATTTTCTGATCCAGCTTGTTGAGCTTGCCCAGGACCTGGGAGATTTCCTCGCGGACCCCGGACAGTGACTCGAGCTTCCGCTCAATCTCACCGATGCGGAGCACCAGTCTGCACACGCTGGTTTTCAGCTCCTCGTCCGAGGGGTGGCTGTTGTCAGGCCGGTTGCCCTTTTCTCCTTTGCTGCCGGGAAGCCCGTTGGCAGTTTTGGCGAGGTTGTGCTCGGGGGAACTGTCGCCGTCGGACTTGTGAAGCTGAGACAGGGACCCCGTGCTGTTGTAGCAGGAGGACGGCATCACGCCCGTGGAGCCGCTGACGCTCATGTCATCCAGAAACCGAAAGATGTCGCTGATGTCGTCGCTGACGATTTCCGAGTCGTCGTCGGACTGCTTGGTGGCGTGCCTGTCGCTGTACGTGGTCTGCCCCGAGCTGCACAGGTCTTTGCGCTTCTTGGCCTCCAGCACGTGCTGCTCCGTCTGAGTGCCCACGCTGCTGGTGTCCGAGCCGAGCTGCCCACTGGTGCAGCCGATGCTCTTGTCTTTGAACTTCCTGACCGGCTCGTGCTTCTCCAGCTCGACCGGGGACGAGAGCTCTTTACACCTGAGCGCGTTTGGTTTCGCCGTGTAGCCAACGGGCAGGATGGGCTGTTGGTCCTTCGGCACCAGGTAAGGGGGGCGCCTGTCTGGGGTAGGGAAACCGGGGCTCTGGCTGCTGGGATTAGGGTAGCGCAGCTTCTCCTCAGAGGGGTTTCTGTTAAAAAAGGACCGTTCAAAGTCAGGGACTTCCTCGGTGTTCAGGCTCCAGCTTTTGGCCGGCCAGGGGATCTGCTTGCCCGGCCTCCCGGCACAGCGCCTGGCGTCCTGCGTCCCCATCACCGGCGTGGGTCCGAAGTACGTGGAGGCTTGAAGGTCGTCCAAGCTCTCGTGCTTTGCGCGCCTTTTGTCGGGCACAGGGGAGTATTCGGGATTCAGGTACTGGCTGCTGTAGGGCACCTCGAAGCTGCGGTTGAAGAAGGCCGTCTTCTGGGGCTCCTTCCGGCCCTGGGGCTCCCCGTGCTCGGCCTCCGCCTTGTTAGCAGGGCCCACCAGCGTGGGGGACACGGTCATCAGATTATGGAAATCCTCTTTAAAGATGTTCCTTTTCTGGACACAAGACGGCACCATGAACGGCTCTTCGCTGGAAAGGAAGGTCCCCTTGATGCCCTGGCTGATGGGCAGGGAGTCCTGGTCCGAAATGGACTCGTTCTCGATGTTCATGGGGAAGTAGGTTCTCTGCATCTCACAGGGCTGGGGGCTGGCCCCGGAGTAGGGGGGGGCGAGGGTCTGCAGCCGGTCCAGGGAGGCCGCCCGGCCCTTCAGCTCTCTGCTCACGCCCAGCAGGAAGTTGGGCTCGGAGGCGGGCACGAACTGCGGGCAGTCCTTGCGGTCGGCCTTCCGGCCCTGGGAGGACTGCCGGGCAGGGTAGCCCCGGTGGAAGGGCCTGTCGCTCAGCTCACAGCCGACCGGCTCGCACGCGGCGGCGGTGCAGACCTCCGTGTCCGAGCGGCACAACTCGAAGGACGCGTCCTTCTTGCGCACCTTCTGCCGGCTGGTGGGCAGCTTCTCCTTGGCGGCGCCCCCGTTCATTTGGATCAGGTTGAATATGGTCACGATGTCCGCGGCCACCATGATCTTCTTGGACTGCTGGTTGTTCACGGTACATTTCATCTTGTCTTTGAACAGCGTGGCCGGGAAGTTGGGGTCGAGGCAAGCCGTGTAGAAGAGCACGCTTCTCAGCTTGGCGAGCTGGGAGAGGTCAAAGCGGGCGCACAGGGACTTGCACAGATCCTGGTAGGAAACGGTGTTTTGCTTGCTGTCCAGCTCCTCCAAGATCTTCATCAGGAAGAGGGAGGTGTCCTGGTTGGTCTCCATGACTTCGGACGTCACAGGCTCCTGCCGTCACGGTCTTCCAGTCCGTTCTACAGGGACAACATCAAAAAGCAGAGGGAGGTCACAAACACGGTGGGGCTGGGAGCCAAGCTTGTTACGAACCACACAGACACATGCAAGGAGAACCCTCTTAATTGAAAAATGTATTATCAGCTTTGAAAATATTTAGAACACACGACTTTGTAATTCCCTTCCCGGGAATCGATGACAATGATTTATGGATAAAGATGTTCGCTGCGATGGCGTTTATAACAGTGAAAAAAATAAACCATCTTGAATACTCCAATAAGCGAGGGACGCGTGAACAAAACTATCGTACAGGACGACTTTCCACAGGCATTACGACGATAGCCACGCACGTCCTTACGACGGAACGTGACCCGTCCATAAAAAGGAACTCACTGGGGCATCTGGGCGACTGTGTCGGTGAAGCAAACGACTCCGGGTTTCTGCTCAGGTCACGGTCTGAGGGTCGTGAAATCGAGTCCCATGTGGGGCTCCGTGCTCAGCGGGGAGTCTGCTTGTGGTTCTCTCCCTCTGCCCTGCCCCACCCCTGCTCTCTCTCTCTCTCTGTCTCTCTTTCAAATAAATGAATCTTAAAAAGAAAAGAAGGCATGAACTCGTGTACAGACAAGGATGTGGACGGCGCCCACAGGCGTGACGCTCGAGCTGAAGAAGCCAGAGTCGCCGGCTGTGTCCCACAGGACTCAACTCTGATCACATTCTAGAAAACACAGCACGGCCTCGGGGCTGGCTGTGAGCGGGGCGGGGGCTTCCCCGACTGACTCAGGAGACCGCGCTCACACGTGTGCGTTTTCTTGCACGTCCGTGACACCTTCCTTGAAAGATGACACATTGAGGACTTTTGGGGACACACACCAAAAAACCATGCTGCAGTACTGAGAGGGGGAAAAAAAGGAAAATAAATGTTTTAAGCCAGAAGCTCTTAATTACAGGAAGTTATATATTCTTAGAGACGAAAATTAAAGAAAACAATGTACACTGAAATATTACCAGTGGTTATGTTTGGGTGATAAATATGGATTTTTCCTGAAGAAGAATCTTTGTTCTTCAGTATTTTATGATGCAAATTTTCAAACGTAGAGCGAAGTTGGAAGAATTTTTCTAGCAAATACCCGTATACTCGCCCTCTGGATTGCACATTTCACGATATTCCGATCTGTGTACCCTTCATGGAGCCTGCTTGTTTCTTCTAATGCACTTGGAAGTAGAGTGCGGGCATCTGAACATTCCGTCACGCGCCTCGTTAACCCGAGGTCGATCGTCGCTCACGGTTTTCCTTGGAGGATCAGATCCTCATGCACGAACCCTGAGCGAGCGTTTGCCGAAGCTCCGATGAATGTGCCTGCTCGTGCGGTGACCCTAACCCGGAGCGTTCCCAGCCCCGCCCACCCACCGTGTTCTCGTGTGGCCTGGGTACCGTCGCGTGCTCCTTGAGACTTCCCGTCCTTTCTACAATTCGGGCATGTGCTACTTGTCATCCGCTCACAGTACTAATAGTAAGCCTTACTTCGAAACGGAGGGAAAGCTACGTTAACCCATCCTGATGGACAAGTTAAACACAGGAAGCCCAGAGTTCCACGAAACGTCACAAGAGCAGTAGAGCGCATCGATACACGCGGACCAGGTCTGCCCACGGCACCGCCACACACACCGCCCCCCGGCACACCCGCTTGGAAAGGCCCTCGGATGGGCCGGCCTGCTGATTCTGAGGTCGGCTCAGCCCGTTTCCCCAGAGAATGGTGTCTTTTCTCCGGGTTAGAGTTCGGTGCTCCTGGCAATGGGTTCTCCGTCCCTCCCGAGGGAGCCTCCCCAGGGGCTCCTGGCTCAGGCTCGAGCTCCCCCACACGCGTCTGCAAGGACTTGTAGGGCCCACGGTTTGGATTTTCCCATGCCGAAGAGGCAACAGCTCCGAGGGGTCCTGTTCCTACCCAGGCCTGCCTGGCCACTAAGCCCGCCCCGTGGAAGCATCGGTGAGAGGCGGGGACAGCCTGTCGCACTGGGGCATCAAGTAAATGAAGGGACGCAGGAATCCGAGCAGCGTCGAATGAACGCACGGAGGGAAGGGCGAGCCAGGCACACGGTACTGGGCTGTTTTCTGCGGGATTCTTCCAACAAGCACTTCTGCGGTTGCCCTGACCCACAGGAAGCTCGCATGGGAGACACAGCGCGGCCACAGGGAACCCCATGCTGCAGCAAGCAGACCCCTGTGGCTCCCGGGACTGCCGGACGCTGCCCCCCTGGGAGAACCTCGCCACGCCTTATACCACTTCCCTGGCTGATAATCTCCATCCCAGCCCAAAAGCGGCATTGGGAAAAGCACGGCCCCGTGTATCCTGGGGAGAATGGGATCTGGTTCACCTGACTCCGCTTTTACTGACAGTGAGATCTGGGGGCTTACGAATGCCCAGGGAGGGGACAGCGCAGGGGTTGCTGGCAGAGGGCGGGAGGCTTGAAGGGGTGGTGGGGCAGAGTCCGCTTGGGGAGACGGAGAGAGGGAGGAGGAGGTGCATAAGCAGGGATTCGGAGCAGGTGGGTGCTGGGCTGCTGGGGTGCATCTGGACTTGGCGCTAGTGGGAGCGGAGAACACCAGGCGTGCAGCTTGGGGTGAGCTCTTAGCCCACGGGATGCACAGGCAGACCCACCCCATCTGCCCCTTGAACGCCTCCCGATCTGCACAGCCTGCTCTAGGCTCTCCCGACTCCCATCCAAGGCGGCCTCCAGTCTGTGGCTCTGGGAAACGCAGGCCCCAGACGCCTGATGTTTTCCCCGCCCCCTCACGCATCCCCCTGTGGCCTTGACGGATGTTGCTGCCGTCTGGTCCTTGCGGCTGGAGTGAAGGTTCACCCCTCACAGCCTCATGCGTTTGTCAGAGCTCCCAGTGCTGACCTCTGCTGCCGACCGAAACAGAGCAGAAGAGCGGGGGTGCACTGGGGGCTCGCGGGGTTGCCGCGGGAAGCTCTGGGCGGACTCGGCTGTCCTCACCTGCCTTACAGACTCCGTCTCCTTTCTGCCAACAACCTGAATGCCAAACCTTCACTCGGATCAGCAAAACTGTTACGAAGGGTTCTCATTCAGGCTTTCCCACGGGCCGTCATATCCTGATGGTTCAGAAGCCGAGATGATGGCAGCTGTGAAATGTGGCCGCGGCGGTCCGGCTCCCGCGCTGCCACACAGTTCCTCCGCAGCCCCCGTGTGGCTCCCGCCCGAGTGCTGGCCGGCTTGTGGTTTGGATGTTGTCTGCTTCCAGCACAGTGTTCGCTGCCGTGACTTCAGTATGGATTGAGGGAAACTGTAAAAGGGAGGCAGCAAGTGAGCATTCTGAGATGTGTGATCTGGAAAGTCTGCATTTCCTTGTGTCGCCTACAACCCAGCGTCCCGCGGGATGGAGACCCCGTTCCCTCTCTCAGGCAGCTCTCCTCCACACCGTCTGCTGAAGACGGCGACGGGCGCTGGGAGGAGCTACCCTTCTGTTTGCCCAGACGTGCCCCCACCCCAAGCTCAACCGTGGTGCAAAGCCCTTGCCTAGGAAACCAGGACATTATGAAGCAATTTCCAGGTCTGGTGAGAAGGCAAGCTTAGACAATGTGAGAAACCTTCCCATTATGAACACCTACAAATGCTGGATAAAATACATTTTTTTTAAACATGTGGAGCTAAGTTTGGGAGAGAGCCAGGTGAATGTCCAGGTGCCAGAAACAGAGAAAGGATTGAAAATCATGGGGTGAGCGGGAACGTTGGTAATGTGGCTGCTGTGGGGAAGGTGGGCAGGTGGTTCCCACTGAGTTAGGAGACAAGAGGCCTCCACCAGATGGCGAGTGGGAACACGGATGTCTGCCTGGGGCTGGGACCCTGAAGGACTATTCTCTAACTCTGCGTGAAAATACGAAATACAGAAAAAATCTGTTTATGAGCTCAGGAAACAAGGAAGCTTGTTGGCCTCTGAGTTAAACAGAGGAAAAGATTACTCCTTTAATTGTAAAGCAGGGCAATGCCTTAAATGCTTTGGGGCCAAAATTTATGCTACCACAGGGTTCAAGAACTCTCAAGCTGAGAAATTAATATGATCTCATTTCCACACTGGTGATAGCCCCGGATGCAAGCAAGGCAAATGCGAAACTGCTCTGGTCAATCCACGGCGCCCTGCGGAGGTAAGAAGCCACACGCGCTGACCCTGAGTAATAGTTCAAAAAATTACAACGCACAAGAGAAAATATTCGCCAGGGAGTGAGTCATCAGACACAAAATAATCAGGACCATTAGGACTTTAAGAATGTCACAAAATGGAATGGCAATCTTAAAAAAGCTATAAATACATTTTAAACAAGGAAAGACATTTTAAAATATTTGGAAATCCAAATGAAAGAGGATGTTGTGAAAAAAGAACACAGAAACCTAGAAAAGAACCAAACGGTACCCCTAGAAATATAAAAATAGTCACTGAAATAAAAATCACAATATCACAAATCACAAATCAAATAACATATAGCATAAGTAACGAGAAAAACAGTGAACTGGAAGACAAATCTAAGGAAATCTATCAGTATGCAGCATAGAGAAATACAAAGATTTTAAAAATATGAAATCAGGGTTAAAAGACATAGAGCACAGGAGAACTTTTAACAAATGCTTAACAAGAATTCCAGGAGAGATAAGAGAGGATGGTGTAAAGTCAATGATCAAAATAACAATGTCTAGAAATGTTCGTAAATTGGAAACATGAGTCCTCAAATTCAAATAGAAACTGCAAATAAGACCTATAAAAATAAGAGCAAAGCACACCATACTGAAACTGAAGAATACCAGAAGCAGAGAGAAAGCCTGAAAGTGGGTGAGGCGGTCAGGAGAGGGAATGAATTACCAAGAAAAGAATAAAACAAAAAACAGGTGTTTCGGGAATAATTTAAAAAAAAAAAAGGAGAGGGGACAGGGGCAACTGGATGACACAGTCAGTTAAGTGTCCAGCTCTTGGTTTCAGCTAAGGTCATGATCTCAGGGTCATGAGATCAAGGCCCCTATCCAGCTCTATGCTTAGAACAAAGTTTACTTGGGATTCTCTCTCCCTTTCCCTCTACCATTCCCACTCATGTTCTTGCGTTCCCTCTCTCTGAAATAAATAAATCTTTTTTAAAAAAATCTAAAAGGGACAATTCTGTTTTATAAAGATAAGATTGTAATTTGGGGCATTTTTTAAGATAAACTGAGGTCTATGTATAAAATCCACATTTTGTGTATATTCTATGAAAAGATGTCCAGAATTCTTGGTCCTTTTAGAGTTAAAAAAAAATAAAAGAAAAACTAAAAGACATGGACACAAAATTCTTAAAGTGTTAAGGAAAAGTGACTTTACAGTTCATAATTCTATCACCTGAAAAAAAAAACCCACTATTCATAAATTAAAATTAAAACTGAAGACACATTTCTTACTGTGAAAGTAAGGAAAAAGAAACTCCTTTGGGGAAAAAGAAAGCAAATTTAGAAAAAAGAAAGTAATAAACATATAATTAATTCTAAACATGTATCAATTGTATAAAACCATATTAATGACTTTTTTTTAGCTACAATAGATGGGGGATGGTAATCAGGGTTAAAACTTCTTGAGCAATACCAGGTATTCTCAGGAGTAGGAAAAGGATGTTAAATAAATTTAGATGTTAACTCAAAAAAATGTATATTAGAAAACAGTTTATGGATAACCACCAATAGAACAGGAAGAAATTATAGAACTTAATGTAAAACTTCTAAACTAGTATAGAGAAAACCAAATAAATAAAATCTCAATCAATTAATAGAAAATCAGGAATAAGAGAAATAAAGAAGAAATGAAAAACTAAGATAAGCAAAAATCACAAGATGACAGAAACATTTCCAAATACATCAAATCACAATAAATGTAAATGGGCTACAGTTAACAGTTCAAAAGACTGTGACTCTGATATTGGATTTTAAAAAAATACTGCAGTCAAATGCCACCTATGAGAAATATACCTAAACATGCTGTCACAGGAAGGTTGAAAGTATAAAGATAAAACTTTAAGGCATACCCGTCAAAACCGAACCAGGATACAGCTGGCATTTGCTATAGGCAGAATGGTACACCAGCTAAAGACCATAGACTCTGGAGCCAAATTGCCCAAATTTAAATCCAAGCTCTTCCACTTACTAGCTGGGTGACTTGAGCACTAGGAGTCTCTGCACCTCAGTTTCCTCAGCTGAAAATGGGGATGACACTAGTACCAATGTCACATGACTGCGTTATATGCACGAGTACCTGGCAAAGAGTAAGGAATCTGGCAATACAGGTAGAGCTCGAGATTGGCAAATCCTATTGCCCTCCAAATCTCCCTCTGGTTATCCAGCAAGATAAACATTCACATGGGTTTACAAGGTGGCAAAACTGCTTATTTTTTTAAGATTTTATTTATTTATTTGACAGACAGAGATCACAAGTAGGCAGAAAGGCAGGCAGAGGGAGAGGAGGAAGCAGGCTCCCCACTGAGCAGAAAGCCCGATGGGGGGCTCGATCCCAGGACCCTGAGATCATGACCTGAGCTGAAGGCAGAGGCTTAACCCACTGAGCCACCCAGCTGCCCCAGCAAAACTGCTTATTAAAAACATTTTTTAATAGTAAAGAAGTACAGTGGGAAAGAGATAAATATGGGTTTCTCATAACACCAATATTTACAGCAGCTAATGTGAATGAATTTATTTATAATAAATTTAAGGATAAACTTAAAAAAACACAAAAATGCATGGAAAGGAAAGTTGCAAATGGATGTATCCTATCATTGATGTCACTTGAAAAAAATATATAGATTGTTTTGGCATGTTTATATAAAAAGGATAGTATGAAAACATATATGGAAATGAAACATGCCAGGTTTAGAATGACGGTTTCCTTTGGAGAAAGAGAGGGGAGGAGGGAAGGTGTGCTGTAAGACCTAAAATGAAGGCCTACCATTCTGCGCTGCCTTGACATCTGGTCAAACCAGGAGAGCCTCACGGCCTCCACACTCTGCTCCTGCAGAGAAGACCCACTAGCCAATCAGCTCTCCTTACCAAGGGGATCAGGCACAGCTCCTACCTGTTCCTGAGTAGTAGGAACAATCACAACACAAACCAATCACAAACAAGCCAACCACAACATCCCACAGGATCCAGGGGTCCCTTCACCCTCTTGCCCCATAATGCCTGCCTCACATGGAGCCAAGTTCAAACCCTGTGCCCCGTGCCCTCCTCCTCTGGGCTATGAATACATGATATAGAAACTGCCGTCAACTTCATCTGTCCAACTTCAGGTGTTCAGTGCATGGCCATCCCCATAACCCTAGGGAGGGAGTCCTCCCTCTAGCGGGGTGAGGAGCAGGTGAGGGAAACACAAGGAGCAGCAGGTAGAACATGAACTTTCACATACTCTTCCCTTAAAAAAAAAAAAAAAGCAGGGAAGCAAAAATGATCAAATGTGAACTCCCAAGTTGGGTTATGTTCAGTCCTTTTATTTGACAGACAGAAAGAGAGCGCGAGTGAGCACAGCTGGGGCAGCGTCAGGCAGACAGAGGGAGAAGCAGGTTCCCCGCTGAGCAGGGAGCCAGATGTGGGGCTCGATCCCAGGACTTTGGGATCATGACCTGAGCGGAAGGCAGATGCTCAACCGACTGAGCCACCCAGGCACCCCCTTTTATTCACTTTTTTAAAGATGTACTAATTAAAAGGTAAAGTACATTTTAAAAACTGGGAAAACAAGTTTCCACTTAGGCCTGTCAAAAGGGAGGCAAAAGAAAAGAACACAAACTTAAGTAGGCTCCACACCTGGTGTAGCGCCCAGTGTGGGTCCTGAACTCAAGACCCAGAGATCAAGACCTGAGCTGAGATCAAGAGTCAAGAGACTCAACCGACTGAGCCTCCGAGGCGCCCCCAAAAGAAAATTCTTATAAATGAGGCTGTCAAGGTGAGTAACTAAGAAAATCGAGAAGATGGTGTTTTGCTTGTTGTTCATGCTTCATTGTCTTTGCATTTCTGCAGTGAGAGGTCCTGTGTGCTGGAGGGAACCGAACCCTGTCAAGGTATTTGCTTTGAGATACTTAGTGAAGTGTTCTGGTCAAATGTCAATCTATTTGGATAGCCAAGTATTAAAACTTGCTACAAAGCTCCTGCATTTACGGTGTGATGGCTAACTCACTGGAGACAAGAAAGACAAGCAGCGGACTGGAATGTAGGTAAGGACCGCACATATGATGAAGGGAGCCTTTCGAGTCGATGAGAAAACAACAGTTTATTCTGCAGAATGTAAATGCATCAATAGTTAAGTTTTATGGGAATGATTGGTTAACTAATTGGTGAAAAATTAAGTTAGCTCTCAGTCTTTGCCATGCCAAAACGAAATTACCAATGAAATAAAAAGAAGGAAATTTGAGTCAGGATTTAGATAATGCGAGGTCATGTAAGCATTGTACATACAAGATTCCAGAAATTGCAGAAATAGAAATCATGGATAAGGGGTGCCTGGGTGGCTCAGTGGGTTAAGCCTCTGCCTTCAGCTCAGGTCATGATCTCAGGGTCCTAGGATTAAGTCCCAGATCGGGCTCTCTGCTCCGCGGGGAGCCTGCTTCCTCCTCTCTCTCTCTCTGCCTCTCTGTCTACTTATGATCTCTCTCTGTCAAATAAATAAATAAAGTCTTAAAAAAAAAGAAGAAGAAGAAATCATGGAGAAAAAGACTGATCAGCTGGGATAAATGGAAATTACTTTCTTACAACACCAATAAAGGTCACAAAAATTGGGGGTAAAAACTGGAATGCAGAACCTTTTAGCAGCTTACTGAAATCTCTGAATACTAATAGGAAAGAAGGAACAGCCCCCAAAATACTGAATTTACAAAAAAAGAATAGTGCACATCATAATCAGTAAAGCAAACTAAAACAGCAATTTGACTAACTTATAATTCATAAATCTAAAGAAAGTATCTAAAATGATATTCTCTTTATGAGGTGCGGAAGCGGTATTCGGCATGGGATTTTGCTTGCCGGATTGGTAATTGTTAGGAAGGCTCATACTGCTCTCAAGGGAGGGGTCGACAGTGGAAAAGAAGGCTCCCCATGTATCTGTCGTTGGAGAGGTACACACCTGTGTGACTGCTATAGGAAGTAATCAGCAGTAAAATTAAATAAAACTTAACACCTAGAATGAAAATATACCTAATTTTATTTTATTTTTTTTGAGATTTTATTTATTTATTTGACAGAGAGAGATCACAAGTAGGCAGAGAGACAGGCAGAGAGAGAGGGAAGCAGGCTCCCCGCTGAGCAGAGAGCCTGATGTGGGACTCGATCCCAGGACCCTGAGATCATGACCTGAGTCGAAGGCAGCAGCTTTAACCCACTGAGCGACCCAGGCGCCCTATACCTAATTTTAAATTTAAAAATCCATACTCCTAAGTACATCTCCAAAGGAAACACTGGATAAGTATAAAAAGAAAAAAAATGCTACAAATATTTTCTCTTCAATGTTGCTTCTAAGAAGAAACTTTCACCAAATAAACTTTGTATCCAACTGGTCATGTAAGATTAGGGCACATCAGTATGCTGAAATACCATGCAGCTATGAACATATCATGTTGCAAATATTTATTATTGACACATTTAATGTTAATAGCATATTTATAAGTTAAAAAGCATGCTACTAAGTGACATATTGTAATACGTTATAAAATTGTCTATATATAGTATCTTCTACATACCAAAACTAGTAATATTTGTCCCTGGGTGTTTTTTTCCTCCTTGTTTCAGGTCTGTGTTTCTTAAATGTTCTGAATATCTCATTTTCTAATGAAAAATGAAGAGGAAAAGATATACAGGCAGATCCCAGAAATGTAAATTGGGGAGTAAATTATCTCCTCTGATCTTTGGCCTTCTCGTCTAGAAAGGGAAGGTATCACTTCCTCCTCCTGGGATCACTAAGAGGCTCAAATGAGACATTCATTTTCTTCATTCAAAAGATACTCATTTTGTAACTGGTACATGCCAGGCCCTAGTTTAACAGGTAGAAATACAGCAGGATATAGAGCAGATTAAAACAAAATGAGAATACCCTAGTAAGCTTATATCCTAGGTGGGGAAATAGATAATAAGCAAAATAAATGTAAAATGTGTAGTGGAGTCGAGGTAGAAAGCCTTATGGAGGGAAAGAGAGGAGGACAGAGAGAACAGGGCAGATGGGGGTCGCAATTTTAAAAAGACGGTCAGAGAAGTCCTCAGAGGAAAGACTGCGTCTGAACGAAGTCCCCAGGTATGTCTGAAAAAAATCATGTGCCTACTTTCTTTCCATGAGGTGGAAAGGTGGAGGAAACAGCCCGTGCAAAGGCCCTGGGGCAGAAGCATGAGTGGCATGTTTGGCTGGCCATGGAGGCGTTCTATAAAATATAGTGTGCAAAGAAATATGTATTACTGTATGATCTCTGATACAATATTTTGCTCCAAAATGATTATTTTCTTTATCAAAATGTCTCCAAAAGATAGCTTCCTAATGCTCAGGCATCATTCATGTCTCATTTTAGGGCAAAATATTAATAATGAGTAGGTAGTCCCTTATCTTCCCCGCTCTTCTCCTGAAATCATCCCCAAACCAGCCTCCTCCCTTCGACCATCCAGGGAGAGGTGAGGCCCTGGACCAGATGACTTCTGTGTTTTGTTTTAATTTGAGTTAACTATTTGTTTCCAGCCCAGCAATAAGTCTAAACGCACATCCCAGATCCCGTGTGTGGCCTCCTGACAGCCGGGTCGAGCTCTGCATTTCCCGAGCCTGAGTGCTTTGGTGATGATGTTGAACTTGTTGCCGTGTTTCCCAAACCTGGCTCCATGCGTTCAGCCATCACAAGAGGGCAGAACTCTAGGATTTGAGAAACGCCGACCAACGTGACGATCGGTGCCGACCCTTCAGAAGTCAGATCAAGCTCTGCCTCCGGGTCAGCCTCCCTGCACTTCCGTGGCAGACACAGATCATCTCGGACGTCGGCCTGTATCAGCTTCCCCTGCGGCTGCGACATCACAAGCACAGAGGCTCGGCGCCGCCCTGATCTGCCATCTGAGAGAGGAGACAAGTCCCCAGCGGGCCACACGGGGCTGAAACCCAGGTATCGGCGGGGCGGCGCTCCTCCCCGGCGCTCTAGGGACGAAGCCCTTTCCTTGCCCTCTTCCTGGTTCCTGCACGCGGCTTTCCTCGACCCTCAGCCCCTTCCTCCATCTCCAAAGCCACCAGTTACGAGGCTCCCAGCCTGCTCCCTCTGCGAGTCGTCTGCCTTCTCCTCCCCATTTACAGGCTGTCGTGATGATCCCTGGCCACCCAGATGTCCGGGATGACCCCCTTCCCGAGGTCCTCAACTTCTTCACGTCTGCAAAGCCCCCCCCGCCATGTGGCATGATGTGGTCAGGGGTCTGGGGGGCTGGCCCGTGGGCAGCTTTGGGGGTTCTTCCTTACGGGGCCTCCCACCGGGACCTGGAGCAGCGGGCCTGAAACCCCGGCCACCCCAGCACGTGGAGGGAGGGAAGGCTCAGCCCCTCCACTCGCTCACACGTGCGGCAGACGTCCCTGGAAGCCTGTCATCCTCTCCAAAGGCGAATGCTTTGCCCCAGTTGATAAAATCCAACCTAAAACAGAGAGGGAACCTCTACCGACAGGCACGCGGGGGGAATGAGGCTACTGCTGGTGCGGGACTAAGGGCTCCCGCGGCCGTAATCCAGAAACACATCCTAAAATCCCAGAATCATGGCCGGCCACACGGCCTCATCCCTCTCCCCATTCCTGGAGCTTACGGCACCCCTGCCCCGAGCCAGTGGGCGTGGTGGACCCCCGGAGAGAAGGCAGTTCTCCCCCTCCCTTAGGGGCCCAGGGGCCAGGCAGAAGTCAGGGCCCCGGGGAAGGCAGCCCTCCAGGGATATGCGGGTGGCTCCTCCACCTGCCCCCCACGCCCGGCTCCCCCCGCCCCCCCACCCCACCCCACCCCCTGCTCCAAGGCCACCGCAGCCACCGCAGCCACCGCACCTTCCCTGTTGATGGCATGTGGCCGCAGGAAACATTCTGTGACTCGCAATGTTGGCTCAATTCTCCGTGCCCCTTCCTCACGTGACTGGCCACGGCACTTGTAAATGTGGGGTAAACCCAGGCTTGGTTCTCAGCCCAGACGTTCCAAAAGGGCAAAGCCGGGAAGTCCATATTCATGAAGATCCCAGGAGGCTCTGGGATGGTTGGCCGCTGCTTGGGAATTCTGGACAGGTCGCACCTCGGTGCCGCGGACCCGGGGCTCTTCTTTAAAGAATTCCCGACGGGCACATGTGCTTCTTGAGGAGCCTTTTTATCCTGGCGTGCAGAGCACGGGTCTCTCCCTCAGCCTGGACCTGACGATCTTTCCAGTGGCCGCACCACGCAGTGCACTCCGACCGAGCCTGGGGGGGACCGACCGAGCCTGGGGGGGACCGACCGAGCCTGGGGGGGACCGAATCGCGATGCCTTCTTCCTGTGGCCGCTGGAGAGTCAGGCCTTCCGTAACCCCACAGAGAACCCTGTGAGTCACACGCCGGGCCGATCAGTCCCTCCCTCACCAACGGTGCGCGCCGATCTACCCAGACTGTGCCAGACGCCGTGCCGGTCCCAGGGCAACATGGTGACGGGGGCTGCCCCGCCCCCCCAGGGTCTCCCAACCCAGCGGGAGAAGCAGACCAGCAGAAGGGCCATAGCGATGGGGACAGAGAGGAGCAGCTCACAGCCCACTGCCCACACCCATTCTTCGTGCCCACCCGGCCCATTGCCCGCCCCACTCATTGCCCGCCCCCTGTCCCCTCACTGTCCACCCACCCACCCCCTGCCCCTGCCCCTCACACTGAGGAATGACTTCCCACTTCCCTCAGCTCCACACCCGTGTCTCGTGGTCGCTTCTCAGCGCTGCTGAGGCCTCGCAGGCTTCCATGAGGGCTGCAGCCCCTCGTCCTCACAGGGCCCCCCCATCCCTACTGCCCTGCTGACCTTCTCGGCTTGTTTTCTCAGCTGCTTGCTGAAGTCTCTTCAAGTCACCAGAACCCTTGCATGTGTAGCTTCCTGCAAAAACCCTTCTTTTCTCGAAATCCCAATGTTCACAGAGGCTCCATGGGGCCGTCCCCGTCAGCCATGGGAGGGTCACAAGGGCCCCCAGCACAGAACGGGAGCAGCAGGAGGGAAGGACGCAGCAGCCGGGACACACACAGAGGCGAAGTGGACGTGGGTGGGCTCAGCGCGGTGCCCACTGTCCCACCAGGGGAGAAGGCTGTCAGGAAAGCTCTCGGCGGAGGGCGTGCGCGAACAAACCCCAGAGCCCCAGAAGCATCCACAGTGAGCTCGGCCGGCAGCGCACGCCGTCAGGCTGGCCTTCGGGGAGGCGCGAGCACGCACGTAGCGCAGCTGGAGGGCAGCCTCCCACCCCGGATGAGGAAGGACACATCAGCAGGCCACAGCCACGTGTCACTGGCCTTTCAGCTCATCCCACAGACCTCCTTTGCTCTAATTCCAATGTCACAACAGAGCTTCCCTTATTACCTGGCCTCTAGCCTCCCTGATCGGTGAACACATTAATCAGACTCACTTTCTTCCCCTGAACCATCAAACCAGCACATTATGGCTCAAGCCCTGGGCTTTTGGTCATCGTGGTCCTTCTCTGGAAGAGCAACGAGGGTATGCCGCCACCGAGCGCACCCTCCAACCAGCTCGCGGTGACCGTGTCCTCAGCCCGGCGTCCACACCCCAGGGAAGTTCCCCATAAAACCATCTCAGCAGCCACCCGCCCCCTGATGGGTTCTGATCCAAAGGCAGCGTCAACCCAAGGCCGTCACCTGCCAGGACAGGTCAGGTTCTGCTGCAGCGACAAACAGTCCCCAGACTGCAGTGGCTCAAAACCCCCACAGCTGACTTCTCCAGGCCACGAGTCCACCGTGAGTAAGCTGGGGTCTGCGCTCCTGGTCATCTCTGTTCGGGGACTCAGACTGAGGGGGCAGCCACCTCCCAGAGCTCTCCCTGTCACTGGAGTGGAGGGAAAGGGGGGAAAGGGTGAGCTTCCTTCCACACCTTAAAGGGGACCCAACCACGTAATTAGAGGGTTGGCACTTTTGGTCTCAGCCCCTGTCTCCAGGGAGGGGACAGGGACTGGAGCTTGAGCCAATGGCCCACAACTTAGCCAATCCTGACTCTGTAATGAAGACTCCATACAACCCCAAGAGCAGAGCTCCCTGGCCCTTTTTCAAAGAGCTTTCAAGTTTGGGGAACCAGGACGTGAGCCCTACGGCTCCTCCAGCAGCTGCCGTCAGAAGGAACCACGCGTGTGTGTGTGCAGGACCCACCCCCGATGCTGGAACTCGAAAAAGCCTCCTTAGCAGCTCCGACTACAGGAAAGGTTTTCTTACACTGGGGACAGCAACGGGTAAATCCAAGTCCCCCTCACGATTCATGCGGCCCCGGAGCCCAGCCATCCATTGGTCACGGTTCCAGCCAAATAGCTCCTTATCTGCTCATCCATCCAGCAAGGACCCACAAGCAGCTGCTCGCCCGCTGGGCACAGGGTAGACCCTGCAAATTTAGGGCTTGCAACAGTTAGGGTCCTCTGGGACTCATGTGCTGGGGACACGGCCAGCCATCTGGAAGGAGCCGGAGCCAGGGAAACACTTACAACACAGGACGGAATCACCACAGTGTCTGCTTCCAACACTGGGTAGAAGACGTGCCATGTTCTAGGGAGAAGCCTTTCGGGACCCTCCAAGTGTGTTCTGGGGAGCCGCTAGTGGTTCCAGAAGGGCCCTCTGCAGTCAGGCTGGGAGGGAGCCGCCGTCGGGTGGCTTCCCACTCTTTAATCTCTTCCGTATACGTAACAGTCATATAAAGTTCAATTTTAAAAGAGAAACAGAGGGGGGACATCCATGATCTGGTCTGGTGCACTCTCCTTTCCGGCCCAGGAGAAGAGGCGAGCAGGGCGTGAAGGAGCTCCCCAAGGTCATTCGAAGAGTGAGAGGCGGCTGGAGTAGAGTCTGGCCCCAGCTGCCTTGGCACATCTCTAAACTCCATGATGCTGTTCCTCTTCTTTCCCTTTTTTTCTCTTTCATGTCAGTGGACACCGAGTCTGCAGGTCAGCTCCCAGAACTGCGATCCAAATGTCAGTGGGAAGAGCTAATCCGCGGGGCTTTAGCCACAGATTTGCGGAGGAATCTGGAAGGTTCCCCCAGCTAGTTTGAGAATGCCCATCACCCCCTGGCTGGAGTGGGGCGCAGGGCCCTCCCTTCCTCCCACCCCTGCCACCCCGCAGACGCCTGCCCTGCAGGCGCAGAGCCCTCGTGGCAACACTGGTCTCTGCTTCACATTTGTCAAGACTCGAGACAGGGCTGATGTGGGGACCCCTGAACCCCCAGACCAGTTCTGTGTGCTGTGGATCGAGACAGGACAGGCGGCCTGGCCTCGACGGGGCCTTGTCCTTGGAGGGAGTATCAGGGAGTTAATAAATCCAAAGGCTTTTAGAAGCCGCAAAGTCTCATCAGTGTTGCCTCTAGTGCCAGCCAGGGAGAGAAGACATTATGTATGTTAAACTCAGAAAGAACATACCACCAACAAAGAACGCTTTGTCTGTCCTCCAAGTATTAAGTGCTCTACAACACTTCCTCACCAAATCATCAGAAATGCAAAGAAACTGTTTGATCTCATCTTTCCCTGGCAACTGATGTGTGTTTTCATAAAGTCCCTGATCTATACAAACCTCAGACACACACGGTGAAAATCAGACTATTTACCAGACAGCTACGGCTTTCCCTCCAGGCTCCAGGAAGCTACGAAGAGTCTGTAAGTTTGCTCCTGCCTCTGCTCTCCTCTGCTGCACAAGAAGGAAGCCCATTAACGGGGTCGCGCAAGGCCCTCTACAGTGCCAGGAGCCCAAGGCTCTCTTACTGTCTTCTCGCGCTTCGGCTGCTCGGAACACTGCGGCCAGGCTCACAAGGAGCTGGGGGCCCAGAGCTCATTCCAAAAGCCATCTGTGGCCATAGCCCTGGCTCCCACCCGCAGGGCAAGCCCAGTGGATTCCAGAAAGGGGGGTGGGGGCGGGGGGGTTTACTGACCCTCTCCATCCAGAGAGGGGATGGCAGCGGCTTGTTTGCAGGAGGAAGGGGAGCCTAAGGGCCCCAGGAGCTGCTGGCAAGTCTTCACATGACACCTAAAATCACAGCAGAGCCCTGCCGGGAAGCTCCAGGTCACAGCCCCGGGGGCGGCGGCACTCAGTCCCCTTCTGATGAAATCACCCCATCCGCAAGGGAAATGGGCTGAAAGCTCTTTAAGACAGACCTCTATTGTTTACAGCGGAGACTCTGGCTTTTTCCCTCGGCTTCGGTCTGCACCGAACGTGTGCACAGCCGTTGAACAGCTACACTCCTCCCCGGGAGCTGACAGAGCACGGTCCCAGTCAAGCTTGCCGGATGCTGCGGGAAGCTCCGGGCACCCCCGGGGAGCAGACAGATGATTACTCCTACTCCGGCTGGACCGGATCCCGCGGGGGACACTCGCCGCCTCGCTCTGCATACGCACGGCTCAGACGGTGTGTGAGGGCGCACGGCCCGCCACCCAGGCCTGGCTCCTGTGCTTTCTGGCAGGTGAAGTCGAACCTCTCATCTCCCCGGGAGGAACAACAATCCCTTTCCACCTCTACGTGACTGGAAACGTCAATGTAAGAATCGGGTGTCCGGGGTGGTCCACCTGGGTCTTGTCCGGCTTTCCGTCTTACTTTGCGCCTCTGATGTGTCAGGTTCTTTGCACACCCAGCTCACATATTTAACCCTCCAAATACGTTTTCCAGAAGAGAATTTTCAGCCGCGAAAACTTGCCCCAAACTGCACGGTCCCTTCCCGGATCCCTGACCTCACCGCCTGGTTTGGCGAACCCCGGCAGTCCCCACCCCCACCCCAACACCTTTTCCACCAAGCCCAGGGCGCCGCGCCAAGCGCCCCGCGGCCCGCAGAGCTGGGAGCCCCGCCGAAGAAGGGGGACGCGCCTGCCGGCCCCATCTGCCCCCCGCGCGCGGCGGCCCCACCGCAGGCACTCGCGGACCCGCGTCGCCCGGACACACACCCGCTCGCGTGCGCCCCCGCCCCGCTCGTCCCGGGCTCTCCGAAGTTACCTCTGAGGCCCCCGCGGGGCTTCCTCTGCTCTCCCGCGGCGCTGCGCTCGGCCTCCAACGCCGCGCCTCGGGAAGGTTCCGAGCCCCCGGCCGGGCTCCCGGGGCAGCAAGGGGTCCGCTCCTGGGGGCGGGGCGGCTGCAGCTCCCGCCACCCAGCCCGGGGGTCCGCCCTCAGCCTCGCAGCGCCCACCGGGCTGCGGGCAGGGCCGGGGCGGGCGCGCGGCTGCCGGGGCCGGCGCGCGGGCTGTACCGGGGCAGGGGGCGGCCGGCTCGGGCTCGCATGGCCCCGGGCGGCCCCGGCCGCGGTCTTTTGTCTCGGCCGGCGCGCCGCGTCACGGGCTGGGGGCAGAGAGCCGCGTGGGCCGGGCAGCCGGCGGCAGAGACCCGGGCTCGCGGCTCGCGGTCGCCCGCCCGGGGCGCGCAGCAGGCGGGGCGCACGGGCGGGGACTGCGCGCACCCCGGGGACGGAGGGGCGGGCCCGGGCAGGGGCGCGGCTGGAGGCTGCGGCGAGCTAGAGCGGGCGTGGGGGCGCAGCCAGAGCTCGGGGACGGCGACGTCGCTGGGTCCTGGATCGCGGCCGCGGCGCCGGGGGAGAGCGAGCCGAGGCTGCGCGCTGGAGGCGGCCCGGCCGCGGGAGCCGCCAGCGGGGTTCGCGTCTCCCGGCTCCCCGGAGCTGAAGGTGACTGCGGCCCCCAGTGGCCGAGCCGGGGCGAACAGTGTCCTCGCTTCTCCTCCGGGTGCACTGGGCTCGCCCTTTCCGGGCCTCGGGCTCCGCAGTCTTTGGCAAGGCCCCAGCAAAGTGGTCCCTTCGCTCATCGATTTTCCCTCTTGGCGGGTCTCGGCTTAATTGGTACCCAGATTGGAGACTGGAGGTCATGTGACTACCCCCTCCCCAAACACGCACAAACACACACACTCACAGTTACACACACCCCAAGCCCAACGAAACCCGCGCGGGTTTGCAAGAGTCAGATTGGGCACATCGATCAGCGCTGGCGGCCTTTGGCAAGTCACGGTGCGCGCTGCAGTCAGCGGGGCTGAGACGTGGCGGCTGCCTCTCCTGCCACCGTCTACACAGACCTGTCTCTGCCGCCGGGCGGGCTCCCATCTTACAGCGTTCTGGGCCCCCTTGGTGAGAACAGCACAAGAAAGTCTTCCTTTCAGACCCATGGAATCCCTTTTCAAAAGGAATGCAAGCCCCCCCACCCCCACCGGGTCTTGGTACCTCCTCCGGTCGGGGCCCTCTCCCTGGGCTGCAGCCGGTGGCTCTCCCCGGAGCACAGCCAAGATGCCCTCAAGGCATTTGCTACCTGTGGTCTGAGCCACAGCCCCGCAGGGGGTGGGGGGACGGCCGGGGGCGGGGCTGCGGCAGGGAGGGGGGGTGCATGCAGAGGGAGGTGGGGGTCGCAGAGCTCTGGCAGACTCCCTCCCTTCGGGGCCTGGAAAGTGAGCCCGCTAAGAACCAGATACTTTAGATCCTGCCTGACCCCAGTGCTGTGTGTGGACAGCTTGATTCTTCCCAGAGCTCTTCTCTGCTTGAGCTGTTAAATGCATTTGCCTTCAGTATCTTTTCACCAGGCAGGTGCAAACCCGACTGCGGCGGACAGGAAAGGACTGGACCTTGGCGATGGGAGTCAAGTGCGCCCCCTTCCTCCCCCCCTCGCTCAGGGACTCAGTTCCTGAATGGCACAGCCTCTGTCTTTTGTCTGGATGTGGTTTGTGACAAACAAAGGCATAACCCCAAAGAATAAAGGGGTCAAGGTGAGGAGTCTGGTGGTAGCTGGAGAGCTCTGAAGCCCCCCCCCCAAGAGACCCCCGACCCTTTGCCCTCAGAGCACAGGTTGAGAGTCCGGCAACAGCAGATGGATTTCTCCCCAAAATGAGCACGGTGGCCCCCTGCAGAGCAGTCAGACAGAAGTCGTGAGCGTCTGCCTTCCCCGGCTCTAAGTTCTACTTCCTCACTCTCCCTACGGTTTCTCCACCAAGGGCCGGCACAGACGTTCTGGGAGGAAAACCTGAGCTTCCCAAAGCTCGGAAGGACCCCAGATCTGCTCTTTCCCTCTTTGTTCAGCTGAGGCCGTCAGAGGGCTATTTAATTGTTTCTTCTGAGAAACCATTTTGGAAAACAATGTTTTAAATTTAAAACCGCCTAGAACAAACATGCAGAGTATAGGCCTCAGATGCTAAAGTCACTGGGTTCTGGCCAGAAGTTTCCTCTTGCTGGTCAGAGTCCCAGAGAACTCAACGTATGTGTCTCCCAGGACCTGACTCCGGGTTTCCCTCAGCCTGTCCCAGAAGCCCTCCTCGAAGCCTTGGGAGAAATTCCGCCCACTTTCTGTGCGGCTGCTGCCCATCCCCAGGAGAGACACGGGTGCTGGTGTCTTTCTCTGGGAAGTGGCAGTCCTTCTGGGACTCTCTTGACTTTTCTGCACTCATGGAGGATGTCATTGGAGCCGCCCCGTCCCGGCCACTCGGGACAGAGCCCGCACCCTCCAGAGTCATTTCCGTCCACCATCCCTGCGCCCAAAGTGCCATCAGATCATGCCCACTGATCTATGCACCCAACACAGAAAGACTGGGGGGAAATGATGGAAATTCATGGATTATACTCCCAGGATAAGCTAAGTTTTTTGTTGGTGGTGGTTTTTTGTATTTGTTTTGTTTTTTGGTCTGGAGAACAGGAGACAGAGGCTGAGGTGGGAGACGAGCACCAGACCAGGGCGGCAAGAACAGAAGCAGCCCCCAGCCCCCGTCCTACGGCACCCTTCCCAGACCCCCGCATCCCACCTCGTAATACCATTCGTAAACGGGACAGAGCCCGGTGCAGAGTGGGCAGAAGGGCATGAATTTGGAACCGGAAGATCCGATGGCAGACATCTGCGAAACGGTGCGCTCCAGCGAGCGAACACAGGCAATCACTCAGCTTCTCTTCGGTCCTTTAACACTTGAAACGCTGGGTTTTGCTTAAGTCTAATATCCGGGCTGAAACACACGGCCGGTTTCCATCACATAGAATCTGAGTGTGAGACACTAGCACACCGCTGGGGAGCCTCTGGGCGCCATGGGACCCAGTCTCGGCAACATGTCCCATTCGATGACATGTGGTCCAGCAGCCCAAAGAGATGCGTCCGTCATCAGGTCCTTTGTCCGAGTGTCTCAGGGACCGCATCGTCCTCTGCCCTGCGTCATCCCTTCTGACCTCAACTGCTTCCGACCCTGTCTCCCCCAGAGCTGCCCCCCCATCTCTGTTTCTCTCCCTTTCCATCTTCTTTATCAGGTCCCTGCGTTCCCTATCCTCGCTCCACGGGGAAGGGGGCACCCCGGTGGGAATCGGAACGCCCCGCAGTGACAGGCGCAGGGAGAAGGCCGTCAACGCCCACGGAGGGCCTTTCGGGGTCATCATAACTATGGCTCTTCGGGTGCGTCTGGGCCACCTGAAGCGTTAGGAAAGGACACCACGGGTAGCGCGGCAGACGGAGGCTCCGGTCTCCCGCCCCCTGCCGGCTGTCCTCCTGCACTTCACACCGCGTTATAACCTCTGCTGACCTCAGTCTCGCCGTCTGGAACTGGGGTGGGAACCTGCGCAGGGCCCCTGGGAACACAGCAAACGCACACTGTAAGCCTCGTGACAGGTGCTTGTGGCTTTCGAAGATGACAGGAGGGAGGAAACAAAAAGAGAGGAAGAGAGGGAGGGAGGGGGAAGGAGGGAGGGAGGGGGAAGGAGGGAGGGAGGGGGAAGGAGGGAGGGTGGGGGGTGGGAAGAAACAGAGGGAGGGAGGGAGGGAATGAGGATGTCATCTTGCGGCCAAAGCTTTACTGCATCCATGAACAAGGACGGGAAGCGCGGGGACCTGCTCCCTCCTCTGCGCTGCGAGCCGGGGCTCAGTCTCCTTTGGGGGGAGGCGTCCTTTTGCTGACTTGACAAACGGTGAGCGGCTCCAAGGGACAGCGCCATGGCCCGGCACGGGTGCTGTCCCTCACTCTCCTAGAGCAGTCCAAGACTCTGCACCTTGCGGCTTCCGTGCGCCCCCGGCAGTCACCTGCGAAGGAGCACTTACAAGTCTCAGCCCGCACTGGGGCTTTCTGGATCCCAAGCCACACAACCTCGCTCGTCCGGGCTCTCATCCCGGACTCATCCAGACGTCTCTACCAAGCGGAAACAGATGTCAGAGACCATCTGACTCTGGTCTTCAAACTGTAGGAGAACAACGGCCTCTACCCTCGACCTCCCAAGGAAAGCCTTTGTGACACGCTGCCTCTTCTGGAGGAATTTCCTCAGTGTAGGGACTTCAGGCACAGTAATAGGTTCCGGGGGCAAATTCAGGGTGAGGTGGGGTCCACACCTCTCCACGTCCATAGCCCCTCGGCTGCGGATGCATTCCGAGGGCAGGGGCTGCCGTCGCAGGCTGCCCAGTGTGAACGTGCGCCCGGAAGGGGCTGTAGACTCGTCTTGCTCTGATTTAGGACCGGATCGGAACCGGACCAAGCTCTCGTGAGTCCTCACTTGGTGTCCGCGGAGGGCTACAGCCCCCGTGGCAGAAATGCTGTGTGTTGGGGGAATGTCTCTGGGCGAGGCTGGAAACTAGGGATCTCTTGGGGCAGAGATGAGCCCGGCAGCCCCGTGGTCCCCTCCGGAAAGCCAGGCCCTGGGCGGGACCCTTCCCCGGTGCATGTGAACCCGCGGCCTCTGCTCCTCCACTGCGCGCGTGGCCATCTCCAGGCAGACACCGCCGGGGATGGGGGACCGTGCTCAGCAGATGCAGAGGACATTGTTATTCTGCGGCTGCCCAGATTCCGCTTATTTTGGAGAAAGCTGCCATTTTGAAACTTCACTGTCCCCTCTCCTCCCAAACCCTGGCAGAGCCTGAAGCCGAAGACTCCGGTGACAGTTCGGAAAGTGTCTCATCACGAGAGGCGGTGGCATCCACGCCCCGTGTGGGAACACTGGGGGTTCTCACGGAGCCCTTCCTCTGGCATGACCTTGACGGGGATGCCAGGCCCTCCCCACCGGCTTCTGCCCGTGCACTTTCCAAGCCTGGCTCTCTGGCCTCCTCACGGACTCAGTCAGCTCCTGGGATGCTTCCAGCAAATTCCCTTGGCATCTCTGTAGACCGGAGTCAGGCTCTGGTGCTGGCAACCCAGGTTCCTGACTGGCAGCGAGACGCTGGTTTCCCGCGTGGATATCCCATGGCCTGGACATCCTGGACAGGAGATAATGATGAGACCCAGCTCAGAGTGTCCAGTGTCACCAAAGCTGAACTCACCAGGCAAGGCCACATCCTGCATCCCCCTCTCCTTTCTCTGCAGGTACAGGCCATGGTGGACGACAGGGGAGCTGCAGTTGACGGCGGGGGGGGGGGTGTCCCATCCTGCCGCCCTCCCCCCAGGCTCGGGCACCTGGCCCCCAGGCTGCTGCTCCCTCCAGGTCTGGCTTCCGCATCCTCATGTAGAAGGAGTCCGCATCAGGTTGTCCCTGGAGACTTTGTCGCCCTGGCCTGGCAGTCAGGACCCTGGGATGCATACAGGAAAGTCTGCAAACCACGGGAGACCCCAGCACTCGCCTCTCAATGACGGGGTCTCTGGAATGTGCTGCTGGAGGAGATCCAGGGGGAGAAAGCGGGGAGAAGGAGCTTTGTCATGCTCTGAGTTCTTCAGTTTCATCGCGAGGGGTGTGAGAGGCATGAGGGGTGCCACCGGGACCAGGTGATGGGAGTCCGTAAGTCCGGGGCACTGCCGTTTGGGGGACGCGTTCATCCGAATTTCTTGTTGTTCTGCACTTTGTTGCAGAAAAGCCACGATTCCTCTTCAGACCATAACTACGCGAGGTGCCTGTAGGATCCCCAGGGGGCATTGCTGACCTGAGAAGATGATGCGTGAGCCCCCAGCAGAAGGAACTAGACCTTCCCAGTTCTCTCAACGGCACACAAGGGACTCGGGAAGCAAATGGAAGAGATCCTGTGGAGCCCGACCCCTGACTCGGCCCGGAACACGGTAGGGGCTCAGGAAACACCCAACAACTTTGGTGTCCTTGCAAACATGGCATAACACGAACCTTTTCTAAGTGAGGGATGGCACACAGTAGGCTCTCTCCATGCAGAGTCACCTCTGTCTCCCGGCAGTTCACCCTGGGAAGCTCCAGCCCAAGCTCGACGCTAACTTCCCAACACCCACAGGGTGCCCTGGAGTGGGGGTGTGGTTTCTGCGTGTGTCTTCCCGCCATCTCTGGACAATTTAAACTGGACAGACCAGAGAACCAAGCCTCAACCCTGAGAGGGCCATGACCTCGCCAAGGCCATTCAGGAGGTGGGCATTCCCTCACGCTGATCTAACACGTTCCCGTCGAGACGGGGTTCCGACGGGAGGCGGATCTCCGTTCCGTGTGCCCGCGGGATACCGCCGGACAAGGAAGAGTTCGCGGAGGCTCGGGGAGAAGAGTGCCCACCGATGCGCATGGAGGCTGCCTGGTGATTGCCTGTGCCGTGCAGGCGCTTTGGCAACCAGAGAAGCCTGGCCTCTCGTTCTGAGCTCCCAGGATTTCTGGACCCCTAAGATAACCAAAAATATTCAGCGCTGGCGAACGGGCACGCCTGCAGGTTTCTGCGGAAATAACCCTCTCCTTTATGGTATCAGGATGTCAGGCTGTGGGACCCCCCGAATCACCCGGAACCATCTACCAGCTAAGCAGAAGGCAGACAGCCCTGCTAGCGCCGGACCACGGGGAAGGACGCCTCTGCTTGTTCTGTGGGGACACCGAGCGCCACGATGGCCAGGCCCTGGGAGCCGCGCCCGAAAGCGGAGACGTCACCAAGCGTAAGGAACTCCCGCCACGCCAGGCATGTGTTCTGAGGCTTAGCTTGCTTAAGCTTTACAGAAATCCTACAGGGCCGCTGCTGCTGTTCCCATTGTATGAACGGGAAATCGGAGAGCCGAGAGCATCAGTCACTTCTCTGCGATCACACAGCTGGTAAGGACCGGGGCCGGCGCTGCCCGGGGCTGTGTGGCTCTCGAGCCTGGGGGAGCGTCTTTATGCCACAGAGGCAAGTGGGGCTTAGCTCCCGAGTCTCCCTGTCCATGGGAAGGACGAGGGCCCAGAAAGCCCTTCTAGCTCAGGCGGTCAGTGAGTACAGGACGGCCTGGGGACGCTTGGGAGGCCAGACCAGCCCAGGTCACAGGAGTGCCACTCTGTTCATGGTTCAATCAATTGCTCATTGTACTGTTTTGAGTTAGTAGCATATACAATGTAGGAAATGTAACAGTAGCTTAAAGAGGTCAACCAGTTACCCGATCTAGAGACACCTGCCGTCCCAGTTCCTCCAGAGACAGACTGTAAAAGCAAAAGTGTATCAGGATTTCTTCTGCAAAACAGCAACATTCTACCCACATTACCCTATGCATTTTTTTCACCATCAACAAGATATTTTGGAGATCACTCTTATCAGTGTTTGTAAGACTGCTTATTTTTTATTTCAGGTAAAATTTGTTTTTGAGATATATGTAGATTTGCATGTGGTCGGCCTGTTCATTTTTGTGGTTGCATAATATTCCACTCCACAAATTACCATGATATGTTTAATGAGTCCCCACGAATGGATATGTAGGTCATTGACAAAGTTTTGCTATTATAAAAATAATGCAATCGCTATACCTCATACATGTTATTACACACACTTAAGAGTAAACATCTGTAAGATCAATCCTGAAAAGTAGAACTGAGGAATCAAAATGTATATGTAACTCAAATTTATTGATATTAAAAATTTACTCTCCAGTGAGGTTAAAACAATGCACACTCCCAACAGATCAGAGAAAGTTATTTGCATGTTTTCCATTTTTTGGGACAATTTGACAATTAGCAAAAATGCAATCCCCATTCATTTATATGAGAAAAGTTTCAAGCATTCCTAGACCCAAAAAAGACCCTCTTTTAGGCTTTTCTGATACCTCAGGACACATCTTCCTAAAGGGCGCAGGGACCGAGCTTAGATGCAGCTTGAATACTCACGCGCTCCCGACTCTGGCGCTGGACTTGCTGTGCTGCCTGCAGCTCTCGGGAAGGGGTGTGGGGAGGGGGGTATGCGCAAGCCTTCGGGGCACTTGTGGCTGGGGGTGCTCATAGCTGGGGAGGCCTTGGGGGCCGTTCAAACTTGGAGTGTGCTCAGGGCTTGGTGGGGACCCTTGGGACTTGGGGGACATTCGTGGCTGGGGGCACTGGTGGCTGGTGGGGCACTTGCAGCCGGTGGGGGCCACTCCTTGGCTGGGGGTGGGGCGGTGCCTCTGTAGGCAGCAAAACCAGCACGGAACACTATTTTCGTTGTTTTTGGTTTGTTTTGCTTTCAGCCTTTCTCGAAAAAACAAGAGGGTTTCCCCAGTTAGCAAGAACAGGCAGGAAGGTACGTCTTTCTTCAGCCTGAAACGGGTCACGCCAGCTTCTGCGAAGTGGGGGGAGACGTGCGTATCTTCATGACTTGATCATCAGCTTTAAGTCATGTCGTTGGCCCCAACCTGTCTCCCATCCACAGGTTTACTGGAAACGGAATACGCGTGTCCCCAGGACGTCTGCCCTGCGTGCTCTGACCCCGCAGCGCCGTCCCCCCGCCTGCGCCGGCCGCACCCTGCTGTCCCATTAACCGACTCCTTCCACCCCGGGCTGTGCTGGTTAGTAGTGACTCCGTGCATCTCCTGTGCGGGGAAAGTTCACCCTCCAGAAGTCCCTTAAGAAAGCTTCGTGGAAACCGTAGACCCTGTGTTCTCCAGTAGTAAACCGTCTCTCTCGACTTGCCACTGAGCGACAGCTCCGAGCGTTGCCTACGGACTCCTCAGACGTTTTCTCTCGTGGAGTATCTCACTTTGCTGCCTTTCAGAACCGACATTTTCTGAGGAAGTCTGAGGCGGTTGTACTTCTTTTCATAAATGATTTGGTCTTTTCGTCTGGCTGCTCAAAGGACCCACCCTCCTCCCTCCCTCCCTTCTCCCTCCTTCCCTTTCCCTCCCTCCCTCCCTTCCCCCCCTTCTCTCTCCCTCCCTTCCTCCCCTGCCTCCTTCTTTATTTTCTCCCCAGTAATTTATTTTGATTTTATTGTGTAAAAGTATTAATTTAAACAAATGGAAATTGAGGGGGGGAACAGAAATCAACAATTGGTCATTCACACTGAGTAGTCCGAGAAATGCCCAGCCCTCCCAGGGGGAAGCTCCATGAGGCCAGCGGAGGAGGGATGGGGACCCCAACTCAGGATGCTAAAACTGGGGGAGCGAGCAAGGCTAAGAGTCAAGTGCTAATCGTGGTCCGATGTCACAAAGGGGGGAGCCTGCCAGTCCGACCAAGCTGGGGGCTGCAGGCAGAGTCCATGAGCAAGGTTTGGAGCCGGGGGCCAAGGCAGTACAGTGGGTCGGGGGCAGCTGCCGAGAGGGGCCGTGCTGCCCCGGGTGGCCTCAGCCCATGTGCTGTCTGTCCTTGCGTGGCAACCACAGCTGGTGCAGGGGGTGGGTTAGGGGACCAGCAGGGTAGCCCACAGCCTCCGCCCACATCCGCGGTGATCAGGAGCATCGGATGGGAAAATTTCCTATGAACCGTGTACAGCACAATCCGAAGGTCGTATTGGCGTCCCTGTTCTGTGAAGCACGGGGTGCAGAAGTCTTCGTGAATCCAGGTGCCGGGACGGCCAGTCCCCAAGCCCTCGTCAGCAAACAACTCTTCCCATGGTTCGCTCCCGACGCAGAGACGCCCACGGGAGGGTCACTGCAGGCCGCACGGGCACCAGCCCGCACGTCCTCCATGGGAGCCCAGGCCCCAAACGCCCGGGACACTGGGAGGGGGAGACAGCGCCGGCAGCTCATACAGGGCTTCTTGCCTGTTTCCTTGTGAATTTATGTGGTGACTTACGTGCATTTTTATTATCTGCAAGAGTGAGGGTAAAAGAAACAAGTGAAACGGGCTTTTTTTTGAGCTCTGTATTTTCTACTAAGTTTCCTTTAAAGAACAGTTTTCGAGTCACAGAGATTTGCAGGGATGGTATGCACAGGGTCCCCGTACCCCAGACCTGATCTCGGCTACTGTTCACGTCTTTACACAGATTCGGCTCACGGGTCCCACTTAATGACCCGTGCGCCCTTACCAAGGATGGCCGACGTCATCCCGGGTTCCGTGGTTTGAGCCCCGGTCTTGAGCTATCCCAGGACCCCATCCAGACACCTGGTCACGTTTCCTCGCCGTGTCCCCTTGGGCTCCTCTGGGATGGGACAGCTTCTCAGACCTCCCTTGCTTGAGATGACCTTGACAGTTTGAGGATTGAGGGTCAGGGATGGTGTAAATCGTTCCTCAGGACGGGTAGCCGGTATTTTCCTCCTGGCTGGACTGGGGCTCTGGGGTCGGGGAAGGACACCACAGAGGTGATCTGCCCTTCCCATCGCATCAGACCATGGGGACACGGCACACTTTGCCACCGGTGCCGCTGGGGGCACCCGCCATGGTCACATTTGTCAGATTTGTCCACCACAAAGTCACTCTATTTTCCCCGTTTCAGAGCCCTATTCCTTGGAAGAGGTCACCCCCTGCGGCCCACACTTTGAATTCTCCCACATGACGAAGAAACTTGTCTATTCATCCTCCTGCACCGATTTCTCTACTCAGTTGCGCACTGACGGGACCATGGACTCTGGGTATTGACTGTCGCTCCGGCTGCCAGCCCACCACTTCCTGGCCGGCACAGCGCTCAGCTCTCCCAGCCTTGCCACCGGCCGCTCCTTCGGGGGCCCACGGGGCCGTAGGAGAATGGGCCAGCATGACAGCATCACGCAGAAAATTCACCGAGCCCCCCCCATTGCACCTTCCTCCCCATGCCCCCAGCAAGCACACGTGAGCACGTGCTTCCATGCATGTGTCCGTGTATCACCACCAGTACACGGCACTAACACACGGACACGCATGCATACACCTGTGCGTGTATGTGCGCATACATGTACATATAGTAGGAATAAAAGCACTTCGTTTTCAAGTGGTGCTTGCACAGTAACAATACTTAAGTTTACATAGCTGGTTGCACGTCACAGAATCCCTCGAAAGCTCTTGGTTAGCTGGTCTGATGCCTGAAATGTCCGGCTGGCGGTTACCGCTCATGGCGCTCATTCCCCAAGACAAAATCTTGCTGGAACACCTAACTCTGCGTCAGCATCTCCTTCTAGTTGGCCTGCGAACAGAACCCGATTTATGAATATCTTTCCTGAAGAATAAATAAGGTATTTTGGAGTTGGGATGGAGACAACCTCGCTGCTTAAACCCCTTGAGCAAAACTTGTAACTGGGTGTTCCCACCGGGGCTCCTTGCCAGAGACAAGGCGGACTCGGGCCAGCCAGGCCCCCGCCCCCAACCTCCAGCGCGTTTCCCCGCGGGCCCCCACTCTCCTCCACGCGACCCCATCCCCCTCCCCGTCCGTGCCTGCAGGTGCTCACCAGCAGTCCACGCCGCGGGACGGACGGGTGCGGGGTGCGCAGCCCGTGGAAGACCGGCCGGCACTTTTGTGCATGTGTTTCAGAAACATTTTGCTTCAAAGTTTCATTACCGAGAGTTTTAGCATCAAATGTACAGTTGTTTCCTTGCCTGTTAAACGTATTTGAGATTTCCAATTTAACTAAAACTATCTTTTAAAAGCTATCTTCAAAAATTTTCCTTAATGACGCAATTAATGTGCAAATAAATGTTCATGCTCGATTCTTTTTCTTTTTATCCTTTCCCGTGAGGATCTTCCGGATTCCTGCTGGAATATATCCTGTAACTCTTCTTTCTGGAGTGGATGGGAGGCTTGTCGACCTGCGTTCTTACACAAACGTTTCATTCTCCCTGCCGGATGGTGCTGTATTGGATAGAACGTTCCGGCACCAAAGTCTCCCCTCCTCTCCCAGCACGTTACAGTCCTTCTCACCCGGTGCTGCTGCGGCAAATCCGACTGTCGTTCAGACACAAACACTCTGTCTTCGTTTCCGGGGGTCCTTACGGTTTTCTGTCTGTGCCCTTGCAGCTTCGACGGTTCGCGGCCACCCGGCCAGCGGCTCCTGGGGGGCTCCCTTGTTCATCTGCCTTCCAGTTGGAGCAGGAATGTCTGTCCCCGTGTAGGAAGGGCTGTCGTGGCTTCCAGATGCTGCCCCCCTGCCCCGTTCTATGCCTTCGCCACTCCTCACACCGCCCCCCGATGGTGCCCTCACTTCTGCATGGATCCCTCGTGTCCACGAACGACTCCCTCTGCGCGCTCCTCCCCCCTTCCCCGTGGTCCGAGGGAACCCCTCACTTCAGCGTTACGGTCGTTCGTGCTCGCCTCTATGCTTTTCATCCTGCTGTTCCACTCGTTTTGGGGGTTTGTTTTAGTATTTTGCTCTTATTTACAAGGTTTTCGTTCTGCTTTTTTTTCTCGTGTCAGAAGCGCACCCCCTCGTGGTGGGGGGGATGGGAAGCTGTGGACCCACACAGGGGAGCCCCCTCTCAGCAACGGACGCAGGTGTGCGGGCAGGATCCGAGGCCGCCTGGGCCCCACCTGAGACGGGTCTCCCCTCTGGTTGCTTATCCGTGGAGACGATTCTGAGTCACGGGGCTTCAAGGCTCCTCGGCTGAAGGAGCCACCCTGCCCCGCCCCCGGGCCTCTGTGTTATCCAGATACCACCAGATGCCGGGCTGCTCTGCCTCTGAGCCCCCAGCCAGCCGGCCCCCACGTTACGGCCCTCCCCACAGAGGGGGAGGACAAGAATCTATAGCAGACCTGAAGCCACAGCCTGGCCGGGTGGGTCACCTCAGGGCTGTGTCTTCCTTGCTTTGAACCTCCTGTCTTTTGCAGGGGTTGGCTTTCCCGGAATGTTCACTGGCCCCGAACTGGGTGCCCGTCCAGCTAGCTGAGACTCCCAGTCGCCTGACCGGCCGCTGCCTAGGAGAAGGGGAAGGACCTGTCCCCACGGAGCGCACGGTGCCTGCTGGACTGTCTCAGCTGGCCGGGCTCCAGGGCCTCTGGACACCAGCGTCCTCTGCCCTCCCAGGGGCTGCCGGCCTTCCCAGTCCGCTGTTCCCACTGGAGGAAAACGTTCCTGCTGCCTGTGGGCAGGGGAGAAGGTCTACATGGTCCCCCCAGTGGGTCAGGCTCCCCGCTGCCCCAGCCTCCCCTACTGCCCGACAACAGTAGCCTCGGGCCAGCCCCCCTTTCTGCACCAGGACCCATCTGGTGCCCCCACTTCTGTGTCCGACTCTCAGGGCCTCTCCCAGATCTGAGACGGACAGCACCCAGGGATGCTCCATAGGCGGCCGCAGGAGGGCCGATCTCGGGAGGTGTTTTTAAGAGCCAGCTTCAACCTAAACATCTTATCTAAATAACATCTGTTTGGGCCTCTGACCCGGCTTTTCTGCTCACTTTGGACAAACAGTTTCACCTCCCTGATTCCATCTCTTCTCAGGCAAATGAAGAATCTGGCGAGAGGCTCTTTCCGACATTTCCCTCTGAAATCCCGTATTTATATTCCAGTGCAGCTGTGTGACCTCCACGGCCAGGCTTCCCACCCCACGTTCCCGTACCCAGCCCCCAGCTGCCCCGCCCTTGACCTCCAAGGAGAGCCAGTGACGGGTCCGACCCCTTGGGGTCCCCGCCTCCACCCCGGGCTTCACAACCAAACCTCACTAACTCGGGCAACCCTGACACAGAGTGTGTGAGAATTCCACGGCGACCTCCGTGCGTCTTCATCTCCACGGAACGCGCAGACCAGCGGCCCCACAGCACTGCCAAACCCACATGCAAAACCCTTCTGCAGCGGTCCGGCACAGGCATTTATTTTATTGTTTTAAGATTTTATTATTTAATTATTTGTCAGAGAGAGAGCATGATCTGGGGGAGCAGCAGAGAGCGGGAGATGCAGGCTCCTCGCTGAGCAGGGAGCCCGACATGGGACTTGACCCCAGGACCCCGGGGTCATGGCCTGAGCCAAAGGCAGATGCCCAACACCTGAACCCCTTGCCATCCCCCCCGACCCTGGCCAACACATGCATTTATATCCACCAGAACCACTGTTAGCCCTGGTGGCCGGGACGCGGGCCTGCGTGAAGCTGGGCTCCTTTACAGTGGCCCCACGGTGCTCCACGCTTCTGAAAATGGGGGGAACACCGCGCCGTGCAGGAGCGGGAGCGGCCCCGTGCTGCTGTGCGAGCTTCGCGGCAAGCAGAGGATTCCTCAGTGCAGCTGCAGCCGCCCGGGAGGGCACCCAGAGGAGGGAAGGGGAAGCCGGCCTCGCAGGTGGCCTGGACCGCCCACGGCCAGACGCCGCCACCGCCACGGTGCTGTTCCAGCAGGAAGCCTCCAGCCTTGGGGGAGGATCCCGCCTCCGGGACTCCCACGTAGACGACGCCGGCAGGAGCAGTAGGTGCTCTGGCTGAGAAATCCGTGCCCGGGAGGAGCGACCATTGACGGGTGGCTAAGGAGACCCGCGCGGCTGTGGTCCCTGGGACCCGTCTGCACTGTACGAGACGCACGCCCGCGTTCACAGTCCTCCAAATTGTGCATCTCACCTTCTCATTATTATTAGAGACTCAGCTGCACCGTGTGGACCCAAAGGTATTTGCAGCCCAGACCCTGGTGTCTGGAGTGGGCAGGAAAGGCGCAAGCAGCCCCGTGTAGAAGCGAGTTTGCCCCGGGGGCACAGCAGCCCTCTCTGCAGGAGGACCGGCCAGGCGAGCCCACGGAAGGTGTCTGGGCTACATGTGCGTGACCTGGCTGCCCTGTGCCCACAGGGGCACCTTACAGAGTCCCGGAAAGGCAGGGTATCCCAGGTTCCCCGGTGTCTCAAGCCACCCCAGACTGGGTGATGGGGAAGTCCATGGTCCACAAATGGGCTCTCGGCCTGCACAAACCTGGAGGTGGACCCTCGCAAACCCACGGTGTCCCCACGGGCCAGCCGCCGTGCCCACAGTCTGTCCCGCCGTGGGGAGGGTAGGGCGGGCAGAGGTACGTTCTTAGATTTATTCTCACTTTTCTCATTTTACAACCCCCAGTGTCTTGGCTTTTTTCCATCGTGGGTTGTCCTCCCCTTCCCCAGATTTGCCTTGAAGGTTTTTTTTGCACAAGGCTCTGGGCCATCTCTCTGCAGCCCCACAAAACTGAAGGAAACGACCCCATCAGAGATGGTCACCACTGCCCGCGAACTCTGGTCTGGTCTCCCTGGAAGATGAGACCGGCAGCCCCTGGACACGGGCGCCGAGATGGCACCCTGGGGGCGTCCAGGGACAGGCAGCCGACCCTAACCGGCCAGGATTTTTGGCCAAGAAGCCCGTCCCCTCAGAGAGGAGGCCTCCTTCCCAGATGCGCAGGCAGGAAGCGGCCAAAGGCTAGAGACGTCAGTCCCAGCTGCCGGAGTCTGGGCTCAGCTGAGAAGTCAAAGGCCGATTTCTAAAAAGTCGGAGGAGGAAACCAAGAGAGACATTTCCCAAAAGCCATCCATAGTGATGCCCACAGCAGCTTCATCTACCTCAGGGAAGTTTCCAGGGTTAAGGGAAGGAGTTTGGGGTCACCTGCCTACAGGCCATGACCTTCAGCCACTAAAAGACGGTTAGTAAGACATCTGAAAGGGAAACAGGTTTGTTATACATTGTAGTTACAAGCACAGAAAGGATCCTGTATGTCACCCTTGTTGCAGGAAAAATACGCCTGGGTACAGACAAGGACTGGAAGGTTCAGAGCAGAAAATAAAAGCTGCCGGTTTTTTCCAGGGGTTGTGGGGGGATGGGGTCACGGGGGACGGGCATGGAGGAGGCGCGGGATGGAATGAGCACTGGGTGTTGCCTAAGACTGACAACTCGTGAAACTGATAGAAAAAATAGTATGTATCGTTAACAAAAATTCTTTAAAAGTATGACCTTACCACAGGAGGGAGAAAAGGAACAACAACCCAAAAAATGACATTTTCCTGCCATGTCCTTGCACCTCTGTTTATTAAATCCGCAGAGCTGTCTTCAGGCCTGTAATTAAATGTGTGTTTCGTGTGTCCTGACCTTTGTGGGAGCTTTTCCTGTGGTTTTCCGGCTTTTCCTCCCGATCCTCCTTTTCCTACGGCTCTGACACGCTCAGACCAGAGGCCCCGGAGAACCGCGGAGGGAAGGTCCCCATGGCCCCGGAGCTGGTCTGACCACACCTGCACCACCTTGTCCCCGTCTGCAGCCTGCTGGGCACAGACCTTATCCAAACCCATCGCAGAATCTTCTAGAAGGAGGCCCACTGTGCCAAGGTTTTCCACCACGGCTCTTGATCCGGTCTGTGACTTTGGAAGAACTCCCCCGGCGAAGGTAGAAACACAGCAAGCCATCAGATCCACCCCAAATCACCATGGCAGGTGTAACCGGAAGTTGACGGCCACCAGGGGCCCGAGTCCAGCAGGCAGGCTTTCTTGCCTAACGGTGGGAAGCTCCAGGGGCTGCTTTATTAAAAAGGACACAGGTCTGCTCAAGGCCCTGACCGGCCGGAAGAGCATCCGCGCTCCCAATGCTGACCTCGTCGGTGCGCCCAGCCCCCCTGTCAGGGCCTCCCGTGGGGACCTGCCGGCCTCTGGGTGCGCCCGTCCCCTTTCCCGCCGCAGGCACATACCTTGTGGTTCCCACCCTCCCCCCACTCCGCTCCGCCACCTTGTCCCATCGGCCTCCATCGGAAACCGCGCTGGACCATGCGAGGAACGTCGTTCGTCGGTCGAGCCCCCAGCTGACAGAGCAGCCTCGGAGAGCCGTCGACGCTCTCGGGCCGGGGCTGACGTTTGTGACGTGGTTTTCTTACACTTGCGGGAGAGCTCCGCGTCTTACTGTGGACGGGACCGGCTCAAGCTCTGGGGCCCGGGGTCCCTCCGGTCACTTGGAACAGCCATGACATGGTCACTGTGAGGCTTCCTCCCCCGGACGGTACCGGGAGAGGCACTGCCCCAGACTACGCATCTCTCTTCAGCCCAACCAGGTGGCCAGCTTCCCGCTCAGAGCGGCAGTGAGGAAGCCGCTCCTGGGCCCCCCGAGTCTGGGGCGTGAGCTGTGCGCCATGAACGTGGCTTCGGCACGACTCAGCCGGGACCACGCAGGGCTCCTCACCCGCTCGGCGGCTCCCCCCTTCAGACCGCATCCCGTGTCTACCCTGAGGCGATGACTCCGTCAACACAGGCCATCGAAAGGACCCGTCCGTGCTCCTGGTCATTCGCATGGCCGAGCTCGTCCCCCGGGGCGGGGAAGTTCCACGGGGCGCGTCTCACGCTAACGGGTGACTCACTGAGCTCTGAGGACGGCCGCCAACGGTGCAGGTGATCGACTTGCCGGTGAGCGGGGTCCACAGCTGCGGCCCTCCCGAGTCCCAGGATTGTGAGAAAGGATGAAAGGACCCAAACAATGAAACTCGGAACCACGAACAGCCCCGGATAAAGCCCTCAACTTGCACGCTGCATTCCGTTGGCCGCCCGGGTTCTTCGAGGAAGAACTTACCTTCAGTGGTGGCCCAGCTTAGGCTCCCCCGCTAGGCAGGACGCTTACCCACCGGCCAGCGCTGGGGAGCTCTTGGCGACCAGAGAGTATACTAAACCGGTCCTGAGTCCTGCTTATCCTCTGCTGGCTGGGCGGCCCCCGTGAGTCACCCCACCTGTCCGAGGTCCTGTCTGCACACAGGAAGTGATGAGACAGAATGATGAGCTCTGCACTCCTGCAGACCCCAGCAGCACTCGGGCCTCACACCCAAAAGACAAACACAGAGGATGCTTCAGGGTCCGGGGCCAGAGCGACTTGCGAGAACACCTCGGGCACCATGTTCCTGTCAACACACTGTGCACAAGAAGACAGGCCGTGTTTGGGGGGACGGATCGTGAAGGACTCGGAAAGTACAGATTCGACTGGATCTCTTGGAGATCCTCCCTCCGAGCTGGCCCTGCTGATCTCCAGTCTCCTCCATCCCTTATGCTACGCACCGTCACCCACACGTGCTTGTCGGCGAGGACACGGCCAAGCCCCCCAGACCTCCAGCATGTCCCCCACAGTCTGCATCTGTGGGACCTCCCCAAGCATCTCTCGCCGGTTCCACACAGCATTCCCTGCTACATCAGGTGGGGACGGAATTTATTACATCAACCGAACCGATTCTCACGCGAGTGCAGGCAGACGGTGGGGCGTGCAGGCCGTCCCGGGGGCGGTGGCTCTGCTTGCCGAGCCACGTGGAAGGGGACATAGGACGGCAGCGCCACCACCGTCCCCACCACCAGCGAGAGGGGCCGCGGCTGCTACTGACGGGCAGGACGGGGCCTGCGCAGACCCGAGAATGACCCGCCTTCATCGCTGCAGAGACTTTCCCTGCGTCATTTCACGGAGCAAGAAGGGGTAAAGCCTTGTTTATGACGCCACGTGGGCCGTCAGAGAGGGGGGCGCCGCGGACCGTTCTGAGCCTACAGAATCGTGGGCAAGAAATACAATGGGATGTTCTTGTGTCCGGAAGGAAATACATAAGCTTCATAGGTCTGTGGGCGAATTTAATTTTAAGCCTTTATGTCTTTAAGGAGCACGTGGCGTCTGTGTGTAAAGGCGCAGGGTACAGGGAAAGCACAGATCAGCTGAGGGCGGCTCTTATCCCAGTTCAGCCTGTCCTGTCCTGAAACTGGTCACTGGTTCTCGGCTGTCCCTCCAGTGGCAACTAGTTACCGACTCCTCGGGTCACCCAGGCCTTGACCAGCTAAGAACAAAATGATCGGTCCCCCGTCCCAGGACAAGTTGTTTGCTGCCACTGGGCTCGGACCCCGGGTCCTCCCTCCTCCGGGGTCCCCCCCTCGGCTGGACCGCCTCGTGCCCCATCACACGGGCTCGCCAGCAAGCCCCACGCAAGCGAAAGATCTCCGCTTCTTAAAATGCAAACCAAACTGTCCTCATGAAACAAGGGGGGCACGTTGACACGCTCTCATTTGGCTCAATGTTTGGTAAAACTCCCTGCCTGACGAGGGGACTGAGGGTCACTTGGGAAACCGGCCTGAGCGGACTCGCCCGCAGGGCCGGACCGTGCCGACACCACCACTGGCCCTCGCCGCAGCGCGAGGCCGCCTCCCGGCTCCCCCAGCCTTCTCTGGGGAACCGCGACTGAGCGTAATGGAGGCCGCGGGAACGCATGGATTTCCTATAATGGTTTTATCTATAGAAGCCTGCGAGGACATCTCTGGCCACAAGACTTGGCGTGGAGTATCTGAAAACCTTGAAGGAGACGGGATGCCCCAGAGGGAGGCCTCCCCGCTGTGGACAAGTGAACCTTCGCTCCTCGAGACCAGCCTTCCTCCACACCTGCGCCCTCGGACACCCCGACCTGTCCTCACCACGGCATGCACTGTCAAGTGGGAAGCGGGTTGCTGGGCACTGGGGACACCTCGTTGCCCTCTGAGTAATGCGAGGGAGGGGCTTCAGGGAAAGGACACGATCAGAATCGAGAGAATCTCTTCACTTACGAAGAGATCCCTGCAAGGCCAAGTTCTCTCCTGTCTTTCTAACCCAGGTCGTATGAGGACGGTGCAATTCCAGAGGCGGACGGGGAGCCTGGCAGCGGGATGAGAGCAAACCCAGAGAGGCCGTGCCCCGCCCTCCCCTGCCCTGGGAAGAGCTGAGCTTCAGAGCCCCGAGTTCAGCGAGACCCGTCCATTCCCTTTTGACTCTCCTGCGGACCTGGAGGCAGGAATCCCCACCTCTTCCATTTTAAGGGTGAGAAACACGGAAGCACAGAGAAGTCAAGTGACTTACCCAAAGCCACACAGCAGAGGAATGACAACCCCCGAACCAGGCCCAGGGTTTCCAGCTTCCAGGGACCGTCCCCCGACTCTCCAGCTGCTTGGCACAATCCCGTCTTCCCTCCACTGGCTGAAACGCAGGCGTCCTTCAACTTCCTCTCCTGGCTCACTTCTGTTTTCGGTCCCTTCTGCAGTGTCAGCACCTCCTTGCAGAGGCCCCGTCCCTCCCACGGCCCCCGGCCGCTGTCTGAAGCCCAGAGCTCCCTGCAGAGGGAGCAGGGGAAGCTCACCGGCTTGACGGACAGAGCAGGAGGTCTTGGCCTCGTTCGGAGATGGGGGCCCCTGATGCGGGTCTAACCGAGGCTCGGACGCTCCTGTCCACACCGCACTCGGGGCTGGTCTGAAGGACGTCTGTGCCCGGAGTCCCAGCGAGCAGACCTGCGCACACCACGCCTGCCAGCCAAACGAGCACTGAGGGGGAAGCTGAAGGAAGAGCAGACATGAACCTCTGGGGTGCGCCAAGGGGTGCTGGTCAGTGGCCAGGGGTCCGGAGGGAGCAGAACTGGGAGACCAGAGGACGGAAAGACTGCACGCGGGAGGAGAGGGGTGTACGGACGCCTCCCACCGGGGCCCCGGGAGCACGGAGAGCATCCGGCCGCCTGTCCTGCGGAGGGCGCGGGGGCCGTGGAGGGGCAGACTGCAGAAGTGGGGCAGGCTGCTGGGGCCTCTGTCGCCCGCGGGAGGTAACCACGGCTGCCGCGAACGCACGTGAGAACCCTGACTTCGTCGCCGCTCCCCGGCACTCGGGCCTCCACGGGCACGGTGCGCGTTCTCTGCAGGGAGCGCCCCGAGGGAACCAGACCTACACTCGGCCCCGTGAATACAATGGGGCAGAAAGGAGGCGGGCAGCTAGAGAAAGCGTCCACGGACCCCCCGGCGCTACACTGTGCCCCCCGCGGCGTCCTCACTGCTCTGTGTCTCCCATCTAGAGGACGCCCGGCCGTCTCTCCTCGAGACCAGTTCAAACACTGGTTCTGCTTGAGGCCTTCCCAGCAGTGAGCCCAGAAGACTTGGTCGGCACCAACACGTAGATCGTCGAGAATGCCTCTTCGCACGTGGCGCCATGCTCCCGCGTCCACGGTGCCGTCCCGGCCCCTGCCTGCCGTGCGCTCTGAGGACGGCCGCTCTGGTTCCTTCCTGCAGTCCAGGCTCAGAAGGACTAATAGCTTCCAAATGGGGTAACTGTGGACAGGATTGTCGGGCCCAACCTTCCAAAGTTTTGCTAGAAAGAGAAAGGGGACTCTCTGACACGATAGAGAGATTTGAGAAGAAAAAACAAAACAAAACAAGAAAAAGCCACGGAGAACATTGTACTTGATCATGATAAATTCGTGAAATCTACCTTCTGAAATCAGGAACAAGACTAGAATACCCACCATCACCACTTTACTCAACATCTTGCTGGGGGCCTAGCCGGCCCAAAATGGTTAAGGGAAAGAAATAAAATACACAAAGATTGCCATGGGAAAAATGCAATTCTATCATTTCAGGGGGCATGATTACGATCATGAAATATCCAGAACTTCTACAGATCAATCACTAAAACTAATAAGATTAGCCAAGAAGAAAGATTACAGGAGATAAAATCTATTTTATTTCCACTCGCCAGCAACAAACAGAAAATGAATATTTTCAAAAATAAGACTTTTCATAGCACCAAGAAATATCAAGTTTGTAGAAATAACAGAGAACAGCAACAGCCAAAAAAAAAAAAAAAAAAAAATAGAAAACCTACATGGACAGAAATACAGAACGTTGCCGGGAGAAATCCCAGGCGGGCTGAGGCGCATCCACACTGTTCTGTTCCTCCTGGTGAGACCCTCACGGAGGCTGGGGCCGCCTTTCCAGAAAGAAGTTCCCCCCGGGAGCTGTGCCCACCGGGCTGCTCACTTCATTCCGGCTCCTGAGTAAAGAGGAGGACCGCAGCGGTGCTGTGACCCCCCAGCCGTGCCGTGTGGCTCTCCCCGGGCAGGCCTGCCGAGGGCGCCGGGCATTCCCGTGACTGTCACCTCACCAGCTGCAGGACACACAACCAGGAAGAGAGGACGCTCCTTCTGGTAACGCCCAGAGAAATCCAAGCCTCAGTCCTAGGGGAGCGGAAGAAAGCTCCCCTCCGATACAGTGCAGAGAATTTTGCAGGTGGGGAAACTGAGGCACGGGATACTTGAATCACGTCCCGGTGAGTGGTGGTATTCCGGCTCTGGGGCCGCTGCTCCTAGCACGGTGAGCCGGGTGGGCTCAGGGAGCGAGGGGATAGGGGCTCTGGGGAGGGCCGGTCAGGGAGTCCGGACTGACTCTGCAGTGACACCACTCAGGGAGACGTTTGAGCAGTCGAAGAACCAGACAACGAAAGTGCTGGTCCCCCAAGGGTCAGCAAGCAGCCCCGACAAGGCAGGGGCTGGCCACGTGGCTGTGGCCTCATTTGTATGCTCTTGTCCTCTCCCAAAGCCCTGATGACAAAGACCACATCTGTCCCCCCACCTGGGCACCCCGGTGCCATGGAATGGACCCCGGTGACATCCAGCGGTTGTCCTGGACAGAAGGAGCCCGAGGGAGCCGGGCAGGTGCGAGCCGGGCAGAGCTCGGCCGCAGGGAAGAATTAGGACTGTTCTTGCCGATCACCTGCTCCCTGCCAACGCCCTGGAGAACCTTCATTTAACCTTCATCTCTGCTACGTGGGCACCTTCTGAGCGTCTGTGCTGAGCTGAGCAGAAAGTGAGCCCAGACGCGTCCCCCTCGGCTCCCGTCTGTGCTGGCGTCCCTCCTCCTGGTCCGGGGCACCGAGGGCCCTCGGCCTGGGTTCCGAGGCTAAGGAGGTTACAGACCTATGGGTTTCTGCCCCGCTTTGAACTCACCAGCACCCGGAGAGGGCTGCCCCCCACGGCGGGAGCTGTGCGGTGGGAATCAGCCCCTGGGCACCAAACCGCGGTAAAAGAAGAAAACAGATAAAACTCCCAGAGCAAGAGTGAACAAAGCCGTGAGTCTGCAGCGCCAGGCAGATGCGGTAAAGCACATTGGGGTGATGCCCGTTTGGCCGAGAAGCCAACGCTCAGCTGTGCGGGTTTCCGCTCTTCCTGCCGCCCGGTCTGTCCTTCCTCATCGGGATTAGACGGGAACTACGCGGACGCGTGCTCCGACGTCTGGGAACGCGGGTGTCCTTGATGGAGCGAAATGGGTGTTTGTTTTAATTAATGCCTCTATGTGATACTGGAATTTAGAAATTCTATTTTGGCTTTGCGGCTTACGTCACGTGGCAGATGCCCTCCGTGACCTTGGGACGGCTGCGCCCTTGCAAGGTTTCACCCGAAGTAAAAAAGTCGTAAAGCAAGCAAAGCGAAGAAAACATGTCATAAAATCATACTGTATTGAAAGTTACGTCGAAACAGAAACTGAAATTCTCCCACCGGTTCTGATCCAACAAGGCGCCCACGAGTGAAGAGGTAGCGGTGGGGGGGGGTCAGGAACGGACGCTTCCTACGTGTTACAAAGGTCATTTTGGTGATGCTTCCAGTCGCTTCAGTAAGGAAGAACCATGAATGGGGGACGTCCACCTGCAAAAAAAAGGGGCCTGCAGTGAGTTCGACCCCAACAGCACTGCCACAGGCCGCCAGCCAGGGTCGGACAGAGCACGCTGGCTGTCGCCGCTGGCCGCCATTCTGGATGGGACTCAGGGAGCTGCAGAAAGGCGGAGGCACACATCCACCTTGAGCAGCCGGGCTGGTTCTACAGGAAACTGCTGGTCGGCGCCCAGTTAGGAAGTGGACACCGCTCGGGCTCTCCCGGGGCGTGGGAGGGATGCAGGGCAAAGGGAGCCGAGGCTGCATCTGTGTGAGTGGGGAACCCGAGACGCCGCGGTCCCCCTCCCCACCCCAGATCCCGCCAGAGCAGAGAGGCTGGCAGAGCCCGGGGACAGCCCGCCTGGTATGCAGAATGCCGGGACGTGTGCCCCTGTCCCCCCCACCTCCCTGCTAGCCAGACAGCACCCTGCTAGGGCAGAGCCGGGCCGCACAGCCTGCGAGCGGCTGTCGCCACCTGCTGGACGTGACTCGGGACGCAGGGAGATCGCGCAGAGGTAGGAGGCATCTCCCTTCCTTCTGAAAAGAGCCGCAGCCCTGAGGCCACACGCGGGCCTGGCACCCAGGGCTTTCCCGTGAGCGTGACCCACCCACAGAACACCCACGTCGGATAAGGCCGCTCCCCGAGGCCAGGCTGGGGCAGGACAAAAGCAAGGCCACTCCATGAGCAGGTGTGAACGCAGACCAACCCTGAGCAGCTCCTGGGCCACAGACTGTGGGGCCACCCGCACCCCCTGTGCCAGCCAACACCGTGACCTGGGACCGTCGTGGCCTCACGTGCCCTCCTCCAGATCAGACTCGTGCACTCACCCCAGCACGGAATCAGCCCTGCTTCCCGGGAGCACCGGCCCCACAGAAAGGCTCCCTGAGACTCTCCCCCAGTCCGCCGGCCGTGAGTCCAGACCCTGCCGGGGGTTCTCTCCAACGCCATCTCGCTGGGGCGCCCACATTGCCATCGCGCGCCCTCCACGCCCTGGGGTGGGTACTGACCCAGCGGGCCAACTCCAGGGGAGTGCCTAGGGGCCTCCCACCTGCCGCCAGTGTGGGCATGGCCACCAGCTCTCAGATCCAGTCTGGACAGCCCAACGAGCGCTGGCCGGAACCAGGGCAGCTAACTGGCCGGCCTGCGGTCTCCGCGTTCCCCAGGCGGCTGTGACTCGCCGGATGGTCATCCACCTCACCACCTTTCCCCACGTCACCCCTGTCCTTACCCTCTGAGGGCTGATTCAGTCGTGTGACCCACCAGGTGACGATGCCCTAGCCCTGTTGCGACACCTGCATCCTCTGGGACTCTGCCAGGTGCCGGCCGAGACCCACTGGATGAGAGAGGTCTCTGACTGCACTGGGGAGGAAAGGCAGCGGCTCTGGGACCCAGAAGCCTGGGGAGTGAAGGCGGAGCCTGACCCCAGCTCTCCCCTCTACAGCGGCTGCTGCCGGCACCGGGCGCCCAGCTGGGCGTTCCTGCCTCCGTGCCTCCTGCCGCCACGCACACCAGGGCAGACGCCCCCACGCCACGATTCTGCTGGTCACTGTCACCCACATCAGCACCGACCCAGCTCTGTCACAGTCACTGATGGGTTCCAGAAGGCAGATGCCACCATGTCCCTCCAGGGTGATAGGTGACAGTCGGGTCTGGCTCTCTCTATATTTGCATATCTTATTTTTGAATGTGTGATCTTTGGGCTTTTAAATCAGAACAAGGTAAAGAACTCTGGAACCCCAGGATAACCCTGGAAAGTTGATGACCAATGAGGGGTCTTTTCCTAGACGTAGGGCAGTGTCAAAAACCCCCCTAGCCACTGGACCAAATAATTTGTCTAGGACAACACAGAAGATTTTATTTTTGTCCTCTTTGTGACAAACACAGAAATGGCAGCAATAACGTCATTTGACCATTACCAGGTATCATTAATATTCATGCGATGCTCCCTAGTTCCTGCTCCAGGACCAAGGACAGCTCACGGCTTCCCGCAAGCTTGGTCCCTGCGCACAGAAGAGGCTAATCGCTTGGGCACTGGGTCCCTCCTGCGTGTCAGGGCGCCGCTCCGGCATGGATGAATTCTGCAGAGAGGGCCCGCTCGTGGACAGCCTGACCCTGGGATGAGCATAAGGAATGGTCTTGGGAAACACACACACACACACACACACAGTCCCCTGCACCATCCTCACCGTGGAGGGGCAGGGTGCTTGCGCACAGGGCAGACCCCCACCAGCCACCCCTCCTGGCAGAGCCAGCATGTGGGAGAGCGGCTCCGCTCACGGACCCAGCCCTGCTGGGTCCCGGGGAGGCTGCGTGGGTCTACCTTGTTGACGTGGGACAGAGAAGTCCATGTTGCGAGCTTTGCGAATAATGTATCCCCCAGTGATGGAGATATCGGGGGGCAGTGGCCAGAGGCTTGGGGCAGACCCATGATCTCCTTCTGGGCCCAGGTTGGAATAACTTTGTCCTTGACCTCCTGACCTTGAAGCTGGATCCTACAGGAGGTAGTCCTGAAAGATGGCTTCCAGCCCCCCATCTGTGGGTTGTTGCCCTGTACACACCCTATAGGTCTGATCCCTATCACCCCAGAAATAGAGGGACACACCTGAAGGTTTATGCTTGCAAGGGGGGAAATGAGTGTCCCCGTGATTCATTGTGGCTTCTAGTCCCGACCCCTGTCCAACAGGCCAGGCTGCCTCCTCACTGCGCAGGTGTCCTCCTCTCCTGGCTGTTCACCGGGGAGCCCAGACTGACAGGCTCTCGGAGTCTCCTCCAGCAGAGCCTGGCTCCCTTCAGTCTGCCCGCCGGTGCCCTGGGCCTCTGCTCCCCCGGGGGCCCCCAACCCCAGTCTTCCCACCCTCCCCGTCCACATAAACAGGCACCGTTCAGTGTCTGATCACTGTATGGTTAGTAGAGGAACCAGGGCTCCTGTGCAGCTGGAACAAGGGGGTTAATGAAACCCCGCGTCGCCCCAGAGGACGTGCAGTTCTCAGAGAGGTCAGTCCAAGGCCAGCATCCTGGACTATGACGGCATGGGCGGACCCAGTGACACCACAGACAGAACAACACACCCATTTCCCAGATGGGGAAGCTGAGGTTCAGAAAGCAGAAGGGGTTTCTGGGTGTTCTGCGATCTTTAAGAAGCGGATTCCACGGTTCCTGATGTCCAGGCCCGTGTCCTTCCAGCCGCCGTGGACATCGAGGGGACCGTGAGTGCCGGCCCCGCAGCCCCCCCGGCAGGGCTGAGGGCACCTTCAGAGACGGCAGGACCCCGAGCACAGGAGGGACAAGGACGAGCAAAGAAGAGCAGCTTTGGTTCATGGTTTTTGGCTTAAAGAGTGTTGAATTGTGAAGCGAACAGCATGCTTGTTGGGTTTCCAGGTGGGGAGGGGTGTGACACAGAACACAGACCCCCTCTCCAGGGTCCCCCCACATAGGGGCCGCGTCCCCTCAGGCACGTCCCACACGCGGATGTTTACTTGTAAGGGTGGACGCGCGGTTTTCATACAACGGGGCTCCGAGGATACGTCCGTCTCTGCCGTTTGCTTTCCTCAGTCCGCACACGAGCTTAGCCACGTGTCCACGTCCGGAGTGTAGACGACCCTCTTCCGTGACGTCCACACAGAAATCCATGGTCTTGACATGCCGCACCTTACGGAACTCGGCCGTGGATACTCGGGCTGTCTCCAGCTTGGGGACGTGCCGGGGACGAGCAAACAGGTCACTGGAACATGCTGCCAGGCCACTGCTGCTGACCACGAGGAGGAGCTGGCCGAGAAGACGGCTACCGTGGCTGACATCGCCGACGTTTAGTTCGTAACTGACGTTTACGTGGGCCAAAACGGCAAACGGGAAACTCACACCCAAAACGTACAGAGAACATTTAAGAACTGTCTTCCCTGTCCCGCTCTGATTCTGCTACGCATGACGTTCCCTGTATAAAGAGCAGGAACAGTGGAGGACGAGCAAAACACGACCCCAAACCTGCAGCTCACGGGACCCGCCTGCCCTCAAGAAACAGAAGAAACAGAACGTGGTGCTTCCTTGAGGCCACGCTTTCTGGGCTGCTCACTGTGCAGAACCACGCGCATGTGTGCACTTGAACCCGAACTGGGCCCACACCCTGGGCCGTGGTTCATATCCTTCTTTTTGGATCTTAAGTCAGTTATTTTCTTCATAAAGTTCCTGCACATTTTAGAAAGCTTTTTCCTCTAGTGGTAGAATAGATTTAATATTTCTTTTTTTTCCTTACTGATAATTCTTCTAACCAGCCATCCCTGGTTTGTAAGAAGATACTGATTTTGTGTATGTTTTTAAACAACCTCTTTATTCTTGCTAGTTCTGATAGGTTTTTAGTGAATAACCATGGGTTTTGCACATCGAGAATCATCTCAGCTACAAATAAAATTCTCCTGTTTCTCTTGAAATCATGACGCGTACTTTCTTTCCTTTGGAGGCCTTAAGCGCAGAAAGAAAACATCAGTTCTCGAAAGGAGGGTGACCATAAGGAAACGTCTTCTTAGGCGTTCCCCAGCGTGACTGAGTCCGAGACCGCACTGATTCGGGATTGACCACGGGCCACCCCACATTCCAGCGCTGCGCAGAGTTTGTCTGTTGAAAAATGGCCGGAGACTCGGCGTCAGGTGAGGGCCAAGGCCGGCTGCTCTCCAGGCATCAGAGCGCGATGCCAGCCTCCCGGGGGCCTCTGGAGAGCCTGGGAATGGGGGTGAAGCCAGGTCAAGGGAAGGTCCACTGACTGTCAGAGTGGAACCAACTGTCTGGGCCACATCACTGTGTCAAAGAGGGTTTTTTTTAATCAATTTTCCCATTTTACTTCCTGAAGTATCTTTCCAGGGGAAGAGAAGAGAATTAACCTGTTCTGAAGCCCCGGTTACTACAGGCTTGTCCCATCTTTCCGACACGCGGATACGGAATGTCACGGGCTTGTGTGTGAGCGAGAAGCCCCTTCTCGGGGGGTGTCCCTCCCCCGGCAGAGGGTCCTGGGAGTGGGAGGACCGGAGGACCCAGACCTGCTTTTCCATCCGCACTCGCCCACGATGGCTGCTGATTCGGCTTCTCACTGGCCAGCTCACGGGACACCAGACCCGGGGTCTGCCCCACCACCCCACCCGAAAACTCTCCTTCCCACTCACAGGGACCACTTCGCTCGAAGTCTCCTTCTTCGGTGCCTCCAACCCAAGAGCCCACCCCTCAACCCCCACCCCTGCCACGCCGGCTGCTGAGGCCACGGTCACCTCTGCCCGGGTGGTCATGGCGGCTTCACCCACTGCATCCCCCCACAGAGCAGCCGGGGGACCCTTGGAATATAATCCCACCCAAAGGGGGATGTTCGGAAAAGCCCAACATTGGAAACAAGCCCAGGGTCTGTCCGTGGGGTACACACGAGCCACGGGCCAGACTGCGCAGAACCAGACAGAACGCACCAGTAAGGCACACGGCAACCTTGACGGGTCTCAAGGGCGTTCTGCTGAGTGAGAAAAGCCAGTCTCAGCAGACTGCAGGATTCCACTGATGCAACATCTTCAGAATGACGGGACCGCAGGGACGGAGAACGGGGAGGTGGTGGCCGGGGGTTACGGGTGGTGAGGGCACGTGGTGGTAAGGGAACATTCCAGATCTGGGTGGGGGGGGCTCTGCGGGGCTGGGCTGTCCACACAACACTCACGTCAAGGCCTGCTGCCGAACCCCCCGTCATTACACGGGATGTGACGACGGACAGAAACTGAGCGAAGGGCGGGTGCCTGGGGGGCTCAGTGGGTTAAGCCTCTGCCTTCAGCTTGGGTCAGGATCCCAGGGTCCTGGGATCCAGCCCCGCATCAGGCTCTCTGCTTGGCAAGGAGCCTGCTTCCTGCAACCCCTCCCCTGTCTGCCTCTCTGCCTGCTTGTGCTCTCTGTCAAATAAACAAACAAAATCTTAAAAAAAAAAAAAGAAAAGAAAAAGAAACTGAGCAAAGGGGACACCAGGTCGCTCCTAAAACTATATTTTAAGACTTCATTTTTTTAGTGCAATTTTACGCTCACAGCCAAATTGAGAGGGAAATCCAGAGGTTCCCCCAGAGCCTCTGCCTCTATACAAGCTTAGCGCCCACATCATCAAATCACTCACCAGAATGACCACATTTTTACCCAGGATGAACCCCCACTGACACTTAGCAATCTCCCCAAATCCACATTTTCCCTCAGGGTTCACTCTCGGTGCTGTATGCACCATGAGTTCAGATAAACACTGGATGGCCTATACCCGTCACCGTCATATCCTATTTCCATGGCCCTAAAAACCCTCCATGGCCTGCCTGTTCGTCTCCTCCCAGCCCGGCAACGACATGTCTTTTTATGGTTTCTGGCTTTGCCTTTCTCAGCATGTCCCATGGCTGCGGTCATGTAATCCGTAGCTGCTGTCCCTGGTCACACGGTCTTAAGGTCTCCCAGCTCGTGTCCTCGTGGAGCGAAATGAAATCCCATCTGGACACACTCGAGGGCGTCTCTCCGTGCCGCGAAGGGCGTCTTGGTGGCGCCCCAGTTTGGGCAGCCGTGAATAAAGTCCGTGTGCAGGTTTTCGTGTGGACGTAAGTGTCCACTCCTTCGGGTCAATGCCAAGGACGGATGCTGGATGGGTGTGTGGTTCTGTGGGGAAGCACCAGCCTGGCTTCCAGGCGGCCGCCCCACACGCGTTCCCACAGCCGCGGACAAGCGTTCCACCCCTCCCCGGCCCCACCAGCGCATGGCGCCGTCAGCCGGATTTGGCCATTCCCACGGGCGTCCTGCACTACTTTTGAAACTTCCTGTGAATTTAGGATCATTTCAAAATAAAAACATTAAAAATGTGAAACTTTAAAAGAGCGATTTGCCCATCCTCTTTCTCTGCTGGCTTCCCTTCGCAGGCTGGCATAGAATTAAGCAGATAGTCTTACCACAGTCCAGAAACTCCACATGAGCTGGTCCGGGGTGACCTCTCAAAATTCGTCTTTTACCACTACCCCTGTGGCTCACTGCCACGTCTGTTCTTAAATTCCTGATGTTCCCGGAACATGCCCTGAAATACCCGCCTCAGGGCCTTTGCACTTGTCTTTCCTTCCAGCTGGAAGCCTGCTGCTCAACGCCCCCTCAGGAGTGAGCCGGTCCTTACCCCGATCACGAATGCCTTTCTGACTCCGTCTCCGTCTCTGCCCCACACCCAGCGCCGTCCGTCTTCACAGCCCCACGTTTGTCTACGGTGACTCTTCATACAACGTAAGTCTCAGCAGAACGAGAACTTTGTTTATTCATTATTTCCTCTCCAGTATTCCGCAGAGCCCAGTACACAGCAGACGTTCAGTACGTGGTTAGCGGATCGACTACTTAATTAACCAGACTGCTGACTTTGGGCTGCGAGTTGTAACACGAGCTTCCCAGTCTCATATTTGGTCTTGTGTCTCACGTGTGTTTCTAACGTGGGTATAGGGTACGGAATAATCTAAAATCCTGTGTAGTTGGACTCATTTCTCTCTCCCGGATATTGTCTCATATCTAGAAGCCCACCCCTCCCAAAGCCAAGCTTCTTTTCTTTTCTTTTCTTTTTTTTTTTATCTCCCTGGAAGTCTTTTGGCATAAAATAGGAAGCAAAGATGAACTTTCTATGATCTGGAACTTGTGACCATCACCACCTTCTCCTGCGTGTTTTTATTTACGTGGAACCCTCTGGCAACCTTTCCATTCTCAAGTTGGCAGGGTATGTTTGCTCCAGCTGTGTTTCCGGCCCACATTGTCTACGGTATAAACTATACAAGATGTTTGTTCTGTGCACCTTTGTTTTCACATAGACGAGGTTAGCCCATTTACCCTCATCTGCCGGATTAATGCGGTGTTCGTTCCTTTAGGCCATTTCGTCATTTGTATCTCTGCTTCAAACTCTTCTTTTATAAAGGTAATTCATCATTAGTTGATGGTGACATATTTGGCCATAGTTTTTATCCACCTCATGCCAACATTTTTGGTGTTTTCCATTTTCAGTGTGTTTTTCTGGGCGTTTCTTTCTTTTTATCTCGTTGTTTTCTTTGGATAGACCAGGGCTTCTCAGCCTAGGCCCCCCCGGCATCTCAGGTCATCCACAGCTTTGCTGCGGGAGCCGTCCTGCGCCCCCTCCCCCGTCCGATGTTCAGCAGCATCTGGGGACCCCACCCACCAGATGCCTCTTCTCCAGTTGCGACAACCAAATCTATCTCCAGACCTTGCCAGACTGTCCCCTGCAGGGCCAGGCCCCTCCCTATTGGATCAGGAGCTCCTGCCTTTGGTTGCTCATCTCTGAGAGAGAAAGGAGCATTCTGCTTGCGTGGGGATGAGCCCTGCTCAGGTCAGGGAGGCCCTCCCCCCACCCCCCAGTGGCACAGGGTGAGGGCCAAGAGAGCGTCCGTGCGCTCTGCTTCTCCAGCCTGCTGGGCCCGGGAGCCGTTGCTCTGCTCACATCTCTCTCCTCCACCGGCCCCCATCTTCTCAAAGCCTGCCCCAAAAGTCGCTCTGAGGAGGAAGCCCAACTCCCCCTCAGGGTAATGACACTGCTCTGCTCCCCCTCGCCAGCCTCCTCAGGCCCACTGGCGCCCCAGAGCCGTCCCTCTCTCCGCCCACAGTCGAGCCCGCCTTCCTGGAGCGCTCAGGAGGCAGGACACCTCTCTGCCTTTGCTTCCACCCGCTCTCCGCCTTCCCCACTGGCTGCCCCGCCTCCGCCCAGGAGCCACCTTCTCCAGCAAGGTCCTCAGCCTCCCATGCAGCGGGCCCAGCCCTGCCTCCAGCAGGTCTCCATGAATCCACGGGCGCGTGTGTGAGTGAGCAGGCGTGTGAATGATCTGTTGTTCCTACTGATGTCATTCTTCCCAGTCGCTGGGCGTACTGAGAAATGAATGAATGAATGATGCTGCTTCCAAGTCACATCAAATTGAGAAAAATGATTACATTTAATGCGGAAAAACCTGGGGAAACGGCCTTCTTTGTACTGAGCAGCACCGGCCCAGCAATTGCAGCCGGCCCGTTGTGGACAGCATGGCCGGCATCTCAGCTAGCTGCCGCTGCGTAAGGAGCCGCCCTCCGATTCAGCATCTGCAGACACGAACACGGGCTCTTGAGCAGGAGCTCCGGCTGACTCAACAGCAAGGTTCTGGCTCAGGAACCATGAAGCTGCGGCCAAGAAGCTGCCCAACAACCCTTCCCCTGACATTCTGTGATGCACTGAAGGGCCCGGAATCACATCCGTCCACGAGGCTCTGCAGAGACACAGGGTCCCTGCTCAGAGGCAGACTGGTTTGCACCAGCCGGACCCGGAAAGCAAAGCGAGCTTCGCTGGTGTTTCCACACTGTCCTCCGGTGGCCACTTCTCCCATCGCTGCAGTTCTAAGAAAAACACGAGATCCACTTGGTGTTGATGGCAAACACTAGTTAGGTACTCACCGCAGTCCCTTGACGGGGTCTACTGGGCGGTGCAGGGCATGCCCTCGTCCCATTCCCCTTCGGAGAGCTTATTCTCACCATGGAAGTAAGAAACAGCCCCAAGGACATGGCCCGTGCAGCCGTGCGAGGAGGCGGTCGAGCCGCTCAGGGGTCTGACTCTGCTCCCCACACTTACCGCCCTCACCCCCCCACGACGGAGGGTGAATCTGCTCCTGCTGGAGCTGGGACGCTCCCCGGCCCCTGCTCCCGCCCCTAGACAGGGAGCTCCCTGGTCGCGGGCATTCAGACTCACATCAGGGTTCACGCCGCCGCTCCCCTGGCCTCAGACTGACCAGCAGCCCTTGCTCTCCTGCTTGGGCCACTCACATCTGGCAGGTCCGGGGACTTTTCAGCCTCCATGGCCATGGGAGCCAATCCCTATAGGAGATCCCCTGTAATAAATCCTATTGTTTCCATTTCCCTGTTTCTCATGAGTGTCTGGAAGAAATGCCCCACCTCAGGGGAACTGCAGTCACGAAAGACAGAACCAGTAGCTCTCTTAAAAAAAAAAAAAGAATGGATTTTACTAATCCCTTTGTGAATCCAGTGTGCTTTTCAGGGTCTCTTGGGTGGACTGAAGCGCATCCCTCATTTCACTCTTACGAGCGAGATGGCCTTGGGGAAAGCGGACTAAATGCCCCGTGCCTCAGTTTCCCCACTATAAAACGGGATGGCCGACAGTCCCCGTCATAGAGCCCTTTGGGGAATTAAGGAGCTTTAAGCGATGGTTGGTCCAGAGTAAGAGTGCCGTGTAGTTCCTTCCGTTGTCATGACTGGGATGGTTTCTTAAGTTCCCAGCAGGGAAAGACGGACGTGCACATGTGCCCTCCCTCGGCCCCCTGGCTCCCTAGTTCTCGGTCCCCACGGGCTGTGTTGTTGAATCACTGCTGAGCCATCGGGAGGACACAGCCCACGCGGAGGAGCAGATTTCCCCGCTCCACAGTCCTGGGTGGGTGTCGCTGCGGACGGAGAGCTCGCAGAAACGCGTGCGCCCTTTCTCTGCTGCTTCTCTCTCCCGCTGGTTCGTGGGGGCTCCTCCCTGGGGCTCCTCCTTATTCCAGAACGGGCATGCTGTCCCCCACGGACCTTCCAGCTCTAATCGTCACCTGCTGCCTTCGCGTCTGGATGGCAGGAAGCAGTTTCTGATCTTCCTGAGCGCTCTTTCCCGCAGCTCCCTGGAGACACCACTCCGCGGTCTTCCCAGCGAATCTCCTGGGAACGACGGAAATCGTGGATTTCGTCTTGGTGTGGATCACCTGCTCTCTGGTCTTTGCTGTTGTGGCTGTACTTTCTTCTTCAGGGACGCCCAGACCTGCACGATGGACCCGCATTGCTGTGCAAATCTGTCCCCAGCGACGTCCGGCTCTGGGTTCCTTGTCTGCTCTATCTGGGACACTCAGGCTTTCCTCCAGCCTCCCACGCTGGGATCCTGGCGGCACCTCTTCCCGGGCCATCTGCAAACCGATGACCCTCTCTGGGACAGTTTCTTCCTCGTCCGTGTTCCCCGGAATCTTGGCGGCTCTTTCTCACCTTTTCCGCCGCAGCAGAACCTCGACTATGATTTCCTGTAACTCTGCTCTGAAACCTTGTTGCCTTGTTCCGATTTTTTTTTTTTTTTAAGACTATGGGGGGAAATGGGTGTTTGCGCTGTTCTGCGTCCTGGGGTAATTCTCCCCAGATCTGCCCTCCGCGTGCCTTCTGTAGGTTCGCTCTCACACCGGTCCGGAGGGGCCACTCCTGCTGCAGACATCGTGGCCGCCGGCCTGCCGGAAAAGTGTGCGGGGAAGCGGCATGGGGAGCCTGGCCTCCGGTGCCTGTTCGCCAGCTCCCTCAGGACAAGCCTCTGCTGGGCGGTCCCTCCGTCCTCAGCATGACCCAGGAGACAGACAGCAGTTTCCAGTGACACCCGGGCGGCCACAGGACTGCCAGGGACAGATCTGGCGTGATCCTGGCTACACGGCAGATTCCCCTTCGGGGCTCCACCCTCCACCTGCCAAGTCTCCTGCCCACCCGTCTGACCAGCTTCTCCTCCGACCCTACCTGCCCCGTCCCTGGGAGGAAAGAAGTAGGGTGGGGACCCCCTCTGCTGCCCACACGCAGCCCCAGGAAGTACCATTCCAGGCTCCGCAGCTCGGCCATCCACGACAACCCCTCCTTCTCTTAGGAAAGTCTCAACACGCTACAACCGCTCTGAGCATCTTCCCCCTTCAGGTATCACCCATCTGACAGCCATTCCCTGTAGCTAGTGATTCAGGACTGTGACCTTTCTCTGGTTTCAGGGACTTAAATTCTATTTTACTCTCATCTGCTTGGGTTGGTCTCACTGGACAGGGGGTGGGAGGGAGACGAGGAAGGGGTCTGCCTTCTTGCACCAGGAGCCCCTGACCCTTCTCTTAGCAGTTACCCAGAGCTCACTCGGTAAACCCGCGTGTGGTCCACAAGCCCGCTCCGGACTCGGGATCGTCTCGGAAACGCAAGCACTCAGTGGGACGCGGCTCCTCCAGCTTCGGACCCCTGGGGAGAGCGCGCCTCCGCGAACCAGACTGGTTCTAAGCCAGGCGATGCTTGGAGGAGAGGCTGCCTGGACGCCGCCCTGTCTCACTTCGCTTGACGACGTCCTGTTACCGTTGCTTACGCTCAGCGGGTTTCAAACCCAGGGGTTTGGGAGCCTCGGAAACCAGGAGTCTGGCTGGAACACGCTCGGCTGAGCCAGAATTGGTTCCTATGCACCCTTGAAAGCCGAAAATAGACCTACAAACACTGGAAACAGTCTGATCGCGTTCTTGGAGGGTTTCTCCGGGATGTGACAGGGAATGTGAAGAAGCCATATGTGAAGCCCGTTTTCTCCTGTGGCCAAATACTGGACTGAGAAACACAAACCGGCGGAAGGAACACGGCGTCGAGCTGGGTCAGCATCGGGAGAGCCGCCGCCCGGCAGTTCTGCGGGTGGAAAGGCTGAGTCCAGAGCTAAGTGACCCGAAGGCCCGCGGGGCGGGTCCCAGGGAGCAGGGAGGAGCTGAGCCCATGATTGCCACCAGGGCTAGAAAAGCAGGTGCTCCCAAACCTGTCCGGAGCCTGTCGTGTGGCTGCGTGAGACCACACGTGCACGTGGGTTTGGCCAAGGACGTTCTGTCCGTGATCTTACATTTCTGCAAAAAGAGACGGCACAGGGGGTGGCATCCCTGCGGGTCCGCTGCAGGTGAAGTCCTAGCGCGCAGCCGGCCCGTGGCCCCGCAGAGATGGGGGTTCTCCTGCAACACGAAGGATGGGGCTGCACGGGGCTTAAAGCCGAGACAGCGCATCGCGGTGCGGTGATGGCCGGGCAGAGCCGGAGGCCCACGGGCCTCACCTCAGCTGTGGTTCTCCCCGCGACTGGAAGATGGACCGGAAATTCAGACAAGGAGGACATGAAGCCTCTCCCTGCTCCGTGTCGCACACTGAGAAAGCCCAGAAGGAAACACCATGAGAGGCTTTTGCTCAGAACCTCAACCAGGACGGAGATCGAATCCCTGGGACGCGGGGCTGCAGGAGGCAACCGCTGTCCCCTCGCAGCTCGGTGACGGCTGGGAGCGGGGCGCAGGCTTGGACTTGTCTGGGGAGCGGCCCGTCCCGCCCTAGGCCAGCGGCCAAGCCTCCCTGTGAGGACGACAGACTATCCAACAATTGCCATCCGTATCTGGGCCTAAAAACCAAGCACTGTCCGTTAGAGAAAATCGATCCTTTGCAAGAGTTCAAGGGAGGGAGGTTTTAGTAAATCAGGACCTTCAGTGTCCCCGAGTGCCCCCCACCTCAAGCTCATCCCATCACGTCCGCGGATGAGCTCCTGCAGGGGCCACTCCGGGGCGCGGGGGCCTCACCAGCTCTGGCGGGAAAGGCCGGGTGCTTCTCCTTCCGCACCAGCTGAGTCCCCGCGGCCTGGCTGTCGCCGAAGGTGCCTGCGTGCGTCCACAGCCGGTGGACGTCCTGGCGTCCTGTCCTGTCCCGTCTGCTGCGCTCTCACCCGAGACCCTCAGGGCACCTCGGACGGCGGGTGGCTCCCCACCGAGCAACTCCGCGGCACCATCCGGCCGTCCGACAGCGTCACTTGCCTCTGTCCTCCCCCCAGGGACAGCGTCACATCCCACAGGCCGAGGGCCCGGTCTCCCCAGACTGTCCCTGCATCCCACGCCGTCACGACCCCAGGCTGTCCCGGCTGCTCTGACCCAGCTAGAGATTGGAGGCTCCCAAGGCCCCCTTCTCCAGTTCCACTGGTTCACTGGAGCGGCTCCTGGAGCTCAGGAAGTAGTTCGGCTCCTGACGCCGGTTTGGCACAAAAGGAGAGGATGACGGGGCAGGTGAGCAGCCCGATGGGAGAGGCGTGGGGCGAGGCCTGGGAGGGGTGCAGAGCGCCCGGGCCCTCCCCAGAGGCACCCCCCCCCCACAACCCCGCGTGTTCACCAGCCCAGAACCCCCGTGATCCCTGTGCCGTCGGGATGGTCACGGAGGCTCCACCACGTAGGCCTGGCCGTCCTCGGAGCGACCCTCTTCCAGCCTCCCCGCACCCGCGCTCCTTCCCACTGTGAGGAGGGTATTTCTTAAGATTTATTTGAGAGATAGAGAGCAAGCAGGGGGAGGGACAAAGGACGGAGAATCTCAAGCAGACGCCACGCTGAGCGAGGAACCCACCGAGGGGCTGGATTCCAGGACCCCGGGATCGTGACCTGAGCCGAAGGCAGACGCTTAATGACGGAGCCACCCAGGCGCCCCAGGAGGCTATTAATTTTTAAAATAAAGAAGAAGAAAAACCCTGACACATATGAACAGATAAGCAGCATTTCTCTCCACTAGGCTGGCAAGCCTCATGGGGGGTCTCTTCCACACGATGCGTCCCCTGCTCCCTTGTCTACGACACATAGTGACACTGCCCGGTAGCTCTGGCTTTCAGATCACTCCTAAGAGGTCCCTCAGGGCAGGCGTCAGGTCTCCGGGACCTCCTTCAGAGACACTTGGCCGGCACCAGCTGCTGACAGGTAAGGCTGCTGGCTTGGCCCCCAACCGCGTGGAGACCTTAGTGTGTAGCAGGGGTCATGCTAGGGACCAGGGACGCAACAGCCCACGTGCCTCATCATGGAGCTCACATCCAAGGGGATAAGAAGGACAGCAAACAGACGAGTAAACCTACGTATCAGTGGTGATACGTAGCTGAAAAGTAAAACAGGGACAGGGAGATGGGCGGGGACAGGTGGGCAAGTGCCATCCTGAACAGAGCGGTGAGGGTTAACTTGCCAATAATGTGACATCTAGCCCCGAAACAAGGGGGGACTGCGCAGGTTATCAGGGAGAGGGAGGGGGAGTTCTAATAGGATGCTGCATGTGCAAAGGCCCTGGGGCTGAGGCATGGCCTGGTGTGTTACAGGAATAGTGAGGAGACCTGGGCGGAGGGACAAGAGGACACGGAGCCAAGCAGCCAGCAGCCCGGTGAGGTACAACCTCATGGCCCCCAACAAGGATGGGGCCAGGACCTGAGAACACGTGGAGCCACAGGAGGTGTTGACTGGGGGGACACGGTCTGACCCAGGTTTGACAGAGCCCAGTGTGGCTGCCGTGGACGCAGCCCAGGACAGCTGCTGACAGCTCTGTCCCTTCCCGTGCTCGGCCCACAGTTTGGACTCGACGATGATCAGCTGTTTCAACAGTGACCTCTGGAGTCTGAGAAGAGAGAATGAGCGGTCCCCATGTCACTGCTGTCATTCCACCGGGAGGAGGGCAGCGGAGCCCAGGCCGCACGCGGGTGTCCACGCACACCTTGAGGGCAATGCCTGCTCTCCCGCACACTCCCTGCGGACACCCCGTTCCCTGGGAAGCCGCGCACTCCTCCAGGGCAGAGAGAGAAAGGCACGGGTCTGCATGGAGCTCCTGCTTAGCTTTTACTGACCAGAGGGCTGCATCCGGGAGACCCACGGCTCACCATGGGCACCTGGCCTCGGGGGTCCTGCCTCCGCAGAGGACACAGCCGCTCACCTGGGGCGGGGGTCTCTGCAAAGCCGCCTCAGGGCCTGTCTCCACAGACCCAGTGAGCCCCACAGAGACAAGCCAGACGACAGCCCCTCCTTGTCCACAGAGGACAGGACACACACAGGCCCGACGACCCATGCACCGTGGACAGAGGGGGGGGTCCCTGCACCGCCCCAAGAGGCTTGGGTACCCGGGGTTCCTCCTCCAGCCAGACCGGGCCCCCCACAGTGGCCAGTCCAAGCCCAACAGCACGCTTTTCTCGGTGTTCCCCACGGAATGTGGTTAGAAGCCTCTGGATCGTCAGGCTCGGAGGGCACCGGCCGCTGGGGTACGAGGAGTAAGCAGCGGGGTGCCCCAGCCCAGGGTCGCCCTCGGGCCCGGCAGGAGCCCGTGACGCAGGGGCCTAGGAGTGCAGCGCCCGGGGGCCAGCCCGCTTCTCCGTGAAGAAGCTCTTCAGCAGCAGCACCTGGCTGAAGCTGACCACGAACAGGGCGACGGTTTCGCCGACCGACCAGTACGAGACGCGGCTGTTGAGGTCTTCAGCCCGGGCCCGGTCCTGGGCCTCGCGGAGCCGGTAATGCGTCTGAGAGTCGATCACCGTCTTCAGGGCCTCGTGGATGGTCACGCAGGCCGACTCCATCTGGGCAGGAAGAGGGAGGCGGTCACACTGAGCGCCGAAACAGGAGGGACGTGTCCACGTGCGGCCACCGCGGCCCCAGGCGGCACAGGGGGAAACCGGCGTCTGCGTCTGCCTGGTGGAGGGGCAGGGGAAGGAGGGCAGCGGGCCAACAGAAGTCTCACGGTAAAGGCCTCAGGGCTGACCCTTTGCTGCCGCGGCAGGATGAGAACCCCACTCTGCAAGGCCTCTGGGAGCCAGGACGCCACGAGGGGCCAGTGGGAGCCGGTCTGCAAGGGGCTGCGCTCTGGGGGGCAAGAGCAGACCCAGGCACGGCCATCCTTGAAATCAGGGGACAGATGGGGACACACGCACGTACATGTGTCTGCACGTGTGTGAACCTACGTACCCACACATGCATTTAGTGCGCGTAAATACACACAGATGTTGTTTACAAACAAGAGGAAAGGGCCTGTCTGGGTCTCCAGGCTGGAAGTCCGTTTACTTCTGTCCCGGGCTCATGCAGAAACTCCGCACACGCTGGGCTTACCCATCGCAGGTGCGCCCTGAGCCCTGGATCCTGGTCGCAGGGCTCAGCTGGACAGGCTGCCCCTCCAGCCTCCTCCCAAGGCCCCAGAATCACCACAAATGGAGGGAGGCAAAAGGAGGAGAGACAGGGAGGGCTCCCAAGCCACGTGACACATCAGAGGTGCCACACAAGGCACCATGGTCAAGGCCTGTGGGCACCAGGGTGCTGGAAAGTCTCAGATAAGATCTGTGCCAGGGAAGGAGGCCCAGTCCCAAAGGGCAACAGGCACTAACATGGCCTTTCTGGTGTCCCTCAGGACCTGGTGTGGGCACCACGGGAGACCCGAGGGCAATCATGTGGTGGGATTCACAGACCCCTGGGAGCACCCCCTCCTGTGACAGCAGCCTCCGCCCCATTCACTGGGATCTTCCAGTGTCTAACGGGCACCTCCTCCGCCTGTTACAACATCTGAGCTCAGCAACCCATCCAGCCTGCTCCCCCGGGGCCAGGGTGTCTAAGAAACAGGTGAGGCCTTCTCGCTGCCCCTTCTTCTGGTGGCGAGAGGCAGAGGGAGAGCAGACAGGAGACAGGAAAGAGAAACCCCCAATTCCTGATCAGTCCCTGCATGAAAGCTTCCGCCAACCTAGATTTATCACCCGAGGGACAAAAAACTTCCCATGCTAGCCCATCGACCCTCGGGGCATAGCTGCTGCAGCGGCTCACATTACCAAGTGAACATGCCTTTGGTCCTTACGACGCAGACAGTGTGAGCAGAGGGGGCTCAGCAAGGCCTTTTCTCAGTGGCGCTGCGTGCAAGCCTGAGCCAGAACCCAGGAATGCCGGAGCAAGGAGCCGCAGGGATCCCACAGGACAGGGCAGGGGCCTCAGAGGGGAAGGTGTCCTTGAGGACTGAATGTGCGAAGAGGTGAAGCCGACCCTGACCCTTCCAGCCCAGGAGTGGGGCCAAGGAGAGGCTGACGCTGAGCACAGCCGAGACAGGACGAGAAAGGCTGAGCCAGCCCGGGGCCGGCCAGTGTCCACTCACCTGCGTGAGGGCAGTGACCCTGTTTCCCATGTCTGGGAGAATGGGGGGCTCGTCGCCCACTTGAAAATCAAAGTAGATGGTCTTGTGAGAGAAGGTGGAAAACTCATTACTGAAGCAAAACTGGTAAACGCCCTTGACCTCAGCCTGGTGGGTGAAGCTGTCATACTGCTTCTTGGTCTCCCGGTAGATGGTGTTCCCCAGGGGGTCCTCCACATAGCAGTCGACATCGTAGTGGCCTCCGGTGATGACCTGCAACCACAAAGACACCCACAGTCTGCTGTGGCCGGCAGGGCAGCCACTGGTATGAAATGCCAACCAGACACTGTGATCAGACTTGACAAACTTGGTTTTTTTCGTGTAACCGGCACAGCTTTCTAAGGCAGGTGCCAGGACACTGTTCTACCGGGGAGTAAACTGAGGCTGAGAGAGATCGAGGAAGTCAGCCAGGGTCACGATGCTTGAAAGTGACGGCTAAGATCTGAATCCCTGACCGCCTGACTCCGAAAGGTTTCTTTCTGCAAAGGGGCAAGGAGCTGGATCCTTCCCATTTCACAGAAGAGAAGACGGAGGCTCGCAGCTCAAGTGGGTTGCAGAGTGGGTCTCGTGAATGTTCCTGTCTCTACTGATCGAATTCACAGAGTCCGTGGCCATCAGAAGGGAGAGGGTCGTTGGGAATTACATAGTTCAAACTCGCTGGAGAAACCTAAGAAACACGTCATACAGCAGGGTCATGCTGGCGGTCAGGGGCTACAACCAAGGTCCACCGAGGGACACAGTCTATGGCCTCCATCGGCTTCCAAACTTCAGAAGTTCCCCTCTGTGCAGATGGGAGAATTTACCTAGCGGCCAGGGCCCTGTTGCTGGAGGCGTTAAAACCGTGTTGGCTGGTCCTTGACAAGAGATTCCTGACCTAGCAGTGCCCAGAGGACCTCCCAGGCCCCTCCAGGCTCACAACAGTCAGTCTGCAGTGACTGTGCTGGGGGGGGGGGGTAACCCGGCCATAATTCATATGCACATGTGGTGCCCAGCGAAGTGTAAGCGGCCAAATCGGCGACCCCGCGGCCGTCCCACCCCGTCCCCCAGCAGGCCGCTCCTGGCCAGCGAGGACACGGAAGGGCCGCCCTCCGTCCTGAGGCTCAGGCCCCGCATCTCCGGGGGTCCGCGGGCGGGCAGCCTACGGCAGCAGGCTCGGCGCTCACCCCGCGGCCCCCAGCGCGCACAGGGGCGGGGAAGGAGCGCGAAGCCCCGTCCCGCCCGCTGACATAGGGGTACACCCGGGTCTCCGCGGTCCCAGAGGCGTGGGACGGGCCCGGCTCCTGCGGCGCTGCCGTCCGGCCGGCGAGGCGCGGCCCACCTGGTAGTCCAGGGAGAACCTGGCGCCCCGCTCCACGTCCTCGTGGAAGCACTGCCGGGCGCTGTCGGGCAGCTCGAAGGTGAGCTCGGCGCCCCGCGGCCGCTCGGCCCGCAGCAGCACCAGCAGCAGCAGCAGCGGCAGCGCCGAGGCGGAGCGCGCGCCTGCCCGGCCCATGGCGCTCCGCGGCGGTCGGTGGGTCCCGGCCCGGGGCGGCGGCGGCGGGGCGCGGGGCGCGGACGTGGCGCGGCGGCGGCGCTTCCGGGTCGGGCGGGCGGTCTGGTGCGCAGGCGCGCGCGGGGAGCCACCCCGCCCCTTCCCGCCGCGCGTGCGCGCTGGCCGAGCGGGCCGGCCACGCCCCCTCCCCCGGCGGCGCTCAGCTCGGCGGCAGGGGCCTCCGCGGGGCGGGGGGCGGCCGCCCTGGGCTCGGGCCCGCGGGGTCGGCGCCCCTCCCGAGGGGCCCCGGTGCACACGCCCACCGCCGCCACCGGCACCGCGAGGCCCTGCGGCTCTGCGGAGGCCCCGCGCCGCCCGGGAGGACCGGCCCGGCCCGGGAGCAGCAGTGGGCGTGCCCGCGGCGCCGCGGCAGCCGGAGCCCAGCTTGGGACGGCCGCCCGCCCGCCCCCGGCCACCCCTCCGCGGGGGAGGGACCGTCGCGGCGCGGGGGCTGACCCCGGCTCGCACCCACCCCCGGCTGGCGCGAGGCCCCGGGTCGCACCCTCCGCGGTGCACTTGTCCGGGGGTCAGGACGAGCTGAACGTTCTCCGGGGGCAAAACCCTCGTTCTTTGCCTTTGACTTCGCAAAAGCCCCGGAAGCTGATGACTTGTTCACTGCGTTATCGGTGAGCGCGGGCCCAGGAAGGTATTTTGTAGGATCGTGCATAGGGTTTATATTCTATGATCAGGTAGAACAGAGAGAAGACACTGGCTGTGGTCGGGCCGCTCGGTAGAGAACGTTCTCCCGACAGCAGGACCGACGGAGTCTCCATTTGGGGGAAGAGCGACACCACCCCTACAGACCCCCATGTGGGCGGGAGGGGCGGGACGGCCTCCAGGCACCTTGGACCGGCACCCCGGGCTAAGCAGTGTGAAGGCGATCCCTACCGGTGAGTCTGCTGGTACGTCTCTGCTGGTCAGAGATCACAGAGGTGGGGAGGGCCGTGCCTTGAGGCTCCTTCCCTGACTCTGGACCGATGAGCACCGCCTCCTAGTTCCTGGCTTGAGAAAACCGTAAGACGCTCCAGGGGAAGCAACAAATGGCACATGCAAGACAAGCAAGAGGAGCACCGCCAGCTGCATGCTAAGACTAACGAAAAGGAATTTTGCTGGGTTTACGGTTAAGTCCCATGTTTAAGTTCCCAGAAAACACCTGCTTCGGTTCTGAGGTGGGAAGCCCGACCTGGCAGTGGCTCAAGTCAGAAGGCTGGAAGACGGATCATGGACAGGTACCAGGATGCCAGACGGCAGAAGTGGAAGAGCGAGAAAAGGAGCCGGACTTGCATGGGTTATTCAAGGAAGGGCAGCGTTTCAGCACCTGCTGCTGCAAGGTGGAAGGCGCCACCACGGGAGGTATGAGCCCACGTGTCGTACTGCTTTAGGAGGGATGTAATAAAGGGGGGGGGTGGGCGGTAATTAGGAAGGGGCCAGTATAGTAAATGGCCAGGGAGGCTTCTCAAGTCAAAGGACATGGGATTTAACCTCAAAAAATAAAATCTAAGGGTGAAGAAACTGTTAACTTCAAAAGTTGGCATTAACAGCAATCATGAGAGCTGCCTCTTACTTAGCACCTACAGTGTCCCCACCGCGGCACTGGCTATGCATGCACTTCACGTACTTTGCATTAATTAATCCTCACTAGCAACCGTGTGAAAAAAAGGCATTTTTTTTCCTTTGACAATAAAGATACAGAAGATGTGTGATGAAATCATGTTCCTGCTTCTGTTGAGCCTTTGCTAGACGACAGACTACCCGGTGTGCACTGGCTGTGACTTACAGTGTCTCGTGGTTCCGTCAGTGGCTGGACAGTTCTTCAGCTGGAGGGTCCCTGGGCTGCAGGTCCATGATGGTCGACTCTCACGTGTGCTGCTGCTGGGAGCTGTTGGCTAGTGCGGTCAGCCCTCCACGCATCCTGCGGCTTCTTGCAATGTACATGAGTTCCGTGTGTGGCAGATGTGGGGCGCCATCCCAAGACAGCAGGGCAGAAACAGAAACTTCCCTCCAGTATCACTTCTGCCCCGTTCTGTTAGCCAAGCAAGTGCCAAGGCCGGCCCAGATTGAAGGTGGAGAATCAACACTCCAGCTCCGGATGGGAGGAGCTCTAAGTCACAGTCAGAGGAGGAGGACACTGGATGGCAAGAGTTTAGGGCCGTTAAACAAATTGTCATATTTCCCAGACTTACTCAGCTTGTGAACGGGGAAGCCAGCAAATGAACCCAGACCTGCCTGATGTAGCAACATGCTTTCCATGAGCACACTGTGTCCACCCATCCTTCAGGGTACATCTGTCCTGCATGTCCCATCTCGTGTAAGTTGGGGCAATGCATGAATCTGACAGTAAGGGACATTTCGACTCAATATAAGAAAGGACTTTCTGGCAATTAGGCTTTCCAAAAAGTTATGAATGGGGTACTGATTTTTTTGTCATCATTAAAATATTTAAACAGAGACTGCAGAAACAACCAATTCGTAAGTATCCCAAGTAAATGAAAAGCCAACTCTAACTAGATTAAATGGCACAGGATACCCTATCTCTTGTAACAGAAAGTTTTGAGGTGATGCGGGCTGCAGGCATAACGTGATCAAGGCTCCATCTTCCTCCAAGTTCCATCCTTCTCTTCATGTTGGCTTTATCCTTAGACTCTGTTCTCTCTTTCTCAAAAGAGGGTTGTCAACCCAAACAAATAAGTTTAGGGGCAACATGTTTGTTTAGTCATGTCTAGTGGAAGGAAGAGAAAATCTTTCAGCCATGAGGTGTATGTCCTTTCCTTCAGTCCAGTTGGTCCAGTTAGGCCATGCAGCCATCTCTGGACCTAGGGCAGTGTTGAGGCAGCTGATGGTGGCTGACTTAGGCTAGATCCTTTACCCAATCTCTGATAAGGAGAATGGACATGTCATGATTAACTCAGACCAGTCAGGACTTGCTTTGGAGGGAGCTGGGGACAGAGCAGCTTTGCTCCAGTCAAAAGAGAGGCAAGGATATCGAGTGACTACGTGAGCAAAATCAGGATCTAACAGTAAGGAGGAGAAGGCAGAAATCAAACCAGATGGGCAACCAAGAGTGCCGACAGTGGCAAAAAAAAAAAAAAAAAAAAAAAATTGAATACTTTTAAATTCTAATGGGATAATTAATTAATTTAGACCCTTACCTCTCACCATATGAGAAATACTCCTTCCTCTAGATCAGGAGTGTCTGTGATTCTGCGTCCTCCCGGGTGAGGCACAGGACTCCCGAATGGAGATCCCCGGGGCTCTTCCTCCACGGGCTGTTGCTCTAGGCTGGTGCACCCTGGCAGGACCTTGACCTCGTTGATCCTTTCATTCCCTCTCCCATCCTGTTCCTCTTCCTTCCCCACCCTTCCCCGTAATGCTGACCCCTTTCTCTAGTGGGTGGCACTCCATGTTTACTGTAGGATTTCAAGCCCCGTCCACAGCCGGCGTCGGATCTGTGGGCTTGATCTGGTATTAGCACAGCTGCAGAACAGTGACCTCCGTCTTGTTTCCTGAAGTCTGTTCTTTACTCTTGATGACCTCCCCCTGGCAAATTCCAAGTATGATGTGCGTTTTTCCTTCCTACCCTGTGCACACCATGGGCTATGGGACTGCTATCCATCTCGTTTCATTACCATTGAATGTAAGAAGCATCACACTGCTTTACTCTTCTAAATCAATCTAAAATGGTCTTGTCCCCACCCCCACCCCCACATCCCGCCAATCTTAACAGAGACAATAAGAATGTCCATCTCGGCCTCGAAGGAGCTCTCCGGCCCTGTTCCGTGGCAGTACCAGCAGCACACAGCACCGGGGCTCACCGCCGTGCTGACCTGTGTGCACTGTCCGAGCTGCCGTGTTCCGTCAGGGCAGGAAGCTCCGATGTCCTCCTGCCCAGCCTGGCCCTCGGCTCCCAGGAGGCACCATGCAGCCTCTCCCCTCCATAGTTTTGCTCTGGGAGGAGGCAGGTTCCACTCAAGGACCCCAAGTTTCTGACCTTCTGTCAGTCTTGGGGTGCACCCTTCCCCTCCAGGTGGACTCCTGTGGCCTCATCCCCATCCCTTCTCCCCCGTCAGTCCCATCAGTAGGGTCCCTCATAATCTCTCCTCTAGGGGTTCAGAAACAATGGGGACCTGCCTTTCCTGAAGACAGAGGGGGAAGAGACATAGTGAAACTAGTCCTTTTCTTTTTTTCTTTTTGTTAAACTAAGTCATTTCAGTCGTCCATGGGGGAACCTAAAGGTACGGTTTGCGCTGGATCGGGTGCGGATGAAATGTGAGTCACAGATCCCGGACTCCCAGAGACGATGCCTGTGCCCTGTCCTCGAGCAGTAGTGTACGTTACCACTCATCGATGTTAGACCTCAGACCCAAGGAGGGAGGCCCGTGACTGCAGCTGTGGCGGGTGCCGTCCCCTCCCGACTCAGGAAACCCAAGCAGAGGGGGCAGGGTACAGAGACCCCCCTCTCGCCGTGGAAAGACACTTTCTTGTCCTCTGCCTCTTGTTTAACCAAGGAAGAAACCATAATACTTGTGTAAGTAAAAGTTAATTTTTAAAATTATGCATGCATGAAATTGGGGTGTCTGCTAAGGTTGACATTCCCAGGCGGTCACGTCAACCCCGTCATAAGGAAAAGGTGATATTTATCATGGAGACTTCGCTACAAAAAAGGGTGTGCTATTGAAGGATTGCCACATATCTTTTATTGACATGTTAGAAATTTCTAGATGGTTCCGTTACTTGCATGTGGACACGTCTCTGAGCTTGCCGTCAGCTTGAGACTAGAGTCCAACGCCACAGAGAGCCAGTTCAAGCAGGAGGAGGAGTTCAAGGGGAAGGGTCAGACACAGCCTGCCCTTGGCAGGACACGTTTACCTGATGAAATTCTAAGAGAATCTACGACAGGTCTAAATAAACAAACAGAAACCGGCTTCGGGGTGTCTAGAAGCTAAACCAAAGTTCCAGACTTTTAAACTTCAGGTTCCTGTTCTAGAATATAATTTGACAAGCATTCCAGAAAGTCTTAACTACAGTCTGCAGCTAACTCCTGTAGTGGCACTAGGATTCGGAAAAGAGAAGCGCCTCTCTGATGTAGAAAGCACGGTGGAATCTAAAATGTGCGCTTTAGAAGCATCCTTGTGTGGTTTGTTGATGTGGACAAATCGCTTTTTTCTGCACCGACTGACCGTGATGAAGTGCTGTGGTCGTTTGGAACCCAGCCTAATGCAGCAAATGCATCGTCAGACGGGGTGGAGGACATACCATCCAGAGAAAGGCCAATGGACGGGTTACCAGGGACGGAGGCAGACCAGGAGTCCCCGCTGCTCCTGCTGTGGGCATGCGTGGGACGGACGGGCTATTCCGGATCTACTAGCAGAGGCTAGCTTTTGCTGGCAGTGCGGACAGTGGGAGAGTCGGGGGTGGCGTCGGGGGGGGAGGAGTTAATGAGCTGCTGAGAACAAGGGATGTCCCTATGATTCTCTCTAATGTGTGGGAACGTGTCCTTGCCTGCAGTCACGTCCATTTGGTAAGAACTGTTCGTGACTCAGTGGTCTGAGAAGCTTACGCATTGTACACCCTAAACCAAGTTTGTGAGCCCCAGGTTTTCACCAGCTTACGTGCTTTTCCTCCCTCCCCGCAAAGTACAAAAGGGCACCAGCACTCCCACAGGTGTGTTTGCCAAGAACCCCGAGGGCCCGAGTTATGGATCGACCAATCAGTCATCCTACTAAAGCAGAATTCGATTGGCTTCAGGTCAGTGGGAGGGCTGATGCGGCCAGACCCACACCTCTGTGTGGCTTTGCTGGTCATGACTGATTTCTGCCAGGCACGCTGTCCCCCTCCTGGAGCCGCGGTGATCACCTGAGTCAGTGTGGGCCCAGGAGATGTCTGGAGACGTTTCTGGTGGTCGCACCCAGGAGGAAGGTGCTACTGGCGTCTGGCGGGCAGAGGACAGGGCTGCCGCCGAGCCTCCTGCCACGCAAGGTCAGCCCAGACGACAAAGCCTCACCCAGCCTAAAGCTTCAGCAGTGCGGGGGCTGACACGGACGGGCCCACCGGAAGGAATGATGAAAAGGTAAACATTCGGGTTACCTGTAAGCGTCGTCTGCACCTCTGTTTGGGGTGCTCAGACAACCGCCTAGCAGATGTCGTGATGGAAATGCTGTGACCTGGAGAGCCGACGTGGCGGAAGGCGTTTTCCTCGGCCAGTGTGCCGACGGCTCGGTACCACGGCAACCCCGGGGGTCTCAAGGAGACCCTGGAGTTCCTCAGCAGCACTGAAATCCACTTTGTGCAGGATATTGTGTATTATCTGAGACGCGGGCGCTTCAGCGGTCTGCAGGTGTCCGTCGGAATCAGCGACCTCCCGTCCAGTCACTGCTCCATGCCAGGCCCAGCAGCCGGCCCGTCCTTGCCGCTCCCCCTTTCAAGGTGGACCACTGCCAAGCCCGTTTTGCCCATGAGGGAGTGGAGGCTCCGAGGAGTCACAAAGCTGTAAATGATGGAAACAGGGATGCAAGCCCCAATCTCAGAGCCTTTACTCATTCCCCTGTGGGACGCAACCCCCAGGGACCACCGCATCTGACCCTGGAGCCGGCGTATCCGGGCAGCAGGAGAGGAAGATGACTGGGACGTAACCAGGAGCCTCATCCGAAATGTGCCTCCAGCCCTGCAGATGTGCCGAGTGTCTGCCTCCCTTCTCCGCTGGGGCAACGTGGCTGGAAAGGGTCGTTCCGGTCATTTCTACAAACCTCCATCATGTGGATGGTTCCGACACAGCAGAAACCAGAATTTTCTTCAATTACCCGGACAACTGCCCCTGAAAGGACAGCCGGCACCCCTTCCCCCGTTCAGGCTACAGAACTCAAGGCCGTCCCGCGGCTCCGGCTGAGAAGCACCGCCTGTGCCCTTCCCCCGTGCCCGTCCCATCGTTGTTATCGTCCTGGCTTTGGGGAGTCTCATCAAGTTTTCTCAAGAACAAGCAAGAAAAGGGTCTGTTCTGGAAATTGTATCACATTCAACTCCAAATTCATTAACCGCCCCCGAGTGTCTTTCCACAAGATTCCGACACAGAGCTAGTGTCAGGACAGGGGGCAGGCCGCGTCTCTGAGGCGCCCCCCAAGGGCGGCCCATCGGGATTCGGGGGACACGTGGTTACCATCGCTGGGGACCCGCCGCACACCCGCAGGTGTGCGTGAACGCAGGTGTGACGGGGGCGGGAGGGGTCTGGGGCTCCGGGTGCTGGACAGCGTCCACCCGCGGGGCCCCTCCGAGCGGGGAGCTCCGCTTCTGCTGCTTGGAAGGGAACACGGCTGCGGGATTCCCGAGCTCTGGGCGCTCTGAGCTCCTGCACATCCCGACAAATGTGAAAGCCTCGTCGTCTCTGTAGGCACTTTATAGATGGATTACAAAGGGCGTGATCCGAATACCACCTCAGGACCTCCGTGTCGTCTGCCTGGTGGCGGGGAGCTGGGGTCGGGCGCCGGGATTCTTGTACTTGCTGCTGTTCCTTCCCAACCCCGAAGGGAGGACCGTGGGGAAATTTTTGCTTTGGTGATTTCGTGTCTCAAACCCAATTACCCTGAGCTCTCTGCAGGGAAAACTGCATAAACCCAGAGACCACTTCCGCAGGGAAGCAGCGCCCGGCCCCGTCCCCGCCGCCAGCGCAGAGGGTCCCACGGGGCGCGCGGCGGTGTTGCTCTAGATGAGGGTGCCTTCCAGTAACTGCGCAGAGTTCTGTGGTTTACAGCCCGCCGGCCACTGCTAGGTGACGGTCTGCTCGAAGTCCGACAGCTGCCTCATCTGCTCGGCCTGCATGGAGTGTCTCCGCAGGAGCGCCCGTCTGCCTCTCAGGTCCGCTCTCTTGGGTGAACTGGGCGCTACGGGAACCATGGATTTCAAGCCGCTCGCAAGTGGAGAAGACGGTTTGCTGCTGGATCTGATGTCAGGGATAGGTGGGTTCCCACCGACGTTTAAAGGCGGCAGGAAGCCGGGCCTGGTGTGCGAAATTCGGTCCAGCAGCAGAGTTCCAGAACCTCGCCTTTCCAGCAGAGGCGGTGGCCGGCGGCGTGCCGAGCTGGGGGACGTGCTGGGCGCGGCGTCCAGGGACTCCCGTGAGCCGTGGAAGAGAGCCAGGAAGGAGCCGTCGAGCCTCTTCCTGTCCAAGGGCCCTTTGCTTGATTCCAGGGAGACCGAGCTGAGCTGGTCGGCCCCAGTCTGTAAATCTAAGTCGTGCAAATCATTCTCCAGCCACTTGAGGGACACGGGATCTTTGAGAGCAGGGGGGCCTGCTGGACCGATACCCACCTTCTCCTGGTCAACGGGGAGAGTTCCTCTCCGGGCGAGACGGGGGTGGGAAGCCTGACCCTTCTCGTGGGCGGCCTTCCAGGATGCTGGTCCCGGGGAGGCCGTGATCTTCTGCACCTGCTCGGCGACAGTGGGGAAGAAGGTGGGGTCTTTGCCATCGATGCTGCTGGTTCTGGAGAGCGGCCCCCTCTTGGGGAAGGACACATCACTGAAGCTCTTGATGACCTCGCTGTCCGGGCCGGGGCCGTGGGTCTCTTCCTGACGCGCGCCGGCTGCCAGCACGGACGGCGCAATCAGGCCCCAGGGTTCGGACTGCAGCCTCTTCAGCTGGGGCAGGCGGGCCCGCTTGAGGTTCCCCACTTTCCGGAGGGGCGACCCGGGCTCGTTGAGAGGCCTGGCCATGTTGCCGGCCAGACGCCCTGACTGGAGGCTGAAGAAGTCGTCCTCCCTGTCCGTGGGTGGGGCGCCCCGGCCTGGAGCCTTCAGTTCGATGTCCGAGGGGGACGTGCACAGTGGAGGGGACTGGCGGGCTTCCCCTCCGGGCGACGGAGGGGCGTTGAGATACTGCTTGGTGGTTTTGGTGCCTGACGACGACTTAGCGGTTGTTATGATGATCACCTCCTTCCCTTTGGCTTTGCAGGCGTCCAGCAGGTGCCTCAGGGCGTCCTTGTCATCGGCGTTGATGGCGTAGACCAGGGCCGAAGCCCCCGTGCGGTCTTCGAGGCTGGGGTCGGCGCCGTTCTCCAGGAGCAGGGACACCACGTCGCCCCCCGCCCTCCGGATGCAGGCGTGGATGAGAGCCGTCTTGCCGGACTTGTCCTGGATGTTGGGGTCTGCCCTCTGGTCCAGCAGGTACTTCACCATCCTGGGCCGGCTGGTGCTCTGCTGGTCCACGTGCTGGGTGATGCACGCCACCATGAGGGCCGTCTCCCCTTTGTCGTTGCTCTCGTTGATGTACGCGCCCCCTTCCAGGAGGAGCCTGGTCAGCCTGAGCCTCCCCAGCCACACCGCCTTCAGGAGGGAGTTCCCATCGGTCCTCAGCTCCGTGTCGTCGTCCATCATCCCGGCCTCGGCAGCGCCTCCGGGCCACCGCAGCGATCAGACCTAGTGAGGGAGAAGGGAGAGGGATGACGTGTGCCCCGCCGGCAGCCGGAGCGCTGTGGCTGGTGCAGGGGTGCGGGGTGCGGGGCCGCCGGATCCCGCCAGGGCACCCAGCTCGCCCGCATCCGTCTGTCACCTGCGGGGTCGGGGGACGGTGGCCGCCCCTCCCAGAGCCAGCACAGAGGTCAAACGAGAGCACGTACGGAGAACCCTTCCCCACAGCGAGGCCGCGGACACCAGCCCCGCGCACGGTAGGCAAGACAGACCCCGTCACTCACCTCAAATGTCGTGGAGGAAACCACGCTTCGCGCCCGTGGGCCGCGCTGGCTTCCGCACGTGGAAGGGCCCACGTCTGCCTGGTCCGCTGCCGCGGCCCCAGCGTCGAGCGGCGAGGCTGCCTCTGGGGTCACCTCATAAATAACTGTTCACCCCATTCTTCTTCCAGCAGGAAACCCGCCAGAACGGCCATAGAACAATGGACGGCTTCACCTTCTCTTTGCCGTACTTCCTGACATAAGCACCGTTACTGTATAAGAGGGGAGAAATCGGGGGAAAATCATCATCAAGCAAAACCAGCCTCGCTACCCGTCCGGGTTGTCGTCTCTACTTCTCCAGCGGGTGTCAGAATCCCGTCATCCTCCTGAACGTCTTCCAGCGTCTTCCAGAACGATGCCGCACCCCTTCCCCCTGGGAACAGGTGCAGGGCAGAGGATGGGCGAGATCACACGCCTGCCCACACCCGAGCGTCCGCGGCTGAGCCCTGCCAAACCTGGCCCCGTGTCCCTCCCTGAGTTCCTGCACCAGAGCCCCCAAACCCAGTGTCGCTGGAGAGGCCGTCCGTGGATACGGAGAGGTGGGGGCCCTCCAGGCCCACGTCTGTGCCAGCATAGCCCCTCCACGGGGACTCCGTCCCCCAGGCTCCCCACCTAAGGCACATCTTACCTCCCCCAACCCCACTGCCCTGAGCCATTTCTGATCAGTTTATGACCCTCTGTTAAATGGGAAGTCAGAAGCCTTCCTTGGCTGAAGTTGACAGACTCATACCCTTCATCAGTCTCTAATACGTTAACAGGTACTTGCAATTTTCTTAAAAGCCCAAACCACACTTAAGGCTGCAACGAAGAAGAGCTCTCCTCGTACGCGCACATGCACACGCACACGCACACGCACACGCCTCGGGGAAGCCACTCCCTTCAGGGAAGCGACTGTGGTTAACCGTCCAGTGTCCCTCTGCTTCCAACAAGGCTTTGTCCTGAGAGCTAGATCTCAGGGGTCGTGCTGCAGGTGTGTTCGTGGTCCCCCAAGATCTTCTCCAGAAACGCTCCCGCCCAGGGACACCGCATGGCCGCTGTCTCCCCGTCTCTGCGCCTCCTCCTTCAGGCTCCTACTGTGTGTGTGTGCACGTGGGTGTGCATGTGTGGGGGTGTGTGTGCGCACGTGAGGTATGGCCTTTCTCTTTTTCCACCATCCCCTATAAGAAGGGCCTGATAAGGACCTATAATAAGATCCCTTTAGGAAGGTCTCTGGGTTAGGTGTGTGCGTCCCCGCACGCTGGACACAATGAAGCAGGTTCCACGCCACAAATAAAGGAGAGGGAGTGCGCAGCGAAAGCACGGCCTCCTGCTCCCTCAGAGGCCCCTCGTGCCCAGCCCAGCCCCCCAGCCCCCCCGCTGTTGCCCCCGTCCCCCGCACACCGTCTCCCTCAGATGCCCGCATGTTCGTCCCTTTCAGCACCCCGTGCTTCTAACTGCAAGGTCTCCCCGCTCTTCGCTCCTGACTCATCGTCCCGCAGACCTCGGCTCAGATGCAACTTCCTTTTTAATCAGGAGAATCACTCAAGACCGAAGAGGGAGGGCAGAGGGAGGTGACAGCTGACTCATGCGCGGGCTATATAAAGAACTCCCACAAATCACTTCCTCCGAAAGAGGACCCACAAACCGCCGACGAGCACATAAAAAGGTGCTGAGCCTCATTAGTAGGCAGAGAAAATCAAATTAAGGCACAACGAGAGGCCACTACACATGCTGTGTAATCCGACGCGGCTAAAATTAGACCAACAGCTCCAAGACCAGGGTCGGACCAGGATTCGAGGCGGCAGGAACCCGCTGGCGGGGCCGAAACCAGCCCTCCGCCCCAGTCGCTCCACGCGGGCTTCCGCCTGCGGTGGACTGAGAAGCGTGGCCACGACGTCCTCCCCTCCCCGAGCACACCCCCGCGAAGACCCTCGCCCCTCCTCCGTGCACCCCTGCCTTGACCAAGAGCGGCCGTGTGCGACTTACAAGGCCTCCGTGGACCTTCGTTTGCTGCCTGTAAAGACATGCGGGGTGTCCCGCCGGCAGGGACACACGGGGTCCCAGCGGGCCAGCCCCGCTGACCACCGCAGTACGAGCGAGGCCGCCTCGGACCAGCCGACCCCCAGCTGGTCCCCCCTGCGGGAAGGACCGCAGGTGAGGCTGGCAGAAGTTTCCAGAGCCTGGTCCGCGTTGCAGAAACACGCACAAATAACTGATTACTGTTCAAAGTCACTCGTTTTGGGGTGATTCATTCACATCAATAAATTACCAGTAAATCTGTGTAGCCAGACATGTACAGAAACGTTCCCAGCAGCACAATTCATAAAAAGCAAAATCTAGACCCAGCCCACCAAGAAGAAAATGAAGTGTAGTACACGCACACTCTGTAATGCTTGTACTGTCTTTGCCTGCTCTTCCTCACGCTGACACAGCACCAGGCGCGCCCCCCACAGCACACGAACGACCCACCCTCACCGCCGCAGTCACACACACTACACGACGCGAGAAAAACCAGGCACGGCATCTCCCGGGCTCCTTGACGCTTTGCAAACTTCTCCATTGAGTGTCGACGTGTTCATCTCCTGGGTCGGCCTCCTTGAGCCCCGAGGCAGGGGCGCGGTCTTCTCTCCCGCATCAGCGGTGTCATCATTAGAAGGAGGATCAAGGAAGATTCAGGGGAAAGGAGCAAGAGAGAGGAGAAGGAGGACGGGACGGGCATGAGGGTAGACTGTGGTGTGTCCCTCTGAGTCCCGGGTGGGGCACATCGCATCCCTCCAGACTCCTTCAAGGTCCGGGGCAGGGAGGGGAGGAGGCTGGAAGGGAGGGAAAGGAGGAAGGGCCAGAGGGGACAGGACGGCATCTCTGGGAGATGCTTCTCTCCCTGAACTTGGGATCAGCGGCCCCCTGCTCCCCTGAGCTCAGGCCTCGTCCCAAATCCCAGCATCTAAGGGGAGAACGGAATGCAGACCAGGCATGCTGGCACTTTCCAGCCCATCTGAAGGTACGACTCTGTGTAGGGAGCATTTTCCATACTGTCCACAGCCTCTTTTTCACTGTGTGCCTCCCGACTGACATTCCTGAATGACAAAAACGCAAGAGCTCTGGGTGAGGACAGACTCAGACCCTCGGCTCCCCCCACAGTGGGTGACGACAGCCCTGCCCTTCGCTTCCTGCATCCCCCAGACCGACGCGGTCACGTCGACCTGCCCGTCTCCGGTGTTGGCCTCCCGCCTGTCTGTCTGGCCCGAGTGGCCTTGGCAGGGCTTGCGCCTCTCGCACGTCCTCGGTCAGGCCACTGCTGCAGGTGAGCAGGTGGCCCGCGTCCCACGCCCGGCTTCAACCGGCCAGGAGCAGCAGCTTCCCCGCGGCCACTGGGGTCAGACACGCGGGCGCGCTGACCCTTTCTGGAGCAGATGCTGACTCAAGGGAGGTGGTGGGAAACAGACGCCGGGCCACCTTCTCTCCTTGCTGCTGGTGGGCTTCAAGGATTTCGGGGCAGGGGACGCCGCAGAGGACATGCCTTCGCGAAACAGAGCTGCGGGCGCCACTGTCAGGCCGTGGCCGGCTGCGTGTCCCCTTGTACCTGCTCCTCCTCGTTCCCTCTCCACCTTTCTCCCTCACCCCTACTCCCCAGGGCGTGATCTCCCCATAAAGTGCTGACACACGGACAGGCTTGTGTGGATGAAGCTTGAATACGGCCGCGCAAACCGCACGGGCCACACCGGCGCTGTCGGCGCATTCGTCCTTCGTTCACCACCAAACAGACTGAGAGTTGATGCACCTGCCAGCATGAAGGACAGAGAGTGTAGAAGTCGGGCTCAGAAGGGTCTGCTGGAGGCTGGAGGTCACCTAGGAGCCTCTGAGGGAGGACGAGGGTCCGGAGCACCAGTGGGAGGAGGCTGAGCGGAGCCTCAGGCTGGACGGGCGCTCCGAAGGCAGCACTAAATGTGACCCCCGGGAGCGCGGGAGCCAACCGCGGTCTGACGGACTTTGGTTTGGGAATTTATCTCCTGACGTGCGTGGCAGAGAACGAATATTAGGGACGGGGACCCCTAACGCAGGGAGGATGAGACGCCTTTCGTGGTTCCTCAGCCCGTCAGAGGGAAGGAGGCTCCTGAATTTTGGAACCTCACGCACTTGGCACGAGGCACCATGTTTTAAAATTAGCAACCCCAGAGTGGGTCCCCCACCACGCGTTTCAGAAACAGAGTCAAGAAGTTAAGAAACAGAGTTAAGTTTTGCTCACTGAGACATGAGCAAAATTCGCCTGGTTCCTTCCCCGCGGTCTGTCCCCCCTGCCCCTCAGCGCACCCTTCTCCCGTTCACCCCTCAGGGCTGTTTTCCGTCTCCCTCAGAAACGGGGCCACCACAGTGGGGCGAACACACCTTCCAAAGGCGCAGGGACTGACTGACTGGATGAGAAACCCCGGAAACTAAAACATCACCAACACCAAAAAAAAAAAAAGAAAACGATGTTCTCTCTGATGGAGGGGTGGGTGGGTGGAAGTGGTTGCCCTTTTTTGGCCCAGAAACTGCTGGATTCTTTTACTGTCCACGAAACTATTAAAGTCTAAGATTTTTGAAGCTGGGAGGAGGCATCTTGTCCAACGGCTCCCAGTTTAGAAACAGGGGATTTAAAGACAGACAGTCTTTCATCTTGCCGAGTTCAGGCTCTCTCCCTCCCGCGCCTCCCCATACCTGCAGCCTGAGTGATGTCGTTGCCCAGTCAAGGACCGAGGGCCAAATGTGGCTCCCAGGGTTGCCTCGCTTGACTGGCACAGTGCTTTAATTTTTAAAAATCTGAATGTTTTAGGATGCATCGTTCATTGTTCAGTTTGGCAAAGGCCTTGCCATTCTCTGTCATCCTATGACGGGCCTGATTCCTGCGCTCAGGCTACTTCCCTGGCCTCTGCAGGGATGCGGTTTAGAACACTAGGCATAAAACTAAAATAAACTTGGAATTCAAGTCAGGATGCTCGGTCTTCGTTCTTTCCCTCACTCCCTAGCTTCTTACCTCTACAGGTTTGTTAGAAGCATCCAGTGAGCTAAAAGATGGAGAAACGCTTTTCCTAAACTTCAAAGCACGGTGCGCTTCTGCAAGCCATCGCAACAATGAGTTTGGTGCCACGAAAATCCCATCTGCTTTCCTCCCCTTCCTCGAGTCACCTTGGCACGGGATTTCCTGTTAAATTTCCTTTGTTAGGCAGCACGGTAAATCAGAGGGTCGAGGCATTGCATTTCTTTTCAAGACTGTTTCCTGAAGGAAAAATTATGCAAAAGTAAGAGGCCCAGCAGACTCCTGCAAACCCCTACGAAGCGGCTCCTATCCCCGAGAAAGACGCTGGTCATACACAGTACTTCACGTAGTGACCCGCAGCAAGCCTCTAGGACTCTAGAGTACACGTGCTGTGTATTCGTCTTACTTCAGGTTATGGCCTGAATCTTGTTTCTTACCTAGTTTCTCAGCTTCCTCTCTCCTCCTTCTCCCCCCGCTTCCCCTTCCTCCTCTTCTTCCTCTACCTCCTCCTCCTCCTCCTTCTTTCTCCTCTTCTTCTCCTCCCCCTCCTGTGGTTGAAGGACATGTTCTACACGTGCAGATTCAACAAAATAAGCTTATGTTTGTACACATCAGTCTGCCCACAGTTATATCTTAATGAATCTCAGCTACTTCCGATGTGTCAAACTGACATCTTGTGGATCTTTATAAATTGCCCATAAGTCCTTGTGGAACAAAAGAAAATACAGTCGATGAGTATGTATGCGGTTGATCTACATGAGCTTGCTGTTTCCATAGATCGAACACTGGTTTACAAAATCATTTTCACCTGGTTAGACCTGATACTTACAGGGCTTCTCTCCATGCCCTGTAGGTCTGTGACCGCTCCATCACCCTAGCCCCTGGGGACGTACAGCTGCGGCAGAAAGACTGCAGAGCAGAGAGGCAGGTGGCCTGGATGCGGACGGCGGTCCTGCTGCTAGGTGGCTGTGTGACTCCCCCAAGCGTTGTTTTGCCACACGCATGGAACTCCAGCCCCACCTAACAAGACTGCTGTAAGGCTCACATGGAGGCCACATGGGAACACTGTACAAAGTCTTGTGAATACCTAAGGAATTATTATCCTGACTCAAGCTCATCCAGGATCCTCCCTCTGAGCCCCGCACTGGGGTGCCACTGCCTTTCATCACCCACCCTTTCCCTCTTTCAGTCACCTGCGCCCCCCTTTCCGGCCCCCACCCCCAACCACAGTCCACAGTTTGCAGAGTTATCCCCCTGGTACACAATCTCTTCGACCATCTTGCCCTGCACTTTTGCAAAGGAAGCATCATTACCCTAATTTCCCAGACACAGAGCTCCGCGTTCAGACAGGTTGGGGGATTGTGCACAGGCACACAGGTTCCACGCACACAGGCCCAGCTTTGATTCAAATTCTGCCGCCCTGAACCCAAGTGCGGAGCTTTCGGGGGGACTTGCTCCGGCTCGGGCACACCTACCACTGCTGCAGCCCGGCCGGGCGGACAGGAGTGGTACACCACGGCCGGCAGTAGGGACCTGCACAGGTGACCCAGCCCCCCCATCCCCAGCACAGGGATAACAGCACCCAGGCTCTCTGCGTGCCCAACGACCGCAGAACCGAGCGGAGCGCTCAGCACCCGGCCCGGCGCAGGCGGGCGCCCAGTGAGTGTAGGTTTCGGAGGAGTCTGGGTCGCCTTTCAAAATCCAGGAGGCCCCGCGTTCCGCGGTCGCGTTCACGGAAGCGGGGGGATGTTTATACTCCGCCTCTTCCTTGCGCAGTCACGGGAAGCAGTTCGCGGCGGACCAGAAGCAGAGCTCCACGTCCGCGTTTGCGACCCGGGAGGCCTCTCTCCGGGCGCGGGAGGCGGCGATGCGGGGCGGCCCGGGCGGGGAGCGCGCGGCGCGCGGGGCCGGGTTCGGAGCCAGGCGCTGTCCGAGGTGCTGGACGCCGGCGGCGCGCTCCGGCCGCCGCGGTCCCGGGCATCTTCCCGCAGGCCGAGCGCGGCGTCAGGGACAACCCGCGCGGTAAGTGCTTCTCCGTCATTGCTCTGAAATGCTCACGTTCGAACTCTTTACAGTTTCCCAAACACTGTCAGGATCACAACCTCTCACCACCGGATCCTCCTAGGTTCCTGCAAAACTGTAGGCTTTGCTCCGTTTTCGGTCCCGGCAGAAATTCAGACGCCTATCACCCCGCCCCGCTCTGCTCCGCAACCATTTCCTACAAAAATCCAGGCCCCTACGCATCTCACCCCCACGCATCAATGCAAAAATGAAAAAATGTAAATCCATCTTCCACACCCTTCTCCCACAATTTCCTGTGATAAAAGCAGACTTTCCTTCCAGCCTCCCACTCCTGCCTCGGCTAAACGCGTGGACTTACTTCTTGGGAGCTCAAGATCCCTCCCACCCGGTGGACCAGGGCAGACCCCTGCGGTGCGCTTACCTGGTGAGGACGCTCACCAAAGGAGGCCACCTGAGTGCGGGCCACCGGTAGGGGCATGGCTCCAAAAGCAAGATCCGGGGGTGCCTGGCACTCCCGCCCTCCGCTTCGGGCTGGTTACCAAGGGGCACTTCCAGGCTGAACCGCGCCCGGGCGCTGGGATTAGTCCGGGCCTCGCCGGTCCAGCTGAGTGACTTGCCCAGAACTTCGTCAAGGTTCATAAATAAGACCCCTGCGTCAGTGGCTTCCGAGCACCCCCTTGCTCCTCCAAGTTCAAGTGAGAACAAGGGAGTTCTTCTTTAAGAGAAGGAAGCGTGGAAGATGAGAACTGCGCCCAGTTCTTCTGCCCTGCAGGTCTCCTGCGCTCCGTCCCGGCCCCCGCCGCCGGCTGGCGAGCGCCGTTGCCCGCCCGCGCCCGGAGCGCGTCTCCAGCCGCGATGCCGGCGGCTGTGTGGGTGTGTGTGCCAGGGAGGAGCGAGCACCTCCAGGGCAGCGGGGGCGGGGAGAGGCGCCCGTCGCCCCGCCCGCACCCCAGCCGCGGTCAGACTAGCCAGACCGCCTCGCCTCCCGGGAGCCGGTTGGGGGCTCCGGGGGTCGGGAGAAGGGCGGCGCACTCCCCGACCCTGACGCCGCACGTGCGGGACCGGGTAGGGATTTGAACTCGGGTCTCCTTTGCTCTCCACGCGGCTCTGCCTTCCTCGGGTTTCCTTCGTCAAACGCGCTCGGATCCAGAATGTCCGTCCACAGCGTGGGAGGGAGAGGAAGGGAAGAGGGGGGCGACTGTGGCAGGAAGACTCCAGGGGTGTGGAGGAGTGGCATCGGTTATGGGGTTTCCATCCCGGCCCCTTCCGCGCACCTCCTGCCTATTCCCAGGACTTCCCGAGCAGCCGGCCGCCAACAGCTCAGTTTTCTTTGTAACAGGTGACTCCTGCTTGCTGGGTACCGGCAAAGCTCAAGGCGTCGGTCTGCAAAGAAAGTGCCGCCCCGCCCCAGTCTGGGACCTCCCACCTCCAGCCCAGGAGGAGCCCCGCCTTTCCAAACCACAGTCCTGCGGAAGGGACTGCCCAGGTAAACACGCACACGCGCGTTCCAGTTTTCCTTACAAAAAGGTCCCACCACTTGGGTCGGTTTTAATCATTTACGTTTTCCTAGAAAATTGTCCATCTCATTTACAATTTCAAATTCACAGGCACAGAGTTACAATTCGCTTTACTTTATAATTTTCAACGCCTCTAAATCTCAAGGTCCCCTTTTCATCCCTGAGTTTGCTGCGCTCCCCCCCATTATTTTTGATGTTTAGAGGTGCCCTTACTTTGTTGTGGTTGAGTTATATGATCTACAATTTCCGTTCTGTGGCCTATTCAATGGCTAACTTAAATGCAGAAACCATTTTTCCTCACACTCAGTGAAAGAAAAAAAATGAGCATTCTGTGTTTTTGCATACAAACATAAAAATACACTGTGAATTTTGCAGAATTACCCTCCACATCTTTACTAGTCTATGTTGGTTAGGAGCAGAGTCTGAAGTCAGACTGCATGGATTTATTCTTTTTTAAGATTTTATTTATTTATTTGAGAAACCAAGAGTGAGAGGGAGCACAAGCAGGGGGAGCAGCGAGGGAGCCAAGAAGCAGAGGACCCCGGGGTCACAGCCTGAGCCCAAGGCAGGCTCTGAACGGACTGAGCCCCCCTGGTGCCCCAGACTACGTGGATCTGAATCCCAGCTCAAGCACTTACCAGCCGTGGATCACTGGTGAGTCACTATCTGGTCTGTGCCTCAGCTTCCCTCTCCATAAAATCAGTTAACACTAGTGTCTGCTGCAAGAGGCAGCTGCTATTACGCGGAGCCCCGTGTACCTGCAAGCTGTTCCCCCACTCTGCTGTGTGTCAACCAGGATCCACGTCATGGGACCAGAGACGCGCGCAGCTGAGTTAACACATGGGCAGTATTTAGTGTGGTGAGGACTAAACATCATCCGTGTCTTCGCTCTGTCACCTGACCTGTTAATATTCACAGGAAACTGTTGAAGTGTTTCAGGACATTTGGATCCATTTATTCAAGAAAAACATATTGGGTTTGAGCTGTGTGACCAGATCTGCGTTTTTCTGGCTGTGCGCTAGTCTGCTGTGAATAGGAAAGACCAGTTCTCTGCTTTCGTGGAGGGACCTTCTCAAAATCCGGACTTGTCAGCATCTCTTGGGGGTATGAGCCCGTGTTCTGCTGTTCCGCGACCCCGTTTCATGCAGGAGAACACGAGGTAAACGTTTGCACCCTCTTCCAAACCCGCCTTCTGGTGGGATCTCAGTCGCTTCCCGGGAGTTGCACCCAATGTGCCCGACCCACTCGGTCCATAAAGATGATCATAATTTTCAAAAATAATCATCGCTTATAGTAGCAATTAACAGCTTCGAATCGCTGCTGTCATCAGTACTTTCCCGCCAGAGGCATCTAGGGACACACCCGCAGTTGGACAAGGTGGATCTATTCCTCGTCTCCGCTGGGGAGGACCTCGGGAAACGCTGGGCCTCTCGCAAGCAGGTGTCAGAGAGAACGTGTTACAGACTTAAGACGTCGGCCGGGAGTTTGGGGAGAGGGTTCGGTCCACTCTGAGCAGAGGAGAATCACGCCGGATGGTATTCTGACACCACAAGGACAGTTATGAAGTGACCTCTGGTGCCCTGCTTCTCCCGCACTCTGGCTTCAGAGATAATTGACACAGAACGTGTTCGTTTCCGGCGTGCAACACAGCGATTGGCTATTCATGCGTCCGCACCGCAGAACACCTGCCATGTAAGTCTGGTTCACCCACCACCGCACACGGTCACGGCTCGTGTTCCTGTGATGACAACTTTGAAGTTGAGCGACTTCCAGCGTCCAACAGAGAACCTGTTCTCAATCGTAGTCCTCGCGCGGCACACTATGTCTCCGTGACTTGCGTATCTTATCACGGGGACTCTGTACTGTGTGGTGCCCTTCCCCCATTTGGCCCGCCTCTCCCTCCCGCCTCTGGTGGTCGGCAGTCTCCGAGCGTGTTCTCTCCTCAGCCCGGAGGGGACGGTGTCTGTCTCCCACTCCTGAGCACTTTCCCCGCACAGACCATTTTGTCGTCAGTCACTGTCTGGAGGGAAGACAGGCTCAGGGTCACTACCGAACCGCTGGGCTAGAGCCTTAGCAAGGGGCCGGGAGTCATCGGCTGCGTGGTCTGTACACGGACCGGGAGGCCACGTTCAGGAACCACGGGGGCTCTCCCAGGATCGCATCGCGATCCATCCCACGGCTGCCAGGCCTCTCGGGGTCAGCATTGTGGGGTTCGATGTGTCCCAGACTATGATACATTTTTTTAAGATTTTTTAAATGTATTTATTTGACAGAGATCACAAGTAGATGGAGAGGCAGGCAGAGAGAGAGAGGAGGAAGCAGGCTCCCCGCTGAGCAGAGAGCCCGATGCGGGGCTCGATCCCAGGACCCTGGGATCATGGCCTGAGCCGAAGGCAGCGGCTTAACCCACTGAGCCACCCAGGCGCCCCGATACATTTTTAATAACTTTTACTAGATTGCTACGACAAGCGTGTTACAGGTATCGTCTAGGACATACAGGTGAGATGTGATGTGTTCTTTCCGTCCTTCTGGTCCACTTTCTAATGTTAAAGCAACGGTTTCTTTCATGGTTTTACTGCACATTTAAATCAGAGGTGATTTTTGCTGTAAGTATTAGAAAACCCATCTTGGGGCTCCTGGGTGGCTCAGTCGGTTAAATGTCTGCCTTCGGCTCAGGCCATGATTCCAGGTTGCTGGGATCGACCCCCACATCGGGCTCCCTGCTCAGCGGGGAGTTTGCTTCTCCCTCTCCCTCTGCCCCAGCTCATGATCTCTTACTGTCTGTCAAATAAATAAAACCTTAAAAAAAAAAAGAAAGAAAGAAAACCCATCTTAAACAAACAAGGGCCGATCTTCTTACATTCCAGGATGTCTGAAGGTGAGCCATTGCTGATGGTAGATCAGAGACTCAAACCTTCCAGGACCAGCAGTGAAGCTCGTGGTGTTTCCCTGGAGTGTTCCAGAAGGCTGCCGTCCACTTGAGCCATAACATCCACTCCCTAGACAGACGACAAGGAAGGAGGAGAGCCAGTCACATCTGTCCCTTTCATCGGGAGGGCAGGCCAGTCCCAACAGTGCATCACACAGCCGGAGCCTGGGAGGAAGGGGGCCCGTGTGGGGACAGCTGGAGAGTGAAAAGCCGGATCGCTGCGACTGGCTCGAGACCGAGAAGTGATTCCTTCCCTTGGTCTGGTCCAGCGCACTCCCGTGAGATGGAACTCTGTTAGCAAGAAAACACGCAGGGAGTGAGCGATGTGAGTGTCACAGTGCTTGTGAGTGAACACTTGGGAGATGCAGAAGAGCAGAGAAAGAGGCCGTCGGTACCGTCTGTACCACACCGGTGTAATTTATAGAGCTAGAACTGAACCACAGAGCACGTTGGACTGGCCTTGCAAGGCCTTCCTTTTTTCTGAAAAAAAAAAAAAAAAAAATCAGCCATGAATCCATCGAGTTAGATATTTTTTTGTTCTGTGATTTTTTTCCACACCTTTGCACCCGATTCCTCAGCTTGGTTGTTGATGGCGGCAATATATTCTAGGGCAAGTGTGAGGCAGTTCTCTGTGGAAGATGCAGAGATTTCACACGGCCCCTCCCACCGTAAATCACCCCGCAGCGAAGGTCCCTTAGTTAATCTTCACATTTCAGAATTATGTCCTTAGAGCAAAATATTTGAGGTCTTCAAGTAGAAGGTAGGCAAAATCTTACCATTTTATACACATTTCAAATGTATCCCCTGTGAAGACTGAACCCGTTTTCATTATCCCTGGCTCGTAGTGAAGCCCGCCGTCCACCACAGGAGATCTCATCATTAAAAATGTGCCAGTGCCGGTAGTTAAAAATGGATCGGGTCATTGTTTTCATTTGTATTTCTTCTATTACCAGTCAGGTTGAGTCTTTTTTTGAATGTTTATTGCCTACTTTTCTATAAATTGCTCATTTGTATCTCCTAAATTTTCTCTTGGTGTTGGTGATTCACACTTGAGTAGGAAATGGACAGAGAGTAAATTAAGTTTGTTCATGATGTCCCGAGATGATCGCTGCTACTGTCAGTCATGGGGGCCGCGCATTCCTCTCTCCCTGTCGCTCCATCTCTCTGTCTCTGTCTGTCTCTTTGTCTCTCTTTTTCTGTCTCTCTGTCTCTGTCTTTGTCTGTCTCTGTCTTTCTTTGTCTCTCTCTGTCTCTCAGTCTCTGTCTCTGTCTCTGTCTCTCTGTCTCTCTCTCTCTCATGTCTCACAGCTACCTACTTACGTATCTTGTGATTATTTCCCTTTGGATAAATTCCCAAAAGTCATATTTCTGAATTCATAGATAACAAAAATGTTTAAGTTTTAAATAATAATGGTCAAATTGTTCCCTGATCTGTGGTACTAGTGTATCAAATTCATGATACCCCCTCATGAACCCTACAGTAATACTATTTCTTTTTTAAATATTTGTCAGTTGGAGAGGCAAGCTTGTAGGTTTTCTCTGTGATCCTATCCTCCTTGGGAATTCCCAGGGTTGGCTCTCTGGGGCCTCTTTTCTCTTTTTTCTTACTAAGACCTGACCAGGGCTGATCTGGTTCCTTGCTTTTCTTCCACAGATCTTTGACATTTCTTAATTGCAGCATTTTTCTATTTTTGGTTCGCCATTCTACTCTCATTCCTATTAAATACTTGCCCTTGTTTTCCTGTTTCTTTTGCTGTTTCTTAGCTTTGTGAGTTGAATTCATCTTTAGCTCTGTCTTACTCTTCTTTGCACACAATTGAATCCTTTTAAAGGATATAAATTATCCTCAGGGCACAATTTCATCAGGCCTCCTCTCTTTTATTATCTCCAAACTGAAAATAACTTTTGAAACAAATGATACTTTAATAATATTACAAATTTTAAAGAAGACAGAAGAGTAAAAAAAAAAAAACCCACAGAGAAACTCATTTGGAAGTCCACAATTCAGTTAATTATTGTTAACATTTTGGGGAACGTCGTCCCAGAAATTTGTCTTCTATACATATATAAAAATTTTGTGTAAATTTTGTCTACTGTACTTTTTACAATATACTGTATGATGAAAATGTTTTTCTCTCTTTTTCTTAAAGATTTTATTCATTTATTTGACAGACAGAGACACAGTGAGAGAGGGAACACAAGCAGGGGGAGTAGGAGAGGGGGAAGCAGGCTTCCCGCTGAGCAGGGAGCCCGATGCGGGGCTCGATCCCAGGACGCTGGGATCATGACCTGAGCCGAAGGCAGACACTTAAGGACTGAGCCATCCAGGTGCCCTGAAAATGGTTTTCTCTTAATGAATGTAACACACGTAATAGCTTTCAATGAGTCCGTCTTATAAATATATTATCGGGGCTTCTGGATGGCTCCAAGTCTTGATCTCGGCTCAGGCCATGAGCTCAGCGTTGTGAGATCGAGCCCTGTGTCTTGCTCCCTTCCCAGCGGGGAGTCTGCTTCTCTCTCCCTCTCCCTCTGCCCCCACCCTTCTCAAATAAATAAAAATAAAGTTTTTATTTCAAAAAAATAAATACATTATCACTTATTTAACCAACCTACAGGATGTGCACATTATACCTTATTCCTAATTTTTCACCATGATAACTATCACATTTAGAGTAAATTATTAGAGTAAATACCTACAAAGAAATTGCAGAATGAATAAGGGAAAATGTTAAACATTTTAATAAATATTTCTGGACAGTTTTCCAGAAAGATTGTAAAAACCGACACTCCCCCAACCGATCACAGGACTAGCCATTGTCTTTTACCCTCTTAAGTTCTGGATAGCTTATTTAAAAAAACCTTACCTTTCCCTTTCTCTGGTTACTAAGCGTGTTGATTCACCTGTTGTGTCCATCAGTTGTGTTGTGTGTGTCTGTGTGGGGGCCCTGTGTGTGAGCTGCCTGGTGATCCCCTTTCCCGTTTCTCTATCTGACTTGTCTTACGAATTTTTGAAGCTTCCTCATATTTTATGTCTCTGTTCTTAATCTGTCATACCTATCACAAATATTTTCCACTGTTTTCTTTTCATTTGAGTTTTATTGTGTTAGATGTGTCATAAATGAGGTTTTAATTTTTAAATTGTCTACATCTGTCTTTATTTTCCTTTCAAAGTCTTGGCTTTAAGGCACCAGGCTTAGAACACTCAGACCTGAAGCTGATGAAAACCCAGCCCTGGGGCACCGGTGGGGGGCTCTGTCGGTGAAGCGTCTGCCTCTGGCTGCGGTCATGATCCAGGGTCCTGGGGTTGAGGCCTGAGCCTGCTTCCCCCCTCTCCCTCTCCGCCTCCCCCTGCTTGTGCGTGCTCGCTCTCTGTCAAGTAAGTAAATAAAATCTTTAAACCCAGCCTTCTGCTGCTGCTTGTTGGGTTCGGTAATTCGCAGTTAGACGCTGGCTCCTACGGTCTGTGGCCTGCGCCGTCAGCTAGGGGCGCAGTGAGGGGAGCCGTGTTCCCAGTGACGAACCAATGACCCCAGTGAAATTTTTGAAGAACCTCTCTTCTCCCCATGGCTTTTGAACTGCATTTTTATCACGGGCTACGTTGCTGTAAAGACTTGACTGTATCTGTGAACGTCCCGTTCTACTTAGCTGATCCACCTTTCCCTCGACTTGTGTCCCCGCGTTCTGGTCACTCCAAGCCTCTGTCACGATTTGGGACGAATGGCATAGGTTCCTCCTTCAAGTACCTCCTCTCCCAATCTCCCTGAATGTTACCACAGATTTGCCCTTTCACGTTAACTTTGAAATCTTAGATTCAGAAGATCACGTTTTTTGTCAAATAGTGGTTTTTCCCCTAATCATCACGACACGACCGAACTGTCTCCTTATTGCTGAAAACAAACGTGAGCTCCATGTTTCCAGGGAAAAAGCCCGTGTTCTTCTTAGACCCCGTGCCGCGCTCTGGTGTACAACCACACCGCAGACCTCCACACAGAAGCCTAGAAGCCTCCAGGCTCCCTCTGTGCAGCGGCATGGGTGAGGCCCCCTCCCCATTGTTCGTATGTTGACACCGAACCCTCAGTGCGAAGTCTGTGCGTGTGTGTGTGCGTGCGTGTGTGCTCAGACTGTGCACTCACATTATGTGCGTACACGTACGTCCCTCTACGGCGAGTGCCCCAGCAAAGGCTCTGTCTGCACTCTGCACACCTCAGTGGACATTTGGGACCAGACCCGAAGGCACTCGGGCCCTCTCAAAACTTCTCTCTATTGTGAGCTCCAAGGTATTGTCACCTGCGCAGCAACTTGGGAAAATACTTTGGGAAACTGTATCTCACACGCGGTGGTCGCTGGTGAGGACCCTGGCTTTCCGCTGGGAGGTGGGGGCATATTTATAACTACGTGCGGGGGTAGCACACACGTGTAGAAGTTCGTTCTAACCTGGTTAATAGAAACGACGTGGGCTGCGCTGTCTACAAAGAATAGGAAATCACGCAGTGTTCTCCTGCGAATCCCAGACAGCCAGTTGGTCTTCGCAGAACGGTTTCTTCGACTTTTCGCGAACTCTTCTGTCCCCATTCAGCCTGCGGACGCGAGTCACCCACGGCTTCACCAAGGAGCTGCGTCCCAGCCCGAGTCCTTCCCCCCAGAATGTTCCGTCGTCCCGTCCCACCCGTGATCCCCTGCCCAGCTGGTTCTCACCCCGTACAAACCACGCTCTGGAACTGAAACCTGCCTCGGTTTCCACACTCACGGTAAGTTCGATCTGCTCTGCCGCAAGTTTCCTCCCTCACGTCCGTGATCGTAATCGCCCCGGGCGCTCTCTGCGGACACTGAAACCGAGCGGCGGCCGGTCACACCTGCCAGCGGGGCTGCGTCGTCCTCACCCGGCTGGGTCCGAGCTGTCGTCGGGCTGTCACGGAAGGCAGAGCGGGGGCGAGAGGCAAACCCGTACGCAGTACGGCCGCCACAGACTCACCAGAGCAAAGAGCCTCAGCAGCTCGGATAATAGGAAAAGGTACTCATTAGGAAGGGATGACTCTTAGTGTTCACCACCTTCATTTTTGATGGAATTTAATCGTAGGCCCGTGCATTAATTTTGAATCACGGCTGTGTCTGACGAGAGAAATGCACCAGCCCGTCCTTGGGAGCCGGTCCAAGCCGACTCCGGAGCTGGGGCCACACATCCTTGCGCTTGGGGAACGGCTGGGCTGGCAGAGGCCTCGGCCACCGCACGTGGTCCCCTCACATCCTATGTGGATGGAGAACCGGCAGCCTTCGGCTTCCCCGGGACCAGAGGTGGTGCCCGTCCGAGACACCGGCGGCTCCCTCTGCGTCCTGCTCCCGGAGTGTGGTGTCCCCCACGGCCACATGCCCCGGCAGCGTGTTCGCAACGCAGTGTCTCAGGCCTCTTCCAGGCCTGCGCACTCGGGAAACTACAACCTCCGGGTGATTCCCAAGCACAGGAAGGTCGGAAGCCGAATCACCGGGGCCCGACCCCCGAGCACAGCGAGTGGCTTTGAAAGATCTGCAGGTGATTGAACGCAGAACCCAGACCGAGTCACTGGGGTCGACCCCACGCCCTCCGGGACGTCCCCGCCAGAAGGTCACCGTGGACATCGAGGCTCTGACGCCAACTCTTTCTGAGAAGCAGGGTGACGCCAGCTGTGCCTGGAGGGGTGCAGGACAGTGGCCCCGGGGGCTGGAAGTGAGCAAGGCCTGCCCGCGTTCTCCCGACAGAAGGACCCCCTGACCCTGAACTTCTGAGCTCTACCCCCCACCCCGTTCTTTGGGGACAAGGGAGCCATGGGGAAACCAGCAGAGCAGCGAACTCACAGCCTGCGTTTGATGCCGATGGTGCTTCAGCTCTGCTCTGTCCCTGACCCCCTGGCCCTGAAGAGCTGGTCTTGAAAGCGTCGTTGCCGCGGGAGGCCCCAGCATTGGGATCGCCGGCTCCCTCCCCGCCCTCCTTGGGAGCCTCCTGCGGAAACGGTCTTTATCTTTTCCGATGTGAAGTACTTTACAAAAATACTCAGCAAATATTTCAGCAAAACGCAGGTCCCAAAATAGGCACTCTACCCAGTGTAAGTCATGGTCACCACTGTTCCTCCGAAACGCCCAAAATAGCGTCTGGGTGGCAGTTCTCCGAGCAGCGTCCTTGTTTAGCTAACCTAGTTAGAAGCTGTCAGCTTGTGCCTCGCGTCCTGTCCTGTGAGCGTCTCGTGGCTCTTTCTCTCCAAACCCTTCTCATCCCCTGGAGGGGCTTCCCCGTGTGCAGGGTTCCGGGGGGCGGGGGGGGCTGCACCAGTTCATGGGACGCCGGGAGAGCGGCATGTGAGCCTGCTTGCACAGGGGCGTCCCTGGGGGAGACCCTCCCAGCCCCTCCGAGACCTTTCCCTGGGGCTGCGTCTCCGTGGTAGGGCGGGCGGACTCGCTGCCCGTTTCCTCCGAGGCCCCTTGTCTGACTCTGACATTTTGTCACCGCCTCTGGCCCACGGGTATGGAGGGAAGTTCCTGCGTTTGAATCTGGTCCCAGCCGTGATCCAGGAGAGAAAGGGGCAGCTCTGCACCTGCTGTGGGGAGAGCACACCTGTACCGGAGGGAGGGGGCGTCCCCCGTCCCCCCGACACGCTGCAGGGCACGAAGACAATGGCATGAACGAGGCGGCAGCGCCCAGCTCGGCTGGATTGGTCAGGACTTTCTGGCTCGGCCCGAAGAAGGCCCATGTCCCGCAAACCCTCCTGGTCCCGGGCGAGGCAGAACCACTGGTCGCCCTGGGGGGGGGGGACACTCCTCCTATGATCTGGCAAAGGAGCCTCAGCTGAGAGTCGTGATGGAATTTGAGAAAATCTAGAATTAAAACAGAGCAGCGGACAGAGCGCACATGTCCATGAGTCAGAGGGGAACAGACATTCACCCAACCCCCGTTTCAGGAAGAGACAGGGCAGAGCCAGGGCCGTTTCCAGGCCTGCGGAGCTAAGACGAGGGCCCCCCCCAAGTGCCGTCGCGTGCCTGCCAAGGGCTCTGGGGAGCTGAGGCTGGCCCCAGCCGGCCCAGCCAGAGGGGAGCCGCGTGGGAGACGGAAGAGGGGCTGAGCCACAGTCAGGAGGGGACCCGCCTGCCACCGGCCTGCTCCCTGTCCCACCCGAGGGCGGAACCCGCAGGAGGGGAGAGAGGCCCCGGGCGGCCACCAGCAGCCGCACACTCTTCGTGGATCAAGGGAAAAGAAAACTTTCACGGCACATTTCTCTTTATTAAAAGGATTACATTGGTACTGAGGGAGTGTGAGAAGCCCAGTAGCAGATAAAGAAGCGGCTTAAACCCTCACAGGGCATCCCCACCCTGAACAGAGCACATGCAGTATCACCGGACGTTCCCTTCCTGCCAAAGCCGGGGTCTGCCGCCCAGTCCCAGCCCAGGTCTGTTTCGAAAATCACTTTCCAAGAATAATCGAAAGTAGCTGAGATCTTCCCAGGAGAACCTCAGAGTCAAAGGGAATCCAGTTTGCAATCTGCACAAGCACTTCTTCCCGTCCCGTTCCCAGTCTCTGGTCACCTGCTGGCCTGCTCCTCTGTCCCCCCCACCCCCAGCAGTCTGTCAGCCCCAACACCAAGGGGTCCCCGGGTCTCTCTTCCTCGGCTGACGGGCTCCCGGACTCCTTTCCCAGCATTAAATTAGGGGGACTTGCTTCACTCTGCGCTCATCCTTTCTTCCTACCCATTTGCCGGCCCTCCCAGGCCGTGTGGGGCTAGCGGACGCCCTCCCTCCCCGGGAGCTTGGGGGAGGGGAAGGCAGAATGTTCCTTCCAGTTCAAGGGGAGGAAAAGTAAGAGTGTCAGGGAATATGCAAATGCCTACATGTGACAGGTTTTACAGAAAAAAAAAAACCTAAATATTTTACATACATTTATTTTACCAAACCGCAGTTGTATTACAGGTGCAGTTTTATTTTAATTTTGTTGGTTTTTAAAGATTCTATTTTTAAGGAATCGCTACATCCCCCCCCCCACGCCGCGGCGCTCAAAGGCACATCCGGGAGATGAAGGGTCGCGTGCTCCGCCAGGTCCTATATCGCCGTCGTTAACTTCCCGTCGTTCATTCATTCATTCATTCGGCAAATAGCTTCTGTGGGCTTCTGTGCCGGACTCGCCACTAGGGAAACAACAATGAGGAGAGAAAACAGGCGAAGACTCACGCCCTCGGGAACCGTCGGCAAGTGATGGGACGTAAGGCAAACACTAAAGCAGGTCAGTCGCAGGCTGCGCTGAAAGGTCCGGGTCCTCTGTCGTCTCCAGGGGCGCGCGTGGGTCAGGAGAGCTGGTTACTTCTCAGTGACGCGATGTTTGGGGGAGGCTCGGCCGAGAGGGGCTGAGGCATGCAGCCTGGGGGCAGGGGTGCGTCCCGTGTGCCACCGCACCTCAGCAGCATCCTGGGCCGACGCCCATCGTACCCCCTCCCCAGGCGGGACAACCAGTAAGGTCTCCAGACCTCGCCATGCGTCCGGGCGTGCGAACGCGCCCCCCTGACCACCACCCTGGGCGCCCTCTTCCAGGCCGTGCTGACAGTCCGTCGTGCGGACGCTGCCCAGACCAACCCAGCCGGGGTGTCTGGGTGCTGGGGCCCGAGCGAGCCCCTCGGGAGTTTGCTGAAGTCGGCCTCGGCTGTGGGCCCTTGCCTTCAGCCAGGTCCTGCCGCCGGTCCTGCAACCGAGGCGGGCGTCGGAATCCGGGCCCAGGCAGGCTCACCCCCAGCGTCCCTCATCCAGGCCTGAGAACGTGCATTCCTGCATCGTTCCTGGGGGTGGCTGGAGGGGCCACCCTGGCGGTGATGCTCCACACGGACGGGCCCGGGAAGACGCTGGGCGCTCACGGGGTCTGCAGCTGTGCCCACGCTCAGACTCTGCAGCCTGTGCGGGGCCCGGCTGAGGCTCTGACCCGGTTCCGGAAAACCCACTCTGGGAAACCGCAACACGTCGCAGCAAAGATGAGGAACACGGTGTGTCCTGCCCCTGTTAGAGAGGCCCCTCCCAGCAGCGGGCTCAGTGGGGCCAGGGGCCGGTGGCCGAGATCTCACAGCAGAGCGAGGGGCCGGGCCTCATGCGTCACTGACCTAGGAAAGGGGAGGGAAGGGCCCAGGACTGGCCAAGCTACCCACACAAGGCCCGAAACTTCTAAACTCAGAGGACTGAGGACACTAACTGAAGCCACAGGGTGGCTGGGCCGGGGCCACAGCTTCGCCCCAGACACCTGTCCCCAGACGCCCCTCGTCCCCAAGGTGCCTGACCTTCTTTGGTCTCCAGCAGCGTCCCAAGAGGCCTGTGTGTGGTCAGGACTCCCCCCGGCAGGGCCAGGCTCACGGCAGGGGCGTTTCCACGTGCCCTTCCTTGCTCACGCCTGGTTCCTCCCCACCCCCCATGTGCACCCCACTGTCACCCCACCCCAGGGTCCGTCCTTGCTGCCTGCTCGTCCCCGCCCTCGCCTGGCTCTCCTGAGCCAGGTTCCCGGCTTCTCTGCACAGGGAGGGACTGATGAAGCCTGGGGTCTGCCCGGGTGTGGCCTGCCGTGGGGTCTGGCCCCAGCACCCAGCGGCCCGACTGCGGCTGCGGACGGTGCTCCCACACGCGACAGTCCCCGCACGTGCGGAGGACGCAGACGTCCCTGCCCTCTGCGGTCCTGTGACCTGCACACGCTTGGATCTGAAAACCGGAGTGGGACCGACAGAGGTGAGAAGGAAGAAAACACAGCAGAGCGTACGAAGCTGGACCTCAGGGTCGTGAGTTCGAGCCCCATGTCTGGCATAAAGAGCACTTAAAAATTTAAAAAAAAAAGACAAGAAAAGACATGAATGTAGAAGGTCACAGGTGACGCTAACGTTAGTAACTCAGCTTCCTGAAACAGTCTCCGACAGCCACTAACCTGACAGGACAGATTCACGGAACATGGGACCACGTGTGCGTGTCCGTGACCGTGGCTCTCCCCACGCGATGGCGTCGCGGTGGTTTTCACTTTTGATTCCTCTGTATTTTCTGTGGAACGCCGCGCTACAAGGAACGTGCACCGGATCATCAAACACAAATGTGAATTACTGTAAAAATAAATAGAGGGACGCCCGGTTTGAGCGTCAGACTCTTGATCTCGGCTCAGGTCTCCATCTCAGGGTCGTGGGATCGAGCCCCGCGTGGGGCTCTGTGCTGGGCATGGAGTCTGCTCAAACCAACCAACAAATAAATAGAAATAAATGCAAACTGGGGCTTGCTCTGGGTCTCGCGGAGGGAAAAAGCAGACGCAGGCCGACGTGGGTTCCCGCTCGCCCCAGAGCGGCCGGGGCGCAGGTGACCGGCCACGCCCCCTTGAACAGTGGACTGTGCCGTGGCAGAAGCCACATGACCCGGATCCCAGGCCTTGTCCTCCCATGCCCTCTGCAAGGGAGACCGTGTCTCCACGACAGTCTCCACCCGTCACCCCAACTGTCTCCCCTCCAGGGGATCTGATACCTCTAGATCCCCCTCCAGAAAACCATTCTTCATCTGGAACGACAGGACTTCGGGATAAAGGGCATCAGGGACCGCGGACCTTGCCGCGATGCTACCGAAGAGGAAACAAGCCGACCAGGAGGGGAGGGCGATCCTGGGGTCACACAGAGGATGAGCGGCCAGCTCAACGTCCCGGAGTCCTGCCCGTGCCTCTCCTCACAGGTGAGCCTCGGGTTTTCTGCCAGGGGCCCTGGCTCTGCCTCCCCACGCCGTGGGCCCCCAGCGTCCAGCAGGTGGATGGCCACTCAGGAGGCCGGGCGCCCGCGTCTGTAACCTCTCTCTGCAGCGCAGACTTAAGGGATGAGGAGGCTGTAAGGGGGAGGCTGGAGCCCTCGGGTGCGAGTCAGCAACCAGACGTGAGCCGGGAGCCCACACGAGACCGGGCGGGGAGGGTGCCGGTGAGCCGCTGCCGGGCCGGGAGCACCACTGACAGAGTCCTCCTGGCGAGGCCACCAGCAGGAACGGCTGTGGCCCCCCTTTGGAGGGTAAGCAAACCGAGGGCTTATTCTAATTGCCAATAGTGGGTGTCACAAATGGCCAAGACTTAGGACCTTAAAAACAACACAGCTTTATCACCTTACGGTTCCAGAGGGCGGAGGGCGGAAACGGGCCTCCCCTGGCTAAGATCCCGGCATGGGTGGGGCCGCGTTCTTGGTGGCGACTCTGGGGAAAGCAGGTCCCTTGCTGCCTCCTCCTCTCCGGCTGCCCACGCTCCCTGGCCCCTGGTGGCTGTTTCCCTCACTCCGACCCCACGCCTCCCTGTTGCTCCGGAAGGATCCTTCTGATTCCACCAGCCAGGGAGACCAGGCTTCTCCCATCTCAGGACCCCTAATCCCAGCGGCAGAGCGGCCACACTGGGGGCCGTTATCTGCCCATGACAAGTGGGGAGAGAAGGAAAGTCCCGAGACCAGAAGCCACCAGGCCCCGACTGTGCCAGTGGGCAAGTCAGAGGATGACGAGGGACTTGCTCCAAGGAGACGCTCAGCCGTCCGTGGTTCCGCCTGAGGGGGTGCCCCCTGCCCAGCACCCACCTCCTGAAGCCCTGGGTGGCCTCTCCGCCCCGCAGCCGTCCCGGGAATGCTCTGGAGCGCCTTCTCCGCTCCCGCCGCACCATGAAGGCGCTTTACTTACGGTGTGTCTGGATTTCACATCTTCCTGTCCTGCTGGCCCGTGAGCGGAGACCACACGGACCCTCGCCGTGTTCACAGGCCCCGGACATGTGTGTCAGCCGGTGCCCGCGGCTGTGCACAACCGACGGGGTCCGCACGCCCAGCCCACTGTCTTCACCAAAGACCCTGGCCACACCTTCACCCGGCGCCGTGTGCGGGGGACTCAGCCCGTGGACTCAGCCGCACCACTGACCGCTCAGTCACCTCTCAGTCGCCGTCCAGGAACCACTCGCTGCATATTTAGCGATGGTCCGTGCATGGTCTCTCCTTGGCAGAACGTCAACCCCAAGGTGGCGGGACACCTTCCTGCCTCTTTGGAGCTGGACCTGGCATTCGTGACAAAGGCCACCTCCTGTGCACGGGACCTCTGTGGTGTGCGGGACAGTCCATGAACACTGGCAGGAAGGGAGGGGGGAGGGAAGAGAGGGAGGAAGAAGGGAAGGAAGGGAGGCAGGGAGGGAAGGAGGGGAGAGGGAAGGGAGGAGGGAAGGGAAGGAGGGGAGGCAAAGAGGGAGAGAGCGAGGGAGGGGGAGGGGAGGCAGGGAGGAAATGACACAGCAGGAGCGAGGTCCCTAGTTAAATCTACACTGAGGCGACCTCCCTTACCTGTTCCATTCCTGCAAACAGAAACGCTGGGTGACAGATGCCAGTGACAGGGCGCAGACAACATGACACAGATTGCCGGTGAGGACATAAAGTGACCCGAGCCCAGGAAGGGGAACTCGGTGACTCTGGCCAGACTGTTCTTGCCACTTTTGTTATTGAAGTTAGTAAATAAAGAGAGAAAAAGAGACGCTTATCCAGCTTCATTCTATAAGGACAGCATTTCAGGGTAACCAAATAGTTAATCAGGGAAAATTCTTCTTGAGAAAAGTATTCCAGCTAATAAAGACAGAAGCAGAAGATTGAATTAGAAAACAAATCGCCCCTCTCCATCTCCAATGAAACAGTTGACCCGGCAGCGACCATCAGTGGTTGGAAAACTTTAGGAGGGCTGGTGGGGGGCTTGAAAGGTGGCAGGTTAGGAGGGCCCCACGCCTGACCTCACGGACCAGCGTTCAAGGAACTAAAAGTGGGACAAGCCGTCACTATGTGCCTCCAGAGAAGATGTGATGAGAAGCGCTCCGAACCACCTCTGACTTACTCCTGCCAAAATAAAACCCAGCCAGAATCTAATTGAGCCTCTAGAGAGCAGTGGTTCTCAGCTGGGGGTGCCTCGTCCTGCAGGGACAGTGGGAGAAGATGCTCCGGGCATCCTGCGCGGAAAGTCCAGAGATGCTGCTGAACACGTCCTCTGTGCCAGGACAGCCCCCACCGCCGAAAACGATCTGGTCCAGGACGTCAGCAGTAAAGGGCTGAGAGGTCCTGCGCCAGGTCCAAGCTGTCTGTAGGAAACACAGGCCAAACAGTAAACTGAGGCCAGGAGGCTGGCATCAGCCGAATCAGGATGCTAAAAATGCCACCGCTCCAAGGATCCCATTTCTTCCACAAATACGTGGAATAAAAATAGAGGGAGGAAGGGACACTGGAGTCAACTTTTTAGAAACAAAACCCAAAACACAACGTGTGGCCGAAACTTGGATTCTGATTCAAATAAAGCAACTGTAGGGACACTTGAGGGCTCAGCCATTCAGCGTCTGCCTTCGGCTCAGGTCATGATCCCGGGGTCCTGGAATCGAGCCCCGCATCGGGCTCCCTGCTCAGCGAGGACCCTCCTTCTCCCTCTCCGTCTTATAAGGGACACTTGTTATTTACCGGTGAATGATATAATGTCTGAGATTTGCCTAAAAGCAGCGGTTCTCATTGTGAGGTCCGCAGACCCTGAGGGGTTCCCTGAGGTCTATGCAGGGACGTGCAGAAGCCACAGTGGGTAAAATAGGGGTGCTCTGGCCCAGTTCAAGGCAGTGGCACCAAGCTGTTGCAGTCCCTGTGTTCTTCAGCACCGCGCAGTCATAACGAGAAACTTTGGAGAGCCCGTCTCGCTGGAGAATGTACGTACGGGGCGCCCGGGGGGCTCTGTCTGTTGGGCATCTGCCTTAGGCTCGGGTCATGATCCCAAAGTCCGGGGATCCAGCCCTGCTCAGCGGGGAGCCTGCTTCTCCCTCTGCCTCTGCCCTTCCCCTGACTTGTGCTCTCTCTCTGTCAAATAAACAAATAAAATCCTAAAAAAAAAGAAAAAGAATGTACTACATGAAGCAATAGAAACTATTTTGCTAAATCCCGACCTTCTAGAATACATCTTTTTCATATTCCAGGTGATAAAATGCAAAGTGCAACCGACCTAAAAGTAAAAGAGCCAGTTCCCTTCCCAGCAAAACGGGTCTGGTTGGGAAGCGCCGCTGGACGGGGCGGAACCGGCCGCACCCCAGCTCCTCCGGGGGAGCAGAGCGCAGCAGAGCAGACCGGCTGGTCTGCAGAAGGAAGGGGGCGGGCTGGGAGGCTGCTGTAAACTACAATTCCATTGGCCAACACCCGGAGCTCCAAGTGTAGCGACTTCTCATTGGCTGGGCAGTTGCTGGGGCCGGAGGAAACCTTCCTCCTTCCTCCCTGGTGCGGTCCGCCCAGGGCCCCGGAGTGGCAGGTGCCGAGCTCCCAGCCGGCCTTCCAGCTCCACGGGGACGAGCTTTCCTTCATTCCGGTCCGCGTACCCAGCGAGCACCTTCTGCTCTGCACCCGACGGTGATGGTCTCAGGGAGAAGCACTTGGACGATTTACATTTTCAGCTGAACTGGCTGCTTCCTCGGAGCATGTTTCCTTGAAAACCGACGAACAGATCCTCTGTTGGGTCCGTTCAGTTATGGTCAGTTCGACCCTACCGGGTATTTGGCAGACGTCTTCCCCAAAATGAACAAAACCAGGTGTCACTTTAAGTGAAAAAGTGGACCAAATCTGTTGCCAATCACAAAACGTGAGCTTTCAAGTGAAAATTAGAATTTAGGGGGAACAAAGGCTCTGCCAGCTGTCCAGAATGTGGGGATATCCTGAAAAGCTAATGATGATATTAGCAAATGTAATGTGTTGATATTGCATAATAAAATATGTCTGCGTTTGGAAGAACCACATAAGTTAGTAACCAGTGTTTTCCAAATGAAGGAGGCATGATGAAACAAACAAAATTAGGGATGAGGGAAGACGCAGAGCACAGGAGAGAACAATGGGTTTAAGGTAAAAAAAAAAGTACAGAAAGTTTATTGATATAATGTCAGAGTCCACATTGCAACTAACATCCAAAACCTAGTATTTATCAAGTGTGAATAGAGTATCAAAAAACAATATCCACAAATATCTCAAAAGACTTAAAATATACCTTCATTCTCCAAGGGAATCTGTACCGGGCCAGATTCCCTTTACGTATTTCCATCAAACAACATAACGTAACCATTGGATGCACAAGCAGGTGCGAAAATTAGCTGGCTTTTACTGAAAGTCCGTGTGCCTCACACCAGCCACTGAAGGGAATTGTGAAAATGTAGAATGTCATTCTTCTTGATTTTTTAATACAGTTATTATTCATTAAAAGTATATACATCAGGGGCGCCTGGGTTGCTCAGTTGGTTAAGCATCTGCCTTCAGCTCTGGTCATGATCCCAGGGTTCTGAACCCATGAAAACAAAACGTTTGAGAAGCACAGCTTGAACACGATCTAGAACCAACCAAACACACACACAATACTGTGTCGAGGGAGAAGCAGGCAGGTGCAGCTGAGCTTGGGTTGAAGTCGAGTGGGGATTTATTATACTATTCTCTCCCTTCAAACTACCTATAATAAATCACTTTTTAAAAATTTATTTGACAGACAGAGATCACAAGTAGGCAGAGAGGGAGGCAGAGAGAGGGGGGGAAGCAGGCTCTCCGCTGAGCAGAGAGCCCGACGCGGGGCTCGATCCCAGGACCCTGGGACCATGACCTGAGCCAAAGGCAGAGGCTTAACCCACTGAGCCACCCACGCACCCCAATAAATCACTTTTTAAAAACAGATCAGTAGTTGCCAAAGGCCAGGGAGTCGGGGGAGGCGGGGGGACAGAAAGAAAGAAGCCTCACAATACAAAATTACTTTAAAAGTTCTCAGCAAAGCTGAGACCAGACAAAATAAATGTCAAATGTGCCTCAAAAACAAAACTGAAATCTTTGCTGTTTCCTTGAAGCACACCTAGAACTAAAGGAAAGAAAAAAGACAAAAACAGAGGGAGGAGGCAAATGTAATAACCGGAGGCAGTTATAGGCAGCAGCATCTATACCAGACGAAATAGAATCCTGAATAAAATAATGCCAAATAAAAACAGACTAGAACAGCGACAATAGCAGCGTTTGATCCGATAAGGTGAGGAGCCCCATGGTTAATCGGATGTGCGGGTCGCTTGTGCTCCCAGAACTGCTCCCTCCCTCCACCGCTTCCTGCCAAAGCAGGGGCACGCCCCGGCCCCGCCTTCTGCCCTGGTTCTCTTTGCCGGGACAGGCTACCTTCGAAGCGAAGCGCCTCTTCCTTCTTTCCATCTGTCACCTCTAAGGCCACTCTCTGTAGCTGGACAAGTTAGAGAGAGCAACTGAGGAACTGACTTCTGTAAGCTTCAGCTCTCATTTTTAAATACAGTATCTTAAAGGACAATTCCAAAGGCAGTTTTCAAAATGCCTTTGTAAAGAAGGCATTTCTGGTTGTCCTCCGAGAGCGCTGGAACAGACAGACAGACACGGGTATGCGACAAGGGACCAGAGCAGGTGCGCGGTAGGCTGGGTCTGAAGGAGTGAGAGGCCGTGGGAAGGGGTTGGGAGTAGAGACCCAAGGACCGGCCATCCAGGAGGAGGCCGCGCCACCCAGAACACACACAAAACCCAACTTTGTGCTCCTTGTTCGGAGTTGGGCTCTGTGCCCTTTCCCATGAAGCCCTGCCTGCTGTCCCAGAGACAGCCCCCCTGACTTGCTGTGCGTGTGCACCCCACTCCAGCAGGTGGGGGCTGCTCTCTGTGCCACGCTGCTCCCCAGCACCAGCTGGGCAGTCCAGAGCGGAGATCCGTTCTGACACTGTCTACCTGGAGACCCGTCAGGTCCTGCAGGCTAAAAGCTCCATCCTGTAGGACGGTCCCCGCTTCAGACACCAGTCACAAGCCCCAGCAGTCACCTGTGTCTCTGACTCTCCAGCTGATATGAGGTTCCCACGGCCCCTCCTGGGACCTGGGAGCAGCCCACAGAGCTCAGAGAAACACTGCCCTTACTGGATCACTGGTTTCCTAGAAGAGGTTGTAACTCAGCCAGACGGAAGAGGTGCAGAGGGTCAGATGGGGGGGGAGGGGGCGGAGCTTTCATGACCCCCCCTGCTTCCTGACCCCGCAAGGCCAAGTGCTCACCAACCAAGGAGGTCCCGGAAACCTGCCCTTGTTGGGTTGTTCTGGAAGCGTGACTGACGGCACCGCTGGCCCCTGGTGACAGAGCTTGGTCTCCAGCCCCTGCCCCTCTCCGAAGGGGAGGGTAGATGCTGAAAGTTCCAACCCTCCAATCACACTGCGTTCCTCGGGGACGGCCCCCATCCTTGGGTGACCCAGAGGTCACCTCGTTAACACAACAGCAGAGACATTATCAATCTCACCACTGGGGAAATTCCAAGGGCTTCAGGAGCTCAGTGCTGGACCCGTAATAAGACCCAATACAGTCTGAGGGGTTTGAAGTGGCGGGGGGGTGGGAGGTTGGGGTACCAGGTGGTGGGTATTATAGAGGGCACAGCTTGCATGGAGCACTGGGTGTGGTGAAAAAATAATGAATACTGTTTTTCTGAAAATAAATAAATTGGGAAAAAAAAAAAAAAAAAAAAAAAAAGACCCAATACATACTTCCTAGCATGCATCACAATATCACACTCCACTCCCCACGGGCCCTGCATCCCTCCCTTTCTGCAGTCAACACGCAAGAATCAAGCATCTGTCTCCGTCCCCAGGCCGGGGCACCGTGCGGAGACACCAGCCCCTGCTCTCTGATGTAGGGACCAGGAAGGGCCGTGGGGTGCAGCGCCCAGCTGTCCCGGGGAGGCAGACGCAGGAGCTGGAAACAGGGCAAGGACATCACCATCTGTCAGTACATGATACCGTCTGCGCTTGCAGATGCCCTGGAAGGCTCGCAGACGTCAGCCCGGGAGCCAGGCGTGGACGGCAGCAGTGGACACTGGTGTCGCCACGAGGCTTTGGTAACAGAAACCGGCAGGGACGTGCCGAGACTCTCATGCACTCGTAGCACGATTTGACCCCCAGAGCAGATGCAGGAAGGGAGGTGGTTGCATTCAGTTTGGGTCCGTTTTCACTAAAGCCCCTCCGCGGAGCTGCAGAGGCACACAGCGGGCTGCCCGCGGAGGGCAGGTGGACCGGCCGGTCTGGGTGCCGAGGCGCAGGGGATTAAGTGAGGCAGCGGGCGTCTTGAGCACTGCCACAAAGGCCACATCTCTCCCAGCAGTTGTCACGCTGCCATGGCGACAGGCGGTTAAAAATAGTTCAGGCCCAAGTTGTGGAGTCAACGCTGGCGACCCTGCCAGGCTGGAGGAATGAGCAGCGGCGGAGGTAGCCTGGGCGGGTCCTGCAGGAAAGCCACAAGCCAGGGGCCCGGGACAGTTGGGACAACCTCCACCCCAGCCTCCCTGCCTCCCTCCCGCGCCGCCCGTCCCTCCTACTTTGCCGCTCCCACCGGTAGCTCCCACTGGCGTCCTGGGAGGGGCTGTCCTGGGTTTGCTCCCCAGGGCCCACCCGCAGCTCCCACCGGGCTCGACCTTCGGCAGGTGCCCCGTACATCTCTCGGGAATGAATAAGCAAGATCGCAGAAATTACCGTTTCAGCTCCTTGTTTGGAAGCGCGTTCTGGTTCTTTCCGACTCACGCATCGGTAGACCGTGACACCTTGGTGTTGACTAGAATCATACACTCTGATGGGCCCGGTGGGACATCGGGGCAGCTCCCCCTGCTCCCCCGATATTCCCGTTCTACAGAAACCCCGAGAGGGAGGCTTCCTAAGTCACATAGCCCCCACCTTCTGAGGCCCCAGGGCAACACTCCCTCTTTTGCAGCTTTTCTCACTGGAAATAGAACTTGACTCTAAGTGAGCATTCCCGTAGCCAGAACTGTTTGAAGACGGCGCTGCCGATGGAGATCATTGCTTCTGAGAGAGGCTGGGGCACAGGCTTCGGGACCCCTGGAGGAAGACAGGGCGGCGTGTGCTGGCCCCACAGACGGCCCCAGAATCCTGGGTGGGCCGGGAAGGCTGCAGTGCCCGGGGACAGGGCATCTGGGATGAGCCCCGTGCATACATTAGCTCCCAACTCCTCACAGCCCTGAGAGGCGACTGGGTATTATTAGTGACATCTTAGCTGGAACTGGGTCACACGGGAAAGGACAGGCCCCCCGATGGCCCCCAGCGACTCGACCGCTCAGGCAGGCTGAAGACTGCAGCCGCCGCCCAGGTTCTGGTGGGTCCGGCTCACCACCAGCCTCTCCTCTGGGAAGCCGACAATCAGCCCTCGCCCACCCACCCCTGCCCTGGGGCTGGGGCCTCTCCCTCCCCAGGCCGCCTGCATCCGCAGCCTGCCCCCTGCTTCCAGCAGCATGGAACCTGGAAGGGAAAAGCGCTCTCCCTCCGCAGCCCACGTTCTCTCCCAGCTTCCAGACCCTCCTGTCGCTCTGCCTGGCGACGTCTGCATCGGAAGGTCCCAGGGCCCACACAGCACATCCAGGACCAGACCCAGCGTGTCCCCCCGAACCCACGTTCCTCCTGAGATCCCGGTCTTGGTGGTTGTCCCTGCACCCGGAGCCTGATGGGCCACCGCTCCAGCCGCAGGCCGCCGTCACACACTGAGCGCCGTCCCTTTCTCCTCCTAACTCGGCTCCCTCCCTCACCCGGCTGGAGCTCACCGCTGCGGTCCCCGCGCTGGAGATAGACGGACACCCCGGACAGGTTTCCACGATGGCGGCGTATTTCCAAAGTCTGCCCACGCGTCAGCACCTTGATCCTAGAAGCACCGCGGTCCGCGTCATCTGCGCGGGTCAGAAGACAATGAGCGGGTTTACGGAACGAGTCCGCGCCATGCTGCCGCCTCCGGGTGGAGAGGAGCGCCCGTCTCTGGGCCTGGCAGGACCGCGGGTGGCGCAGGAAGCGGGACGGTCAGCGTTGAGGTCAGGACAGTCCCGCGGAGCCAGCGCAAGCTCGTCCCCCCAGTCTGGAAGAAGAGCCGGCACACGCACGGGAAGACCGCCGTCTTCCCGGCCGTCCTGGTACCTTTGTGGCTGTCTGTCCCCGTCTGTCCCCGTCTGTCCGACGCTGGTGGCTAGACCCATGTGGGATGCGTATGGGAAAGGCTCCCCTCCGGCCGCCAGCCCTCCCTGCCCCTGCACCTGCCGTCGGGCCCGCTGACGGCCCCTCCCGTGCCCTCAGCCTCTCTGTACACCTCCCCCGCTGGGGTCGCCGTGCCCTGAGACTGTCTGCGGCCGCGTCGTCCGCCCGTGTCCTCCTGGGGATGAGCATCGGAGGCCAGGCTGGGAAGGGACACACGAGAGAGCAGGACACGGCTCCAGAGAGCAGAGCTGCCTGCCTGCCACGCAGCAGAGCGCCCTCGGACCTCTGTGGCCCGGGGTCTCACGGGGGGCGCCCAGAAGGTGTGCAGTGGTGCACAGGCACCTGGGTCCCATGCAAGCGGAGGCAGAGCTCCTGTCGTCTGAGGAGAAGCAGCAGCGGAGGTGCCAGATCAGAGAAGCAAACAAGCAGAGCCAAGTTCAGACGCCCCTTCTGCAGACGGGGGGCTGCGCGAGGCGACCCCACGGTCCCTCCGGATCCCGTCAGAGCCGTCGGCACCGCCAGCTGTGAGGGCGCCGCAGACGCAGGGACTGGTGGGAGTTTGGGGCGCGGTGGAGCCGAGGGAAAGGCGTCTGGACCACCAGGCACCCCAGGGTCACAGGTGAAGCGGTGAGCGTCTCAGAGCTGGGGACACGCTGTGCGCTCTCTCGGGACACGGGAACAAACGCAGACTTCGCGTGTGTGGCTGCAGCACCGCTGGGTCCTCCCCCCTCTGCTTCGCCCACCCTGGGCTGTCAGGGCTTCTAGTCACCACAGAGGTGGACGTCAGCCGTTGGGGGGTGGGGTCCCAGCTAGCTTTCGGCTAGCAGAGCTCGGCTGGGCGAGCACCTGGCTCGGGGGCCACAGTCTGGTTCCCCTCTTCTCTCTGAGCTGGACTTAGCCTCCCCACACTACAGACAGGCCCGTCGGCCAGAGCACAGACGGCCGCTGTCTGCAGCAGGGAGGGAGGGCACCAGGAGGAAAGCCCGTGCCCACCTGCGGGAAGGTCAAAGGGGAGGGCACTGGGGAAGGGCCCGTAGTGGATCCTCAGCAGATCACCAGTGGGTCAGCCTCTCCCCTCTGCCGGAGGAGCAGCAGTGAGGGGCAGCCTGGGAAGGGGGCACAGCCGCAGACCCTGTGGCTCCCTGTCTTTGGAGGGGGCGGGTGCCAGGTCCCACGTGGGGTCCCCACAGGGTCTTTACGCTGCTGGTGCTCCGGACTCCAGCCTCCAGCCTGGCTCTTCCTGTTGGTCCTCCCCTCCCCCACACTGTAGGACGCTGGTGGGGCCTCGTCCGTCCGCTCGGGCTGGCTGTCTATGGGAAGTCAGCAGCCGAGGGGAATTCACGTGCTGGGTCCGGAGCCTTCCGCATGAGTCCTGCCTTCCCGGTGGCAGTCCTAGTCACAGGCTGTGACTCATCTCTCTCGAGAAGGCAGACGGGGTATCAGAGTTCAGCTTGTCACAGGGGCCGGGAGAGAAAGGCCTGGGAGCCTAGTAAACAGAGCGGGGTTCCCGTGTCAAACAACGCCCACTCTGAGACGCTGTGGGACACGTCAGTCCCCAAGTTTCCGGTCTACCCGCGGCGGAAAGGGAATCAGAGCGATGGGGTCACTAGACGCCGCGGGCATCACGGAGAAGGTACGCACGCGGCACATAGTAGCTGATCAACAAAGGCCTGGTCGTTCCCCACCTGCATCCCGCGTCTCCAGGTAGATGCCCCTCCCGCCCCCAGCCCTGGGCTGGACCGGATTCGCATTCTCTGGCCACATCTCCAACGGCCCCGGCACAAGTTACAACCTCCTGCTGTACGGCCAGTCCCAGGAAGCCCTGGTCCCCTGAGTCCATGGGATCGAGTCTCTGTGCTCCTTCCGTCTCTTCCAACCGGCTCTGAAATGGGGAGGGATGCGGCCCACGGACGGGACCCTCAGAACCTCACGTGGGGGCCGCGGGGGAGAAGGACAGACGGAACCAGGCAGGACTCCCCACGGCTCGTCACCCTCCGTGACAAGGTGAACGAGCACGTGTGTGACCTGCTGAAGCCTCCATTCCCTCAGCCGTGAGACAGGACAGCACGGGCCTCCGGGAGAGCCGGTCCCGTGCGGCCATGGCGTGGAGCCGTTGTCTGAGAGCCGCTGGAGGGGCAGGATCGCGGACAGTCGCCGAGGCCCGTCTGCCGCGGCGGGAGACGGCAGGTGCCGGACCGTTTCCCCGTCTTCCCACAGGTTGCTGGAACCACACTTGCAATGAATGCACAGTGATGTGTCTTGACCCACTTTCCCGAATTGGAAGGTTTCAGCTACCACAGAAGAAAAGTGTGACATTCTTTTCCCGGCAGAGCTAGAAGCGAGACCCCCTTTCCCCGGGCTTCCAGCCTTCTCCAGAGCCAGTGCGTAAACACATACATCGAGCAAATAAGCATATTCTCTTGCTCGGCAAAGATCTCGACCGAGTCCCTACTCTGGGCCGTCCGCCCCGCTTGACGCTTTACCCCGCTGAGTTGTCTCAGGTAACCGGCCCACGAGTTCTGCGTGGAGGTGGGGCTTGCTAAGTCTGGGGGGGCCGGGGGGCGAGGCTACTGGTCAGGAAGTGGTGCGAGGGATGTTACCCCGAGCGTCCCTACCCCGATGCACCTGCTGGTTTATGACCCCATGTGGCTCCGCAGGCTTCTTGGAAAGGGGAGCTAGGGCTACGCGGATAGGATTGGAGGCTTAAGGAGCAGAGGGCTGGGCAACAAATTATGGCTCTTAAGTGCCCCCGTGCCCTCATCAACCATCGCCCCCTCTCCGGGGACGCAGCTGCTTCTCCGCAGCCCCGGTCCGGGAAGGTGGCCCCCGGGAAGCAAGTTCTGTCCTCTTCTCCTGGCCCGGCTCATCGAGTCTGTGCCGCGGGCAGCTTGACCGGAGCTCAGCCTTGGTTCTCGCCTGTCCCACTGCCACCACCCAGGACCGCCCGGCGCTGGAGCAGCACCGAGCGTCCCCTTCCGAATCGGGCAGCCCCATCTCCTTCCTCGGCGGCCCGGGCTGGCGGCCGGGGACGGGCAGCACCGAGCGTGGGCTGGCCAGGAGGAGCGGCTCTTGCTTGCACCCATCCGACTCTGACCACGCACCCGGATTTCTCTATGCCTCAGTTCCTTGTCTGGAAGCTGGGGGTGAGGGTTGCTGCCAGCCCTAACCCGCCGAGGCAACACCCCTGGGGCGCACGGGGGCCCAGCAGGAGCTGCCCGACCCCCCTTCCTACCGCCACAGAAGCATGGCCAACGGCAAATTCCGACCGCTACTTTCTCCTCTATGATTTCTTATTTAAAGATTTAACTTTAGCTGCGGTGGGTAGAAGAAGGTACGGATGTAAGTCCTCTTTCAAGTTCAGTGTCTAACAGGAGGGTTTGAGGGACCCTCCCCTCCGTGCCGCTCGCGGGTGCCGGGCTCAGCACACAGCCGCCGTCCTGGTCTTTGATCTCGTGCCTGACCGTCTTCCGCAGGCTCCACAGACCGTTCCTCTTCACATCTGCGCTCCAGGTGTTCTGTCGCTACGGCTCTACCATCGTCTTCAGTGCAACAGTCTGTCCCCCGAACCCCGTCTTCAGTGCAACAGTCTGTCCCCCGAACCCCGCCGTCCAGCGTCCGTGGTCACGCACTCTCCTAGCTGTGCTCTCCTGGGAAGTTTCACAAGAAGTTCGGCATTTCAGATGGGGATGTGCTGGGCCAACACTTCGAGAACTTGAGTCTAGATCCCATGAGCTTTGAAATCTCAAGCACTCGGCCACCCGTGTGCCCCCAAGGCCAACCCTACTGCGTCCTCGCCCCTCCAACACCTCCCCACCGACAAAGTGTGGGAAGAAGGCAGGAGGCAGTGAGAGCCGCTTGTCACTCACCACACCCTCGTCAGGCCTGCCTCCCTCGGAAAGTCCTGGGGATGAAGCTGGACATTGGTCTAGTGATGGGCAGGTCCAGGGGACCCTCAGAGGCCAGAACTGCTTTGCCAGCTTCCGGTTACACTGTCCCCTAAGACATGTGACAAATCCAGTAAGTCTCAAAGGGGAGTCCCCGGATGTGCAGCAGTGGCAGCAGCTGGGAACCTGTTAGAAAAGCAAATCCATGGGCCCTGCTCCAGGTCTCCTGAACCAGAAACTTCCAGTGACCCTGCCCCTGCTGGAACTGGAGAGCTGCTGGACAAAGGGAGCGTACATTTGCTCAAAGGTGACCCCTTCTCCTTTCTGGGTGACAGCTGTGCTCTTAGCCTGGTGGGCCCCCTGGAAACAGCTGAAAAGGTCCCCAACTGAAGATGCGTGGCCGCCGGACCCCGCCCGACCGGGCATTGATGCACCAAGACCCAGTATCTTCCCGAGGCCTCCTGCTCGCTCGCCCCCGCCCGGGTCCTCCGGTGATCCGCTCTCTGCCCAGGTCGCGGGCACTCGCGTCAGGTCTGCTCCCGGGCCCTTGTCATCTTCCGTCACCACATACGGGATCTTGCTGGCTGTGGCTTTCCTTCCGGACCACGGCGGTCATCCAGGGCCCCGAGTGTCCACCGGTGACCGCTTCTCTGACCGCTTCATCTCTAGTCATTTCTGACAGCCGATTTGTTTGCATGTTTTAAGATGTCTCTGCCTGCAGACACGGCCAGCTTTGGGGGCCTGATCGTTATGTGCGTTTTGTGCCTCCGGTGGCCTTGACGCAGGGTGGTGGAAGGAAGGGCGTTTCGGGGCCCGCCCATGTCCTGGAGCCCACTTCCCGCCTGCCCACTCCGTGGCCTCAGCTCAGCTTCAGGATTCCCCTGGCTGCAGGCCTGCGACCCCGCGGGCCGCGGGACGACCACACACCTGAAAGGGGCTTCCCTCCCGAGACTCGCTCCACCTCCAGTTTAATCTGTGTTTGAGTCTGTTTGCGCAGCGCGGTTCCGAGTTCTCCGTAATTATTCTTTTAATTTAGCTTTTATGGTTCCATTGTTATATTTAACTCTTGGGTCCGTGTAAAGTTTACTGGCACATGAACAATAGGGTAAGAAATCCAAATTTTTTCTTTCAAATAATGAACAGGTCTCCCCAAAGATTTAGTAAATAACCCATTCTTGCAGAAAAATTTAACAATGCTATTTTAATTAAATGCCCAATTCCCATACGTACGTGATTCATTTCTGGACTCCCTATTCTCCCCTGTGATCTCTCCGTTTCTCCTGCTCTAGAACTATATTGTTTTACATGTCTTAGTACCCAATAGTGTCAAGGTCGTGTTCATGACTCTGCTTTGTCAGACCTTTATCTGCTCCCAATCCTGGGATAATTCCGTCAGATAAAATCTGGTTTTAATTTATCACATTCCAAACAAAATTCTGTTGGAATCAGATAGGGAACACACTGAACTTAGAGATTCAACTCAGGGACAGTCTCCCAAAGAAGACCAAGGGAGGCTTTTCACTTACTAAAACCATTTTTGTGGCCTTCAATAGGAATTTTAAGTGTTTAGCTCCGAGCCCTAAGATTTATGACACTTGTTCTTCAGGTTTTGTTGCTGTTGTTTTTATCTCAAGGGCATTTTCTCAGCCATCAACTTTCGGACTGGTTGTTACTCGGGCTGTAGTGAAGGTTTGATGTTGGCTTAAACTTAATAACCACGTGCATCTTCTTGTGTAAGTCCTTCCCCTCTTCCGTTCTCCTGATACATGAGAACGGGGGTTCTTGCTTCTGGCTTCAGTGGGAAGGCTTCCATGATGCCTTCTCTTGGGAAGGAATCCTCCGGTAGTATCTATTTCGTGATTTAAGGAGACTGAACTGGAGGCTGAGTGTGAATGCATCCGTGTGCCCGAGACGGTGTCAGATTGAACCGTCCTTGCTCGCTCGGAACTCATTTCTGCTCACGTGTCTTTCTTCTAACGCCTCCTGTGTGCTCCTTGAAAACCTCTTCGGACTTCTGCCTGTGTTATCGTAATGGAGGTTGACCTCATTCTCAGGAATGAGAAATGCTTCTCATTCTTTCTCTCTCTCCGTTTGATATCAGGTTTGGTCTGGCGTGGGGTGAGACTCTCCTGTGTCTGGGAACAGCAAGTGGCCGTCATTACCTGTATCGGAGACGTTTGAGACATGTTACCTGTGAGCCCTACGGATGTAGAACTTGTAAAGACAGGGGCTTTATTATAATTTTCTGAATGGATTTTAAATCAATTTGAAGGTCTTCAAAAGGTCACCACGACTCCCCTTTTTCTATTGGTGTGGGAGCCACCTGCGAAGTGTGGGCCGACCCCATGCCCCAGGGGAAGGGGATGGGCGGAGGGCGCCTTCCAGATACCTTTCTCGGTTTCTTCCACAGTCTGACATTTTTTAAGGTTTTATGTATTTATTTGTTTATTTATTTCTTAGAGAGAGAGAGAGTGTGTGTGTGTGTGAGAGAGAGAGCAGGAGGGAGAAGGAGAGAGAGACTCTGGGGCCGTCTCTACCCTGAGCACAAAGCCCAGCACAGGGCTTGGTCCCACAATGGTGAGATCGTGACCTGAGCCAAAACCAGGAGTCAGGAGTCAGACAACCAACTGAGCCCCCCAGGAGCCCCTTCCTCTGACTCGTCTTGAGTAGATTTTGATGCTGTACCTTTTTTTTTTAGAAAATTATACATTTTATCAATTTTTCTAACATTTAACCAGAGGTTGTGCAAAGCCCTCTGTAATCATTCCCTAAACCTTAAGTCCTCCTCCTTTGCTCAGTTCAAATGTCGTTCGGAGATACAGTGTCCACTAAATAGACAAGAGACAGTCACAGGGATGAAAAGTGTAGCACCATGTGGTGACAGACAGTGACCTGGGGACCCCACGACTAGTGAGTCACGCAGAGACGTGTTGAAACCTACAGAGAATTGTGCACCAGCCATGTTGCGATCGCAATAATAGGGTGGGCTGTGCTTTACCATGTTTCAGTGATTTCCTCAGCAAATCTTGAGTTTATATTCTTGAATCTTTGTATCAGTTTTTATGTTTTGTGTCTACTTAATGCTTCCTGTTTTTTCTTCTTTAGCATTTTCCTTCTGCCTTCCTTAGGTTTGTTATATTATATTTCTTCTAAAATCTTCAATTAATTGTTTCTTTGCATTTTATCTCATCCTTAAGTAGTAGTGTGCGTATTTAGGCTAATGAATCTTCTTCCAAACACCGTGTTAGTCCCATTCTATAGCGTTTGATATGTGTTGTTGCTGCATCTATCTTTATAGATGATTTAGGCAGCTCTACCAATAAAAACATAGTAGGACAGGATCTGTCCCTTTTAAGTGGGTAAAATCCACATTAAACAAGTAAAAAAGAGGGGTGCCTGGGTGGCTCAGTGGGCTAAAGCCTCTGCCTTCGGCTCAGGTCATGATCTCAGGGTCCTGGGATCGAGCCCCGCATGGGGCTCTCTGCTCAGCAGGGAGCCTGCTTCCTCCTCTCTCTCTCTGCCTGCCTCTCTGCCTACTTGTGATCTCTGTCTATCAAATAAATAAATAAAATCTCTAAAAAATATATATATTTTTAAAAAAGTAAAAAAGAAGAAACAGGTAGAATTAATTTTAATGATATACTTTACATAACCCCAAATGCGCCCAAATATTATCATTTAAGCATATTATCAGTAAAAAATATATTCATGAGATGGTTTATGTTCTGTTTTCATTGTTAAGTCTGGTGCACGCAGTCACAGCATTCTTGGGCTAACTGCTCCCTTATGGGGCCACACAACTTTAGAAATTTCAGTTTTGCTTTTCTCTTTGACACAGAGTTGTTCAAGAAGGAGATTAAAACAGAAGAGCTAGGCATTTACTTATGTCTTTGCCTCCAACATATAGTTTGATTGCATTGGGATCGGGGACAATGCTCTGTATTATTTCTTTTTTTCTTTACTATCATATTAATATGAATTGTGTTTTTCAAGAAAAGTTCCATAGGTTCCTGGAAAGAAATGAATTGTCTGTTTTTAGGGTGCGGAGTTCCTGTCCTTATCTATAATATCCATACTGTCTTATGGAGGGAGGTCTACTAACCCTGGTGAACTGCGTGAGCATCTCCTCTTATGAGGGACACAACTCAGAGACACAGCAGGTCGGGTCCCCTACGAACCACCACAGTAAAGTGAATTTCATGACAAAGAGAGACAGATGAATTTTTTTGGTTTCCCACGTAGGAGTTATGTTTACCGACACTGTAGCCTATTAAGTGTCCAACAACACCATCTCTAAATACAAGTACCTAACCCTAATTTAAAATGCTTTCTTGCTAAAAAATCATCTGAGCTTCCAGTGAGCAGTAGTCATCGTCGTGATCGAATAAGGATGCAAAGTTAGAAATTTCGCGAGAACGACCAGCCGTGCCGCCGACACGCGAGGGCAGCCGATGTCACGGAGAACCATCGGTCCGTGAAGTGTGAGATATCTGTGAACTACAGCAAACGGAAACACCAGGAAACGAGGTGTGCCCGTGTCTTGTTCCTATTCCTCCCTGGACCCCGCGCCGCAGATTTAAAAGAATTTTATGTTGATGTTGTTTTACTTCGTCGTTAAGGATTTGGAGGAGCTCTGCCTTCATGGGCAATTGTACATTTTATCTCTGTTAAGTGCCCCATTTTGGTCTTTCTCTTTTTGCCTTGAATTAAACATTTATCAGTATTAATATGCAACTTCTGGTTTTGTGTTTGCATTTATGGACCTGAATTCACCGGCTGTTTTGAGATGAGGCTTTTTCTGGAAGGAGCGTATCGCTGGTTTTTCGCTGAGCTGGTATACGCTGTTCGGAGAACCAGTCAGACACGTAGGGTGAGGCGAGAGGAAAGCGGAACGGAGGGAGCAGGTCACCTGCGGGAGGACGGACAGGTCACCTGCGGGAGCAGGTCACCTGCGGGAGGACGGGCAGAGCATCCCTGTCTGCAGCAGGACCTCAAGCCCAGGCAATCCTTTGTTGGGGCCGTCCCGGGCACCGCAGGGTGTCCCGCGCACCCCCAGCCTCTCCCCTCCGGATGCCAGCAGCAGCCCCCTCTGCCTCCCCCCACCATCCGGCTGCCACAACCAAAATGGCTCCAGACCCTGCCACGCGTCTGTCTGCCGCAGGACGACGTCTCCCCCGCTTGGAAGCCCTGATCTGGAAGGTACATTCCACACCCTTCTCCGGGCCTCCCACCCACCGGTCCCCATCTGTTCCCTCCAAATAGACGTGTCAGAGTGAGATGTGCGGCAGACATGCTGCCTCTCGGCGGTGGAGAGCCCCGGCTTTGAATTCCAGAAACTTCCATCTCCAGCAACACCTTTCGCGTGTATGGCTGGAGGTCGCCAGCCTTCCTTTCCTCGAGCGTGACGACCCTGTCCTTGGCCGGTGCGACCTCGCTCTCTGTGTGTTACTACGACGCTGGAGCAGCAGGCTGTCCTCTGCGGCACCTCACGCTCCTGTCTCCCTCCCCCGGCTCCGGTTCCTCTCACGGCGCGTGTGACAGGGACGCGCAGGTCGCCGTAAAAGTATAATTAAGTCAGCAGTCGGCTCGGATCAGATGGCACCAGAGGAAGCTGGAACAAGGAACAATGTTCTCGGAGGGAGAAATATTTTTACAGGAATATTTTGGTATTTGTTAACGTGCTGCAGCTGAGAGAGACGCGTGGGAGGTCCCGAATAGAAACCCAATTTGTAGTGATTATTTCCAAATTAAGGTTAGCACAGACCTGCATGCCGTGGGAGGCAGATCTGCGGTTCCCAAGGAGAGGTTTCGAAGGTGTCGGTGGGGGGAGGGCAAGCAAACGGAAGCGCTCCTGCCATGGCCGCGGGACGGGCCGGCGGGTCTCGGGACAGCGCAGGAGGCAGCTTGGAAGCGGGCGGGGTGAGCGGCCCGGAGGGACCGCCAGTGGCCGTGCCCCGATTCTCACCCAGTGGCATCCCCGAGCGTTAGAGAGCTCCTGGCTTGCCAAGAACTTCTGTGAGCTTCGCATTTAAGTGACATGGAGAAATGCCCGAGACAGCCTGATAAAGGGATTTATTACGGGATTCCTAACTACATGGGGATTTAACTAACCACAGGAGCTGCCGGGACGGTGGCTTCCTCCCTAAATGTCTGCAGGGCACCTCGTGGGTTTCCTGCGCTCCGTGGGGCACAGACATGGGAGTTCCGCTCCCGCCCCTGGCTCGGATTCTCTGTGGAAGGTTTCCAAGGAGGAGCGCGGCGCACGGCCTGGGGGGCGGGGCAGGGAAAGAGAAGTCCGGGAGGGCTTCCTGGAGAAGCCAGAACCAAGCTGAGCACGGTGGTGAGAAGTCAGCGGGGGAAGCAGCGAAGGCGCTCCTGACCGGGGGGCTGCTGGGCAAACGGACGGAGCGCAGCGCTCGGGGGCGGAAGCTGGTGTGACGGGCGCAGAGAGCCTGGGGCCGGCGTGGCCACGGCGGGCCTCGGGTGCCCTCTCGCAAGGCTTGGGGCCCCACAGGACCACTCTTGCCAAATGCCGCTCCTCCCCTGGCTTACGGCCCTGGGCACCCCGGGCTTCCCTCCTCGACCGCAGCTCCAACGGGGTCTGCTCGTCTGCGTCCTTCTCCCGTCCCCTCTGTAAACGCCGGCCTGCCTGTGCCGCTCCCCGTCCATTCCTCGTCTCTGGGCGCACCAGCCTGGCCCTCGGCAGCGCCCGTGCGCCGACGAATCCCACAGGGGAACCAGCAGCTCCCACCGCCTGCTCCCTGACCCAGGGCGTCTCTCCCGCTGCCGGCTCCCCGTCGGTATCGGCGACAGAATTAACGTTCAGTTGCAGGTAACCGAGACCCCAAATAACAGTGACTTTAAAAGGACAGAAGCTCAGGTATAAGCCGTCCGTGGCCCTGCGGAAGCTCCACCGTCATCCAGGACGCAGGCTCTGCTGGACCCGCCCGCCGCCCGCAAGCTTGGGGCGCGGCCTCATCCTCGCGGCACCAGCGGGAGGGCCGGCATCGTCAGTGAGCGCCAAGCAGCGGCACAAAGAAAGGCGGGACGCAGGAGGGGTCGCAGGTCGAGCTCCCGGGAGGCCGACTCGAGACAGACGTTTGCGGGCAGGATTTGCTGGGAGGGAGGCGTGAGGTCCCGTGTGCGGGAGAGAGGAGGGAGGATGGGCAGAAGGACGAGCTGGACGGGACGTCAACGAGAGCCCAGCCCGTCCCGCGGGAAGTTCTGCCGCTCAGACATGCCTCCAGAGTTGTCCCAGACTGGGGCAAAGGGACCAGATTCCCAGCCCCATGTCACCCAGTCACCAGACCCAGGCTGCAGCGGGACGGGGAGAGAATCGGCGGCGCAGGTCCCTCCTCCACCCCGGCTCCCGGCCACAAGCAGGGGGACCCTGAGGCCCGCCCTGTGGCCGCCCCAAGTGCAGACGTGGACGACAGAGCGTGGAGAGTGTCTGCGGCCGGACGGCCAGCGATGAGGCCTTAGAACTGTCCGGGCAGGAACTTATGGGGCCTAATAACCGGATATGATTAGAAACTGACATTTCCTTCAGCAGGAAAGAGAGCGCTTGGCATCCAGTTCGTGTCTCTGGGTACGTCAGGAGGCTCACCGTCGGGCGGCAGAGTCATCTGTGGAGCTCTGCCTGCGCGCAGAGGCAGAGCCATCACAGACCGCTCCGAAAATAGCCCAGACAGACAGACAGACCAGGGGCCGCAGCCCGGAAGCGTCACCTTCATCGGCAGACGCTCGAATCTTGCGGCTCAGGAGACGGCGGGCGGCAGGACGCTGCCTCGGCCGGGCCCAGCGTGGGGCCGGGGCCCTGTCCCCGGCTGTGGCCTCTGCTCGCTTCTCTCCCCAGAACTCGTCCCAGCACCGGCCTGGAATTCAGGATGGTGGCCTGGCTCTCAAGGCCATCCCGTGGGCCAAGAAGACCCGCCACACGCTTCCGTCCCCCGACTCGGAGGACGAGCACGGCGGCTGGAGCGCATCGAAGCCCTCCGTGGTCGGCAGCAACACGCATAGGCCCCATTCGAGGGGCTGTGGGGGAGGCCAGCGGGGGACGCATCACCCACGGACCGTGAGCCAGACCCAGACGGCCAAGGACTCCTCACCCGCCCCATCCCCGGAACGGACATTCGGCCCGCTGTTGCCACAACGGGAGCCGTGTTCAAGGGCACAGACGCGACATGGTGACCTGAGGTTGAGGCCGTCTGGACCGCGGGCACGATGAGCCCAGTTAAGGCGTCTCTGTGAACTTTTTAGATTCTGGAGGGAGGACGCAAAGACCACGCGTCTGAAACGAGCCTCCTTCGCAGATTCCCGGGCTCATTGAATCCCCGCCCATCCGGAGTGAGCTGCCTCTTCCCTCCATCCCTCCGTACCTTCTGTGTGGGGCCAGGTCGCAAACCAGCACAGGCCCCGTAGGCCAGACACACGGGAAGGGGCTCACGGGTGTCATGCTGCTTAAGCCTTTCAAGTCCGCTATGAGGAAGACACTATGACCATCCTTCTTTTACGCAGAAAGGACATTTGGCACAGGAGCGGAGTAACTTGCCCTGGGTCACCCTGCCGCTAAGTGGCCATCCCCATCGTCCCAAAAAACTCCCATATGCAAAGCCAGCAAATTCAGTGCCGATCAGAGGCCAGATTCCACAGCTCACGGCAAGAGCAGATGCTGACCAGGCCCCAACCGTGTTCATCAAGGACGAGCCACACACGACCAACGTCTCCTTCCTCACCTATGCATCCCACAGCTCTATGAAGTCCCTAGCATGTGCTGGACATTGTGCCAGACGCGGCTGTCAGAGGCTGAACGAGGGGCAACGTCTGCATGTGAGATTACGGCGTACGAGAGGGGGAAACCAAGGCACAGCATACATCTGAGTAAGCAGGGGCCTCTGCGGAGGCCACGTGCACTCAGCAGCGCTCAAGGAGCAGGAGCTGCTTAGTGAATGATGAAGGGTGACTGGGATTCATAACAGGGTCAGGGTCGGGGCTGGGGCTTCTGGGCGGAAGAAGAGACGAGGGCTTCCAACAGACGGGGCATAGCCATGCCCAGAAGCAGGGATGAGGACGTCAGTGACGTCTGTGAGGCACAAAGACGCTGTGGTTTGGTGGGGCAAGGGGGGGATCACGGAGGCGTCTGGATGGTGTTCTAAGCGATCTGGGCTTGGTCCTGGGCAGGGGAGGGTCACGGCCGACAGGTGTGTCTGCAAAGGGGAACAGGGATGGGGAGGAAACAAGGACCCAGCAAGGAGGCTGTAGTCTCTTCAGGTGGAAGAAGAGATCCTGATGCAGACGCAGTCCTGGGAGTTCCAGACATCACAGAGCCAGCGTGAATGAGCACGGGGTTGTCTAGACACCACGGTCAGGAAAAGGGCAGGAACGATGGCCGCGTTCCTGACCGGATCAGTGTGAGTGACGGGGGTACCGTCGGCTGAGGTGGGAAAGCCTGAGAAACGCTGCTTGCCTGGGCAGGAGGTGAGTAGGGGATGGGCGCCGTTTGAGATGTGCCGTAGCATCTGCGAGGTCCCTGAGACACGTAGGCAAGGCGGTCCCGTAGGCAGAGCCGTGGAGGCCGGGGAGCAGGGGCTGCCGGGGGACAGCCCGGGGTCGGCAGCAGGAAGGGAGCCACTCGGGTGCTGCAGGTGAGCCAAGTTCTAGAGGCGAGACGCAGAGTAGGAAACTGGCCTACCAGGCCGTGGAAACCCAGTCCTGCCGCCGTGACAAATGATCCCGACAGGACTGTGATCCCGGGGTCCTGGGTTCGAGTCCCACAGTGGGCTCTCTGCTCAGCTGGAAGCCCGCTTCCCCCTCTCCCTCTGCCCTTCCCCTCTGCTCATGCTCCCTTTTCCTCCTGCTCACTCTCTCTCTCTCTCTGTCAAATAAATAAATAAAATATTATTTAAAATAATAGTTCTCTTCCCCTAGACAAGGAATTCCCCTCCCCACTCGCCCTCGTCAGGTGCTGCCTCCGCGTTGCTCCTTCCCCCCAAAGTCATCATCAGGAAACCCCCCGGCCACACCCGTGACACAACGAGGTGCTCGCTGGAACACTGGTCTTAGCCATCCTGGGACGTCCGTCCGGTAAGTCACTTACTAGGGGGTGGCATTTCCGGTGTGCGGCACCACAGGCTGGAGGAGAGCCGCCTTTTCCAGTAGAAGAAGGGAACGACCCGGCAGCCCTGGACACCCCCTGCACCGCTGGCCGCGTCGTCTAGTTTGGGCCCCGCGCCCCCAACCCCAGGCCCCAACCGCCCGCCGTATGCTCCTCTGAGAACCTCGCACATCCTCGTACGCAGGCATTTATTTCAAGGAGCCGAAGGTGTCATCGCAGCGTCTGTCATCCCACCTCCCCAGCTGTGCTCTTGTCCCACAGAGCTCTCCGCGTGTCGGCACCTGCCCCTGGGGTTCAAAACCCACAGTTTTTTTAAAAGGGCAAATGTGAAACTAAGCGAGCGTCGGGTGTGACCTTCACTCGCTCTTCACACGTTGCACTTAGACCTAATTAAAAAGCAGGGGTGCGGGGCTCCGGGGCCACCGAGGCTGAGCTACAACTGAACAAAGGAGGGTTCTGTGACACAGAAGAGCCCAGGGATGCAGGCCAAGCGCCCGTCGGGTTTGAAACGGCCTCCAGCGGAGCACCGAGTACCGCTCACCCCAATTCTAGGCACGCCCCTGCCCCATTACGAGCTTCCGCAGCCAAGTGCGCTTGCCACAGGGCTGGCGGCGAGGGCCGTGGGCCGTGGCCTGGGGTTGCCGGTCCACGCTGCTCCAGAGGACGTCAGCTCCTGGTGTCCCAGCAGGTCAGGCCCGGGCATGGAGCCTACGAACAGAAGGAAATGCACGTCCTGTAAGCCTGGTCCAGAGGGCATCTGGCTGGCCCCGGACAGAGCATCTAGGGGACAAGAGTGCTGACGGGAGAGAAGCCAGGCCACAGGCACAAGCCGCAGCTCGTTTGGTATGTGAATGGGCAGCTGAAGCCGTCCCGGGGGAGGGGACCAAGGTTTGGGGCAGGGTCTGGCGCCCACCCAAGAGGGCCGAGGTGGAGGGCGGGGAAGACAAAGGAGAAGACCAGAGTTTGGCAGCCTTGGGACTCTGGCTCCAGACTCCCACACTTCCAGGTGACCAGGGTCAGGAGGGACCCTCGGAGGGAGAGGGTGCCCTGGGGGCCACAGCCAGGAGTCCAGGAGGCACGGTGGCCGCCGGGAGGGTGGACGATGGTCCCACCTGGTTGCCGCTGGTGGCTGCAGTGCCGGCCAGGCGAGGGGACCCCTGCAGTCGTGACTGTGGGAGAACCTCTGTCCTGCCTCTCCGCGCCTGCCAGCACTCCAGGGGCCGTGCGGCGGGGGCGCGGGGAGTCAGGCAGACTGCGGCCTGCCCCTCACCCCAGCCAGCCTCCAGCCTCCAGCCCAAACCGTGGCCCTCCCCGTCTCACCTGCTCTCTGGGAGACGGGGAGAAGAGCTTTAAATAGATGTGAGGTCAACATTCTCAACTGCACAGAGCCGAGTCCTACTTGCAAGCGACTGAACTTTCTGGAAGTAGGTTGAGCCATCGCAGGGCAGCTGCTACCCAGGGGGAGAGCCCTTCACTGTAACCCAGCTGGGGCCGCAACTGCGGAAACAGAGCCAGCCATTTCGTGCCCGTGCCTGGACGCGCCGCACGGCTGCAGAAACCAGCTGTGCTAACCAACGCCGGTTGCCCGAAGCTTCCTAACACCTGGAGGCAGGACCACAGGTGTGAGCAGAGAGGAGGCTGTGAGGCCCAGCAGGGGCAGGCCCTGTGGCTAAGGATGGCTGGACCACGGGGACCGGGGAGGCAAGAGGCCGGCCGGGTCTGACCTGTGTCGTGGGCAAGGAGGAGGCGGGGAGGGGGCTGGTGCCGGCCGAGAGGGCTGGTCCCCCAAGTTCGCCTCGCAGAGGTGCTACCCCGTGAGCGCAGGTGTGGGTCCTGCAGGGAAGGGTCTGGAAGTAGGGCGTTCCCTTGGCTCTGCCCGCAGGGCGTGGCCTCCCTGGAGCTCACGCCCTCCGGGGCTGCTCTCTTCCACGGCCGCGGTCACGGCGTGTGGTCCCCGGCTGCGCCTGCCGCCCTCCGTCCCTGGATGGAGAGAGTCCCAACGCCAGGGCGGCCGGCCTCACTTCGCTGCCCCCGGCACCCACGGAGCAGTCACAATGGGGGCTTCCCACGTGTCGGGTGTTTCCCAACGAATGGCCAGAGAGGCCACGGAAGGCCTGACCGGACGGACGGACGGATGGACGCACGTGTGAGCCTTCACCGGCAGCGCAGGCGGTTCTCCCCGAGCCCGCTCCCCCAACCGCAGCCCGAGGTGCTGACGGAGGCCACGTACAGCGGGACACGTCTCCGCTGTGAGACTTCCGTGACCTTCATTCTGCAGGACAAGCCTCACGACAGGCTTGAGGGAGGCCCAAGACTTCCGGAACCATCTCCCCAACGAAGCTTCGAGCGTTCACCGTCTAGTGGTCGGGGCCACGCCTCACCCCTGCCCCCCTTCTGCTGCGGGCTCAGCAGTTCCCACGGCCGGACGGGGCCGCGCTTTCAGAATCGGGGACGCGAGGGGCTTGACTGGGGTCATGGCCCCCTTCCTGCCCTCGAGGAGATCTTGACCCGGCACATGGGGAGCGGGGGTGGGCAGAAGGCGCAGCCGTCCGGGAGCTCTGCTCGCAGGCAGACGACGGGCCCCTCTGCGGTCCCCCCGGCACCGGCCGGCAGGTGACCGCTCCGCTCCGCCAGCGCACACTTGTGCAAAACAGAGCTCCGCCGTGACCTCCAGAGACGCGGGGTAGAGAACGTGTCTGCGTGAACCACAGCAACAGATCTGCAGCCCAGACGCAGGGGAAGAAAAGAAAGGAGGCGTCTCGTACGATTGCCGACGCCGAAGTGGCTCTGGAAGGCTCTGGATTTGTTTCTACCGTCTGGGGAAGGCGTATTTCTAGTCAGTATATGAGTTTAACAAACCTGATCCGAGGTCCTGTGTGCCGTTTCAGGTATGAAACCTGGTTTTCTTAAATATAGATGGAAGCAAACGCAAGCAGGTTTCTCACTAAGCAACGGAAAAGCATCTTTATCACGAGCTTTTATACGAGTCCAGTATTTCAGGCGCCTGGGGGCTCCGTCGGGGAGCGGCTGCCTCCGGCTCAGGTCATGATCCCGGGGTCCTGGGTCGAGTCCCTGCTCAGCGGGGAGCCTGCTCCTCCCTCTGACCCTCCCCCTCCCCAACCTTGTGCGCTTTGTCTCTCCCTCATCCTCTCTCTCTAATCAATAAAATCTTTTAAAAAACCCAGCAAATCCAGTATTTTGTATTTTCTCTGACATTTTTATCTTATTTTACTCTTCCGAATTGCATACGATAAAGGAAATAGAGCGACCTTTTCCACCGAGCCCCGTAGATGCCCACAGCCCCCGGCGAAGCCTCACATGGACGTCAGAGCGCCTCCCGAGAGACGGCGCCTCGGCCAGCCCCGAAGCACTAACATTCTTCAGGTCCTTGTTGAAAGTATGAAATTCTGGCCTAGGCTTAGGTTTTAGTAGCTCCAAGTTCTCGAACTGCAGGAGTCCTGTCAGAGTCGGCTCCAGAAAAGCCCTCGCACCGGCTGCCAAGGCAGTGTTGGCCTGCAGTTCCCGGGATGAGTCCGTCCCGCGTGACCTTCTCACTCGGCCATGTGGGTGTCCCTCCCGAAATGGAATGGGACCCGGGTCTGCTCCTCCTCCAGCCCGCCCTGTGACTGTGGCGGGGCCCCATCGCGGGACCCCAAGGCCAGGCTGTAGAAGGCAAGACTTGGTCTGCCTGTCACGGTTGCCACACTGGCCACGGGGGCCCAGCCACCGTGTCCTGAGGACACCCCAGCAGCCCCACGAGGGTGCGTCGGTGAGGGGTCTCCCGGTGAGCCCCCAGCCGGCAACAAGCACCAGCACGGAGGGGGACACATCTTGAAAGTGGATCCTTTGGGTCCCCTGCCCCCCCGACGGTCTCCACCCCCCACCCGCCACATGGCAGCTTTGTGAACAAAACGGGGGGCTGTGCTTGAAGCCGGCAGCCCTTACAGTGATTAGTTACGCAGGAAGAGTTGCCCAATGAGGAAACCACGTCGTCGGCTGAAATAGGTCAAACGGAGGCTAAATTAGCAACGGTTATAAAAAGCTTCCAAAAAATGTATGTGCCCTTACGGCCGACCATTCTGACCTGCAGGATGGAGTCCTAAGGAACACGTGTTCCCTGTGCTCTAGGATTTCACCGCAAAAACAGCCCTCAAAACAGCAAGATCCTGAAAACGCCCAGACAGTCGACAGAGCACGAGGCTCAGCTCCTCCTGCGGGCCCAGACCCGGTCCTCGGCGCCCCCCGGGGACGTCCTAAAGGAGAGATGCTGACCAGCTCCTTCCCCCGTTCCCGTCCCCATGAGCGCAGAGGCTGTCCCACTCTGGGGTCCCGAGGGCGGGTGGTGGGGGCACCTGTTCCACAGCCGTCCCTAATCCTGGCAGATAATTTCCCACGAAACCCGGAGCGATCCACTCTCCTGTCAGGAGCCCGCGGCTTCCCGTCTCTCTACACCCTCGACAGCCCTGGGGGTCCCCGACCTCTTGAACTTTGTCAACGGGACAAGAAAACACGTCTGCATTATCTCACGGGCGTCTCGGACGCCGAGTGGGCTTGCACACCTGTCTGCTCTCCACCCATTTCCAGCTTACAGACCCCTTCCGTGGGCACCTGGGCTCGGCCGTTGAGTGTCTGACTTGACCGTAACCGGCTCAGGCCGTGATCTCAGGGTCCTGGGATGGAGCCCTAGCTCGGGTCGGGCTCCCTGCTCATCGGGGAGGCTGCTTCTCCCTCTCCCTTCTCCTGTCTCTCTCTCTCTCTCACAAAAATAAATAATCTAAGAAAGACAGACGGGCGGACAGACGGACGGACATTTCTTCCTATGTGCCGTAGTCCTTCCTTCCCTTTCTGAGCTCTTCATCTTTTTCTTACCATCTCGGAGGAGTTCGCTGTTTAGGGGTACTGCCCTTTGTCCAGGGTCAGGTGAGTCTTAAGTATTTCCTCTTGGCAGCTATGGCTATATACAAACTAATTTTAATTTAATTTAATTTCGGATTCATTTCTGCGAAGTGCCCGACCCCTGCCCACGGCGGGCAGCGGCCTTCCCGGACGGCCTGGGATGGGCCACCTCCGTCCCCCCCAGTTCCATCAGACCCCGGCCCGGTGCACCCCACAGGCTTCCTCCTCCTGCCGCCGCAGCCCCAGCTAGTCTGAGACCTTTACGTCGTTAAACCCATCACGTTCTTATGGCGACCAGGTATGTCCGCCTTTGCTTAAGGCCAGTTTATGTAAAAAAAAACAAAAACAAAACCCATAAACTTCCGTTTTCACGTCTAATATTTTTTTGCTTTTTCTCCTTTGGATCTTCAGCCCACAAGGAATTCCTTGGGCGGACGGCGGCGCAGTGTCTCCGTTTCTCTCCTCCGGGCGGCGGCGGCGGTGAGGCCGCGCGGGCTGCGGAACGGCCGGGTTTCAAGGTCCGGCTGTGGAAAGTCGGTGTCGTCCAGCTCGGCTTTCCGCTTCCTTTTATGACCCGGGCCCGGCTCCTCGCCTCTGGCGGTTCTGGGTTCTGGTCTGTGGCCGGACGGGCACACTCAGCTGCTTTTCGCCCGCACCTCAGACTCCCTACCTTGCCCTCATTAAAGACGGGCCCTGCACCCCGTAGGGAAGCTTTCCAAGAGCTGAGACCCAGGGACCAGGCTGAGGCAGGGCGACGTGCCCCACGGGCGGCCGGTCTAGGGCTGGGCGACCACGCTGTGCCCACAGCTCCTTGGCCACGTGCCACACATCTGCCCAGTTCCCCGCCCCACCTTCTGCTCTCACGGGCTCCAGATCCTCCCCCCGGCCGATGTCCAGGTGCCCTCAGGGATCAGCCTCTGGGCTTGGCATCTGCCCCGACAGAGCTAGCCTGGGCGCAGAGATGTGCTCGGCCCTGGGAAAGCTCAATCTGACTCAGACGAGACTTCCAGGGAACCTCCCTCGGGAGGCCGGGGCAGGACTCACAGTTTGGAGGGCTTGGAGCAAACTAAAGAGGCAGGGCCCCTTGGGAGAAATTAAGATTGCAAGTTGCTGACAGCGGGCTGCTGCTGCGATTCCCGGCCCGGGGAACAGGGGCCCCAGCCAAGCTCCCCGCGCTCCGCCGAGAGCTCCCTCCCCTGGCACCGGAGCCCAGAGCCCTGCCTGCGGGGCTACCAGTGCCCCGCCTCCATCCATCCCCAAAGCCCCAGGCTGCCCCCCCAAATTAGGGGCTCCAGTTAAATTCTCCTCATGCAGAAACTCAGCTCCGCAGAGGACGCAGCCCCAGCCCTGAGCCCCACACCCAGCACACCGAGTCCCCGCTAAGGGTATGACCTGTGGGTGTGGACACAGCCCTGGGGGCCACCACGAAGTGAGCAAGAAGCCGGCTCAGGGCTCCGTGCTCAGCCACCAGACTGCCCCCCGGGGCCACAATCACCTCCCGCGCTCACCGGCTGCTGCGAGGCACGCGACGGGTGTTTTGGGAACACGTGGCCTGAGGCCCAGCGCCTGGCACACCGCAGACTAATGGTCCCTTTTAAGGACAGGCCATGTTGCCCTGTGGTGAGAGCCTGGACCTCCTGACTACCTGCCCGCTGCCTGGCCTGGCTCGGCTTCCTGGACACCCGACCGAGGGAACAGGGCTGTCCCTTGCGCTGTGTATGGATTCAGTAAGTTAACCTTTGCTCCGCGGCTTAGAACACTGCCTGGCAGACAGCGAGAGAGAAACGGGAAACTGTCTGTAGATTCGACGAGATCAGGAGGGTTCCGTGATCACGCGGGAGCAGGAGTTGGCGGGTTCCGCGATCACGTGCTGTCGGAGCTGGAGGCACTGGTGCAGGCTGCGCCCACTGTTCCCGCAGGGGCCCTGAGAAGCCCACGTCCTAGCCCGCAAGCAGGGTTGATGCCCGGGGCCCACAGGTGGTAGCAGGACTCACAAGACCCCTGGGGCCCAAGTGCTGATAAGCAGGAGGCAAATGAGGGCTGTCGTCCTTACAAGGATTTTTCCAGCCATCAGAGTCCCTGGCCCTGTCCGTATGCCCCCGGGGAAAGCCCGGGACCCACTCAGTGTGTTTTCTGTGAACCTACTGGGTGGTCAGCACGCGGAGCCTGGCCGGGGTTCCTGTCCTCCTGAGTTCACACTGTCCATCTGGGGCCGACAAGCCCTTGGCAGGCTGCGGGGAAGGGGGTATGCAGGGACAGAGGGGACAGCTGCGGTGCCACAGGGAGGGCCTCCCAGCTCCGTGTACTCAGGAGCGCCCGGCACAGCCTCGCTGGCTTCTCTCTGCCGGGGACAGAGACCTCTGGGGGTCTGGCGTCCTCTTCTGAAAAGCGGTTACAACTGAATTAGACAAGGAATGTGCAAGGCGTCCGCGAATGGGGAAGGAACAGGAGACAGTGCCCTCCCCAGCCACGAATACCAGCAACAGCGGGAATGGGAGGGGTCCTCCACCCAAACCCAAGTGCAGCAAGTTCACCGGCAGGTGGCCGGGGCGAGGGGTGGGGGCAGGCGCAGCCTCGCAGCCTCGGGGATCCGCTGCTTAGATCCCACATCCAGGATGAAGGGCATTTCCTGAACCTGGCTTTGCTGTCCCTCATTCCTGCATCCATAAAGATGAAGACATTCTTATGCAGGGGATTTAATTTCAGGGCTGCGTGCCTGGCCCCTGAGAAAACCCAGGCTTCCTCCTCCTTTCCAGTCTAGCCCAGGCAGCTTTGCGAGCTGCAGACAAGCCTGCATTCCCCTTAATGCCCTGGAATTGCTTACTCACACCGAAATCCGCTGCCTCAGGCCTTTCCAGCCAGGAGTAAGCCTGCTTTTTCATGGGCAATCAGGCAGCGGCCTGGAGCAGAGCAGGGAAGTGGGGGCTCCGGCACGCCTCGCTGGGTCTGCAGACAGCGGGTGAGGGAGGCCTCCCCTGTCCCTGACCCCGGGCGCCCAGCCCCGTGCGGAGGCACCCAGGCTGGGGTGGGGTAGGGGTGGAGCAGGGACAGGAGGGAGAGACCTCTTCGCTCTGGGAAGGGGGAGACCAGGCAGGAGCGGCTGGGAGGGCTTGAGCCAGAGCTCCTGAATCCCCACCCAGTCCTCCCTCCCTGTGGCCACAGGTGCCTCGGAGACGGGCCACGAGGCCCTGACTGAGCAGTGGCTGGCCCGGTCTGGGCACGGAAGGCGAACACTCGGGCGGCGGCCCACAGCATGGGACGCGTCCAGGACAGACCCTGCACTCCTCTTCCTGGGGGGGCGGGAGTTCCCAGGCTTGGATCTCTGAAGGCTGCCTTGGGCCGGGAAGGGGGCACATCAGCAGCGTCTGCTGTGAGCCTACACGGGTCGGGCATCGTGCGGGGGGCCAGGGCTTCAGGACTGAACGGAGCGGAGAGCCCACCGAGCGCTCCCCACCCCCCCGGCAGCACGAGCTGGGGAGGAGTGTGGTCCCAGCACCGGCCCGGGGAGACTCGGTCCCCACCCTTCCACTCCCCGGGCTCGGGTCCGGGCCGGTAACCTGGACGCAGGGTGCTCCCAGGGACGACAACTTCAGCATCTGCACCCGGTGGCCGGGGCGGCCAGCCGTGCCTTGGAGCCGGGAGGCCCCCGCGTGAGGGCTCCGGGCCTGGGTGCTCGTTCTGTGGGAGCTTCCCTGCCTTCCCGGCCGCTGCACCCCGGAGGAGCGGATGAAGGCGGGCCCTCGAGATGGGTCCGTACCCCAGATGTCTGCAGCGCGCAGCTGGCACCGAGCGCCCCTGTTCTAATGCAGCTTCTCCGTCCAACTTTAAGACTCCACCGACTCTAAGGAAAATCGTCCTACTCCATCGTGGCAAAAAGCCGGTCCCTGTCGGGTTTCAGTGCGACCCCCCAGGGCTGAGCCTCACGCACAGGCCGGCGGACAGAAGCGCTCGTACTGCGGGAACGCGAACCGGAGGGAGAGTCTGACCACGTGGGCGCGGTCAGACCTGGATCCTGTGTCACCGCGTCTGCCCAGGCCACAGAGATGTCCTGGATTTGCTGTAACATAAGCAATGACGAATCTAGAAGATCCCTCGGAACCAGCGACATAATAAACAACAGCTTTCCAGGCAGCGGAAGGAAAGTAGGTTTAGCGAGTGCCCCACAACGTTCTGCCCTAACATATGGTCCCTATAAGCACAGCGGGTGTCTGTCCTCTGTGGAGGGGAAGGTCTGGGATGGGGCTTACGCTCGGATCACATGGAAATTCCTGCTCTCCTTTTTTTTTTTTTTCAATTAAAGTAAGATTGCCTAAAATTCTGACCGGTTAGCCTCTTTGTTCACTTCCCAGTGACCAGGAGGGAGCCTCGAGCGTGAGTGCCCCCCACCCCCCTGCCCTGGCTCTCAGACAGAGCCCCCAGCCCCAGATACCCAGAGCACGTTTCCAATAAACGAGGGGAGGACCTTGCTGAGCACTAAACCCAGACGCTGCGAGGGCAGTTGTGGGCAGGGAGCCCGCGGAGCCGGGGAGCCTCGGGGTTCCTGAGGCGGGTGTCAGTCACCTACCCTTATCAGTTCTCCGTCCAACACTTAGAGTCACAAAGCTGGCTGGAAAAGTGATAAGGGGACGTGACTGGCGGACAAAGAGGTCTGACGAGGTGTGCAGGACGTCTGGGTTCCCCGCTGGACCTGCTCTGCTGCTCCTCCTTCCCTGGGGCCTCTCTGTGCGGCTCTGCTCTGCCTGGGCCCAGTGTCCCCTCCGGGCCTCTGGCCGGGCCGTCCGTGTTCCCACCCACGGACACGGAGGTGGGCAGCCCTGCAGAGCTGTGCAACGCAGTGGGTTGCTGACATGAAAAAAAGAAACAACGAACATTTTGAATTAATTGTAAACGTTACAATTAATAAAGAAGCCCAAGTTCGCAAAGTCTTTACCCGAAAGCTCCGCCAGGTCCGAGGCAGGCCCAGCGGGATCTGCTCCTCCCAGGCTCTGGGTCCCACCACACCCACCGGCCATTCATAAAGCCGCAGCGGGGAGTCTCCGCCTCCTGCTGGGATTGGTCCTGGGGAGCTGCTGGCCCCAGGCCAGGGCCCATCAGCCCCCAATGCGCCCGCAGTGGCCGGGACAGGTCTGGGGGCGGAGTTAGCGGGGCCATCCCCCCGCCCCACCCCCAGCCACATCCGATTCCTCCCTCTTGGAGGTTGACCTGCCACACGGACCCCGGAATGGAGTTTGGGAAACCGAAACCCAGTGACATACACGGCTAACGCCGTAGAGACCCGGACACAGTTCTGTCCCTCAGGCCGACTCCCAAGCGTAGCGGCCCAGAGTCCAGGGGTGGGTCTGTACGGCGAGCGGCGTTGCGCAAAGACCGTCCGTCCACTTGACCTCACGGGCTGCTACCCACCTCCTCAGTGTCTGACCTCGAGCAAATCACTGAATCGCTGAGCCTGGGCCCCTGGGCCCCTGGTCCCCAACACAGCGAGGACGTCCTGAGAACGGCGTGAGGGGCAGGACGGGGAGACCCGTGCTCAGACCGCGTCCGGCCTGGGCGCGCAGCCTTCAGCCAGGCTTGTGGACTCTGGGTCTGGGCTGCGGCTCCGGCAGGAGGGCCCTTAGAGCCGCCACAGAGAGCTACGCTGCGGGGCCAACAGGACAACAGGGTCCGGGAAGGGCACGGCCGAGGTGAGCCCTGACCTTGCCAGCACGGCCGCAGGTGAACCCTGACCTTGCCCTTTCCTGGCTCTGCGCACGTCCCCGGCCGCTGAGAGCACCCCCTTCTGCACTTTCGTGGAGGCTTGGACGACCCCATCCGAACTCCCCAGGCTCTGGCGAGGGCAAACGGAACACCCCCATACAGTTCCCCAGACGTGTTGCTGACGTCACCAACAAGGCGTGGCCATTGTGGACGGTGGCCTTGACCCAGGCCGAAGCTACTTCAGCTACGGTTGCAAACGATGCGTCGCCAGTCCGCTTGGGTGGCTTCCCCAGGGTCAGGCCGGGCCGGTCCTAGGAACCAGCTGCTCCTCCGTCTGTGTCTAAAGAGAAGGCACCGATCACCCCCAGGCTCTGGAAAGCAGCTCCTTGTTTGGCCCCAGCAGACTCTTGAAGGGCAAGTGTCAAGTGTCAAGAGAACAGTGGCATCAGGGGCTCTGGCCAGCGGAGCAACACAGCCTCAGGACTCGGGGGGTCCGTGTGTGTGGGAGGCGGGTGGACCCCGCCCTGAGGTAGGTCAGGGTCCCTGAGGCCACAGTCTCGGGGAAGCGGACGTACACTTGTTCCTACCCAGCGCAACCTCCTTGTCTTGCCTGTGGGAAACAGAGGCCAGGTTGAAACTCACCCCGAATCCCAAGGATGCGGCTCTCTTGTCCTTGGCGGTGGGTCAGACGAGAAAGCAGGTCTTTGCACCCAGGAGACAGGAGGACCAAGCAGCGGGCGGAGGGGGCACTGGGGACCAACCAAGCAGTGACCGCGGGGCCCAGTCACCGCCTCCCAAGGACCCAAACTGTCACAGAGATGGCCAGGTCTCCGACCGTCCTTGTCTCCACATCGTGGCCTCCGTCCGTGTAGACACGGATGGGAGCTTGGAAACGCGGTCCTCACACCTGGACAGCGTGTCACGGTCCGACGTCCCGCTCGGCTCCGTGTCCAGTGCGAAGAGCCAGCCCTCCTGCGGGCGCCACGAACTAGACTTCAAAGACCCCTCCCCTCTCATCTCACATCCCTGGTCTAAAGGACGTTCGTGCTGGGGCGTTCAATGAGATAGATCGCTTACATGCCCATTACGTTTCATACAATGTTTCCACTGAATTCACTCACGTGGGCTTTTTCATTCGGACCGAATTCATCCGACGGGCACTGACGAGACCGTGTGTCGCTGGGGCTGCTCTGGACGCTGGGGCGGGCGGGACAGGCTCAGCCTCCGGGCTCAAGGCGGTGAGACGCTCGTGGGGACACTGACCCACCCGAGGGACACGGGGAGAGCACTCACACTTCAACCGCGGTCACCGCTAAGCCAGAAGGAGACGCGCGGCTCGTGGGGGCCGTCGACACGGCCCTCCGATGGCCTCCCAAACCTTTGTCCTCGGACATCGTCCCCGATGCTCCAGACCCGCTCCCACCTGTCTTGCCCGCCAAGTCCTCGTCCAAGACCTCGCAGCCGGGCAGATGTCGGCCCCCGTTCTACCTCTCCTACGTCAGCCGGCCTGTCCGGGTGCCCGAGCGAGGGAGTGGGCATCACCGTCAGAAGCCATTTACAGTTCATGAGCTCGGGAACCAGGACACGGTCATGGCCAAGGAGGCCGGCTGGAAGGGGCCACGGGGTCATTGCCAAGAAGCCAGACCACGCCCTGTCCGTGTTCCGCCAGCACCCGTCCGAACAGTCCCCTGCGGACCCCGCCCGGCGTTCTGCACCGCCCCTGGCCACGCCTGCTCCTCGCGGGTTACGAAACCCCGTCCTCCCCTTCCTGCAGCCCGCCGGGCTGTCACATCCACTTCGCATCCCACATAATCCCTTCCTGCCGGATGACTGGTTCGCGGGCAGCCTGTCTGCCCACCAGCGGGCAACATCCTCGCGGGCAGTGCCGACGGCGGTCCCCGGCCAGCCAGCCGCCCTGCCCCAGAGCTGGCCCAGACGACGGCCTACAGCAGTGCGTCAGCCTGGCCGTGGGGGGACTGGGTCGGGACAGGTGGGGCAGGAGCAGGCCCCGGGCCAGCGCTTCTCCCGGGGAGGACGCCCTGCCCAGTCATGTTCCGGAGCTGCGACCCCTGTGTCCTCCGTAGCCTTCTTCTGGCTGGGCTCACTTCACTGGGTTTAATGAGCTCAGGAATGTGCTCCGTGCAGACGCCCAGAGTTTGCTTTGGCCTGTGAGCCGAAATGCGGCCGGGCTGGGCTCACTGCCTGCAGGAGTGCCTGGTGCTCCCCCGGGAGCCCCCGTGGTGGCAGGCGGGCCCCAGGACGGGCTCAGCGCCTGCGGGAAGCATCCCCTCGGCCTGGTCCGCAGAGCTTGGCAGACCCACGGCTGGGAACTGGGCCCGGGAGAGCATTTCTAGAAGCTGGTTCTGGCTGGAGCTGCCAGCCTGTCTCAGACCGGGGGCAGCAGGTCAAGGACCCGCCACTTCCCTCCCCGAACCCCGCCCTGTCCTGGGGGCCTCCGACAGCATCCGCTCCCCTGCTGCCCCCCTGCCTGCCCGAACGGGAGTCTGGGAAGCACTGAGTGTGGAGGGTGAAGCACTGAGGAGCTTGGAGATGGGGCGGCGCTTCTCCAACCCCGGTCGAGAGCCCCTTGTGACTGCCCCCGAACGCAGGCTACGGATGCAGGAAAAGACAAGAAAGTAGGGTCCTGAGATGGCCCCGGAACCGTCCTGGCCCCGCCCCGCATGCGCCCGTCTCTCCAGGCCCCACTTCCCACCCACGTTTCACGGAGGGTCTCTCCTGCTCTGTCGGTGCTGGAGGCCGGGGCCGCCCCGTTCCTCCAGGCCCTGCCGGCCGAGGGCCCTGCGTGCCCCAGCGGAGGCTCACGGAGGCAGTGGACGGCGCTGGCTCGCCTTCCTTGCCCCCTCGAGGAGCGCCTTCCCCACAGCAGATGACGCAGGCAGGGCGAGGGAGAAAGGGGCGTCTGGGAACAGAAACCCCTCTGCCCTGGCTGGGGGGCGTCTGTGGGAAGCCATCCGGACATCCTCCTCTCCACAACGCCCTTGCCCTCGGGCAGCCGAATTCCAGTGTCCTGATCTTCACCCTGAACTCCCTCCCCTCCTCCGGGGCCCCGTCATTGTTCTCCCCACGAGCTCAGCCCACACGCAGCACCCTGTGACCTCAGCACAGTCCTGGGTCGTGCCCGTGCCTCCAGCGTCTGCCCGACGAGGCGCTCCTTCTAGCTCATACGGGAGCGCGGGCGTCAGACGAGCCCTCCGTGCGGGGTCAGCAGCGGCAGGCGTGTCACGGCTACCGTCCCCCCAGGTCCTCCTGCGCGTGTCCCCTGCCGCACGCGCGTCTCTTGTTCTCCCCCGGGGGTCTCCTTGGCTTGTGCAGCAAACACCGCAGCTGTCCCACCATCGGGGGCTGACTCTGAGATGGGCTCTGCAGGAGTGTCCAGCGGGACGGACGTGTCCACACCCTCCCCTCGAGCTCCTTCTCTTCCCCGTCTTCCCCGTTCAGCCCTCCAAGTAAACCACGTGTCATCAAGTCCTTGTCTCACGGTGCACTTGTGGAAGGTCCCAGCCGGGGACAATCTCCTGCCATTTTAAACCCCTTTGGCCAAGAACCAAGATGTGACCCCAAGCCCCCATTTGTGTCTGGAATCAGCAGAAGGATGGAAGGAATTCTAAAGCCGGAGGATCTTGGAGTCAGACCAGGAACGGTGGTCACACGTCATCAGATTTCAGGGCTGTGGTGTCCGTCGGCGTTGGCCAAGTTCAGCTACGCCTTTCTCAAGTAGGGCAGCTAAAGATGCCAAGGGAGACGCCCGCTGCCCAAAGCCACCCAGCAGGTAATGGCGGGGTCAGAGCTGAGGCTGCCGTCTTGATGCTCAAGTCCAGGGCTGGCCCCTGTGAGCCACAGCGCTCTGAAAGGGTTTAACCAAGTGGCAAGTCCCTCCCAAGGTCACTGGCTAAGTTCACAGCCAAAGAATAACACGTTCTGACATTTCCGCTTTCCCACAAAACTTGCAGAAGTTCGAAAAAGAAAGTACCCAGCCGTTTCAAAGCCCGTGGGTCCGGATGGCAAAAACAATCCGATTCTAAAAGGGATCCTCAACACAACTTGGGGTTAGCGGAGGTTTACGGTAATGATCATTGTCCGAGGAAAGAGCCGCATCTCCAGACCTCTTTGCCGTCTTGGCCAGAGAGGCCCAGGACTTACTAGCAGAGAACGGACGTTCTCCAGGTCCGGGTGAGACGCCCAGTCCTTAAGAAGGGAGGACGGAGCCTGAAATCATCTTGTTCAAATGCCCGTGTGTCTCACAGAACCCTCGGCACCGTGGCCTCGCTGCTCAGCCCTCCCCACACTGGGGACACCCCGGTCATCTGGGCGCCTTCTGCAGAGCCCAGAGCTGTTTCCGGGGCCATGAGCCCACATGCCCTTCAGCAAAAGCGTCGTGATTGTGCTTCGTGGCGGTGAATGTAAGCGGGGCGCAAAACACCCGCAAAACACCAGCTCGGCTGTGCGCGCACGCGGCCAAGGTGTGCGAGGTATGGCTCGGCCGGGGGGCTTTCTCAGAGACATTTAGAACAACATGCCTTATCGAAGCAGAGTCTTTGTATCAGACTTGCTGTGCTCCCGGGACGTCTTCCAGTTCGGGAAAGACAGTAGAGTTTAGCTGGTGGTTACGCGGTTTCTATCAGCAACAGAGTTTCCGGTGAAAAGTGACAAGTGGGCCACAGTCCCTGCCCTCTGACCTCGCCACCTCCCTTCCAGGGACCCCTCCCGGGAAAGCGGCAGAGGACAGAGAGGGAGGACAAGGCACAAAGAGGGTCCTTCCTGCACCGCGTGATGTCGAAAATGCCAGGAAGTGGGGACGGGCTCTGTGGCCTCCATGAGCGACACGAGCCGGCAGTGACCTCGGGGCTGGGTTAGAGAGCGCCGCACGGCCGTTGCTGCTCTCCCGTGGGGCACGGGCTCCGGGAGCTTCCGGCCCCCTCCCAGGAGACGGTGCCCTGGGGAGGGCGCGGGAGACCCCGGGGGTCCTGCCCCGTCAGCACGTCCTCCCCAGCTCCGGCGCCCCACGTGTGGGTGAGGACGGCTTCCCGTGGACCCCAGCCCCAGCCACCCCCTGTCTGTGACCCCCAAGAGCCCCCAGTGAGAGCTGCAGGTCACCGCCTCTCGGAACAAAATTAGTGATCGTCCGTGCTTGAAGACACCACGGGACGTGTTGGGACAAGAATCTGGTCTGTTCTGCTGGGCACAGAGTCGTTCATACTCATCAGCAGACAGAAGAAAGGTGTCAGCCCACGGCCCAGCTCTCCCTGGTTCCCAGCACGTCAGCGTTTGGGGCCGGCAGGTGCACAGAACACTGGACACCAGCAAGCGCTGTGCGCGGCAGCGGACACTGGCTGGCCGGGATGCCCACCATGCTGTCTTCCTCCGGGCTCCGTGTCTCCGTGTGCTCTGTGGGAAACGTGTCCCTGGCGTCCGGGTGCTTGGCCTTATGTCAGCCTAAAGGCTCAGCTACTTGAACCCCACGTTCCGTCAGAAGTGCCTGCCCTGCCACCGCTGACTCCGTGCACAGAGCTGGTTCCCGTGTCCCCACCGGGCCCAAAGCCTCCCCTCCCCTGCCTGGGTTCCCCTCCCGTCCCCACACGCCCCCCCCCCCGCCTGCACCCCTCTTCCTCCTCCCCCGCACCCCCCCCCACCACACAGAGGCTGAGTCTGCAGCCATCGGCTTGAGGTGTAGAGATACTTGTCAGTAGGAAATGCGTCCGTCTCCTTGACCCAGCAAGCTCTCCGCTGATTTGGACAAGGAACAGGAGGCCTGTCCCCCTGCCCCTGGGGAAGGCCTGCGGCAGCACCGTCATTCCTAACGAGGCACAATTTAGGGAAACTGGACTATGAGACCAGACGGCTCCAGGGTCTTCTAACCCCAACACGGCACCGGCTTGCCAGCAGCCATAGCCTGGGGGAGCTCACATCCTTCTCCACAGGACCTCCAGCCCTGTCCCTGGGCTCCAGCTCAGCTGTGACGGCCAGGGAGAGGCTGTGACATCACAGGCCCCACGGTGTCTCCTGCACAAGCGTCTGGAGCCTCGTGGCCCTGAGGGGACGGCCTGAGCCACCAACCTAAAGGTCCGAGCACCACCGTCCCCTCAATACGGGACTGGCAAGCGCCGTGTCATCCAATGACCTGTGGGAGTCCGAGAGCAGGTTGGCACCTGCCGGGCTGGAGTTCACGGCCCTTGCTCCTGGGAGTGTCCGTCCGGACTCCACACGGGCCGGAATGTGACCTCAGAAACCAAGATCCGTCCAGGTCCAAACCCCTGGTGTCTGTGAATGTGAACTTCATCGGAAATAGGGTCTGAACCCAACGACTGGGTCTACGTCAGAGCAAGAAGCGGACGATAAGGACACACACGGCGGCCGGGGTGGGGGTGGGGAAATGAGGGAAGGATCTAGGGAGCGACGGGCAAACAGAGCCGCTGTCCCCGGACACCAGGGCCATGGGGCGGAGGAGCTTCTGCAACGGTGAGCCCTGCAGGACGGGGCCGGCCACTTGTCCCGGGCGCCGGAGGGAGGAGGGGCCACCGTGCATGGCCGGGACCAACGCTGCCCTCCGCGCAGGCCTGCGACCCACACTCTAAGGACCCGCAGAAACGGGGCCCCGGGACTCCTTCAGGGCTTGTCCCCGACATCAAGGCTGCAGAGCTTGGCCCTGCTGCATGCTGAGTGGTTAAGGAGAACATGACCTTATTCTGTAATCGCAGGCTGGTGAGGCCCGAGACACTGGGGACAGGTGACTGTGCCCGCAGAGTTCCCCAAATAGCCAAGAAGTTAGCACCCCCGAAATAGCGGTGTGAACAGAGAGAGGACAGGGCCTCGCTCTGGACCCACGGCCTCCACGCCTCCTCCTCAGCTCCCCGCCCCGCCTCTCTCCTGGGACCCCCTTCCTCCTTTTCTTGCCTCCGCCCACCCCTCTCTGGTCTCCTCTTCCTGCCTCCATCCCCGTCCCCTCCCCTCCTACCTCCTCCTCTCGCAGGTCCAGCAGCATTTCCCGTGGGCCCCTTCCTGGCCCATCTCTACCCCCTGAGGGAGTCTGGCCAAGCCCTGGCCAGCCCAGCAGAGCCCCTCAGAGGGCATATACTATGGGCAGGGACATGCTCTGGGAGGGGCTGCCCTTATCTTTAAACAAGGTCCTGCGGTTCAACCATGGTTCCTTCGACCAGCAGCCTGGGCTAAGGGACGGGGCACCAGCCAGGCAGCGGTACACAGTGTCGTAAGTGCCCAGGAAGCTGGTGAGCAGAGCAGGGAGAGGGTCAGCTCTTCTGAGCAGCAGCAGTTGGTGTGGAAGGTGACCGTGTGATTCGCTGCCCAGCCCAGGACACTTTCGAGGGTGAATTTCCTGGGGCAGCAGGTGCAAACCAGAATGGACCCAGGCAAGCAGGAGCATCCAGGCACCCTCACTCTGAAGATGGCTTAGGGGTCCCCGTTGGCAAGGGAAGGGTCCTGAGTTTCAGACAGTGGACGGCATGAGGGTCACGGAGAGCTCTGCCTGTTTGGGGAGAAGTGCTGACAGGGTTTGGAGGGAAGAAGGGATGCGGGACTGGACACGTCCGTTTGGACTCGGTTGTTGGAGACCCTCAAATATCGATCCAAAGAGATCTGCTCTCAGTCCTCCAGAATCAGGTAAATGCCAGAAAAATCATAGCTGTCCCATCAACAGGACAAAAACAGGGCATTAAAGAAAAGGACAGAGAAAGAGGGGAACATATATAATCGTATCTGTAGAGGACAAAAGTCACTTTACAAAACCAGCATCTCCACTAACAAAGAAATATTCTGAGAACTGAGATTAGACTACTTTCTTTTTTTTTTTTTTAAGGATTTTATTTATTTATTTGACAGAGAGCACAAGTAGGCAGGGAGGCAGAAGAGGGAGAGAAGCAGGCTCCCCGCTGAGCAGAGAGCCCGATGTGGGACTCGATCCCAGGACCCCGAGATCATGACCTGAGCCGAAGGCAGAGGCTTAATCCACTGAGCCACCCAGGCACCCCTAGACTACTTTCTTAACATCATAACACTCTCTCCCCGCAAATGTCAATCCAAGTTAAACTTAACAAACATGGCAGTTAGAAAATATAAAGGGAAAATGTCCTATACACATTTTACACAAATCTAAGTGTACAGGTATGTATACACACTCATTGATGTAATGTGCACATATATAATATGTATTTGAAAATAAATTTAATAAGAAACGTAGCTTACAAGAAAGGATGCTAACAGTCACCGAGAAACACTGATTTTTTTTAAGATTTTATTTTAAAGATTTTATTTATTTAACTGTCAGAGAGAGAGAGAGAGGGAACACAAGCAGGGGGAGGGTCAGGGGGAGAAGCAGGCTCCCCGCCGAGCAAGGAACCCGATGCGGGGCTCAATCCCAGGACCCAGGATCATGACCTGAGCCAAAGGCAGACGCTCAACGACTGGGATGCCCCCCAGGCATCCCCAAAAGATTTTAATAACTAGAGCTACAGAGCACTTTCTTGAAGCAGATATAATATTATAAAGAAGTCCAATGCCAATAAAAACCATAATCAAAATCTAAGTTTTTTTATCTGAAATTATGGGGAAGAGTAAATTTTGAGGAAGCACGAGAGAGAAAACAAGAGTATCCTGCCGCAGAAAAGCCGGGGGATGGACCCGGCCTGCGGGGTGTCGGCAGCCTTCCCTGGCCATGGCGCCCGGACACCGCAGCGCAGGAGCCAGGAACCGTGTGTCCCAGGCCTGCCTGGCTGGCTGGACCCCCGACCAGTAGAAACACCCACTTTCCGGCAGAGCTCTGTGGACCGTGTAGAAGCCGGAACAGCAGCCGGACGCCCGCAGCCTGCTGCCCCCAGGTGGGAGACAGAGGCCCGGTCTTGACCACTGTCTCGGGCGAGCCTGTCTGTTCCCTCTGGAGAAGCTTCCGGAATGGTTGGGGCTGGAAAGGGCTGCTGGTCAAACGCTCCCACCCCCGGCCCCGCCTCCCTGTCCCTGCAGAGGGAGGTAGGGGGGACGCGCCACCAGCGATGCCGGGGCCCGCCGGGGAGTGACACGGCCAGCTGCCGCCCCAACCCCAGCGGGGCCTGGTGTGAACTTCGGACCACCTTCCCCTGCAGCCAAGGAGGCCCTCTGGTGAGGACGGAGCCCCCCACCCTCGCTGGCCAGCGGGGCGGGTCTCCCAGCGAGCGGCAGTGGACGAGCGGAGCGGCTGAGACCCCCACCGCGCTGCGACTCTGGGAGGACCCCGCCTCTGCGGACACAGAGGAACCATCACCTCCGCGCCGGGTTCTCGGCTCGGCCGCCCCATCACCCGCGAGCCGCGGACCGTGCCCGCCGCACCCAGGCCAGCGTCCCCAGGGGCTTCTGGTCCCCGAGTGCTCCCGGCTGGGTGGGCGGGGGCTCCGCTCACCGGTCACTCCTGCGGCCTGGTTTGCACCGCGGGAGGACGCGGGCCGTCCGGAGCCCGCACACGGCGGCTGATGCGAGAGGCTGAGTGCGGCGGGGAGACGCAGGGCCTGCTGCGGGACGTCTACCCTGGACGGTCCAGCCAGGGCTCGCCCAGGAAGCTCTTCAGGCCCGAGACCCCCTTGGCTTTGGGGCGCGGGCTGCCGCCCTCTGCTGCGTGTCGAGTCAGCTCCCCACTGGGCTCAGCGGAGAGGCTCGGACTCCCCGTGGGGCCCCCGGGCAGGAAGTGAGCGCGCCTGCGTGCGGGGCCGGACCCTGGATCCCAGGATGCCAGGCTCACTACACTCTCCCGGGTGGGGGTGGGGGGTGTCCGTGGGGCCCCAGACCTGGGGCAGGCCGACCACGGTGGGGAGTGCCCTCCTGTGATGTCAGCCCGAGGCCTCCAAAGTGTCCTCGCAGCGAGTCCGGCCTGGTTTCTGCACCGCCTTGGCCAATGACGGGTCCTCCTCATAATAAATCCGTCCCCTCTCCAGCTTCCCACCCTGGGCTGGCGTGGCCTGAGGGGCCTCAGTGAGCACAGGAGCCCAGGAGAGGGACAGAGCCCGGCGGGAAACAGCAGAAGCCAAGTCCCCCACTGGCCCAACACACTGTCCCTGCGAACACCCGGAGAGGAACAAACCAGCAAAACGAGTCCCCAGCGAGGCCTGACCCCTGCAGACCCCTGCAGACGGAGCTCAAAGCCACGGTCATGCGCTTGCACTCAATGTCCGGTCAGGCACACAACCCCAGGAGGGAAGTGGCCTCTCGTTCCCGAGCTCCGGTTAGGAGGACTCAGGACCTGGGGGCTGGCCCTGGGACCCAGAGCCGAGTGTCAGGGTGGCCTGTGGAGCCCGGAGCCCCTGGGGACTGCCCGGGGGAGGGGCATGGCCTTGCTGGACAGGAGGGTGCTCAGCCGATGGTGGAAGCCTGTGGACGGGCAGGCTCAGGAGGGGCTGGTGAGGAGCATGGCCGCTCTGGGGGGGACGCTAGCTAGACGTTTGGCCCTTGGGCCAGTGCAAGCCGGACAAGGAGCCCAGCTCCGGCCAGCCCCAGAGCAGACTGCTCCCAGGGGGCAAGCAGGGAACAAGGCAAGCCCCTTCCTGCAACAGTGGACAAACATGCAGGCCTGGGGGAAAGGCTGGGTCTGGCTCTGTGTTCCAGAAGGATCCAGGCCGCGCCTCACCGGCAACAGCAGCTGTCGGATTTTGGACATGGGGTCGGAAGCCAAGACCAGGTCCCACCTGCGGGGGCCCTGAGGTGTGCCCCCAGCGTCGGGATTCCCAGCACGGCCTCGGCCGGGGGACGGCAGCCAGGAGGTACTCCAGGAATGCTCGGGGCCGGGAGACCCACAGGGAGCGTTTGCCGGTGACCCGAAGCAGGCCTCCCGCCACCCCTCCCCCCATGCCACCTCCCTCTGCAGACCCGACCTGCACGACCACCACCCGCCGCTCTGCCACAGGGCTGCCCAGCACCTTGGCCAACGCCTGTCCCCACCTACTCCTGTCCCTTCCCGGGCTGGGGGCAGATGTCACCTTCCCAGCACACCTGCCCGAGGTGCCTGTGAACCTAGGAATATGCTCCTATTCATAGCAAGAACGGTCAAAACAGGCGTCATCTGAAATGAATCAGAGAACGGAAACCCCGTCACCGTGGGGGCCGCGAGCGGACACCAGGCCTCGCTAACTCCCGCTGCTGAGAGGCCTCGCCGCCCCTCGCTGACCCCCCTCCCTCCAGCCAGTGCCTCCTCGGGCTCTGGGCCTCCAGCCTCCAGACTGCAAGGCCACAAGGTGTCTGTGCAGGGGACGCAGCCCCCCGCTGGCCTGCAGCACGGGGACGCCGCGGCAGGGCATCCCCAGGAGCCCGTCCAGCTGGCCCCCAGCACCCCCCAGCATGCCCCCCGCCCTGGACTCAGGGTGGGAACGAAAGAGAAAGCCCCCCCCCCAGCATCCCCTTCTTCTCCCTCCGCCGGACAGCCCCTGAGTCCTGCCTTCAGAAAGCACTCTCCACCCGTGTCTCCCACCGGGGATGTCCTTGAGCTTCTGGGACGCAGACCACCTGCTCTGTGTACCAGCCGGGCCGGCACCGTCTGCCGCCTTCGCAAGGGCGCAGCATGCATGCGATTGGGAGACTGGGCTAGGAATCGGGGGTCCCTTCCCTCCCGGTTCGCACACGCGGGTGCCACCAGCAACCATTAGGAGACCACAACCGGTTCTCCCTGGAGGAGGGGCTCAAAGCTGAACCACAGGAAGCGGAGGTGAGATCTCCGTTCCCGCCCAGACGTGGGAGCCTGGAGGAGACCACGTGGGTTCCTTCGAGGTCCTCATGCCCCCGCCGGCTCCTCCTTCTGGTCATCGTGTGACAACAGCCGGACCCCAGGTGGGTCCACAGCAAGCCCCCAGAAGGTGGGCTTTGTCCTGGCAGGTTCCCGGGGAGGGAGCGTGTATGAACCCCACTTCCACACATGAGCAACACAGCCACGGGCTGTTCCCAAGCGGACCCTGGCTCCCCCAGCATCTCTTAGAGGCTCTGGGTCGTCCCAGACCAGGTGCCCCAGTGCTCACAGGGGAAGTGGGTTTCACGAGGGCTCCCCTGCACCCAGAGCTCCTTCCTTCCTGAGGAAACTGCGAGCCGCTGGGCCCCTGTGTCCTCTGGCTGGTGACCCACCCTGCGCTTCCCCCCAGTGACCCTACTGTGAACCGCCAGTGTAGGAAAGAGTAAGCCTCTCCCGGGTTTTCCCAGTCGGCCGTGGTCTGCTGCTCCGCGTCCGAAGGGAGACGGGCACGATGCTGGAGACCAAGATTCAGGTCACGGAGCTCACGGAGCCACGTACACAGAACCTAGAGAAGGTTCGAGAAAGGAAAGGATGTCCCTGGAAAGAGGTCATCCAAGACTCGGTCCCTCCCCTTGACTTTACAGGCTCAGGGTATCTGTTTGGGGTTTGCTGGAGGCACTTCCCATCCAGGCTGCAGGGGGGCACGCGTCCGTGACCTCACGAGCACGGTGGAGTGATGGCTGGAAGCCGGCTCAACCGGTCCAAGGGAAGACGGTGACCGATGCTGTCACCGGGCAGGGGGTCAGAGCTGCTCCGTGGACGTGGACTGCGACTTGGACGAAGGTGTGGAAGGCAGACTTCTCTGAGCGGCGCACCCCACGGGGCCCGGCGCGGTGCCCAGCAGGTGGGATGGTGCAGTCGGATCCCGGAGACCCGCCTGCACGGCGGCTGAGTCCGGCAGGAAGCGCACAGGCTCCGAGCGGGTCAGACCCCGCCACAGCCCGACCCCGACTTGCTTGGCTCCGATTATCCCTCAAGGGACGCTCTCCCTCGTGACCTCAGCGGGTGGGGGCGGGGACGGGTCTTGGACCTGGTCAGTGGTCAGTGGTGGGAAGCGGAGGCCGTGCCCACGGACTCGGGTCCCTCAGCCGCATTCGCAAAGGGAACCTTGACATCTGACAGTTTCCCAAATGCCCAGGCAGGCCCAAGTGCAGGAGGCTGGCCGGGGACAACGAGCCGGGTGAGTGGCCTGTGGGCCGGGGGGACAGAAGAGGCTCAGAGGGGCAGGGTTCGGGGCTGGGCCGGCACCTGCCAGGGCTGGGAGGGGCCGGGACAAGGTGTGGGCCTCCGTGTGGGTGCACTTCAGAGCCGGCCACCAGCAGGGCGTGGTGCAGGGCGGGCAGCGTCCAGGTCAGACACCCGGTCACCGTCACCACCCCTGGGACATGAGACATCCAGACAGCAGGGTCAGTGGGCAATTTCGGGCTGAGGGGTTGATGAGGAGGCCAGCTGGGAGCTGGGCCGCGCCTGACCCCCATGCAGTGTGGGGGTGGATGAGCTCCTTCTGGTAGAATGCTGAGCCTGGTGCGGCTGCAGAGCAGACACCCCGGGGGAGCCTCGCCCCTCCTCCCCCAGCCCCCACTGGCGCTCTGCAGAAGGGGCACTCAGGGGGCCGTCGTCCTCTGGGGGGAGCCCGTGTCTGGAGCCCATCCCCCACGGCCTAGAGGGGGCGAGACGGGGGACCAGCTCTCCTGCCCGTTGTCAGCCCCCCCCGGATATCGCAGGGGACCGTGGCAGTCCCATCGGGGCGCCCCTAGCTGGTGGAGGTCTGTGGAGGTCTGCAGAGTTCCGGAGCCCAGCTCCCACCTCGGGCCCCTGGGGACTGAACTGCGTGTCCTTACTCACTGGCATTTACCTGGGGGGGGGGGGTTCATCTGCCTTTGGCTTCCTTAGTGGCCCCCACGTCACGGGCAAACTGGGTGCATTTGCCTAACGTGGATCTTCTGGGCTGTCGGAACGCACGCGCACTCCGGAGAGAAAGCTTCTAGAACTCCGGAGCCCTGGGCACCCTTGGGGTTCATCTGGAGCTGGGGCTCCCGGGAGACCTCTTTAAGAAGCGGTTAAGACCATAGACCTTTGCCCCCACAAATCTGCCCCCCACAGGTTCCTTAGAATCTCAGGGCTTCACGGCATCCCTTGCCTGGCTCCTTCGGCCTCGCACGAAGACCCTCAGTGCAGCCCCGCAGGTTGTTGATGGGGAGCGGACGCCCAAGGGGACGGGGCGGGCCAGGCTCACACAGGGTGTGGCAGACCAGCGGGCACGTTTCTCACCATGCCTGTAACCCCTGTATCAGAGAGGCAAGGCGGCACCCTAGCGGGAAGGCGGGGACCCCTGCAAACTGCCTCACCTTTGCCCACACCTGGAAAGCCTGGGGCAGGGCGGGGGTGGGGGGGGTCGTCCGTTCTCCTGAACAGCTGCCATAGCCGCTCCTCACCACTAGGTGGCACTGGCGCCATGTGTTTCTGGCTTTACGGCCAAACCCCCTCCAAACTGGGGGGACCCAACGCCGTGCCCCTCCTAATGACAGAGGGGAAACTGAGGCCAAGAGACAGCGTCAGGCTCCGTGAGTTTCCCCGCGTTATCACCCTCCAGTGTGACAGTCCCCGTTCCGATCCCAAAGCCATCTAATTTAAACCAGAGCGCGTTTCCACACTGGAACGCGGGTTCCGTGGCGGCTCCTTGGGGACAGGGCTGGGGACAGCCTGCGCCACCCCTGCAGAGCAGGTGATCACGGCGTGGGGCTCCGGGATGAAAGGCGGCTGGAGAACCCCTGTCCCGGTGGGCTCCGAGGGTGTCTCTGGCGCAGGAACTCCACGTCGCCCCTCCAGGAACATGTGGACGTTTCCAGACCGGCCACGGCCCGTGCCCTCTGACCGCCTGCAGAAACTCTGGGCAGGTGCCCTGCCTTCAGGGGCAGGCCTCCTAACTCAGGACAGCGCTCGTCCAACAGACCAGATACACGCCCTGCTTGAGGACCTGCCCCGCACCCGCCTTGTTAGCTGAGCACCCACCCCACGTCCACCTTCTTACTTGAACCTGCTTTGATGAAATGCTTGCTGAGCACCTGCTTTGACCCTGTGCTTGCCGAGCACTTGCTTTGATGAAATGCTTGCTGAGCACCTGCTTTGATGCTGTGCTTGCCGAGCACTTGCTTTGATGCTATGTTTGTCGAGCACTTACTTTGATGCTGTGCTTGCTGAGCACCTGCTTTGATGCTGTGTTTGCTGAGCACCTGCTTTGATACTGTGTTTGCTGAACATAATTTCATGTCTATTATTTGATAAACTTCTCCCAGCATTCAGCACTGTGTGCAAGGATTATTTTCTCATTTTATGGAAGAGGAAACAGAGCCCCAAACCATGTTTAAGAGAGAAAAATGAGCCAGATATTCTCAGGGATGAAATTATCCCAGACTCCCAGTCTCTTCCGATGAAACTTAGAAATGGAAGGCGGAAATGCAGGTGCCCCATCCCCACCCCCAGGCTCATCTGGTGACCCCTTCACTGCCCCTGCCACATGGGGACAGCTCTCCATCTCCTACACACAGTCCTTCCCTCCCTGGCTGCCCCCAGCCTGCCTCTTCCCGACACCAGCTGACCTGCAGCACACATGGATCCCAGAAGTCTGGGGCCCGGATCTGGCAGAAGACAGGCGAGCCCCTCCCCACCTCTCCACGCACAGGTCCACACCAGCCTGAGGCTCCACATGGTCACACTGAAAGCCTTGGGAAGGCACACAGCTTAAACAAAAGTCAGGCGTTTGAATCTCAGCAAACGAGTATACAGCCTCTTCCAGAGAGCAAGGGGGAGAAGAGAGAAATCACAGAGACGCTCCTGGAAAGACAGGGATGGGGGCTGTGGCCAGGGAGCACACAGCGCAGATGCTCTGAGCACAGGGACCGTCACTGCTTCCTCGAGGGGCTCTCTTGCCCCAGACTCCCCCATCTCCAAGCATCTGCTCAGGGCCAGGCCCCGCGCCACGTGCTGCTAGCGAGACCCACGAGAGACAGTTCTCCCGCTTGGGGAGGGTGGAGCCCCATAAACACAGCCCCCGTGAGGGGCTGTTCACAGCGGCGCCTCAGCGGTCCTGGGGGAGCCCAGAGCAGACGGCATTTCCCTCCACGGGGAGTCAGCGAGGCTCTCCAAAGATGGGATGTTGGCCCAGAATCCGTTCTCATGGGACCTGATGTTCACACGTGCTGTGTGTGCTCCCGGCAGGGGCAAGTGAGAAGCTTCTCTAGGTAAGAGAATAGGAAGCCAGAATTGAGCACAAAAATCGAACGTTGATTCAGAATGAGAAAAGACATCACAACAATTACAGCATTTCAAAGCTGGAAAACATTACCAGCTTCACGAAAATCACAAAAGGAACATAACATTTCTATTACTAGAACACAACTTACAGCTAAAAGGCTTTTGTATTTTTCGCGTGCCCAATCCTTGATGGTCCCTGCCTATGACAAGGAGTTGGGGGCTGTGTAATTTTTTCTGGCCGAGAGAATACAGATAAACCAGGCTTCCCTTCAGCATGAAGGTTCAGAAGAAAAGAATTGTTGTGGTAATGTCACATTCTATTAATTCCACAGACAAATAAATCTTTACAATTGCTACCAATTGGGGAAGCAATTGGGATTACTTGGTCGCAATTGGTAGCAATTGGGATTGTTACCAATCCTCTGTCAAGGATCTTTCCTAGGTGAACTACAAGATTTCAAAGCATTTCGAAGTGCTTTTTGCAAGGATTTGTCTTCAATGCTCCTTAACCTGGCGACACACACTGATGCTGTCTTTGTCGGTCTTGCATTTATTCCGAAGTAACAGGAGACTTCAATCGTTTCCAAACAGGCTCACTCACACGCGTGTTCCTCCTCCTTCACCGAATGACCAAAGCATCCAAGAACCAACTCGTGGAAGGCGTCGCCCTTCCTCGCAAGGCGTAATCACCCTCCCCCGCAGCCTAGGTCCTGTCCGTTTTGCTGCCCATCTTTAAAGCTTTTGTTCTCTATTCCATTCATTTTTATTTGACTCTCCTCTTGTGCTTCCATTAGTAAACCGAAAGGCAGCAGAAGAAAGACACTTCCATACGTGTGCAAATCAGTAGCCTGTGATTTCTCATTTGTTTGCAGAAACTTTCCAAAATATCTCCCTGGCTGCTGTTAAAACGCTGTACTGGAGCCTCAATAACTTTCTAAATGAACTTTCAGATTTTGTATCTGTGTTTGAGCTCCTCCTCCAACCCAGAACGGATGTACAGTCCTTAAAACACCGTGAGGCCACACTGTAGGGCATGGTCCATGCCTTCTGGGGCTCCGGCCGCAGGACATGCGCTAGGGACACCTGTGGTCCTGCCAGCGAGGTTCAGGCTTCGGGAGCTGTTTCCATGGGTGGGGGGGGGACATCTGGGAACGTCCCTGCTGCCCCTCACTGTCCTGACCCTCAGGTGCAGGGCCAGGGGCCCTACTGCAGTAGGAAAGTGTCAGGTACGTCTCCAATGCCACGGACACAAGAGTCCATGTGACCAAAGGGCATCAGAGCAGGAAGAGCCGCGGGGCTCAGCCAAGTGCAGAAAAAATATCTTACTTTGGCAAATTTTTGAAAAAAAATTCATTGTCCTATAAACACATTGCTAGGGTCCCTTGCAGGGTTGGGGGTGCTCAGAAGGGGCTGTGCAGGAGAGGCCCTAAGGCTGACGTCCTTTCGCTTCCTGTAAGTCAACCTCAGAGGACGAGAAAGGGTCATCAAACAGAAAGGGAAGAGAATTCCAGGCAAAGGCGGCAGCAGGAGCAAAGACAAGGCCAATCATTCAAAACTGCACGATCTGGTAACAAACCCAGTGCCGTCTGGGAGACAGCAGGCTGCTGAGAGAGATGCAGGTCAGATCACAAAAGGCCTGGGCTCCCGCCTGAGGAGGTTAGACCAGCACGGTGGCCAGCACGGTGACCCCGTGTTATACACACTTCCCTTCCACTCTGAAGGGGCTTTTCCCGTGCTTTCTTTCCTTTGTAACTAAGGACGTCTTTCAAGCATGGGAGCAGGTCCTGAAGATACCTGCCCTTTGAGAGCAGGACAGAGTAGAAGTATGCGGAGGGCGAGCGTCCCCCACTTGACAGCTCCTTTCCCCAGAGAGAGGCAGGCAGACAGGAAGCCGAGAGTACGTTTGCTACACCAAGAAGTGCCCAGTCCCCCGGGCACGTGTGGTCCACTGGCCACTGACCCTCGGCCTCTGGCTCATCTTGATTCAGACCTCACCCCTGCAAGGCTGCCGCACTGTTACCATAGGCCTGCGTCCCTCACTGAGGGAGCCAAGGCCCCCAGGGGCCCAAAGGACTTGAAGAAACAGGACAACAAGGCCCAGCTGCCAAGAATCTGGCCCCCCGGGACCATGAGCCGCCGGGCCCCCTGCCATCACGGTCCTGGCCATTGTCACAGGACGCCCTGTCTGGGAAGCCGTGTCGGAAGCAGTCTGAGCCCGACCCCCCGGGGGCCACCGTCCTCCCCACCCCCACTGAGGCCCTTGGCCTTGCATACGGCACCGTCCGTCACGTGCCCCGAGCCCTAACTATGTGCCCCTGCCAGAGGCCCTCAGCCCCTAGAAACGGGGGGTGTCACACCAGGGGTGTCCTCGGAATCACAGGTGAGAGCTGATCCATCAAATCATGGAGGTTCCACCCCAGCCTTCTGGATCCCGTGAGGCCTCACGCAGAGCGGCCGAGTCGGTGTCCGGCGGGTCCCCTCTGCAGCCCCCAGCCTGAGAGACACTGTGTCCCGGCAGCCTCTCCAGGAAGGGCGGGGGAGTGCGGTTCCCCTGGGAAGTGCACACCCACCGCTCCGCTGCTCTCTGCACGCCGGTCCAGAAGCTTCCATCACCCGCCCTGACAGATACCGGAGGAGGGGCACGGTGACCGTCCTGGCCACTGATGACTGACTTCTGGGGACGTCTCCAGCTGGCGGGTCTGGACGGGGAACGGATGGTCAGACCGCCGTGTCCTGTGTGAGGTCCCAGTGGCCCCGGTTTCTGGGGCATGGGGTCCACCCCAAGTCGGGGGTCTCTACCCCTGCGGCGTCCGCAAGGAGGCTCCGGAGTCTCGCGCGGCAGGTCTGGGGCGCCCCAAAACGGCTTCATCGAGAGGTGATCGCTCCGCGGCTCTTGACCAGCACCTGCCTTCCCATGTCCTCAGCCCCCAGGCCCCGAGCCGGCAGAAGGCCACCCCCTCTCAGCGCTCCGGAACGCGGCCTCAGTCACCCACCCACGTGCACCGGACCCAGCAGCCTTCTGGGCCGGCCTTTCTGGGCCCTCCCCAGGTTTGCCCCCTGCGAGCTGTGAGTCTTAGGGAACCTCTCCGGGCCTCCGTGTCCTCATTAGAGCAACGGGGTTACCCCAGGGTTGTAGCAAGACTGAGTCAGGGGTCCGTAGAGCACCGGCACCAGGGAGATGGGGTGTCCGGACCAACGTTCCAACCGATCCTGAGAACCAGGAGCTGCAGCAAACCTCCGCCTGCCACGGGACGGCTCCCAGCTGCGGGGACCCTGCCTCCCCTCCCGTCCACCAGCGGCCAGTGACAGAGACAGCAAGGCCTCCCCCTCCTCCTGCCTTCCTTTGTCACCACACGGTGAACCCCAGGACGCCCGACAGACAACTGCGTCCGGGTCGTGCTCACTGAGCATGTAAACATGGGGGTCTGCACGGGGGTCCTGGGGCTGCCGTGACCGCGCCCCTCCCACCAGGGAGCTCTGGACAGCAGGAACACGCTCTCAGGCTGGAGGCCAGAGGTCTGAGAGCAGGTGTCGGGGGCGTGATCCCTGTGAGGCCTCTGGGGAGACCCCTTCCTTCCCTCTCCAGCTTCCGGTGGCTCCAGCCTGCCCCAGCCTGCAGCCCCGTCCCTCCAGACTGTCTCCGTCCTCCGCGGACTCCTCACCGGGGGGGTCCCTCTGCTCTCCCCAACTTGTAAGGGCATCTCCCTGGGTCAAAAGTCCTCCCTAAATCTAGGGGTTCTCCCCTGGAGATCTTGAACTGAGGACACCGCAAAGCTCCCATTTCCATATCAGATCACACTCTGAGGTTCAGGAAGACGTGGGTTTCGGGGGGATCCCACCCAACCCCCGCGGCACAGCCTTCAAAGTGGACGGCACTGCTCACGGCCCCCCTCCCGGTCACCGGAGCCATCCTGAGCGCAGCACTCGGCCACGGCACCTCCGTGCATGCCCGGGGGATGTGGAGGAAGGGGGCATCCGCGGGGGAGGGCAGGACCCTCCACCTTTCCCTCCCATGGCCAAAGGGCCACACCCGGGGGAGCGTGGCCTGGGTCACGAGGAGCCTGCGGACATCTCTCATGAACGAGCCGAGGCTCTGGCACCTGTGGCTGCAGCGGTGACGTCTGGGCTGTGGGGCAGCAAAGCTGTGAGGGAACCGTCTACAGATGCAGGGAGGCTGGGACCCCACAGGGGCCACAGAGGCCGGGTCTGCAGGGACACAGCGCTTGAAGGGTCTGGCAAAGGCGTGGCGTCCTCCTCTCCACCCGCCCGGCTCAGCCCCGACTCCCACGGAGCAGCGGGGGACTCCGCACGGCCTGAGGCCACAGATGTGTCTGGAAGCTCCCTGTCAGCTTCCCTGAGCTCCGGGGTGTGCCGGTCGCTGGGTGCAGGAGATCTCCCCCAGCGCGCTCACGGGGTCTGACAGCTCCATCCCGTCCACCCGCCCCTCCCTCCAGGGCCGCTACCTCCCCGGCCACACTGGCCCTCGCCCTCCCCGGAGACCTGGGCTGCTCAGCCTCCACACGGAAAGCACGGCGGGGCCGGGGAGTTCCTCGTCGTGGGCGTCTGTCTGGCAAGCAGTGGCTGTTTGCCTCCACCGTGAGAAGCCAGGAGCGCCCACAATCCCACACCTGCGTCATGATAACCAAAAATGTCTCAAGATATGCCCACGTCGCCGGGACCCAAACCGCGGTCAGGGAGGCACCGCAGGCCCCCGACCCAGCAGAGCACCCGCACCCCCGCCCCCTCCTGGCCACCGCGCAGTCCCCCCACCTGCCCTGTCTGCGTTCTCTCCGCCCCCTTCCCCGGGTCCAGCCCAAACTCTCTGCGTCGGGGTTCAGGGCTCCCCCCTCCGCCCAGGCCCTCAGAACAGCCCCCTCAGCATCCCCCCGAGGTCAGTCGGGCTGGCTCCCCTCCGACCTATGACAAGCAGAACTTCTCCGAGGCCTGGCCGGCTCCTCACCCAGCCAGCTGGAGTTCACGATGGGCCAGGCCCGTGGCTCCAGCTTCCCGAGATGACGGCGGTGCTGCACGTGGTCTGCGCCTCCCGGACGGCGGTCGCCAGCCATGTGTGGCCGCTGACCACTTGACGTGGGCCCGTGGGACTGAGGAGCTGGATTCTTACTCTCACGGGGAGTGAATGAACCGTCCAACGCAAGCCCCGTGTCCGGAACGCGGCTCCCACATTCTCAGACGCCCTCCCAGGTCACTGGGCATCCACGCGGCGTTAGAATCTACCGAAATCGTTCAAAAATCCCACCATCCAGGCGGTCGGGATCTCGGGGGCGGCTCCCAGCCTAGCCTTCTACAGCATGGCTTACACCCCACACGCGTGTAGGGTCGGGAACGGCCTGCTGGGCCCTGCTTACCCCCCACGCACACCCCCAGCCCCAAACAACTCAGCCCATGCCTGTGGGTCCGAGGCCATCTCACCCTCTGCACCCCGACCCACGTCCCAGCTCCTCTACCCGGAAGGCTCCCATCCACGGAAATTCGTGGCTGAGGCCTGGCTGGTGGTCTCAGGAAGCCACATACGGGACCAGGGCAAAGAGCAGGTTTGGATGATGGGGGGCCGTCCTGGGCTGGGAAGGGTTGCGTCCCTCAGAAAAGCCGGGTGGGGGCTCCTTGTCTCCAGACAGGCCGGGGGTGTGTGTCCATGGCCGGGCGGGCTGGGGGACGGCTCCCGCGGGGTGGCGGCCTGCGACGCGGGCTCGGGCTCCTGGTAACGTCACGGTGCGTCCCACTCCGCCACCCACCTCCGCACCTGCTCCTCCGACGGGCAAGACACGGACGACAGCCCCTCCCTCTGCAGGTCGTCGAGGGGCGAACACCCGGAAAGCGCTGGGAACGGCACCTTGCCGCGGCACGCACCCGATCAGCGTTACCGTCGCGCATCGTGTGATTCGCAAAAGCTCCTTCGTGGGCAGAGTGCCGACCCTGGTGCCTCCCACCTTCGCTCCAGCCTCTGAGGTGAGCCCCGTCATCTCAGCCCCATTCTACAGGTGAGGGCTGTGGGACTTGCCCCGAGGTCACACCGCCAACAGGTGACGTTCCGGAACAACGGAACTCGGGCAGCCGGGCTCCGGGTCCCCCCTCCCTCCCCACGCACCCCTGCCTGAGTCCTCCAGCCCTCGGCCCACCGGGATTTCTCTCCCGTCTTACAGTTGGAGAAACAGGCTCCGGGGCGTGCGGGGACCACCAAAGATGGCGCAGCACGAGACGGGCGGGCCGGGCTCGGCATCAAGGGCCCCCACGCTGGTCCTCTTCCGCGGACAGAACACAGCTCACCAAACGGACACGTTTCTGACTGGATCGCCCGACTCTGTTCCCACAGTCTCTGGGCTCTTGCCTATTAATGACCGCTATTAATTTCCACTATCTCACGGATCATCGGATTTCTTCTTTTCTACCGGCCCTGGGTCCACGCGGCAGTTCAGAGAGGGGACGGCGGACCCACCGCAACGGTGCATCCCAGCACAGTCACCCGCCTGCCCAGCCCAGTGTCCAAGGAGCCAGCCCCAGGCCCTGGCCCTGGAAGGGCAGCCAAGCGGGGGTGGACTGGATGGCTCTCCAGAAAGAGGCTGCTGTCGGCCCCTTGGAACACTTAGTGCCCCGGCGCGTGCCAGAGGTCTGGACGGGGGTTAGGGACGTCGCTCCGGTCCCCACTGCCAATGACTGTCTGTCCCCGACTAGCACCTGCAGGGTTAGTGAGCTCCTGGCCTGCCTTGGGATTCGGCACCTGCTCCCGCCAGCTTTGGTGTTTGCACCTGCACAGAGGGCTCCCCTGGAGGGAGCCGCACTGCGTCAGTGCGCCCTGAGAAGCAGATGCTTTGTTGGGAGCCCCTGTATGAGCCCAAGGACAGCCCCAGGCTAAGTGCGACTGTCGGGCTCCACCCTGCAGGGGAAATGCGGCCTCCACACCCAGCCCCATGCCCCCCCCCACCTCCTCCTGCCACAGGTGCTGGCAGGGGCAGAGCACATTACGGAGGCTACGTGCCCCGGCTCAGAGCAGCTTGGGGAGGGGCGGGAAGAGACAGTGTTGTTTAGCCTCAGGCCGACCTGGAGTGAAAGGAAAACCCCAACACCAAAGACAGTGCGGGGCCAGTGGCCACTGTGTCCTCGTCCACCCCGCGGGGCCCTGGGGGCTCAGGTCAAGGTGGGGCTTGGGGGTGGGGCGTGCAAGGCCTTGGCAACTGCAGCCAAAAGGCCAAGGAGGGAAAGTGGGGAGCATCCCGGACAGAGTGGCGCCTGGGGATGCAGAGACACCCCAGCTGCCTCCAGAAGGGATTGCTGGGACATCCGGCCGGGAGAGGGACGGGGACACCGGTGGCGCCAGTCAGCTGCCATCCCAGAAGATCGAGGAAGGATGATGCACCCTACCAAAATGGGGAATCTGAAAGCCAAACCCCAGGCCCATGGGCAGATCCAGGCAGACCTGGGGATCCAGGCTCTGAGGTCAGTGTGACCCCAGGAATGTCTCCGTCAGGGACAGCCAGATGGGGTCCAGTGGTCTCTTGTGCCCCACTGGCTCAGAAATGCAGCCTCCTCCAGGAGCAGGGGGATGGAAAGGGGACGGCCCTGTCACCTTCCCTCCCGGACACCATGGCCCTCTGCGCAAGGACAGAAGGGTTGGCAGGGACGGGCCGGACAGAAGCACCCCCAGCCCCATGGACATGCGTGCACCTGGCGTGGAGGCGGCCAGCTGAGCTCTGGGACCCGGAGAGCAGCAGGAACCCATCCAGGATCATCTCGGGGGTAAGCAGCAGGCAGAGTCAGCACCAGAGGCGGGACACCTGTGACCCCACGGGACGGAGGACACACCCTCGCTCACACCCTCAGGCTCCCCCGCCGGCCTCACACACAGTCTCTCCCCGTCATGCCACTCGTGTCCTGTCTTCGGAGCCCTGCTGCTACTGCTCAGCACTTGGGGCACCCTGCAGGCTCGATCGCACAGAATGGAGCCCTCTTTCAGTTACGGGAAGGATGTGGAGTCCCTCTCCTACAGGCAAGGGAGCGGAGGCTCAGAGAGGTACGGAAACTCACTCAAGGTCACACAGCCAGTTGACGGAGAACCGGGATTCGACCCCTTTGCTGAGACACTGCCCCTCCCACCCGCACAACGAGTCTGTGTCTCCACACACCTTCCCCTGGCAGTGAGAGCCTGTGGGTGTCTGTCCTCTCTGGTCCCGGCCGGGAAGGACACACAGCCAGGACGCAGGCTTTCAACCTCCCCTTGTAAAACTCGCTGACTTCAGCGGTCAGGTGCAAATGCCCCGATGCCCACTCAAGGGAACCCTGAAAATCCAGGGGGGATGGGCACTGTCGCTCCAGACCTTCATCGGGTTCAAGTAAACATCCACGTCCACCCGTCGACAGGGGCACAAGACCAGTGAGGACGCAGCATCCCAAGACTCTCCGTCACACAAGAACACCACCCGCAAGCAGGTTAATCAGACACAGACTGTGAAGTTTTTAAGTGGGAATATAGAGGCAGAGGCCCCGTCAGCAGCTGGACCCAGTGGAGCCGCGACCCACCTGTGCCCGGGGCGGGGGGCGGGGTACAGGCCACCGGGAGCCACGGGGAGCGGCTGTGACTCAGTCTGACCGCTGACCCGGTCGGGCCGGGGAAGGCAGGCAGGAAATGTCAGGAGCCCGTCAGGGGAATGTGGCTCATCGATGCGGCATCTGCTTCTGCCTCTGGGGAGCTCCGAGAAGTGCTCTGAACGGAGCTGACAGGTCCGTGCGTCGCCCGCTCTGACCACATCTCCCAGACCGGGCGGCCCCGCCCACAGCCGCTGGGACCCACGCCCGGGTCTGCGCAGGACCCTGCGGGAGCAACGGGACACGGTACCTTCGCCAGATGATCGCCGTCAACGCCCATCATGAGCACCGACGCGAGCCGGGCACCGTTCGGCAGAGTCCCGCTTAACCCCCACCACACCCCGGCAAGGTGTCTATCGCCGACCCCACTCAGAGGCCGGGAACTGAGGCGGCGGGGGAGCGAGGCACCCCCTCCCCCGAGATCATCCCGGCCGAGAGAAAGTCCGTTTCTGCTCCCACGTCCTGCCGTCGGACCTCACCCGGGACGGACTTCCCACGCCACCCCTTCAAGAAGATGCTTACCTCCCCTCTAGACAGATGGCAAGACTGAGGCCCAGAGGAGTCAAAATCACAAAATCCCTCCCTTCCTCCTGAGTCCCAGGGCGGGGGCAGCGCTGAGGAAATGCAGAGAAGGACATAGGTTGCATAACATCCCTCGTTCCCCGCCAGAAGCTGCCAGCGCCCACCTTCCCCATTCACGAATCTGGGCGATGAGTGGTGGGAGTCGGGGAAGGATATTTAAAAAAAAAGAAAAGTGTCTTCAGTCAGGGAATTTCACAGGATAATTATATAGTGAGGACACAGATTAGCAGAGGGGGCCCATCCGCCGCAGCAGCCCCAGTCCCCGCCTGCGTCCCCGCGCACAGCCGCTCACCGCCTCGGCGGAGCGCGGCCCCTGGAGCCTGGGCACACGCCGCCTCCCACTCGCGACACACGCCGTCGGGAGGGTCCTCCGAGGCCGGGACCCTCACGCCCGTGCCCCACGGGTAGGGACCCGGAGGCCCCAGAAGAGAAGTTCTCCGTTTGAAGTCACACAACCACAGGCCCCGGTGGGTCCCCCAGCCCCGGCCCCGTGCCTCCCCGAAGCCCAGAGACAGAAATAGACGGGCTCGGGCTTCCAGAGTCCAGGATAAAGGCACAGGGCTGCGCACCGTTGCCATGGTAATAGATGAGCAGGGCTCTGTTACAGCACGGCAAATTAGCTAATAACGAGAGAGCAGCTCCCAGCAGGGCACACGCCGCGTGAGCCAGTGGCTTTCCTAACGCGGTGGCAAGCTGGACGGCAGGGCAGGGCGCGTGCCGGTCGTCAGTGGGGGTGGGGCTGGTAAGGGTGGCGCGGGTGAGAGCGGCCGCCACGTGCTCTTCCCAGGCTGTCCTCACCCCTCCCGACCCCGCCATCGCCAGACACAGGGTGGAAAACGGAAGGCTCACCGCGGTCAGGCTTGCTTCGCAGGCCAGCAGACAAGGGGGTGGGTTCTCTCCAGGACCCACAGGGCGGCGGCATCTGGCCCTTCGAGGGATGCGTAGTCGGGCCGGGGGAAGTCTGGGGTGAAGCCAAAGACAAGCTTCCCGTGAGACGCAGGGTGATTGGTCGGGGGCAGGGGGTATTCTCTCCGTGTCCTCAAGCTCCCAAGTTACCTGGTTCCTGCCTTTGCTGGGGCGGCCCCCCCATCCTCGTCCTGTGCAATACGGCTTCCCGGACCCTCCCGGCAGGAGGGGGAGAGCGTCTCCCTTTGAATGCATTGCTGGGCCATGAGGGCACTGAAGTCCATCGTCTCTGACCCAAGAGACTTGTGTCTCCCCGCAGCGTCCGTGAGACAGGCTAACTACCTCCGAGGAAACTGGGTAAAATCCCATCCCAGATCGAACACCACCAGGCCCGTGCCTCAGGGTGCACGCAGCCTCTGTTCCCTCAGCCTGCAACATTTCCCCTTGGCGGTCCGCACGGCTCCGTCTCTAACCTCTTCGGATCTGTGTCGCCCCCGTCCTGCAAGCTCCGGAGCTAGGGTGTGCCAGGGGAAACGTCTGCATGCGAGGAAATAGGGTGAGCAGGGGCGGCCGGGGTGACCGGAGTCGGACCCCACAGCAGGAGAGAAGAGAGAAGACGTCATGGGAATGCTAGAGTTCTGGACAGGCTAAGGAAGTTTTGGCAAAATCCCGGAGCCCAAACGTGCTGACAAGGGATCCCAGTCTCTCCTGAGGGGTCAGAAGCCGGCAGGAAGCCGCGTGGGGGAGGCGACTTTCTGAGCAACCACTTCCCCTCTAGCGCCCTTCCCACCTCCCGGCTTTCCGCCTTTTTGACTCTACCTGCCCGTCACTGATCGTACGGTTTACTCACTCACTTGCCAGTTTTCTGTCCTTGCCACCAAAGGGCAAGCTTCATGGTGTGGGTATCTTTTTCCCTCAGAAATGAAGAGCTTTAATCGCCGGCCCACCCAGACGACACGTCATGGCCAATTCGATAAAAACCAAGAGGAAGGGGCGCCTGGGGGGCTCAGTGGGTTAAAGCCACTGCCTTCAGCTCAGGTCATGATCTCAGGGTCCTGGGATCGAGCCCCGCATCGAGCTCTCTGCTCAGCGGGGAGCCTGCTTCCTCCTCTCTCTCTGCCTGCCTCTCTGCCTACTTGTGACCTCTCTCTGTCAAATAAATAAATAAAATATTAAAAAAAAAAAACAAGAGGAAGTGAAATTTGCCGCGGGGGGAAGCGGCAAAGAGGGAAGGGAAACCAGAAGGAACCGTGTCAGCTGGGTGGGTGGCGGAGGGGGAGGCGGTAAGGACTCCAACACCCCAGAGACCTGTCGTCACAAAGGGACAGGAGCGGTCCACACCAGCTTTGGGCTGCTCAGAAGCCAGGACTCCCGGCGTGGGAATCATGGTCACTGCTATGTCCTCGATTGTGGAGCAGTGTGTAGCACTTGCAAACATCGTGAGACGAATGAATGAACCAACGAACGGATGAAATAAGAATGCTTCCTGGTAGGTACTGAAGGGCCACTTCCCGCTTCTTCCCTGTGTTATGGACTAAACATCCGTGGCCACCCCAAATCCACAGAGCCCCCGAACGTGATGGCATGGGCAGATGTGGCCCCTGGGAGGGAAGGGGGTGGGATGGGGTCATGAGGGCGGGGACCCCGTGATGGCAGCAGCGTCCCTATGCGAAGAGACACGGAGAGCTTCCTTCCTCCTGCAGAGGAGGAAAGGCCAAGTGAGCGCAGGGTGCCAGGAGCCTGTCCACAAGCCAGGGGCCTCGCGGGAAACCGAATCAGCCAGCACCCCGAGCCTGGGCGTCCAGCCCCCAGAGCTGTGGGAAACAAGCGCTGGCTGTCTAAGCCACGCAGGCCGCGGTATTCTGTTATGCAGCCAGGATGACTGAGACACCCAAGCCCGTGGTCCGCTCACACTGAAGAGTGCTCCAGAGCGAACGTCGTGTTCCCTACAGGTCCGTGTGTCCGTGTTTCGGGCTGCTGCTGATTCACAAGGGGACAGGCATGGCCTGTTTGTGGCTGGCGGTAGCAGGCATGCAGGAGGGTGGACAGGGGCAGCACCTTTGGTCACACCTCTACTATCCCACTCACTTCAGTTCCGTCTCAGACATCCCAGGACACTCCAGCCCCCAGAGCCCTGATGACAGGGAAAGCGGGCTGGTCCCGTGGTCGAATCAGGCCCTGAGCTGCGGGGCAGTGTTCCCTACCTCGTTGCTATGGCAACAGAAGGCCGCTGCGGTGCCCCAGTCCCTGACTCCAGGGCTGCACTCCCACTGCATCTGAACGAGGCTGTCGGACTGGGGACGGGGGAAGCTAACACGGCAGGGCCCTCTGGAGCCCCAGGGGACTGCAGGTGACAGCGGCAAACGAGGCTGCTGACTCTCCCTGAGGATGTCGCCCCCCTGCCCCGGGGTGTGTGCTGGAGCCCGGCGCCGCCCCCTTCTGGTGCTGGGCAGCTGGGCACACCAGAGCTCCTATGACTCCTGCATGGGCAAGCATGGGGCGTTGGGATTCAAGCAGGACGCTTCCCGCAGGCTCCACTCAGCACCCCGCCACCACCAGAAACTCAGGACTAGCCTCGGACCGGAGGCCCAGCGCCCAGACCCGGTACCTGCTCCACACCCACCTCTAAGTCAAGGGTGGGAGTCAGGCTGTCCTGCTCCCCTGCCTGCTGGTCCCTGGGCCGCCCCTCGGGCCCCACTCTGGGCCCAGCCCGGGGCATCTCCGGGTCCTCAAGGGTGGGCCGTGAGCCCCGCTCCCAGACCGCCCGGCACAGCTCCCAGGCTCTGCGGTCACTCTCCGAGCTGAGGCCTTCAGTGGGCTCTTCTCCCTCCTGCCCCCTCCCACCCTGTGGCCCCTGTCCCAGGCTGGGCCGCTTTCTCCTCTCCGTTTGGCTTGTCACAGCCGCGTCCCCAACCAGCCCCCGCTGCCTCATGTTCCTCCTAATGGGCGGGGTCATGGTTTGGGCTCAGGGATCCCACCTCGTTCACGGACAGGACCCCTCCGACTCCCGGCCCCACCCTCCCCCGGCCAGACTCACGACCCATTCCTTAGAGCAGATCAAGAGTGGGGGAGGTGGAGGGGCACTGCAGCCTGCCCTCACTCTCCTGGCTTCCCCGTGTCCGCCCCCACCCCGAACCCCCCCTCCTCTAGGCCCCCACGACAAGCCCACACAGGCCAGCACCAGCACACAAATCCTTGCAGAAGCAGCTGTCCCCCTGCCAGGCGTGTCCTTGCAGCAGCTCTGCCCGGGCCGGCCACCTGTCACGCTGGTAGAGGCCGTCCTGGTGTGGTCAGCAGCGCGGCTTCCTGTGGCCACAAGCAGCAGAAACCCCGCCCAGAACATGTCACCCACCTGGGATCCCAGCAGGGCCAGGTAGGGCGGCTCCAGGTGTGATCAGCTCAGCGGCTCAGCATTATCACGGGCCCAGGTTCTTCCTGCTCTGGTGACCCTCACGAGCTCGCGGTGGATCCCGTCCTGTCCCCGCTGCCGCCGTCGCGCGCACACCTGCAAGCACACAGCAGAGAGCCGGAGTCCTCACCTGCAGCCTTCCCGCCACATCTCACGGTCCTAAGCCGAGCCCTAAAGGGGCGTGGACATAGGTGATTGGCTGGCGAAATGAGGGGTCACGCCCCTGGGGCGGGAGCAGGGCCCAGGGTCTGCAGGGGCGGGAGGGGGTGTGGCTGTGGGCGGTCACCCGCTCTGCCCAGGTGTCTGGGCTTCAAAGCCTCGGAGCAGGTGTGGACGGTTCCCCTCCGAGGACAGGCCGGCCCTGGGGGCTAGGGTCGGGGAGCAGGAGACGGGAAGAAAAGGAAAGGTGGCCCCGGACACCGGAGACGTTACGTGGAACCCAGAAACGGTGAACGCGGAATGATGGCGCTGGGGTTGGAAATAAAAAGAGAGGACACGTGCAGGAGAAGTTGTAGCCTTAGACTCGGGGAGCCTGGTCTCTGCTTGGATGCAGAGGATGTGGGGCGAGGGGGTGACTCATGGCTGGGAGGGGGCCAGCCAGGGTGCTTGGGGGGCAGGGGGCATTGGTGTGCCTGGTGCTGGACATACTCATTCTGGATGACTGAGGGGGTACGGACCGGCATGCCCACGGGACCACACGGCCTGCGAGGCCTTTCCCTGCTCATGGGTCTGGTTTGTTCCGCACAGCGACCCAGAGAGGCGGGCACGGCAGGGCCGGTATTGGGGTTCCCCTTGCACAGATGAAGACACTAGCGCCTCCTGGTAGCATGGGCCTCAGGTCCTCAGGGTGACGGAGCCTGGAGCTGGGACAACATCTGGGCGCCAGGACTGGGGGAAGTCAGGCTGGTCTGGCCTGGGATCGCCAAACTGATTTCCTGGTCCTCCAACGGTGGCAACTCTGCGTTCTCAAGTCCTCTGGATTGACAGGTCCTGCGCCCCTCCACCTCGGCGGGACCGTGCACAGAGCAGGCACCCCATAAGCCTCTAGCCTGACTTCCACTGAGTCAGGGCTCCATCCTGGCCCCAGGAAATAACCGATTCCCTGAACAAGTAGACAAGGACCCTGGGGCCCGCCAGCCCCAGTGGTGAATCCCACCCCCCCATGTTAAATTCAGCAGGAGCTACAGATGAAAGGCTGGCATTGCCCCAGCGCAGGAGACCATTGTCAGGCAGCAGCTCCAAGGCCCCCACCGCACATGCACCCTCTGGCCCCACAGTCAGGGTCGGGCACCTGGCATGGTGGCCTCACAGCTCTGCGTGGGGACAGAGAGGGGGTGGCCAGGCATGAGGGTCGCTGTCCGTGTCCTGTGTCTCCTCCCCATCCCCCTGGGCGGGCATCCCCGGGCGGGCAGGTGAGTCTCATCAGCCCCAGATTCCGCCTCTGACAAACACAGACGGAGCTCGCCAAAAAGCCAGATGCAAGTTTAGCAGCGGATTCAGGGAAACCAGCGCCCCAGCCCCCACCGCCGGTGAGCAGCAGGCTGGGAAGTCACTGCGCCATTTTCCCTGCTCCTAGGCCGTCCTCCTGCCCGGGGGGCCACAGGCAGGCAGGACCTGTGCCTTAAAGACCCTCCTCTGAAAGCCGTTGATGGCTGGGGGAGGGTACTGGGGGAGGGGTGACACCTCCTAAGGGGGTCTCAGTTCCCAGGGCGTGACCCATGCCCCCCTCAGCCACATCAGTGCCCCGACTCTGCAGCCCCCCCGGGTGGAGCCAAGGCCCACCTGGCCCTACGTAGGGATCCTTGGGCCACCTCACTCCATCTTGGTGGCCTTGGGCCGACTGGTGTCCTGGGGTGGGCAATGATGACACCTTCCCCTTCATCCAGCCGAGACCGCTTTTCACTCAAGAGTGAGTGCCGTGGGTCAGCACAGCTCTTGAATCACAGACTGTGACTGGGCTCCTCAAGCCCTTGGGTCACCTCCGTGAATGCTTGCAAAAACAGTGTGAAGTAGGTACTACCCACTTTTAACCCATTTTACGTATTGGAAAACTGAAGCTTGTAGAGGTTAACTCACAGGACAGTGTGTAACTGCGTCTGTACAATACCAGACCCCCTGTTCTGAAAGGGCTCCGGGACCTCCCCCGCCCCCCCAGATCTGAGGCTGGTGCTATCACTGGCCTCCCATGGTCTGTGCAGTAGAGCCTGGGATGAGCTCGGACTGTCACTGAGTGACCCTTGCGGCTATGTGGGCCTGTGCATGTTCATCAGCCTCTCTGAGGCTCAGTTTCCCCATCTGTAGGGGAAGAAGGGCGGCTTTGTGATGTGTCCACGTGGCTAGGCTGCATGACATTTCCCAGGATCTGCTTCCTTGTGTGTCTCCAGTTAGGGTGGGTTGCAGGAGACAGGTCCCAGCTGGATCTTGGTACCCCCTATTTCCCTTCCTTCCAGCTCTCTCCCCAGCAGCCTGCTCTGTGGCATTCAAGGCCCAGCACCCGATGTAAATAAAGAGGCTTCCAGAGACTGCTTAACCTGCCCCACATTGTGAAGGTTAAAACCTGTAAGATAGATAGATGATTAGACAGATGGATGATAGACAGACAGACAGATGGACGGACGATGGGTAGAAGACTCAACAGATGAATGGGTGGAAGGGCGGGTGGATTGGTGGATGGATGGTGGGTGGTGGATGGATGGATGGTGGATGGTGGATGGTGGATGGTGGATGGATGGATGGATGGATGGTTGGATGGATGGTGGATGGATGGTGGATGGATGGATGGATGGATGGTGGATGGATGGATGGATGGTGGATGGATGGTGGATGGATGGATGGTTGGATGGATGGTTGGATGGATGGTGGATGGATGGTGGATGGATGGATGGATGGATGGATGGATGGTGGATGGATGGATGGTGGATGGATGGATGGTGGATGGATGGATGGATGGATGGTGGATGGATGGTGGATGGATGGATGGTGGATGGATGGATGGATGGATGGTGGATGGATGGATGGATGGTGGATGGATGGATGGATGGATGGTGGATGGATGGTGGATGGATGGATGGATGGATGGTGGATGGATGGATGGTGGATGGATGGATGGTGGATGGATGGTGGGTGGATGGTGGGTGGATGGATGGATGGATGGTGGATGGATGGATGGAGGGTGGATGGTGGGTGGATGGATGGATGGTGGATGGTGGGTGGATAGATGGTGGATGGATGGATGGATGGATGGTGGATGGTTGGTGGATGGATGGTGGATGGATGGATGGATGGTGGATGGATGGATGGTGGATGGATGGTGGGTGGATGGTGGGTGGATGGATGGATGGATGGATGGTGGGTGGATGGATGGATGGTGGATGGATGGTGGATGGATGGTGGATGGTGGATGGTGGATGGATGGTGGATGGATGGATGGTGGATGGTGGGTGGATGGTGGATGGATGGTGGATGGATGGTGGTTGGATGGATGGTGGATGGTGGGTGGATAGATGGTGGATGGGTGGTGGGTGGATGGATGGCGGATGGATGGTGGATGGATGGATGGATGGTGGATGGTGGATGGATGGATGGATGGATGGATGGTGGATGGATGGTGGATGGATGGTGGATGGATGGTGGATGGATGGATGGTGGATGGATGGTGGATGGATGGATGGATGATGGATGGTGGATGGATGGATGGATGGATGGTGGATGGATGGATGGATGGTGGATGGATGGATGGATGGATGGATGGTGGATGGTGGATGGATGGATGGATGGATGGTGGATGGATGGATGGATGGATGGTGGATGGATGGATGGTGGATGGATGGATGGATGGTGGATGGATGGATGGTGGATGATGGATGGTGGATGGTGGATGGATGGTGGATGGATGGATGGATGGATGGTGGATGGATGGATGGATGGATGGTGGATGGTGGATGGATGGATGGATGGTGGATGGGTGGATGGATGGTGGATGGATGGATGGATGGATGGTGGATGGATGGATGGATGGTGGATGATGGATGGTGGATGGATGGTGGATGGATGGATGGATGGATGGTGGATGGATGGATGGATGGATGGTGGATGATGGATGGATGGTGGATGGATGGTGGGTGGATGGATGGATGGATGGTGGATGGATGGATGGATGGTGGATGGATGGATGGATGGATGGATGGATGGTGGGTGGATGGATGGTGGATGGTGGATGGATGGATGGATGGATGGTGGATGGATGGATGGTGGATGGATGGATGGATGGATGGTGGATGGATGGATGGTGGATGGATGGTGGATGGATGGATGGTGGATGGATGGTGGATGGATGGATGGATGGATGGTGGATGGTGGATGGATGGATGGTGGATGGTGGATGGATGGATGGATGGATGGTGGATGGATGGATGGATGGATGGTGGATGGATGGATGGTGGATGGATGGTGGATGGATGGATGGTGGATGGATGGTGGATGGATGGATGGATGGATGGTGGATGGATGGATGGATGGATGGTGGATGGTGGATGGATGGTGGATGGATGGATGGATGGATGGTGGATGGATGGATGGATGGATGGTGGATGGTGGATGGATGGATGGATGGTGGATGGATGGATGGTGGATGGATGGTGGGTGGATGGATGGATGGATGGATGGTGGATGGATGGATGGATGGTGGATGATGGATGGTGGATGGATGGTGGATGGATGGATGGATGGATGGTGGATGGATGGATGGATGGTGGATGATGGATGGATGGTGGATGGATGGTGGGTGGATGGATGGATGGATGGTGGATGGATGGATGGATGGTGGATGGTGGATGGATGGTGGATGGATGGATGGTGGATGGATGGATGGTGGATGGATGGTGGATGGATGGGATGGATGGATGGTGGATGGATGGATGGTGGATGGATGGTGGATGGATGGATGGATGGATGGTGGATGGTGGGTGGATGGTGGATGGATGGATGGATGGATGGTGGATGGATGGATGGTGGATGGATGGTGGATGGATGGTGGATGGATGGTGGATGGATGGTGGATGGATGGTGGATGGATGGTGGGTGGATGGATGGTGGATGGTGGATGGATGGATGGATGGTGGATGGATGGTGGATGGATGGATGGTGGATGGATGGATGGATGGATGGTGGATGGATGGATGGATGGTGGATGGTGGATGGATGGATGGATGGATGGTGGATGGTGGATGGATGGATGGATGGTGGATGGATGGTGGGTGGATGGATGGTGGATGGTGGATGGATGGATGGATGGTGGATGGATGGTGGGTGGATGGATGGTGGATGGTGGATGGATGGATGGATGGATGGTGGGTGGATGGATGGATGGTGGATGGATGGATGGATGGTGGATGGATGGTGGATGGATGGATGGGTGGGTGGATGGATGGATGGTGGATGGATGGATGGATGGTGGGTGGATGGTGGATGGATGGATGGATGGATGGTGGATGGATGGATGGTGGATGGTGGATGGATGGATGGATGGTGGATGGATGGTGGGTGGATGGATGGTGGATGGTGGATGGATGGATGGATGGATGGTGGATGGATGGATGGATGGTGGATGGATGGATGGATGGCTGGATGGATGGGTGGGTGGATGGATGGATGGTGGATGGATGGATGGATGGATGGTGGGTGGATGGTGGATGGATGGATGGATGGATGGTGGATGGATGGTGGATGGATGGATGGTGGATGGATGGTGGATGGATGGATGGATGGATGGTGGATGGATGGATGGTGGATGGTGGATGGATGGATGGATGGTGGATGGATGGTGGGTGGATGGATGGTGGATGGTGGATGGATGGATGGATGGATGGTGGATGGATGGATGGATGGTGGATGGATGGATGGATGGTGGATGGATGGTGGATGGATGGATGGGTGGGTGGATGGATGGATGGTGGATGGATGGATGGATGGTGGGTGGGTGGATGGTGGATGGTGGATATACAAGTGAGTGACCCCAAGACTTGCCGAGAGGGAAAGGTAAGGAGCATAGGAGGAGTGTTAAGTCCCTATCAGGAAAATGAATTGGGAGAGTTTGTGTATTTTTTCCCCTCTCATTTGCATTTTCTAATTTTTTTACTCTATACAATAAAAAAAATACTACAGAAATTTCAAACTAGAAAAGGCACAATTTTCAAAGCTATTCTCTCCGTGGGAAGGGGTGACTGCGTTCTGGATCCGGGGCCCCATTCAGCGTACCCTGCAGCCCTGAGGGACGGCCGAGCAGGCAGCGCACCTGCAGCACCGCCCGGGGCCTGCGACGGCCCCGTGGCCGCGTCCGGTTTCAGCGCTGAGCCGCAGAGAGCAGGTTGGCGGGAGGCAGGGAGACCAGCAGCGGCTCTGGAAACGGAAGCGAAGCGCGGTTCGACCCTGTTGCCGTAGCAACAGCACAGCAAGCTACTCTGTGCTTAACTCCTGAGAGAAAAGGCAGGACAAGAATTAAGGTAAAGTTACAGTACAATTCGGACTGTGGGTATTACCCTCCCCCCCCACACCCCGGGAGGCGCCGCGGGTTCCCAGAGACCCCTCTGTCCGCCAGTCCAGACACGGCACTTGAACCGGCGAGAGTGCGGAGTTTGGGAAGGGTCCCTACAGCGGAGCTCGCAGACCCGGCGAAGGGCACCCTGGGCACTTGGCTGACACGCAGAGTCGGCCTCAAAGGCTGGTCTGCGGACCACACTGAGGAGCACAGCCCTTGCCTGGACGGTCGAGCCTTTGCGGAGGAAGAATCCAGAACTCTCGTGCTTTGTGTCCTGCCGTCTCCTCCGGGTCCGGCCCCACACCTGACACGGGTGGCGAGGGGAAAAGGCCGAAGGAGGCTCGGGACGTGCTGGTGGACCCCACAAGCACACGGTGGCCGGGTGAGTGCGGGGCTCCCACAGATGGACACCGTCGCCTCAGCTGAAATGGTGCGACGCTGAAACAGGAGGAGAGAACGAGGCTTTCTTCTTGCCGGGACTCCTGGGTTTACCTCCTCGATCCTCCGGAGACCATTGTTAATACAGCCCTACCTTCCTGGTGTATACCTGGGAGCCTACTGTGGGCCTTGCTCAGTGTCTTGTGGGCCTAATCCTAATAGTGGGCTTTCTTCCCTCTCGGCACTTAGAGATTCCTTTAAACAACCCTATCGCATTCCATTCTGAAAATACATAATCTTTCCCTCCTGCTGGACATTCCTCATTTTACGCGTCTTGCTGTTTCAAAGCGGGCTGCCCGAAACTCCCTTGTAAACCCGTGTCTGTGCACATGAAAGTTATGTGTTGGGTAAACACCTCGAGGGGTCTAGATGTGGCCGGTCAAAGAGTGGGATCGTGTCTATGATGCTAGAGAGTGTTCAGCTGCCCCCAAGAGAAGTTGCACAGATTTTATTCTAACAATGTGTGTTTCCCTGCGCGTTTAACTGCTGTCCGTGTTTTGACTTCCTCCGTCTGGCGAGGGAACAGAGAGTACCTGCTTCCACTTGATTCATTAGGTAGGAATGAGATTATGCAACGTTCCCCCTGTTTCTGTGCATTATATTAACTCGTGAGTGCTATTTTATTTCAGAAAGTTACCGATTTTTTAATACTGATTGGAAATCAGCAGCCTCCCCAGATTCTTACTGCTGCTGGGAGCTTTTCTCCGTTGATTCCTTGGGTTTTCCAGCTACATAAGCAGAGCGCTTGGAAAATGACCGTTTTGCCTCTTTCTTTATGACCTTTACACCTTCGTGTCTTGTCTTACTGTTGAGTGATGCAGAAAGACTGTCCAGTGGCAATGCTGATGGTGGGCGTTCGAGGTTGCTCGGGACCTCATGTGTGTCCATCCGTTTCTCGTTAAGAATGATGCTACTTCTGGCTCGAGATGGGGTTTTGTCCTATTAAGGAAATATCTGTGATTTTAGCTTTTTCCTCAATTCCTAGTTCATTAAAACCTTATTTAAAGCCAGCTCCACACCCAGCACAAAGCCCAACGTGGGGCTCGAACTCACGACCTCGAGATCAGACCTGAGCTGAGATTGAAATTCCCCAGAAAGTAATCCATTTTTTCATATTTACCTGCTTAGAGATAAGTCAACACTCCCTTAAAACTTGTCTAATTTCCTCTGTCTATGACTGTTTTCAATTCTCGCTTCTAATTTGGCATATTTGTGTCTTTCTGCTCGCGAGGCCTGCTGGCGTTTTACCTTCCTTATTATGAGTGCATTTCTCTCTTAATTCCCCCAGCTTTTGGACTTTCCTGCTAGTGCCCTGTTTTCTGAGCCAGTGCCTTGCGTTCCCATTTTGGTTCACCTTCCGTGCCTTCTCCTTACCGTTGCTCCCCTGCTGTGTTTCCAAGCTCTTGGGTCGTGAGAACCGATTTCCGGCCCTTCGCGTTCCGCCGTGGACGGCTCTGAGGCCAGCGTCAGCCGTGACCCCGGTCAGTGCCGCCCACACAGCCCCACCTACACCGACTTCCTCCGCGTGGGTGAGGATGAGACGAAGCCCAGAGCTCGGCTCCGGGCGTGCCGCTCGCACGCTGACGTCCAGCAGCCCGGCGGCCAGCGGCGGCTGTGTCGCACGTCCCACGGGCAGAACCGTCCCTTCGTGGAACCCCTCCCAGGGCGCTGTGCGTCCCAGGTCTCCGCTCACACCTGCCACAGCTCCGTGTGGGCTCATTCAGAGCCACGACGGGCAAACCGGGGTGCTCGGGCCCTGCACACGCTGTGGGCGGCTGGCGTCCGGGCTTTGTTTCTCGGCGACTCGGCCTCCTCACCTCCCAGCCCAGTCCTCCCCTCCACCGCGCTTTCCTCTGCTCGGCTCAGCGAGGCGGTGTCGCCACAAGTCCCTGCTGCACCGCGGAGATGATCTCGTTCGGGAGCTCTCGCTGTCTCCATCTCCTCCTTTCTCAGGCGGGGATACGTGAAAAGCGGCCTCATCCCGTCGGTGCCGAGATTAAAGAGATGAGGCGTCACAGCGCCTAGAACAGTGCCTGGAGCTTACTAGGTGCTCAGCAGACGCAGCTGACGCAGCTGCGGGCCACGTTGTCCCGGGTGGCAGGCCGCGTGGCCACGGGCACCTGCGGGCTCACACCGCCCACGCCTCGCAGGACAGAGAGGGCCTTTGCCAGGAGCGGAAACACCTCGGCGAGGACTCTGTCGGCCCGATGCGGGGCACGTGCTCACCTCTGAAACAACCACGTGGTCGGGGACTTGCTCACTCGTCATGGCGCTGGCCTGGCCCACGCACCCCAATTCTGCGGCCGGATAATACCAGCCACCACGGTTCGGAAAAAGAAACTCATCAAAACAACGGCATTTGAGGGAGAGATGGTTTCCCAAAGAAAAAGAGGAATTACTCTCCCCAGAGGAAGGATCTGGAACCACGGCGGAGTCGGCTACATGCCCGCCCCTGAACACCCACCGCGTGTACACACACGGGCACCCACTTCTGCCCACACACGTCATTTCTCAGTGCCCAACACCGCGCGGCGGTCCTGCACGCACGCAATACACACACACGTGTCTGTCAGCTCCGGGCGCGGCCCCGAGGACCACAAACCTGCGGTTACGGGATACACTGAACCACTGCAAACACGCGCCGTGTGCAGAGCCGGGGGCGGATGGTGCAGACACACGCGCACGCGCACCTGCTGAAAAAAGTGCACACGTGGAGATCAGCAAATGGTCTTCCTTGAGGCGTGTGAGCCACGCGCCGCTCCCTGAGGGTCACGAGGACTCCGTTCTCCCGTCTGTCCTAACGGGCGCCCCAACGTCTGCCAACTCCCCTTGTCCGTTATTCCCCATGGCCATGTGCTCGCGGGGCTTGGGGGACGGCTCCCGTTCTGAAGCATGTGTTGCGCTAAAGCCTGCGTCCTGTTGGCATAACTAAGAGGTCCTTGAAGTTCCCTTCAGGTTTGAGCAAACACAGACCTACTTTGCCAGTTCTAAGGTATTAGACCACATAAACTCATTGAAAATGCTGACATTCAGCCTGAAAAAAAAATGTTCTGGCGTGTTCTTTGAGCAGGAAATCCCACAATAGAAACCCTGCCGAGTTATGGTCTTTGAACTCAGACCCCTGTCTTGTCATCTCTGTTAGTCAGAAAGAATCCCTCTAGAAATTCTGGACTCAACTGACTTTGGGTACATAGAGCTTCCCTGCGTTCTCATACCGAATCCAAGTTTCCTTGGAAATTTTTACAGAACGACTTGATTTAAGAACACTTGAAAATGACACAATGAAAACGTTTTCTGGCATCTCCAAACCTTAGTTCCTTCACAACCACATGCGAGCTGAAAAACCCACCCATTCTCCAACAGTTCAACGGGGACTAGACACCTCGTTTTGTGCCATACAAGGTGACCGAGACGGCGGCAAAAGAGCAAACAAGACTCTCCTGGGAGACTCGGGCAGTCCTGGGCACCGCGGAAGCCGCTGCGAGGGGGAAGGCCGTGTGCTGTCCCGTCCACCCGGCTACCAGCACCCCCACAGCCCTGCACCGAAAGTACGCTGAGTTGGGGTTGATAACGGGGAACGTTTGCCAACCCTCCTACAGAGATCAGCCTCCATAAGAAAGAAGGATGCTGTTCGAAAAAGAGCGGGTCCGCATTTGCAGACCGTGACCCTGAAGGCTCCCCGGGAGCTTCTGATCCGAATCTGACACGGAGGCTGGAAGAGAACAGGCCAGATTCTGATTCCTCCCCCCGCAGCGCCACGCCGTCGGGCAAGGCAAAATGACGCCGAGCCAGTCTGACGGCAGACGCCGGGGGCCTGGACCGCACGATCCTGTTTTCCTCTGTGTCTCTGAAACTAACTTCAAAAGCGCACGTTCAGGACAAGCCGCAACCTCCTGCCTTTCCTCGTCCGCTTCTGGGCCCATCGGCACTCGCCGCCCCGGCACGGAGCCGCAGCTTCCACCACCGTTTCTCGGCGTATCCGTGTAGGGCGGGTGGAATCCCGCGCGCTGGGTGAGGAAGGGCTGTCCGGAGCGCCTCCCCTTCCGCCTTCCCCAGCGTCCTGCTCTCCTTCCTCCTTCCTCTGGCTACGACCTGAGCTGGCCATTACCACCCACGGTACCCGCTTCCGTCCTCCCCGGGCCTCGGAGATCAGAGACCGACAAACACAATCAGCTCCCAGCGTTTGCCGAGGGGGGCCTGGAGAGCTCCCCATCCCTCAGGGGGCACAGCGGAGCACGGCCCCAGCTTCCTCGCAGTGACCAGAACCAAGCACTCTGGGGCTCCGGAGTGAGGTCCTGCCATACGGTCTTGAAAACCAGTCGCTTCTCGGAAGAAAGACTGGTCGGGGGAGAAGTGAAGGTTTATAATCCCCCGCAGTATTACAGCTTCTCCGAGTTCGTTTCTTTCTAATAAGAGCTTCAGACAACTTACTTCTCCTGCTTGGTGATGAATTCGATCCTTTATGCTCAAGACATCCCGCGCCCCCTCTGGTCCGTGGGCAGGCGGGTACCTCGGGGTCTGGCCAGGAGGATGTCAGCCCAGACGCTCCCCACTGCCCTCAGAGCCTGGGGCCCGGCGAGAGCGGCTTTTTAAAGCTTCATTTTGACCCTAACTCTCACTTCTAGTGGGATTTAAATCCCAGCAGCATGGACTAGTGTCCCTGTTTCTGGAACCTTCTCTGTCTTCCTTCTGAATGCCTGTGACAGGGCAGCTTAGGTCTCGATGGCCCTTTGGTAAGGACCGCACTGGTTTGAGTTTCTGGTGCCATCGTGTTTCCCACAGGCTGGGAAAATGTGCTTCCACCAGGGGACATTCAGAAAGTGGGAAGTGGGACTCCGAGATTAGGCTTTGCTTCAAAGAATCAAAATGACTTTGTTCCATGTGTAGAGTCAGAATGGGCCGGCATCTCCTTACAGAAGGGCTCCTTCCGCAGATTCTGAGTCACAGTCCAGGCGGTGGAAGGCAACGGGGCTTGGAAATCCGTCAGGAAGAATTTCCGGGAGACTCGGGGGTTTTCTGTCCGGACCCGCCCCCCAGGCTCTCTCAGGCCCCAGACGGTTCCAGGTCACCAGCACACGGGTTTTCTGGAAGAGACTCTGCCAGGGACACAGACCCACGGCTGTGACTCACGGAGGCACGGACCGCACATTCCTGGGGCGTCGTCCACACAGGACCTCCCCCGACTTGCGGCAGGCCCCCCTGCCCTAACCTGTGGGAAGTGTCGTTCAATTGGGTCTAAGCGGAGTCTGGAAAATCGAGTGATTTTTGGTTTTTCTGAAATGGCAAAAAAAAAAAAAAAACAAGCCAACGAACAACCAAAAAAACCTGCGACATTATCCGGTCAGAAACTCCTGCGTCCCTCAAGGCTGACGTCAGAAGACCCCTTCCAGGGCTGATCCCAAACGGGAGCCTCGTCTCCTCGGGCGGGCAGCAAGCGACGGAAGAACGTCACACCCTCTCCTTCTCCGGCTCTAACCCCCAGCGCCCCTTCCTCCGGGCGCTGAACAAAGTCTCGTCCCAACACCGTCCGCGCGCTGCCGTCACATGTGTGCTTCTGGGGGGCGCTGGGGAAGCGTCGTAAAAACGAGTTTCCTCCCAACCAGGAAACCGCCCCACCAAGGTAGAAGAGAAAGAAAATCTTCTTATCGGGTAAGCATTAAAGCAGACGGTGGTACCGTCTCGGGCAACCCGCTGAGACGCAGACCCAGGAAGGAGCCGCAGGCTGCACGAGCCACGCGCACACCCCGACGGCGTCCCTGTCCTCGAGAGAAAGGCGAGCCGGTCCTCCGGAACAAGGGACGGAGACTGGGGCGCGGGCCACCAACGGTACCGGCCAACGGGCTTCACCCGAAGGGCAGGCAAACGGCTCGCGTCCTAGGGCCCGGGATGGTTTTACAACGTGGGGGCTCCTGCTGTCCCCCAGAAACCGGGCCCGGAGAGCACCGCCTGCCCAGACCATGACCTCTCAGAGACCATGACCTCCGGGTTCTCCACCAAGACAGGCCTGGACCCTGAAGCTCGCAAGAGGCGTATCTCGCTTCTAGAAAAGTTCTGCAAACACTTCCAAGAGGCAGAGAAGCAGCCTACAAGTCTTCCGAAGCGAAAGCTCCCAGAAACGGGAAGGGGAGAGATGCTCGTCCTCTGTTGAGAACCAAGTCTCCTGGTTTCGGGGTGCACTGACGGACCCCTCATGGGCACGAGGAAACGACAGGCAAAACTTTCTTTTTAAATGGTTCTCTTAAAACAGATTCTGAGGTGCTCCTAGGTGGGGAGGGCAGGGAGAATTCCTTAAAGCGGCCGCCGAGGGGCGTGGAAGCCCCCAGTGCTGTCGACATCCCGCGTTTCATGCGGACGGTTTGCCGCTGTTCCCACTGTTCCCGTAGCTTCTAAAGTCGGCGACTGCGTCACCACCGGCAGTTGCCGTGGAAGCCGAGCTGGTGTTGTCTGATGCGGCGGGTGACGGGCGGGCGGGAGCTCGGGTGCGGGAAGCGCATCTCTGTGGGAGCGGCTCACCGCCGGGCCGTGGACGGGCGGAGCTCGGCCGAGCCGACCGTGTGCAATCGGGGTGTGAAAGTCAGGTGGACGCACCCCAGCTCTGGAGGAGACTGAGCAGCTGAGAGTCGGAAAACAGAGAAACGTTGAAAATTAGGGGGGCTTGGGCGTCTCCTCGCTCACGAGCCCTTACGGAGGGCCGGGCTGGGGTCAGCCCAGGCTGGCACGGAGAGCAGTGGTCACCGGGCGCTGCGCAGTTTCAGTGACTGCGCCCACACCATCCGCCCCAAGCCCTCCCTGCGCCGGGGCCCATTTTGTGCGAGAGCATGGAGGTTGTGGGGCAGAAGAGGACATCCGAGGTCATGCCCGAGAGGGATCTAGGCTCTCAGCTCCCGCGTGGGAGACGCTGTCAGATCCAAACACACTGGCTTCCCTGGAGGGGTGGGTGGTGGGTGTCCAGCGGGAGGAGGGACTGGAAGAAGCGTTACTGGTAAGTTTGGGTCCACCTTATCTGGTGAGATCCCAAGCAGGGGGGAGGCTGGCGGCACCAAGGGCAGCAGGGTGAGGACCGAGTCTGTTTCACTTACGCTCTACCTCCAGGCCCCGGGAACAGGGCTGTCCCTGAGACCCCATGCCCGTGTGCCGCACCCCCCACCGCATCCCTGCTCAGCCTCACGTTGCAAGAATTCATTCAACAACAACTCAACAACTTTTCTCTGGGGACCTTCTGAGCGTCCGGCGCTCACATCTGGTGAGACCAGGATCCAGAGGCGTGCTCCCCTGTCTCCCACTGCCCGTGCTGGGCGGCCTGTGGTCACCAACACACGCACTGGACGGGCGCCCTGATCTGTCCAGCTTTCTTCCCGGAATCCCGCCAAGTTAACTATTCACCTTCAAAGTCTGATCTCCCAGCTTTGCAGGGACCCCAACGAGGACATTTCATCACAGAGGGGTACTGGGAGGCAGCCGCGCCGGCCGGCGTTCTGGGATCGGGTCGCTCGCTGGCCGGGAGCGTCAGGGATCCGAAGGCCGTGGTAGGTGCCATGGTGGGAGTCCCTGCCGCAGCGTCTCGGGGACGACACAGAGGAAACGTGGCGCACGCTTCAGCGCTGGCTCTGGGGCCCAGAAATGATACTGCTGGTAGCGTCCGCAGAAGCTGTGAGCAAAACGACAGCTCCGGACCAGCCTGGAATCAGCCCAGGGCATGGTGTTAAAGCCAGAGGCGTCCCTGAGACACTAGAAAGGCCGTAGCTCCAAAAGCAAGAGGGCCCGGAGCGCTGAGAATCACGCACCATCACGGAGCCGGGCGTGCCGCCGTTGGGGACCCTGTGGTTCCTACTTCCAACCCCAGCGCTCCCCGCCCGGGGGCTCCCTCCGGCCCCGCGAGACTGCTCAGCTCCTGCTCCAGGCACGGATGGGGCAGAAGCCCCTGGGCCCTTGCCCCCCTGCACAGGCAGCTCCAAGGGTCGCCCACGTGCCCCCAGGGGTCCCCAGGAGCCGCCCCCTTACTATAACACCCTGTGTCAGTTCCTCCCTCCGTCGGCCTCACTTCCCCATCCCCCACGGTACATCCCGGAGTCATCCCCCAGACAAGCCATCTGCACCCAAACCCCAGGCCAGGGCCAGCTCCTAGGACAAGCCCCTCGTAGACACTGGTAGGACACGTTTCTCTGCCTCCGGGTCCGTGGGCGTGAGGAGGGTGGCAGCCCAAGTGTCATTCTGTGTCCCCGACGGAGGCGTTCTGCACCTGGGAAGCAGCCTCCCACGGGGTGGGAGGTTACAACCAAAAAAGCCCAGCTTTCGTAAGGGCGTCCCTGGAGCCACCGTGATAGGGACTGAGCCGGCTTCCCAGACCCTTGTCTTGTAGGTCCTGGCAGCACTGTCCACCGACGGCTCGTGGGCTCGGGGTGCCGATAGCATCCTGGAGCCTGGACCCCAGTCCCGGGGGGGTGGGTCCCAGAGCCCGCACCTTAGCTGAGACTTCCCAGGTCGTTGCGCTGTTTCCTGAGGCCGGCTCCTTCCAGCCAATGGGACGCAGGAAGCCCCCCGCCGTGTGCCGCCGTCAGCCGCCTTTGTCCACGAACGGGGTCCCTCGCCTCAAGGCCGCGGTAGTGGTAGGACCAGTGCAGACGGAGCGCAGGCAGCCAAGGCAAGCAGCCTCTGCAGGAGCCAGGAATGCGACAGAACAGACTGCTGCCTCATTAGGAGGGAAGGGGGTCTCCCTTAATCAGCTGTGACCGCCTGGCGGGCAGCTGCCCTCACGCAGGGGTGCCTTACTGGCGGCTCCCTCAGCCCTGCCTCTGTCCTCACTGATCTGTGGCAACTCTCGATGCACTGACGACATTCACAAGTCACCACGTGTGTCGTAAATATGCTCCCCAGCTTTACTTCACCTTTAAGCTCATTTTTGATGGGTTTGTAGATACGGAAGTACCTAACTTCTGGTTTCCGTGAAATCCATCCCTACTTTCCTTTACGGTCTTTGCCCCTGGGCTTATGAAACGTTTCTCAGTCTGAGGCTAAATGCAAGTTTCCCCAGTGGTCTCCAGTCTGCTGGTGACTCTCTGTAAACTTTCAGGTCATTCGTGTATTTGGTGTGAGGGAGGGATCTGGCTCCCCCGGCACTGCGGGAGCTGTCCTGCCGGCCTGAGGTGCTGCCTTCCCGATCCTGCATCGCTGGTTTGAGACGCCGCTGCTTCAGCGCTCGGCTCTTCTGGGCTCCTGGTCCGTGCTGCCATTTTCTCTTCCCTCCCAGTCACCCATCAACCCCGGCGCCGGAACTAAACTATTTCAGGTGTCATAGCGTAACGCACGTTAGTGCCTGCTTGGGGGCGCTTCCTTCTTTACTAACCATCCCTAAAATGTTCCTGTTTTCCTACATCCTTTGACGGGAGGCTTCCTTGGGAGTCAGAGGGAGCTGTCCTGCAGCATCACAGAGGACAGAGGACAGAGGACAGGCTTCCAGGTTCCAGGACCAGCGGGAAGAATATGAGGGTTAAGACCCGAGGGGACTGTGGTCCAAGCACACACGGCTTGTCTGGGTCTAGAACCGGAAATGCCCTCGTTGCCGCAGGGGCGGGGGTGGTCTGCCAGCCATCAGGCAATCAGACTGACCCAGAGGGAGGGTCTCCGCCTGCACACTGAGAAGCACCGACAAAACCACCCCTGAGGTTCCTCAGTCTGCCGGCAACACGGAGGGCTCGGGAGGCTCTGGACAGCGGGGTCTGCCTACGTCTGTACGGCCGGCTCGCTGAGGTGACCAGGGAACACCCACAGGCTCCCGTGCAGGCCAGACTCCCGGTGCGGAGCTGCCAGATCCGAACAGGCTCGTGGGCCATGAACATCAAGGTCTGGAAAAAGACCCTGGAAGCCCATCCTCTGGAGCTGTCGGCTGTGTGGACAGGGAAGGGAACTCAGGCTGTCTGAGGTACAGCTTCCCACGGGGACGGCAAGCAGGAACAGCCGGTGTCCACGGACGCACCGACCTCCTCCCTCTCAAGCAGGAGTTACAGCAGCGGCTGCCGACCGGGTGTGAACAGGGCCGGGCGCCCGCACATGACGGCCCGTGGGTCCCTGGGCCCCGCGACTCAGGGCCCCCCCCCACAAATTGTAACCCTGCTCGGCTGCAGAAATGCACCATACAAACCTCGTGGGCGTTTCCCAGACGTGTGTGTTTAAGTGGGTCCAACAGATTCACTTCACTTTAAGATTTTATTTATTTGACAGAGAAAGAGGGAGCACAAGCAGGGGGAGCTGCAGAGGGAGAAGCAGGCTCCCCGCTGATCAGGGAGCCCGGTGCGGGGCTCGATCCCAGGACCCTGAGATCAAGACCTGAGCCGAAGACAGCGGCTTAACCCACTGAGCCCCCCAGGTGCCCCCAGATTAGATTTTTTTTAATGTGCTTTTTCTTTAATGGGGTATGTTCTGATCAGAAAATAATTTGTTTCTGAAATTATCCCGTGTTTTCAAAGGTTCCATGTTGACTGTTTGTGCTCTTAGCATTTTCATCATTAGAACAAAGAATTTAAGAATCTAAATTCAGCTTCATAAATCTTATTCACTGGACTTTTTTTTTTTTTTTGCATGAAACTGAAAGGCCTGTGTGGACATATACCGTGGTTTGTGAACAAAATGAACAGACGTTTCTTTCGTCGGGTCTGCAAGGGGTCAGGCACAAGGACGTGCAGTATGGCACTGGGGACATCGGCCCGGGGTTGGAGGCCAACCAGGGGTCTGTCCCTGGCAGAGCTGACAGCTGTGGGAGAAGCCCATCCAGAATGTTCTACAGCAGATACCATCAATAGGTTAGATCATAGTCTTCGAGCTATAAAGATAGATCTTGAAACAGAGGGCCATGCGGAGAACCAGCAAGGAACAGTGGGACTTAACGCCAACACCAATAACAGCGATGACAAAATACACATCCACAAGATAGCCGCGTGCGTGGACCAGCAGACACAGAGGACAACGCTCAGGAAACACACGGGGACGCTCGCCCATGGGGAGGATGGTAATGAGATCGGGGAACCCAGATCAAAAGGAAATAGAATAAAAGACTATTTTAAAACACGTTTCCCATTTCTTTTTCTTTTATGAGGACTTCATATTTAAATTGTGGTTTTTTTCCTCTTCTAAATCAGGAAGAAAGCCTTACACCCACAGTACTCTGGAGACAGATGAATATTCACCATCTAACTTCTGAAATTGACATTTATGTTGTGATTCAAGAAGAAAAGTTGGTGTGAACAAGTACATAACGAGGGAATTCAGCCCAGGAACCGGGAGAACAAATTAGGTTTTATTAATCAAATTTGAACGGGGGGTCTACTCGTCAGCTTGGGAGATTCCGCACCTGGCGATCTTAACTTGGAGGGGGAGAAATTTTAATTAGTGACTTTGCTTATTTTCATGGGAATTCGTCTTGTGCCCTGCAGCTGGGCTGCGCATTCACCACTGGACGGAAAAGCCTGTCGCCCAGACCTGACATTTCCACCGGCGATGACTTTCGCCCGCAGACCGCCACGGGACGGCCAGTGTCCGGCGGCGCACGCTGCTTCTGCTGGTACGAGGCGCGGGGACTTGCACGCGGCCGTGTTTTCTGAGCCGCTTCTTCGCCGCCGAGACGAGAAGGTTGGCAGCACCCGTTAGCCTCCGACGAGGCCTCCCAGCTCCGAGCGGCTGGGGAGGGACCCTGAGCGGCCCACGGACTACTCGGTGCTCCCTGCGGCCTCCCAGGCCCGTCGACGGAGCTGGGCTCGCCGTTCTTGCCCTTGGGGGAGGAGTCAGTCCACGGCCCAGCGGGGAGCCGGCCACACTCGTGGCTGAGGCGTCCGGCAGCTCTGGTGGGGCACGGACCTCTCCGCCCTTCCCGTCAAGCCCCGAAACAGAGGCGGCATGCCTTGCCCCGACTCCCCACTTCCTCCAGCTGGGTGTTGGGGTCTGGGACAGACACGTGTGGAGGGAAGGCCCAGGGTGCTGGCCGGGCCGTCCAGGGCTGCGTCACACCCCAAACAGCGGCTTCAGGCAAGAACCATTTTCCTTTGCTGCCGAGCCGAGGGTCAAGAGCACAGACAGGTGGCCGGTGGGGTGGTCCCTGCGTCCGGGCGCTGCCCCTGCCTCCCGCTGGGTTCCCGGGGAGGTCTGGGTAGGCCACGGTCACCCATCCCCTGGCTCGGTGCCCCCCAGTGTGGTCGGCCTCTCCTGCATGTGTCCCTCCAGCAGGTCGCCGTGGGGTCCGGTGGCCGTGTCCTGAGAGCAGAAACCGAGGCACTTCGCAAACCTCTGCTCTCAGCCCCCTGGCTCAGGTCCCCTTGGCCAAAGCGAATCACAGGGTCGAGCTCAGAGTCGCTGTGGCAGTGGCAGCAGGGGACGTCCATCCTGGGAGGCACAGTTCCTTGGCAGCCACCCAAGGGACAGGCTAGCATGAGCCGCAGTCACAGCTCTCACCGCCAGAGGACGCCACTGGGTTGTGGGGGGAGGTTGTGGGCAGCCCAGGGACCCAGGCAGGGGGAGCCACGGTGGCCCTGAGACAGTCCGCGGCTGGATCGGGTCCAGGGGGCCCGGGACCACTGGCAGTGTGGCCGCTGCCGCCAAGAGACCACCGTGACGAGAGGCCGCCAGAGGCGGGAGTGAATTAGGGTGTCCCGGACGAGCCCCCCAAAACCCTCCCATGAGCTCCCTGCCTCTGGGATGGGATCTGGGTGCCAAGGGGGGATGGCCCCCAGCCCCCAGCCCCTTGAGTGGAGGGTTCGTGCCGCGTCCGAAGTCTCCAGCAAGGCTGGCTGCTCGCGTCGTGGTTCCCACCCCCCTCGGTCCAGCCTCCCTCCCAGAGAGCCGCGGACACCCAAACAGGACCTCCAGGTCTGCTTCCGAGGAAAACCAGGTTAGACGCTGCGGGGTCGGGGCCCATAGAGGATGGCAAGTGTCCCTCCCAGGACCTGACCCATGGTGCCCTGATCCTGGGTGCAAGCCCTGTCTCCTGGGGTGGCTGCCGGCCGTCCCTGTTCTCTGGGGCCAGCGTGCCATTCCTGTCCTGGGAGATGAAGCTGCTCCCTCCTGTCCTTGACGCCACACTGGCCCCAGGGCTGGCTTAGGCCGGGAGAAAGGTCCTGTTCTGACTCAAGTCCAGCCCTGAGCAAGCTCGTAGCTTCCCCTCCTCTACTTCTTGGAAACCAGTCTGGCTGGGGAGACCCAGCCAGTCCCCAAGGTCCTGCCAGCCCCGGGGGCCCCGGAGACGTCCAGGCGCAGATGCTCAGAGGGCAGTGACATCCAGACAGCTCCCTGAGTCTCTCCGGATAAGAACCAGGTCCTCCTCCAGCCCCTGGGCCAAGAGCTGTGTGCTGCCGTCCGAGGAGGTGCCCGCGTCAATGGTACGCGTGTGCGGTGTGGGGGCCGAAGGCTTGGAACAGGCTGTGCAGGCTCCGTGCCCCCCTGGCCTCCCACCCACAGAGCAGGCCTCAGCCACGCCGGCCCAGGCTGCTGAGTCACCCGCCTCCACTCGGCTGACCCCCCTCCCGCCCCCGCCGTGCCACGTCCAGCGCCACCACCGGCCACGGGGGAAGCCACTGCATGGGGCTTGGCTCAGCGGCCTCGCTGGCTCCGGGGGGCACCTTCCACCCGGCACACAGACCCCGCCCCAAGGACTGGAAACCTGGCCACCACCCCTCTGTCCCCAAGGGCTGTGGACAGGGCGACCTGCCCTGCTCTGGACGCTGGGTGCAGTCAGAGCCACTGGGGGGCTTCTGGAGTCTGGCCAGCAGCTGGGAGGAGCCCACCCGCCCTCTGTGGGCTCCGGGGGTCTGGGAAGGCGGCAGTGGGAAGAACAGGGCTGGTGGGCTGGGGGGACCCTGGGACGCCGCCACCATCCGCCGTCCTGGGGGCCGCGTGTTCAGAAGAGGCTCGGGCAGACGCATGGACGGACTGTGGTGATATTTGATGGGGCTCTGCTGACCCGAAGGTTCTAGCTCGGAGCGTCCTATCCCTGAGAGCCCTCTGCCGGCCGGCCAAACTCTGTCCGTCCTCTGTAGTCACCATAGTCTGATTGTCGGCCAAGGCGGGCCTGGGCTCCTCCGGGCTCCTGAGGCCTCTCCCCGGAACCCTCCCCTGTGCACCCCGGCAGCACCCCTGGGGAGCCCGTGGCTCTCCCTCCGGAAGTCGCAGAACCGGCGGCTGAGGTCGCCCGTGGACATGCTGCCGCGCGCAGAGGTCTGAGACTCCCGCCCCAGCCCCGTCCCCGCCCTCAGTGCGACTCGGATTTGACAGGACGCTCCAAGCGTCCCCTTGACGTCATCAGCAGAATAGAAGTCCGTCTCCTGCTCCCTGGGTACAGCTCGTCCCAGCCTCCAGAATGCAGCCTCGGACATGCTCGCTGAGCATCGCTTCTAGTAACAGCAGCCGTCACAGGGGCCGGACGGCCAGCCCCTTCCTCCAGATGAGCCGCGGACAGAGGCGTGTCAACACCCGGACGACAGGCGGGGCGTCCCCTGGGTCCACGCAGAAAGCAGTCGCCGCCCCGCCGGTGCCGCACTCCGGTGTATCACCTCAGACTCAGACACTGCGCCTTACAGACGTTTACCGAGCGGGCCCCGTGCTCGCAGCCACTGTGCAGAGCGGAGATCACTGTGTCTGCTCTAGGAGAGGGAACAGAACCTGGGCCGGATCCGAGGCACCCGAGCTCCCGGTCCTAGGGCTGGGGCGAGCCCAGGTGTCCAGCTGCCCTGCCCCAGCTCTGCGGGCAGCCCCACTGGTCTCTGCCTTGGTCACAGGAAGTTCCCGTCCGTGCCCCGTTTCTTGGCCTCCTTGGGTCCTAGCAGGCCCAGCGGGTGCCTGACCCCTTTGAGGCCCAGGAAAGGGTGTGCCAAGTGTCCCCAGGGCCCCTGCACTCTGTCTCCTGCATCCATGCCAACCCAGTCCCTTCTGTGATGCCTCCTTCTTAGTCTGGCCTTTTCCCTGGTGAGACATCAGCTGTCTGGAACCCTCAAGCTGGAGTCTGCCTGGGGCCTCGGGCAGGCCTCTGTGCACCCATCACCACCCCTCCAGTGCCCTGCCCTTCCGCCTCCCTGCTCCCAGAACGGTCTCCCGCATTGGGCATGACCTGCCCCACCCTTGGAACACAGGGCCTTAGACCACCCTTCTCTCCTGATTAAAGTCCAGAATGCCCCCTTCAGAATATGCCCCTTTACCAAATATCCAGCCTGCAGGAGTAAAGGCAGGACTCATCACCGCGAGGGTGCTTGGCAAGAAATCACGGTCGCCTAGACAGGTACAAGAAGGGTCACCCCCACGCTGCAGAGGGGAGTCTGAGGCCCAGAGATGGAGGGAGCACAGGTCTGCCAGCCATTGGTGATTAGTACCTGGGATGGTTTATGGGAGATGACGCGATAAAAATGTGGGGCTATGGTCCTGTGGCTACAGCAGAGCTCACCTATATTTTTCACCACTAGAAAAGGTATCCCTTCCTTGGACAGACCCCACTCTTCACCAGGGCAAAGGCTTGGCCAGCAGACTAAAGGCTAGATTTCAGGTCCCACTTGCCTCTTCAGCTAAGCACATTTGTGCAGTGAAACACCTGAGCAACTGTACATGGCAGCCCCACACATAGAACTCTGAAATTTTTGCTTAAGTGTCTGCTTCTTCAACCAGACTTAGGGCTCCTTGAGAGTGGGAGTCCGGCTTTATTAATCTTTGTACCTCTCCCAGTCCTGGCAAAAAGCCTGGCAACAAAGGGGGTCACAGAAGCCTATTGAATTAGTGAACGCATCAATGCATAAATGAGCGATTCTTTCTTCCCACTTCACTACTTTCCTGACATCTATTTGCTTCAGTGACCCTACCTAGATACGACTTAATTTTCTTGAAGCTGTAACGACTTCTGTGCCTCAGTTGTCCCCATCTGTGACCTGACAGCACTGACTTCTGCGTACTATCCTCCTCGCAGGGCCACTGAAGCAGCCGCATGCTCTTACCTCCCTGGAGAAAGGTACAAGCTTTGGCTGGGCTTTGTGGACGAGATCCCCACGGTCCCCGTAAATCCGCGTCTGCGCTCCTCTCTCCCGCACGCCCCGCTGGCTGGCTGGAGTTATTCTGGGCTTTTCCTCAGGTGTCGCGGGTAACGCAGACCTCACCGGTGACAAGCTGGCAGATCCACTTACAGAAAGCGGCTCCTGAAAGCTCCTAATGATGCCGTGAAGAGACAGGAGGCAGGAACCGGCAGTATCTGGTCTTCGGTTTAAGGCATAAATATCTGAAAATGAGTGATTCCTTGGAGTCAGCCTCCCAGACGGAACGCTTAGTGCCTGGTTACATAAAGAGCTCCCGGAGGCGGGAGGTCGGGGCAGCGCGGCAGCCAGGGGAGCGAGGCCCCGTGGGGGTGTGCATGGGGGCAGGCATGGGGGTGCCCGGGGGACCGGAGTGGGCATGCCAACTTCCGCTCACTCCACTGGGCACCTCCCTTGTGGCAGCACATCCCCAGGAGCTGCAAGACACGGCTGGAAGGGAAAGTTGCAGAACCCAGAAGGAGAGGGACCTCCCTCCCCTCTCCAGAGAGCCAGCCAGCCTCGGCAGAGCTGCCCCAGGGCAATGAGGACAGGCGCGGGTTTTCTCAAGTCTGGGCTCAGGACCCAAAGCGCTTGTTGTGCATGGAAAGGGGGCCTGGGAGGCCGGGCAGAGGCTCAGCACCCCACCCCACCCCAGAGACAGGGAGCAGGGGCGGCGGGAGGGGTGCTGGGAACACCTAGCCGCCTGCTCTCAGCCCGGGCGGGTCCTGACTTCCTGGGTGGACCGGTTTCTGTGCTGTGAAGACGCACCGTGCACGGTTCAGGCACCAAGCAGAAGCTGGGGACGGGGTGCCAACAGCCGGCTCTCACAAGCCGGTACAACACAGCACAGCAGGGACACAGAAGCATGCATCCCTTCCGTGCAGCACATGGGGCAGAGAGGAGCGGGACCTTCCACTGGGCGGCCCGTGGGCACCGGGACCGAAACCCAGCCTGCCACAAACGGTCTCCGAGCCTGGCTCTACATGGAGGCAGAAAAGCCGCCCCCCACCCCAGGCATCAACCACTTGGGCTGCGGCATAAGGCTGCGGGAGTGACCATATGGGACAGAAGAAGACAATTTCTGCTGACGTTTCTGGCCGGTGCAAACCGTCCTTCTCACCCTAACCAGGGCTGCTCCAGGCAGTGACTCAGCCACAGTGACTGGGAGCTCATACCCATTTTTAATTTGGTTTACAAAAATAAAATCCTGGTTGTTCTTACACAAGCCTGCTGGGATGTGAATTCACAGCGCTGCAAAGAATGGGCGAGCCTTCTGATTTCCGAGGGGAGGGAGGGGCGGGGGGGTCCTACCTGCCGGCTTCTCAGTCCAGGAGGGACAATGACAGGAGCATTCACGTGCGCCCCACGGAGCGGGATGCGGACCACGGGAAGGAGAGCGAGCACAGCACACGTTTCCGTGGCATCAGATCTGCAAAGAGTTCTCAGGCCGGAGAGCTGTCACTGTCCTCGGGACCTCGCCAGGGTGGCCGCAGTCCCATTTCACAGATTTGGATGCGGAGGGTCAGAGATGCCCAAGGCCATATGGTCCTTCCGTGCATTCTCCTGCCGCTCTTCTGTCTGCCACACTCCGTGTTATTGGCTTTACTGCCAAGAACTCTTCAAAAATAATTTCCGGGACGCCTGGGTGGCTCAGTGGGTTAAGCCTCTGCCTTCAGCTCAGGTCATGATCCCAGGGTCCTGGGATCAAAGTCCACATCGGGCTCCCTGCTCAGTGCAGATCTGCTTGCCCCTCTCTCTGGGTCCTTCCCCTCTCCGACCCCGCTTGTGCTTGCTCTCTCAAATAAATAAATATAATTTTTTAAAAAAGAAAATCATTTGCAACCAAGAAGTCTATTCCCAGCCAAATTATCAACAGAGGAATGGCAGATTAAGGCACTTTCAGACAACCCGAACCTCAAATTTCCTATTTCCTACACACCGTTTCTTTGGGTATCGAATGGAAAACAAGAAAGAAAAACGCAGGATCCAGAAAGTAGAAGTTCCACCCCAAACGGCATCCCTCCCGCGCACAAACACGGCCACACCCTCTGTCTCCCACCGCGCCGTTCTGTCACCGTGAGGACGCTCTGCTCGCTCTCTATGGGGACCTTCCGGGACATGACTCCGCCCCGAGCTGCTCTTATCCCAGCTGGGCACCTGCGACGTCCGTCCGGGTCGTCGGGTGAATTAACAGCCTGTTGCTCTCCCCGGGACAGACCGCTGGCGGGGTCGCAGCGCCGAGGGACGTTCTGGTCGTGTCCTGTCTGGACTATGGCAAGAAAGCGGCTGTAAGCGTCTCTGGGCAGAGGTTTATGTGGACTAAGGTCTTCATTTCTCCGGGATGGATGTGCAAGGGTGCGTCTGGCGTCGGTCGCGGGGCGAGCACACGCGGAATCTTGTGAGAGGCCGCCACACTCTCCTCCCCAGGACCCGCGTCGCTCTCCGTTCCCACCCGCAACGCAGGAGCGAGCCTGGCTCTCCCCGTCCCAGCCTCCGTTTGGTCTTGTCACTGTGTGTTGTGGGAGCCGAGCTAATGCTGCAGGAGGGGAACTCCGCGGGAATCCGCAGCCCCACGAGCCGTCCCCCACGAGCCGTCCCCCACGAGCCCTCCACACGCCCTCCACGTGCCCTCTCCAGCTCAGTGTCCCCTCACCGTCCTTGCCCACTTCCCACTTGTGTTGTCCCTGGTCTCCCGTCGTATTCTAGATGTGAGTCCTTTCTCAGACACGGGATCTGCAGCTATTTCCCCCCGTTCGGAATTTGTCCTTTTCTCCTCTCGACAGAGTCATCTGTGACTTTGATGCCGTCCAAAGTATTGATTTTTCTGTAATAGATGGTCTTTTGGTGGCCAAACCTGAGACCTGTTCGCCAAACCTGTGTCCTGTTTTCTCCTGAAAGTTTAATCCTTCTAGGGTTATTTTTTTCTACCTATGATCCATTTTTTTGAGTTAATCTTTTTGCACACAACACGAGGTTTAACTCAAAATCAGCATCGTTGCCTACGGCTACCGACGGCCCAGCACCTCGGCCCAAAGTGTCACCTGCTCCTGCCCTGTTCTCAGACGCCAGTCGACTGAACTCGCCTGGGTCCATCTCCGGATTCTTCTGTTCCGCTCGTCTATGTGGCTCTCCCTCGGCCAACATCACGCACCCATACGATGTCTTAACATGGGGGGGACTGACTTCCCCACTTTCTTCTTCTTTGTAAAATCGTTTCGGGGATTCTGGGCCCCTCACGTTTCTGTGTGAACTTTACGGTGACCTTGTCTGTGCTGCAGAAAGTCTTGCTAGGAAGCTGATAGGGACTGCACAACACCGGCCCATTCCAGGCCGTGCGCCCCACGGCCGCTGCTCTGAGTGTCTAGATCCCCATCTCCCGCCTCTGCCGTGCTAAGTGTGCAATCCTTTGTGGTTCTTGCGAGACTTGTAATGAACGGACGGTTATCCAAAGCTAACTTTCTAGGCTTATAGGCTTAGAGTTCGTTTTGGGGGGACACCCAGACAGCAGGTAAAGCATTACCTGGGTGTGTCTGCACTGGTGTTTCTGGAAAAGAAGAGCACTTGAGTGGCCCAAGTGCAGGTGATCGCACTGACCAGCGGGGGTGGGGCACCTCTGGCCCACGGAGGGTCTAAGTAGGACACAAAGGTGGAGGAAGGGTGACTTTGTTCTCTGCCCAGGCCCGGCCCTCTACCTCCTCCTGCCTCGGACACCGATGCTCCTTCCTGGTCCTCAGGCCTTCCTGGTCCTCGGGCCTTGAAACGCGGACCGGGACTTACACCACCCCCTCCCTGGTTCTCCAAACAAATACGCTCTTCCCTCCCCCTCCTCTAGCCAGTGTAAATGGTACCATATTTTCAATTTTGTTCTTCACGTATTTAATGCTATTTTATAGAACTCTAATTACTTCTTACAGGTTCATCTTGGATCCTGGAATCTTCACGAACTTACTTCTTGCTTCTAGGATTATTTTTTCTTTATAGGTTCCTTGGGAATTTCTATGCAGACCCCCATGTTGTCTGCAAACAGGTGTGGTTTTCTGCCTTCCTTTCCGATCTGTGTGGCTTTCACCTCCTTTTCTGGCCTTACTGGGCTCTCTAGAACTTCCAGCACTATGTTGATTTGCTAAGAATTAACATCAGTGCTACACAATCTGTTCCAGAAAATAAGAGAGGAAGCTATATGAGACCAATATCATCCCGATAACAAAATCAGACAATTACAAGTCAGAACAGGAAAACGACAGGTCAGTCTCCTTCACGAATGTAGATGCGAAAATCCTTAATAAAATATGAACAGCTAGGGACCAGAAGTGTATAAAGAGAATGACACACCAGGACCAAATGGGGTGCCCCCAGGGACACAGGTCGGATCAATACGTGAAAGCCTATCATCTGTATTAGCAACCTACCGTGTTAATAATGCACCCTAGTGACAGACTCGGAGAAAAATCACATTTTATTGTCAACCCGTATTTGGGCACTGCATGACCAAATCCCTCTGAAAACCAGGAATGAAGAGGAGCTTCCTCAACCTAATAAAGAACATCCGTGTAAACAACAAAACCCACGGCTAACATTAGACTCCAACGGCGAAAGCCTGACTGCTTCCCCCGAGTTCAGGAACATGGCGAGAGCAGCTATTTTTGAAGCTCATGTACATTTGGGAATATTTTTTCCCGGTATGCAATCCCTGGGCTGGACCACCGGGAGAATCCAGAGGCAAACAAGAGAGTCAAAAAAAGGGAGTGGGTCCCCGAGACAGTAGACATGCACCCCCCCACCCTACTCCTGGCCCGTGAGCCCTCAGAGATGACACGACAGGAATCCTGGGTCTGTCTGAGGGAAAGGCTGCCACCCCGGGAGCACTAGGCCTCTCTTCTAGGTGGGCTTTGGGAAGAGGCCTCCCTCCCGGAGTTGTACCCCGCCCAGCGTGGGGCCAGGGCACCAGCATAGGGCTGACTTCGTAGGGTCTCTGGGCAACCATCCAAGGAAGCTCAGGGCTCCCCACTCCGCCAAAGCAAAGCAGGGAGGGGTAAGCCAGACCAGCGTCTCCTGCCCGCGGTGGTACAGAGTTGCCAGGAGAGAGAAAGATCTGAAAACCCCAGGTACCGGGGATCATGGTGCAAACCCGACCAACAGCATCTCAGTGCCGATGACCTCCCACCCTCGGGGTCCCCCACTGCCCAGCACTCGCGCACGGCCCTGAAGAAAAGGGAAGTGGGACTCCACGAACTGAAAAGGCCGAACCCCCTGGGCGTCCTGTCTGCCTCCCATCAGAATCAGGCTCAAACTAGACACGAAGTTTAGTTCCCGGAAAACACCTGCTTGTCGGTGAGCGCGGGCGGCCTGAGCGCCGGACCGCTGTGCGCACGGGAAAGCCGGTCTGCCGTCACCTCTGGGCAGCCTGGTGGAGGATGACCAAGAAGGAAACCTAGAAAGCTCGATTTTGAGATGTCAGATTCCTCCGATCCACTTATGGGACCCTGGGAACGGAGCGGGGAGGAGGAGGAGGGCAGGGCAAACCCTCGGGCTGGAGGAAAGCTGTGGCTATGGGAAGACCCATTCCGGGCCTCACAAGAACCCAGCAGCCTTCAGGAGCGAACCCCAGGGGCCCACAAACCTGGGACGACAGTGTTGGCCGCGCAAGGCGCACAAGGCTTCCCTCCTCCTGCCCTCACACGTCAGCACCCAGAAATGTGGGGTCCAGTCCTTCCCTTAAATCAGAAAGTCCACGCTTACGGTTAAAAGGCCGTGCTCCAGAACTCTTACCAGCAAACGTCACAAGGATTCAGAGGGTTGGAAGAAGCAGAAACCAATGCTTCTTGCCTCCTGTCTGGACCTGTGACAGACTGAGTATGTGGCTATGGACCGTTGGGCCCTGGGCGCCGGCGAATGTCCCCTCACCCCAGGAAATGAGAACCCCCTGGCAAATTCGACCTTCTTCCTCAACAGAGAGCAGCTGGCGGCCGGCGACCCAAGCTCCGTCTGTTTCCGTCCGGCTCTCGGTTCTGCCCTCCGCTTCCTGCACACCCAGGTCCCTCACACAGGGCCTCGTGCCTGTCATCAGATGCTAGACGGAGCATCCCACTGCCGGAATCTGAAATCCTTCCCCGGGAGCTGAGGGCATTTTTCCCACCATATGCCACACCAACCAGGTTGGGGGCAAGGACGCAGCCGGGCAGCCACCGGCACCCGGCACCAGACCCCGAGCACACACTGAAGTTGCTGTGCATGGACACGTGAGCCATTCTGAGTTTGTCCCCCCTCCCGGATTCCGCTGGGCTCAGCAGGGAGAAGGGGCTCCTACATGGGACTAGACTTCGGCACTTGCTGTCTCCAGATCGAGCCGCACACGGCAAACCCAGAAGGCAGAGCTGTTCTGTGCACTTGCTTTCAGCTCTGCTAACGATGGTTCTTCTGGAGGCGAGTGCCAGAAAATCCAACTGGTCTAGAGGAAAAAAAAAAGGGAGGGGGGAGTTTGCTGGCTAATTTAACTGAAGAACAGATTCGGCTCCAGCTGGATGCATGTGGTTAAACAACACCATGCAAACCCAGTCTCTTCCCTTCCATCCACCATCTCTGCTTTTCTCACGTGGGCTTCAGTCTCACTCATGGTGGCAAGACAGCTGCCGCTGCGCCAGGGCTCACATCACATGGTCTCAGCCTTCCGGGTACCTGGCTCGGGTCACATGACCGTCCCTGGTGCATTCACGAAGGCCAGAGGGATGAAGCCTTCTGATTGGTCAGGCCTGGAGCTGGGGGTGAAGTCACTCTTCCTCCGAACCAGGTGGACCCAGATGTGGGGAAGTGTTGCTGCTGCTGCTGTTACCAGAGGAGGAGCTGCATGGTAGGGGGCGAACAGACGTCCCTTCGTCCATTCCGTTGGCCTTTGCTCCGCAGGAGGATGAAGCCCAGACCTGGAGCCCTGCCGTCTCAGTCTGCTGAAGCCCGGCAGTGAATGTACCTGCTCTGGACGTGCCCCAGGCACAGTGTCCAGGATGCTGAGCCCTGCGTCCCCACGAGCCAACAGGGCGAAAGTTGCCGGTGACTGACCCCCGTGAGCGGCCAGTGAAGACCCGACTGCCTGCCCCCCCACCGCATCAGCACCAGAGCAAGGCCAGAGAGGCTGAGGACCCGCGGGCTGGACCAAGGGCGGCGTCGGAGGGACAGGGTGCCCAGCACCCGTTTGAGCCCCTCAGAGGCTTCACCCCTGAGCCCTGGCCCCTTCAGCTCTGGCCAGGGACGCATCACCACTGTGGGACTCCAAAAGGGTGGCCTTCCCTGGGCTCCCCACTCCCCCCAGACCTCGGAGTCTGAGCTCCCCGTGCAGGCGTGCTCTCACTGGAGGGCAGGCATGCGCGGCGGCTGCTGGACCACCTGCCCCTGCTCCCCCACACCCTCCCCCGCCGCCTTTCCCCACCTGCCTCTGCGCCCCCAAAGCTGGCCTTGGGGACCTCACTGGCGGGCTCCCAGCCTTCGGCCTCCCGGCTGGGTTTACCCAATAGGAAGTAAAGCCGCAGATCCCGAGGGAGGGAGAAATGGGGTGTTGATTGCCCCGTTCTCACTCTGCCCCATCTCGGAGGCTGTCTGTGTCCCTGTACGGAAGGCTGCAGCTCCTGCCGTCCGGCCCTGTCTCTGGCTCCAGCCCCGGCCCCTTCCCACCAGTGCGGAAATAGCGTCCCACTGCTACTGAGCCCAGGACGCCGCCCCACCCCTTGTGGCTTCCCCGCACCCTGACCCCACTGTGTAAATGTCTCTCACTGACCTCTCCTGCTACCCTGAACGCGCCAGCTGCTTCCCCCCAGCATCCTGTCCGAGGGGCCAGAGGCTGATGAGGCCCCGGCGGCACCCTGAGCCTCAGAGAGAATGAATCATGGCCCTGGATGTCCCTGGAGGAGCGGGAGCAGCCCACGGCCCCGGGACGGGGGGAGGCAGGCACGGTCAGGGCCACGCGGGAAGTCGAGCAGGGAACCACTCAGGGCCAGGTTTGGCTGAATGGGAAGCAGCTCAACGTCCGGCCTTCACCATAACACGCATGCTGGCTCCATGACCTTGGACTTCCAGCCTCCGGAACCACGAGGAGTGAGTGTTTGCTGTTGGTGACCAGCACCCAGTTGCTAGAACAGCCTGAAGCCAGAGAGCCGCCCTGGGCTGTTGGACTAGCGCGAACCAAGCCGTTTCCCGAACCAGAGCCGCCGTCTTCAGGGTTCGCTTGTTCCGGAGTCGGTCTACACCAGCCAAGACCCTGCAGCTGACCTGGGGGTTCGCGCAGCGCATCTGGGCTCCTTCCCGACGTGCTCGAGGAGCCGGGCCCAGCGGAAGCTCCGGAGGGCGCGCGCACGCTGAGAAGTGATTCACTAAGCCGCTGCCCGCTGCAGGCACCTCAATCATGAGAAAAACTCCTTCATTGATTTTCCTTTCTGACTGAAAAGAGCAAATCAGCCTGATGAGAATAGATTCATCTTAAAATCCCTCTGAATCCACTTTCTTCAAAGCCTCTCTCATTTCAGCCTCCACGAGAAACCCGCCCCCGGAGAATCAATACCGGGCCTGGGAACGATTCCTCACCTAGCGACTCAGGAAGCCCTCTCCCCCAGAACGTTCTGGAACTCTCTGTAACCGTGCCTTGGTGGGGGGCGCAGGGGGAGCTCTGGTAACAGCCGAAGGTCTGCCTTCTCCTGTAAACACCAGGGACTTTGACTGTGAGCGTCTCAGAAGTCTGCACGCGCCCCTGTCCGATCTGTTCACTGTAGTAACTTTTTGTTACGAAAAGTAAAAAAAAAAAAAATAAGGATGGGGGAAAAAAGAAAAATATTGAGTTAAAATGAGATGCAGAACACATATGCCTACTCCCCTCCCACTCCCCTAAAATGACTCAAAAGATCAGATTAGCTGGGCCTGATTCCAGGGAAGGGGTGGTAAATCTTTGACTTATTTTTCATATTCTTGCCTGCTTGTAAGTCAATTCTAGCTGTGTAAATGTAACAAAATTTGATCCAGAGAGAATGGAGCGGCAAGAATGGCGAGTCAGGACCCCAGAGACCTGATTCTGCTTCTGGCTGGCCGCGACCCTCCTGGGTGACTCTGCGCGTGGCACTTTCCGGCGGAAAGATGAGGAGGTTGGACTGACTTCTTCCCGTTTCCTCCCAGCTCTGCATCTGCTAGGGTCCAGGAAGCAGAGAGAACATTCAAATTGGATGCTTTGAGACAGACGTATCATATAGGGACGATTTCCAAGTGCCTGGGCTAGGAGTACGGAAGTCAGCAGTCCTGAGGCGCAAGGGAGGGCGTCCGGCCACTGGGACCTAGAGACCCAGCCGGGCAGGGGGGAGGCCACAGCCCCCTCACTCGCGCTCCCTCCAGGGAAATGTGTCTCTAGGGCCAAACACAGCCAGAAGCCCTTGATGGAGCCGGGACCAGGGACGGCGACGTCTGCCCCCAGCCCCCACCCCAGGGCATGGAGCTGGCACAGAGGGTCCGGGACATGCCCGGCTCAGACTCCTTCACGGGTGGCTGGGCTGTGGTCCTCTGTGCTCTGCTTCTGGTCACTCGCTGTCAACCCTATACTTAGCTCACTCACCCGTGAACCTTTCCCCTCCCAATTCTCGATGGGCCAGGAAGCCCAATACCCAAGTGCACTAGAAGGTGCAGGGCAGTGCTCACGCACATGCCAGTGTTGGGATGGGGATGGGAGGTGCAGCACCGGCCACCGGCTGCCCTTCTGGCCACTCAGAGGCCCTTCATGTTTGCTGCTGCTGGTTTAGTGAGTGCCCAGGGGACTGGACCGCACGGGGACACTGCGAACACTGGCTTCCTCAGCCCTGGTACTCATGACAGCCGCTCGCAGCTTCCGTACACGGCGCCAGCTCCCCCGAACACAGACCAGAATTAGGGATTCGTCCCTGCAGAATACGATCGAGTGAGCCGACCTGCTACCCAGTCATCAGACTGAGCGCGCGCCCTCTTTCCCGGGACCCGTGCTAGTCACTAGACTGACCACATGCAGGACACGAGGAAAACAGCCATGCGTTTCAAATATAGGAAGAGTACAAACCATGTATAATTATATGTTATATTTAACATATTTAAATCTGTTATGTATTTTATACAGTATATATATATTATGTATAATATGTAGAAAAATATATTCTATATATGTAACTATATAGCAATGCCATTGAATCTGGAAAACATCTGCGCTTAAAGGAAAGGGCATAGTCTTAAATACTAACCAGAAGTAGTAAAAATGAAGAAATCAAGCATTCAAGAAGTTGAAGGAAACAACATACAGATCGAAAAAAAGCGGGAGAAAGAGTTTAGTAAAGACACAGGTGTGTGCGTTAACCAACTACAAAAATAGAGTTAACAAATAAATGTAAAGCTTTCACAACAAGAGTAATGAATTAAAACCCTTGCAAAGAAAGACAGATCATTTAAAACAGAAAATCAGTACCTAAGAAAGGGAAAACACAGATGGAGATAAATCAGAAAACTTGGTAAGTCAGTGTTCAGTCTATATAACAAATTGGAAAATGTAAACAAATGATCTTGGAAGTTATAAGTCACCAGGGTTGACTCAAGAAGAGATAGATAAACAAAATAAAACAACGATAATATATTAAAAAAAAAAACAGGGTTAGATGGGAGTTATCTACTGGGAAACGTACTCCAACTGTCCAACTGGCAAGCCCAGCACATAAATTAAAATTTTAAAAACAGGAAGAATTACGGATAGTAGTGGCTTACAAAATACGTACAGGAATGGTAATAGTTTTCTTATATACTAATCATGTCCAGACTTTTAAAAATAGAAAATGATCATATTTTTATTAAAAACAACAAAATGTAATACCCAGAAATAAATTAAACAGGAAATGTATAAGAGAAATGTAAAGAAATGTATATAATTCTATCAGAAAAATTTAAAAGACAAAATTTGGAGTGATGCACTCTTTTCTTGAATAAGAAGACAAAATGTCATAAAGTATTAATTATTCCTAAATTAATAAATGTTTTCAATGTCATTCCAGTAAAAATCTCAATGAGACTTTTCTGGAACTTGATAAAATTAGTAATGAATTAGCCTCTTTCAGTCAGATGTAAGTGACATGTAATGAATTAATCTTGAAGAATGAATGCAAGCGACATTTAGGAACATTTACAAATGCAAAGCCATGGGAATGGTCCTGTTCTACCAGGTCTCAAAGTGGTTAGTAAAGCAGTAAGAAATAAAACCAGGGGTCGCTGGTATAAGACAGACAGACAAAACAACAGGACAAAAAAATAGCATCTGAAATTGTCCCAAATATAGTTAAGTATACAGTGAGGGTACAACTTCACATCAGTGGTGGAATTTGGATTATGCAAACGAGTACTTTGGGGACAACTTACTAGACATTTGGGAAATTAGGAAAAATTAATAAGGAACCAGATCCCAGTCTCACTCTCAAAAATAGACTCCAGGGCGCCTGGGTGGCTCAGTGGGTTAAAGCCTCTGCCTTCGCTCGGGTCATGAATAAAACCGTTTAAATAAATAAATAAATTAACTCCAAAGTAAAATTATGTGTGGAAAAGTGAAATATAAAAACCAAGAAATTTTTTCTTTTTTCTTTTTTTAAGAATTTATTTATTTATTTGACAGAAATCACAAGCAGGCAGAGAGGCAGGCAGAGAGAGGAGGAAGCAGGCTCCCCGCTGAGCAGAGAGCCCGACGTGGGGCTCGATCCCAGGACTCTGAGATCAAGACCTGAGCCGAAGGCAGAGGCTCAACCCACTGAACCACTCAGGCGCGCCCAAACCAAGAAATTTTCTTGAAGGAGCTGGGACACGGTTGGTTGGTGGAGGGTGCAGGGGGAGTTCAAAGTCAGAAGCCATAAGGAAAAAGATCTGTCTGCAATCTGAACCGCGATTGAAGGCGAGCAACAGACTGTGGGGATTATCTGCAACGTGCACAGTGGCGATGGCAAGTGTCCCTCGTGTATGGAGCACGGTGATAATTCTACCAGAGAAATACTAACACGTCTGAAGAGACTCACGAAAGAAGGAATGCAAATGATCACAACATTTAAAAAGTGTCGAACCTCTCAAGCAATCAAAGAAGTACAACTTAATACAAGGGGATGTCATTTTGCCCTTTCCAAACGGGGAATTCTCGAGAGGCAGAGACTGTGGAGCTCCAGGAGGGACAGGTGGCCGGTGCCCCCGCGACAGCCGCGCACAGAGTAAAACACCCCTCTGGAAAGCCAGTATCCCCCGTACCCATGTTTCACGCGCACACTCCTTGACCTAGACCGCCCCTTTCAGGAATTCGGCCCGAGGGAGCGAAGTGTGTACAGGAACACGTTAAGCACAGTGTTATTCCCGAAAACCGTGACTGGGAAACAGCCTAAATGCCCAACCATGAGAGAGCGACTCCTCAAATTCGCGGTCATACAAAGACACCGCCCCACGCACCGCTATGTGAAGGGAGCTGGGCCGGTTTCAAATAGCCTGCGCTGCCAGAAGCCTGCTGGGTAAACAGATGAGCGTTGAATTGGGTTAGCATTGAACTAGATTAGCAGAAAATGGGGGGGGAGGGGAGCTACGCTTTTATTTTCTAGATTATGTTACTTTTTACAAAGAGCCTCGTTACACTTACCCTCAGAATAATAGGGCTGTTTCCACTGGCCGGGAGGTCACGGAGCAAAGCCCTAGCGTCTGCCCGAGGAGGCGGGCTGGGCGGCGGCTGACGGAGCTGGCCCAGAAACCTCCGTTTCCAAACACGCTTCTGACTCCACACTCTTAATTCTTCATTTTTTAGGTGGTGAGAAGGTTATATATATTTTTAGTATAGTGTCCAAAGAGCAAATTCCCTGTAACACCTGCCACCCCACAGCACACACGGGCTTCCCGTATCCACAGTGCACGGCTGAGCAGCTCCCGCACACATGGCGTGTCCCCACCAGGACTCAGCAGGACTTGCTATTTCTAAGGTGATCAAACCCACCAAAATACTCCTTAATCCTCCTCTTTGTCCCCTTATTTACAGGCACCTGCTCCCCAAACTCAGGGGAAGACGGTCTTCCTCCTGCAGGAAAGGCAGCTTGTGCTGGCCTGCGTTCCACACAGCAGAGACTGTGTTCTGCTCCTCACTGGGGTCCCAGTGGCCCAGCCCAAGGCCTGGCACAGACGAGAGGCCCAATGAACCAGGGGGACAGCTGCGTGGGAGCGGATGAAGGAACGAACACATCCCATCTCCTCCCACCTCCCCAGCGCTCTAAATCCCGCAAAGCCGGTCCGCAGAGGTGCAAGGCCACATCACAGGCGTTTATGCCAAAGTGCCCTCAGACCCCGCTGGCAAGGAGAATCTGCTCCCGACCAACAAGACCCCGGGAGATACGTGGGTATGGACAGAGTCACGGGTTCTGTGACACGCTCCGCGTTCCCCAACTTTGCTGCACATGAAAATGGACAACCCACTCCAGCACTGCTGTGGGTGCTTGTCAAACGCCCCAGGATGATTCCGAGGTGCAGTCCAGGTTCAAAAGGCAGGTACCATCATGGGTTTCTCCATCATAGCAGCTGCCACCGGCCCTGCCTGGGCTCCTGCATACCGGAGAGGTCCTGCCACCGCTCGATCCCCCCAAAACCCAAGGACCACCCACTCAGCTGTACACATACCCTGGGGACACACCGCCCAGCTCAAAACCCACCTCTGCCACTTCTGGGGGAGCCCCAACCCCTGCGCCTCCTCTTCCCCCATCTGCACAGTGGAGCTGCGGGGGTGGGGCTAGCTAGCCTCCTGCAGGGGTCTAGGCAAGAGAGCCCCTGCCCCAGAGCATTCTCTGCCTCTGTATCCGTCTGCCTAATAAAAGCGTTCCCACGAGGAACCTCACTCCTGGAAACTGCTTCCATAAGGAGGGCCAAAGAGAGGGAAAGGTGGTCGCAGTGTAGGGTCCCCCTGGGGACAACCCCGGCCAAATGTAGAGGCTTAGCCATCTCGCCACTTTGTTTTCATTATTCCCGAAAAACAATCAGCCTCGCTGGTTCTTTGCACTGAGGTCCCCCCACCCCGCCCCGAGCCTGGGCACCGAGAGGACAGGCTAAGGTTAACACCGTTTCTCCCCAGCGCGCTCCCCGGGGAGGAAGGCAGGCCCACGCCACTGCGCCTGGACAGAGGCCGCTCCGAGCCCTCCCCCACCGCGGGGCGTCTTCTCCTCGCGGATTCCGCGGGTCTACCCAGGACTACGTGATTCCCTTCCCTTGCGCCACACCAGGGTGTGTGTGTGAGTGTGTGCGCGCGCGCGTGAGCGTGTGTGTGAGAGAGTGTGTGCGCGCGCGCGCGCCGGGGGAGGGAGCCTGCGGCTTCGCCGCTGAAACATGGTGTCGTTGCTTCCTTCCTCTCCCGGGCCGCGCGGCCGCCCTTCGCCGCTGCGGACAGGCTGGGCCAGGCCGGGCGCCACGCGGGGTCGCAGCGAGGCCGCTGCCCTCTGCGGCAGCCGGCGGTGCGCGCTCCCCGCACCGGCGCCCAGGCTCGCGCGGAGGCCCGCGCGCCCTCCCGGTGCAGCATGCGGGCGCTGTGACGTTCTCGGATAAATGCCGCGCAACTGTGTAGGCGAACGGGAGCTAAAAATAAGGACGGAAAATCTATCATTAAGGTATCATTGCGCCAGAGCAGCTATTTGAAGGCTCCCGCGGTCCCTGGCGCCTGCGTTTGAAGCCCGCCTTTAGGCTTCGGGGGTATTTGCAGAAAACTCCCGGCAGCGGCTCGCCAGCCAGACCGCAGGGCGCAGGGGGTGGCGCGCGTAATTATGGCAACACTCAAAATAAAATAGAATGAAATAAAATAAGCGCTCACCTAACCCCTCCCCCCTCTCACCCCCGTGCGTCCTCGGGTCGCTGGGGAAGCCGCGGGGACTGCGGCTGGACGCTGAAATGAATGTGACCCGGCGATTACGCAAAGAATAGGACCGAAAGCTGTTCGGGATCCATTTCGCCAACCGCCCTCCTCGGATTAGAAAAATAAAGTACCGGGAGGCCGCCTTTGGGAGAGAAAACGACAACCGGGACTTCACCCCCGGTCTACAGTGCGCCGCGGTGGGGCGCAAAGACGCAAAGTGGCAAGCCTCCGGGGTGCCCCGGGGTTAAACGAACATTGATCTGATTTCGTTTTTAACACCCGAAGGGGAACAGCGGACACCGGGGTAGAGGGGCAGGACTCGTGTGTGCGCGTGTGTGCGTCCGGGGCGGGGGAGGGGGCGCCAAGGTGCAGCCTGCGCGCGGCTCTGCGCGGCGGCGGGCTGCGTGCGTGTCCCTGGCCGCGCTGCTGAAACCGGCTCTTCGAGGGATCGGCGTCACATGACTCCGCCTGCCCCTCGCCCGCGCGCAGCTCGCCAGCCGCTCAGTTTGCCCCGCGCCGGGGGAGGGTCGGCCGGCATCTCCTGAGCCCCGGGGCGCTGAGGAGCGGAGAAGAGGTTCCGGCGGGGAATGGTACATCTCGCTTCCAGAAGCCCCGGCTCCGCGCCAGATCCCGGAGTGTAGATATCTGGGGGGAGGGGAGAGCGACCAGGAGCGAGCGAGCGAGCGAGCGCCAGAGAGGCAGCGCGCCGCGCGCACGGAAGGGGGCTGCCGGGTGCCGCGCGGAGAAGATGTAAGCGCGTGGGGTCTAGCTGGCCTCCGAGCACCATGCAGAAGGGGATCCGGCTGAACGATGGCCACGTCGCGTCCCTGGGACTGCTGGCGCGCAAGGACGGCACGCGCAAAGGCTACCTGAGCAAGCGGAGTTCGGACAACACAAAATGGCAAACCAAGTGGTTCGCGCTGCTGCAGAACCTGCTCTTCTACTTCGAGAGCGACTCGAGCTCGCGGCCCTCCGGGCTCTACCTGCTGGAGGGCTGCGTCTGCGACCGCGCGCCCTCCCCCAAGCCTGCGCTCTCGGCCAAGGAGCCGCTGGAGAAACAGGTGAGGCCAGCGCCGCGTCTGACCTCCCGGCTCCCCGGCCGCGGCCCCAGGCACCCCGAGCCCTCCGCCGGCAGATGCTGCCCGAACTTTGGTCCCTCCGCTCTGGGCTCCCTCGGCGCGAGAGGAGGCTAGGCTCAAGCGGGTGGGTGACCCCGCCATGGGCAGAGGGGGCAGGGACTGCGGGCAGGAAGTAGGCGCCGGCTGCGGCTGCCCTTCACCGGGCGAGCTCCGTGGGAGGCAGGGACGCAGGGGCCGAGACGCGGAGGTGCGGAGAGCGACCGGGTGCGGGAAGAAAAGGGGCTCTGGGAGACCAGACACGGGCTGGGAATGTGGACCCACATCCGGCCAAGCATGGTGCCTCCCACCCCGCGACCCTCTCGGCTCAGACAGCCCTGATCGTCTGCCCCCGGCCGGGGCAGGGCGAGACGGAGGCGTCGGAGCGCCGGGCCCCCTGCCCCGCTGCCGCGGAGAGCGAAGGAGACGCTGCGCTAGGGCCGCAGGGGTCGGCGGGGTGCGGTGGAGCAGCGACGCCCCCCTGGCGGGCCCCGTCCCCAGCACCAGACCGAAGCGTTCCAAGGACCCCTCTGGCGCGCGGAGGCCAGGGCCCCGGGCTGCTGCGGAGGCCGCGGGACAGACGGGCGCTGCTCTCCTCCCCCTCCCCCTGCGCCGCCGCCGCCGCCGCCGCAGTCGCGGCCAACGCGCTGCCCTCCGGTTTCTGGAGCTGCAGGGCTCAGGGGCGGGCCTGGATCTGCCCCGGGGGCCCAGGCGGGGTGGGGGGGGGGTGCCTCTGGCGTGGAGGGAAGGAGGAGCATCGGAGAGGGAGAGCGATGTTGAAGCTTGATGCGCTCCCCAAAGGCATCTGGTCAGTCTCCATGCCTCCAGGAAAGGAAAGTCAAAGATAGTAGGTCCTAAAATGTCATGGCTGGAAGGGACCTGACATCCATGGGGGGGGGGGCGGAGCTGCAACTAGCTGGTTATTGTCTGAAGAAGGACGCTGAGACCCACAGAGAGGGTACTGCTCAGGGTCATACCAGGGGGCCCCTTCGGATTTCCAAAAGACAGCTGAGATCTCAAAGCCCCTGCTGCATGCAGACTGGCCGGGTTGGAACGGGCCGGACTGGAAGCCCCGCTTGAAGTTGGCCACCTTGTTGTCAAGACCGGCCTGAGCCCAGCCTCTGCAGTCCACCTTTGCCTCTCCTGCCCTTGTCTGGTGGGTGCTGGGGATGATTTCTGGGGACTGGCATATTTGGGGGTGGATCTCTGGGGATGCCAGGACACAGGGCAGGGAGAGGCTCCTTGCCCGCAAAGCCGAGCAAAGAGCAGGCAGGTCCTTCGGCTCAAGCGGGAGGAGGACTGACCGGAGAGAGCCAGACCCCGACCAGGCCAGAGTTCTGCTTTCAGCCCTTGCCACACCTCCCTCGCCAGCCTTCCAGAACCTCGCCGACCTTTGCCAGCCCAAGTGCACCTGCACCTCCTGGTGGCCTCAGCCCAGCCCTCCTGGAGCGCCTCTACCCTCAGTCCCCCGCTCCAGAGCCCAGAGCTGAGTGCCCAGGGAAGGCAGGGAGAGAGGGAGGCAGGAAGCTGGGTTGCTACAGGGCTCACAGCCCTTCAGAAGCCAGAGCCGGGCCTGAGACTCCATCTCAGCCCCGCGACCGTTGGGCTCTCTCCGGGACCTTAGCAAACGCCCTCAACTTCTCTGAGCCTCTGTGTTGTCATCTACAGAATGGGGATAAAAACGCCTACGGCCCCGAGATTTCCAGAGCACAGTTAGATAACGTACGTGAAAGTGTGCCCAGGACGCACTCAAGCTGGGTCTCGGGAAGCTGTAGCTGATCTGAAGAGCCGGGAACAGAGGCCACACAGAGAGCGTTTCAGCTGAAGGGAAGATCGGGGAGACCCTCCAGCCCATCCTCCCCAGTGCGCAGACAGACAGACAGAAGGCCAGAGAGGGGAAGTTTGCTGCCTGTGAGCAAAGTAAGTCAGGAGCAGCCTCAGACCCAGAATTCACCCGGTGTCTAAGAATTCCTGAAAAGGGGATCCTACGCTCATCTCCAATCAGTCCTGGCCCGAGTATCAAACCGCACCAGCAGCAGCAGATTTTGGAAGGGACAGGACTGCAGAGCCCACTGGTGGTATGCACACGTTCTCCCCACCGTCTGCCCAGAACGCCGGGGAGCCCCAGAGGAGAGCAGGAGAGCAGGGCAGGGCGGAGAGGACAGCGGACGGCCGGATGGTGCCTGGCTCACGTGCCGATTTCACGAGAGACATCTGCTCTGTCTCGTGCCCTGACAGAGACCTTCCTTCCATTTGAGTCCAGAGCCAGGGTCTGGCTGACGTGGAGAAGCACGTGCTGCTTCCTCGGCCCGGGCACATCTGTAAGAATCTGTAACATTTCCCTTCTGCATCTTAGAGGAAAACTGATCGTCCCACAGCGGCTCAATATGTCTCATGGGGCTGGGTACCCCCTGGCAGCCAGGCGGCCCAGACGTGAGAGCCATCCTGTCCCTGGGTCTGCCCTGCGTCGGGGCCCACAGGAAGCCTCAGCTACAGATGTGCTGGCCATGTGCCCTCGCTAGGAGGCCTCGAGGATGCCGGCAGGTCGGCTGCACAGGCCCGGACCTGGAGAAAACCTGCTTGGAGCCGGACGTCGTTCTGTCCAGGTCTGAGCAGGCAGCTTCCCGGTGGCAAGGCCAGGGCCAGGAAACCCCGTCCAGCGGCAGGAGCGTGTCAGGGACCGAGCACACAGTAGGTGCGCAGCGTGTGCTTGTAGAGCTGAACTGGGAGCAGCAGATGTTCGCTCCTCCCTCGGCGTGCTGAGGGTTGACAGGGCGCCAGCCCAGGACCCTGAGCCCCAGGCACGTGTTCACATGGCGTCCTGATGCCCTCCCTCTGTGGGCCTCTGTGTGAGTCTGACGGCACCTGGCACAGCCCCCTTCCTGGAGCCCCGAGCTGGGATCCCACGTCTCACGCAGGCTCCCGTGCCCAGTGGCCGAAACCTTCTTGGGGCCGCCTCGGGCAGTGGCTGGCGTGAGACGCCTTCCTGGGCTCTAGTCCGCAGCCACCCTGCCTTCATCACAAAGCTCGCCCTCCCGTTGCTCCAGCACATTCCACCCCTCAGCCAATCAGAGAAAGGCAAACCTGAACGGAGGGGGATAAGGTTTTGCTACAGCAGCCCCCCTCGACCAGAGCCTGGGGACCCAGACTGCTGCGCTTGTACCTCCCGGAGAGGCTCTGCCTGCCCGACGTGGCCCCCGCAGCGGCGAGGCCCCCAGGATTAACCATTCCCTCCCCCAAACGTTTCTAGAGCTGAAAGGAGGTTGAAGAGACTCCGTAATTATACCTTAATTGGGACAAGGAAATACCAGGTCACCGCCGGTCTGCTCCGTGACGGTGCTGGGAAGGTGGTTCCCGACCGCGCAGGCGCGAGGCCACGCTGAGATCTCACTGCCTTCTTCTGTGCCGCGAACATCGGGCTCTGGGGACCCGGGCTCTGCTAGGTCCTGTGGCTGCGGGGGGAAAGAGAGTGATGTCCTCAGAGAGCTGCCAGGGGCTGGGTGGGGAGCCCTCCCCAGGGGTGCCCCTGCAGCTATGGCCAGTTGCTGGGGAGTCTCCCTCCCCGGCCCTGCCTGGGCTCGCCACGGGGCTTGCCCAACACTCTCACGGGGTCCCACCTCCTGCACTCCCGTGCCCCCCTGTACAGCCCCCACTCAAAGGACCTTCCTCGGGCGGGCACACATCCAATCACCACAGCAAGCCTCTCAGAGCGACCTTGGCTCCCATTGCCTTTAGGGAACGATGGGATCTGTCCTGGGGGACCCCAGGAGCCAGTGTTCTGCCCTTCCGTGAGCCCTGACCCACCTTCCCATCCTGCTCTTCCTTGCCCTACACAGGCCTCTTTTTCCCTACCCCAGGGCCTTAGCACCTGCTCCCTCTCCCTGGAAGGACCTCCCACCCCATGCATGTCAGTGATTTGGTCCTCCCCACCCCCGAGGTCCCAGCCTTGGCCTCCCACCCATGGACCCCAGGCTTTTTTTCCTCCACACTGTGGTCACAGTGTGAAACTCAAACCATGAGTTTCCAGCTGTAGGAGAGCAGTGAGGGGCACCAGCTGAGGTGGAAATATGGGGCGGTTGTAGCTGATCGTCGATGAGAAGGGTCAGAGCCCCGACTGGGCGAAGGAACCGGGTCTTTACGGCACAGACTCCGGTATCATCACAGGACCCGCCATCCGGCTGGGCAGGAGGGACTTCCATGTCCCTAGACCCATAAATACGGAGGAACAAAAAATGCAGTTTACCGAGCACCTACTGTGTGCCAAGCACCTGCTATGGGCCAGGCACCAGAGTGCCTGCTCTGCGTGAGCTCTCTCCTCAGTCCCCCCAGCAGCCCTGGGAGCCTGTCCCTGCTCACCCATTTTCGAGACCGCAACGCTGAGGCTCAACACTGAATCTCAGCGCTGTCAAGTAACTTGCTCAAAACTCCGGAGCGTGTGGGGACCGGCGGGCAGGTGACTGCGGAACCTGAGCCGTCCTCCACCGACCGCTGGGCAGTTTGCGTGTGCCGTCCCCCGCCAAGAAAACAGCATCACAGCACCTCAGAGTCTGTCACTACCGCTCCAGGACTTGTGTGAAGGCGCTCTGGTTCGGCTTGGGTCGGAGCCTGGCAAGTCCGATCCCATGAGTATAAAGGGAAGACCTAAAATACAGGCTTCTGTATCTGTACAGCCTGGTTTCCCCAAGATCCAGGGGCGGGCGCCTGTGTGCACGTGGCTGGGAACGGGACTCTGCCCCCGGCGTGTGCGCAGGAGCGTTGGTGACATCTGCACCCGAGGGGCCGGACCGCTGCCTGCACCCAGAGACCTCCGTGAGGGCACCTGTCGTGCCCTTGGGCACCTCCACTGCCCACCCCCTCCCACGGAGGAGCTCACAGCCCTTCCAATGCGAAGCCCACTCGCCGGGGGGTGAGTTGCCCGCCTCTAGCAGCAAGGGTTTCCAGCCACACGGACGGGCTTTGGACCCCAGCCCCTCTTAGGTGGGGAAGGCTGTCAGGCTCCCCAAGCCTCAGCTGGCACGTCTGTGAGAGTGTAACAGCCTCCCCCACATCCTGTTCTGCAGGCTGTGAACCCCTTGCCCCACATGGTGCGGCTTGTCCCAAAGGGAGGCCCTTCCGGCCCAGCTTTCCCGTCTGTGCCCGGACTCCTGCTCGGCAGAGCTGTGGCACGGGTCCCGGGGCTCTTGGTGGCTTCAGAGCTGGCCAACACCAGGCCCTGGCCCTGGACGCTAGGATGGGTTGGTGACTCCGACCTCTGTTTCGGCGGACTTTGGAAACGTCGAAGAAGTCTTGGCCCCGGCGTGCCTCTCTCGTCACTGGTGGCCACACCAGCCCCCAGATCTCTCAGGCCCACTCGCCGGTGTCCTCTCCCTCTGTGGCTACAGCACAGGTGGCCGTCACCCCTCAGCGGGACTTAGGGGGTGGCCCCCCGCCGTGCGTTTGTCAGGATAGGCGGGATTCAGCGGCAGCGACAACCAGGACCAGCATTAACACAGCGAGTGTGTTTCTTGTTCGTGTTCTACGAGCTGTGCAGGGGGGCGTGGGGATCACTGGGGAGCCGGGCTGACGGAGATTCATCCTGACACTGGCCTCCACGGTCACCCCAGCTGAGGGGGGTGAGCGCAGCTCCCCGGTGACCCTGAGGCTCCCCCAGAAGTGACCCACTCTGGCCACAGTCCCGTGGACAAGGCACGTCACGTGGCTGGTGTGCAGATGCCACGGGTGAGCGCTGACCCTCTGATGCCCGACGGCAGGGCCCGGGGGCCCCGCTGTCTCCCTGCATCCTCTGTGTCCTGCAGCCGCGCGGCTGTGTGCGGTGAGGCCTATGTTAGAAGCCCGCCCAGCTCGAACACGCACAGAGCAGCGGGGACACAGCAGGAGCAAGGCTCCTGCACGGGGGCCGTGGGGAGCCACAAGTGCCCACACGGGAAGGGGCAGGTCCAAGCCAGGCCTCCCGTTTCCTCGCACTCAGTGACTCTGTCAGCCCTGGCCGGTGTCGGGACCAGCCGCCGGCCACCCGGTTTCCCCCAGCGGCGAGGACAAGTCCATCGCGGAGACAGCCCCGCTGGGAACAGTGACCGCCCCAGGCGGCCCGCACCGCTGCCAAGGAAAGTCCAGGGTCCGAGGGAGTCCAGCAAGCACAGCCCCGCCGGCCCCAGGGGCATCACGGAAGCTCCACCAGGGGGACACGCAGGACGGGGTATGGGAGTTGCGGGGGCCCCTGAAGCCTGTGGCCTCGCTGCAGGGCCTGGCCTTCCCCCGGAGCAGCGTCCCGGCGGGTGTGTGACGGAAGCCAAAGGGCACCCGGGGCCGGCCGGGAGCTCGCTCCGCATTCAGCGAGCCTCTCGAGCGGTGCGGCCGGGTCGGAAGAGGTTCCCCCAGGAGCAGCCACGCGGGACCTCTGTGGCCGTGGACCCACGGGCTGGAGTAACTTACCCGAGACACAGCCACGAGCCACGAGCCACGAGCCGTCATGTTGTCTGTTTCAAACAATCTGTGCGGCAGACGCTACCCTCCCACTTCGTGAAGGAGAGCAGACGCTCAGGGGACACGTCTCGAAGACCCCGAGGCCAGCTAATAAGTGACCCATGTGAAGCGAGGTCAGCGGTCTCCAGACCGAGGGGCGCCAGATGAACTCCCCAGAACATAGGTTTTGTGGAATGTGGGTTGATCTTCCAGAAGCTGGAAACAGAAGGACTCTGTGGCAGAAAAAGCCCCAGGAAGGTTCCTGCACGGCAGGAAGGCTCAGAGCCGCCAGGTCTCCCTGAAGAGTCCTGCACAGGATGGCGGGAAGCCAGGCCCGCCCCCCACCCCGCGCCCCCTGCTCCACGGCCTGAGCCTGAGAAGCAAAGTGTCACCTGTTCGTGGTTTTGCTGCCGCCAGTGAATAAGCCAGGCCCTGCGCCGCGGTGAGAGATGTGTCCAGTCACCCGTCCAGCAAGCGGAGGCTGTCCTGTGCCCGGGCCACGGCACAGTGCCAAGCTCCGGGGGCATTTCTCAGTTGGAGATCCCTGGGTCGAAAGGAAGGAGCTCGCTCAGAGCAGCTCAGGCAACGGGGAGGAACCCCTCGGGACACCTGCAGCAGGAATGAAGGGAACACGTGCCCAAACCGTGTGCCCGGCCTCCACGGCCAGACCAGGAGCCCGCTCCCTGCCCACCCTCCTAGTCCGACGGTCCCCCGGCCCCGCCTCTCTCTGAGCCACGTCTGCGTCCTTCTCGGTCTTCCTTCTTGGTCTTGGCCTCCACCGCACCCAGCCCAGGGCTCGCGCCTGTCCCTGTCACGGCTCCAAACACCTGGGGACCTGGGGCGTGACCCGGGGCACGTGCCAACCGCTGCTGGGGCCGCTCCCTGGGAGAAGTGCGTCTGCCGCGGGCACCGCCGGAGCATCAGAACCCGCTGGGGGCTCTTAAAAATCCTGGTGCCCGAAACCCAGGCCCCGCCCCGCCCCTCAGCCCCCGCGTTCTGCTCTCAGGGGTCTGAGGAGGGACGCAAGCACCGCAGCCGGGACTGAGCCTGCCGAGCTCCTGGGAAAGAGCGCAGAAGGTCACCAGAGAGCAAGCCCGTCGTGTTTGCCCGGGAAGGGGCAGGGCCGTGGGAACACGTGGCCTCGGGCCTAGCAGCGAGGGGGAGCCCGCAGGAGGGGAGCTAAGCTCTGGCTAGGAGGGCGCCCGGGCTTCCTGGAGGCCCTGTGTGTGTCACTGAGCCGTGAGGGGGCCGATGTCCAGCTCCGTGGGGACACGTGCCGGAGTCATGCAGAAGTGACTCGGGCAAAGAGTGAAGCAGGAAGAACGTCACTTTCCGTGACCGATACCAGCTGTGTGCCCGATACCAGCTGGGTGCTCCTGGTCCTGGCACCACCCCAGGGGCAGGGCGTGGTCCTGCCTGTGAGGCCGGTGCTCACAGGTCTCCTTTCTGGGTCCGTCCCCCGTGACCTGCTGGGGGCAGGTGAAGGTCGACATGAGCCGTTCTCGGGCTCGGCTGCCCCTCCGAGTCCCCCGGAGATGCATGAGTGCACCCAGACCGATCCCATGAGAATGCGGGGTCCAGCCGTGGGGGAGACCCACGGGGACAGGGACACAGCGACCAGTGCTCTGTGGGAGCGGTCTGGCCTGGCCACCCCGGGTGCTCACGGACCCGTCCCGGGACTCCTGAGGGGGCCTCAAGTCAAGGCACACGGCCCCGACCTCATGCGGGGGTAGGCGCGGCTCTGTGCCGGGTGTCCGTCGCGCCTCGGGGTCGATGCACGAGCCTTGCTCCCGCACCAAAGTCAGGTGTGGTCCACCGGTGGATTCTGCAGCTGCCACTGCCATCCGGGGTCATTCCAGCAGCTCAGGGGGCCTCTTGGGATTCAGACAGAAACAGACTCCCAGAGGCAGCCCCAGATCTGTTTCTGAGTTTATCCTGCATCCCTGACGTATCCTGTGGGATGGGAGTCCTGATCCCGCCCAGGACCCTAGGGGGCCACGGGTGTGGCTCTCTGTTGCCCCAAAGAGTTCCCAGGGGTCCCCATGGTGAATTCCAGAATCGGCGCTGCTCTTCCGCCCAGGGAGCCATCCTGCACGACCACGCGGTCATGTAGTCGTGGCAAGTGTGACTCAGGTCCTGTTCCGCGGTCCTGCTGAGGCCCCGTGTTGTTCTGGTCCTGCGGACCCTGAGAAGCCTCGAGGGCATCCTCCGTGGTTGGGCATCATTCCGGGCGCACCCGAGATGTGGTCCAACTGTCATCACATGACCCCAAGACGTCCACTGTCCCGTCTGCAGCCCTGCCAGGGCCGTCGCTTGCCTCTGCACAACCTGGTCATTCTGGGGAGGCCCAGGGGTGGCTCAGCTTCCAAGGTGACCTGGGGTCTGTCTGACACCGTCTGAGGCTGTGGGACCATCTTGAGCTCTGGTGGGACCCAGAGTCACTGTTCCATCTGATGCTGGCTGTGGGTTTTTCATATATGGTCTTTATTAGCTGGAGGTATGGTCCCTGGAACCCTCCTTTCTTAAGAGTTTTATCATAAATGGATGTTGAATTTTGTCAAGGGCTTTTCTGGGTCTGTGGAGCTGGTCATCTGATCTTTATCCTCATTCTGTTGACATGACATATGACATTGATGGGTCTGTGGATGCTGAACCGGCCTTGCATCCCTGGAACAGATCCCACTCGGTCACGGTATATGATCCTTTCAACGTGTTCTTGATTTAGTTTGCTAATATTTTGTCGAGGATTTTTGTATGTAGGTTCATAGGAACATGGCCTGAAATTTTCTCTTTTTGTGTGTGGTGTCCTTGTTTGGTTTTGGTATCAGGGTAATGCTGGCCTGGGAAACTGAGTTTGGATTCACCCCTCTTCAGTGTTTTGCTCCGAGTTTGAGATGGATCCGTGTGAAATCTCTCCGTGTCCCAGAGCACCCACCAGGGAAGCGGCCTGGCCCTGGACGTTTTGTGTCGGGAGGTTTGATTACTGAATCAACATCCTTACTGTGACTGGCCCGTTCAGATTCTCTATCTCTTCCTGACTCCGTCTTGGAAGACTGCGTGCTTCTCGGCATCTATCCGGCGTTTCTAAGTCATCCTATTTGCTGGCGTATAATTGACACCGTGGTCTCTCGTGATCGCTTTTACTTCTTCGGTACCAGTTGTGACTTCTGCTCTCTCATTCCTAGTTTTCTGGATTTGAGCCTTCTCTCTTTTTTCTTACTGAGTCTAGTTAATGGTTTATCAATTTTATTTATCTTTTCAAACAACCATCTTCATTGATTTTTTTCTGTTCCCTTTTTAGTCTGAATTTCCACTTATTTCTGCCCTGACCTTTACTGTCTCCTTCCTCCCACGGATGTTGGGCTGCTCATTGCTCTTTTTCTAGCTCTTTAGGTGCAAAGTTTCATTGTTTACTTGAGTTTGTCTTGTTTCTTGTCTCATTACGAATTTCCCTCCTGGGACTGCTTTTGCCGCACCTTACAGATTTTGACATGTTGTATCTTCACTTTCATTCATCTCAGGGGTTTTTGTCCTCTTGGGTTTCCTCGTGGAAACCCGCTTGTTCAGTAGTGTTTCATCTCGACGTATTTGTGATTTTTTTCTCCAGTTTTCTTTTGCCGTTGATTCCCAGCTTCACACCATTGTGGTGTCTGGAAAGATGCTCCGTGTGCGTTCAGTCTTCCTAAATTCATTGAGACTCGTCTCGTGGCCTCACGTATGTTCTCCCCTGGAGAATGTTCCGTGCGCACTTGACAAGAATGTGTTTTCCGCTGGTTTGGGGCAGAATGTTCTGTGCAGAGCTGTCGAGTGCATTTGGGCTAACGTGTCCTTTAAGGCCACGGTTTCCTTGTCGGTTTTCTGTCTGGAGGCGCTGCCTGCCGGTGCAGGGGGGCTGCTAGTGTCCCCTGAGCTCTTGTGTTGCTACAGGTTTCTCTTTCTAGGTCTTTTGTATTTCCTTTCTATGTCTCGGTGCACTTCTGTTGGGGACATAAATATATACAAACCTCCCTGCTGGATGAACCCCTTTGTCATCAGTAACGCCCACCTGTGTCTGCTGTTGTGGACTTTATTTTGAAGACTTCGGTCTGACGTAAGTGCAGCTACGCCAGCTTTCTCTGGGTTTCCACCTGCACGAAGCATCTCTTCCCATCCCTTCGCTTTCAGTCCGCGTGTTCTTATGCCTGTGTGTCCTGACCTCTCGCAGGCAGCGTACAGACGGGTCTTGTTTTCTGCGTGAATCCATTCAGCCACTCTGTGTCTTCTGGATGGAGAATCTAGTCCGTTTACACTTAAAGGACTTACAGATAGCTGCGTACTTATTGCCATTTTCTTCAGGGTTCTCCAGCTGTTTGTATTTCCTCTGCTGCTTTTCTTGCTGTCTTCCCTTGTGGTTCGATGCCTTTCTTCAGTGTTATGTTTAGATTTCTATCTCATGTACACTTGTGTATCAGCTACAGGTTTTGATTTGTGGTTACCTTATGGCTCACACGCATCAGCCTACAGGCACACCTCACGGCTATTGGGGGTTCGGTCCTAGATCCCTACAATAGAGCGAATATCACAATAAAGCAAGTCAAATAAATGTTTTGGTTTCCCACACGTATTAAAGTCATATTTGCCCTATGGTGTTGTCTATTCAGTGTGTGACAGTATGATGTATACAAAAGCAGTGTACCTTCCAGATACTAAAAATACTTAATTGCTAAAAAATGCTAAGCACCATCTGAACCTGCAGCAAGTCAGAATTACTGATCACAGATCACCGTAACAAGTATAACAATAGTGAAAAGCTTGAAATGTTGCAGGAATTACCAAAAGGTGACACAGAGACATGGGTGAGCAAATGCTATTGGAAAAATGGTTGATGTGGGGTTGTCACAAACCTTTACTTTGGAAAAATGCAATAGCTCTGAAGTGCAGCAAAGCAAAGCACAATAAAATGAGGTGTCTCTGTGTGTGTGTGTGTCTGTGTGTGTGTGTCTGTGTCTGTGTGTGTGTGTGTCTGTGTGTGTGCCGTAATCTGTTTGAAGTCGATAGCAAGTTAACTTTGAAAACATTCTGAAACTTTGCATTTCTTCTCTCTCTCCCCACATCTTACACTTTGATGTCACATTTTACATCTTTTTATTTTGTGTATCCCTTAACTAATTGTTGTAGTCATAGTCATTTTTTTAAAAAGATTTTATTTATTTATTTGAGAGAGAGACAGTGAGAGAGAGCATGAGCGAGGAGAAGGTCAGAGGGAGAAGCAGACTCCGCGTGGAGCTGGGAGCCCGATGCGGGACTCGATCCCGGGACTCCGGGATCATGACCTGAGCCAAAGGCAGTCGTCCAACCAACTGAGCCACCCAGGCGCCCTCATCTGTGCTCTTGTTCCCAGTTAATGCCCTTTCTTTTCAGCTTCAGGAAGTCCCTTTAGTGGCTCTCATAGTCCTGCTCCATGGTGATGAACTCCCTTAGCTCCCGCTTGTCTGGAAAACTTTCTCTCCCCCTCCGTTCTGAACAATGACCCTCCCAGGTGGAGTAGTCTTGGTTGGAAGGTTTTTTCCCTTCAACACTTGAATATATCCTGCTGCTCCCTCTGGCCCACATAGTTTCTGCTGAAAACTCTTCGGATAGTTTTATGAGGATCCCTTGTACCTAAGCAGTTGTTTTCTCTGGATGCCTTGAAGGTCCCCCTTATATTTAACTTTTGATGTTTCTATTATGATGTGTCACGGTGTGGGTCTCCTTGGGTTCGTGTTATTTGGGACTCTCTAGGCTTCCCAGGCCTGGGTGTGTGTTTCCTTCCCCAGGTCAGGGCCATTCTCAGCCATTATTTCTTTAAATACATTTTCTGTGGCTTTCCAGGGGACAGAAGTTTTCTTCTCTTTCTGGCACCTTTATTATGCAAACGTTGTTTCCCTTAATGTTTTTCCATAGGCCTCTTGAGCGGTCTTTGGTTTTTTAAATTCTTTATTCTTTTCACTGCTCTGTTTTAGAGTGTGCTCCCCTGCCCTGTCTTCAGCTGACCGACCCTTTCTTCCACTTCATCAGCTCTGCTGTTGAAGCCCTTTATGCACTTTTTTTTTCCAGTTCATTTTTGTATTTTTCACTCTGTGACTTCTGTTTGGTACCCTCTCGTGTTTTCTCTCTCCATCTGTTCTTCTCCTGAGATCAGCGAGCTGCTCTGTGACCTTGACTTTGAACTCTTTATCAGGTAAATTACCTGTCTCGGTTTCATGAAGGTATTTTTCTTGAGTTCTATCTTGTTCTTTCATTGGGAGCATAATCCTCTGTTTCCTTATTTTGCTTGGCTGTATTGGCTTCCATGTATCAGGTGAAACAGCTCTCTCCCCTCATCCTAACCCAGTGGCCACAGGAAGCCTGGGGGTGGCTTTCAGTATGCTGTCTGGGCAGCGCCCCGGGGAGGTTGCCTGCCATGAACTGTCTCTCCAATTGCTTCAGTCCTGTGGGACCCAGAATCACAAGCCCCTGACCACCAGAGCCAGATGTCCAAGGGATGTCCCTTGTGTGGACTGTGCACAGCCGACAGGGGCTGGGCCAGAGGATACCCAGAGCCTCCTGAAGGCTGTCGGGAGAGACGAGGAACCATCCCGAGCCTATCCAGAGCCCCGGGGAAAGACACAGAGCACACATTCTCTTCCTGACGGGGTCTCTTCCTCCCAGTGGGCAGGTGGAGAGGTGGGTAGGTGGGTGGAGCCATGGATGGACAGGCAGGGGGACGGAGCTGTGGATGGACACACTGATTGTGCAGGTGCAGAGAGAGAGAGCGTGGAACTCAGAAAGACCAAGAGCCCAGTGTGTCTGCCCACTACCCACTTCACGGAGGAGGGGCCCGAGCATCCCAGAGGAAGGGCCCCAACCACCCCGGGCCGCACTGTGGTCAGACTCCACGTCCAGTGCCCTTTCTCTGACCAGGAGGCCACTTGCCCCTCTTAACTCTGGGTCCCCTGGCCCGTTGCTGTGAAAAAGAACCCTGGGTGACTGGGGAGCCCAGGCACAGCCCCTGCGGGGCCCACCTCACCTCTCCAACCTCCGTGAGAGGGCAGTCACCCACTGTACAGGAGCCTGCACCCGCACGGAACACTGGGCCACACCTACAGGGGACTGGCCGCCTTCCTGTGCCTGCCCTGCCGGTCGGTGGCTGACTGGGTCTTTCTGCGCGTGGGCCTGAGGACCCAACATTTTCCTTCCATCTTCCTCAGTTCAAACTGCCTTTTCCTTAGCGTCTTCCAGGAGCCTGGAATTCACTCCTTCTCTCTGCATGTGGGGACTTCGTTCTTTCCCAGCGGATTTTACTTCCTCTCTCTGTTTCTGTGTCTCTGCTGCTCTTCTCTGTCTGTGTCTCTGTCTCCATCTCTGTCACTGTCTTTATGTCTCTGTCTCCGTCTCTGTCTCTGCGTCTCTGTCTCCATCTCTACATCTCTGTCTCTGTCTCCATCTCTGTCTCTGCATCTCTGTCTCTGTCTCTGTGTCTCTCCGTCCCCGTCTCTGTCTCTATCTCCGTGTCTCCCTTCCCTCACCCCCCAGCCCCACACAGAGCAAAGCCTTGCGCATGTGGCCACCGTGGTCAGGATTCGCAGTGACTCCGGAGGGCTGGGAGGAAGTTTACTCTCCCTTCGGGGGCACTAGTCACTTGGCCCCGGGCTTAGGGAGAACAGGTGTTGGGGGAAGCACACACACAGAGGAAGCCCGCTGTCCCCACGCCCTGTGAGGCCCCCACAGGGCAGCCCGGGCCGTGGTTGGCCACAGAAGCCCTGCTGAGCCACGAGCCACCCACTGTTTCCTGGAGGGGACCTTGTGTACTGCTGAGCATCTGGCCTCTGCGTCCCTGTGGAAGGGAGGGAATCCGTGTGACTCCTGGGCAGGGAGGGGAGGGGGGCATGCTCCCAGCAAGGCCAGGTGTGCGAAGAGCCCAGGCCCGAGCCTGGGACCCCCCCCCCAGTGTCCCCTCTAGTAGAAGCTCCCAAGTGGCCTGCCCAGCACACCCCTTGTCCTCTGCCCCGAGGATGCCCCGGCTTTCCTCAGAGCTCCCTCCAACCCCACCAGTCTGCTTGCCAGGAGCTGCAGGGACATTTCCAGGTCATGCCCGCCCCCAGACCCCCACACCCACCCCGCCACTAGCCTGTGCTCCTGGACTTCCAGCCACCCATCACCGGCCGGGTGCTGTCTCCAAGAACAAGAGATGCAGGACACTCGTGGGGAGCCTGGCCACGGCGGGCTCAGCCTGGAGCAGGGGACAGGCTGGGTAGAGGGACGGGTGGGCCAGCCTCGCCCGGGGGAGGTGGCGGGGCGGGAGCAGGGAGGGAGCCTCTGGGAGCCGATCCTGCCCTGAGGTGAGGAGAACTAACGCTTGAAAGCCGAGGTCTCTGCTGGCGGAGGTCCCTGCGGGTGAGGTTCAGACCTGGAGGCTTCTAAGCCGGCTGCCTGTGGTTCCGTTTCCTGCTGAGGTGGGATTGCAGTGGGGTTTCAGGGGGCCTGGGGGCCAGCAGGCTCGGGCTTCTCCACTACGCTGGCCTGGCCGACTGTGAAGCCCCTCACTCCCCACGGCTCAGAAGGGCCAGGCTCAGGGACCCGCGCCCACCCAGCCCCTCCGGGCATGGGCCGCTCTGCCCCCTGCCCCGCCCCTGGCAGCTTGGCAGGGAAGGAGATCCCTCGGCAGGCCCATCCAGCACCAGGACATCCTCCCTGGGGACCCGAGGCAACCCACGGTACAGCTGAGTGTCCCCGCTTCGGAGTTAGAACCCAGAGTCCCACCCGTCTGTAGGCTCCGTGGGCTTTCTTCCCACCCCAGTGCCAAGCCCTGGCTGGAGTGGACGGCAGGTGCCTGGGGAAGGTCTGCTTTGCAGCCGTGTGACCCTGGGCAAGTGGCACAACCTCTGTGCAAAGCAGATCACACCTGCTCCACCTGCGGAAGGCGGGAACCAGTGAGCTCGTGGGAGATGAGTGCAGGGGTGTCCCTCATCTCTCGAGAGGTGGAACGTGCTGGGGACCTGGGCTTCCAGGGCGGGGCGGCGGGCGCCCACCTGAGCCTTCTGAATTCAGTTATTTGAGGCTGTAGCTGACATTTCGTTCCACAGCCCCAGTTATCTGTTTCCTAGGAAACAAGTGAGAGACGCTGACTCTCCAACCGCACACGCACACACACCCCGTGGCCGCCACCAAGACTAACAATTAACAGAAATACAGTAAATGTCAGCAGACGCTAAAAATAGTCTACGCGCCGCACCTCGGGGGCTGCTCCCTGCCGCCCGGCGCCGCGGGGGCAGGGACAGGGACCGCTCCCCTCCACGACACACCGGCACACCGCGGCCCAGACACACCTCTGAGCGGCAGGCCTGCGGGTCCGTCTCTGCACCCCACCGCCTGCCTCTCCCACCTCCAGCAGGATGAGACCGGAGGTGTGCACGGACGCAGTCCTCCCAGCCCGTCCCCCGGACACCGCCTCCGGGACCCTGCCCGCCGTGTGTCTGGCCCCCGTGTTCCTGCCGTCCAGCCCCTCACGCCCCGAACACACGGGCACTCCGGACCCCTGTGCTGCCCCCACATTCCCTGTCCAGCGCACCTCAAACCTGGACCCGCTCTCCGCCAGCGGGGCAGCCATCCTGCACCCCGGGCTGACCCGACAGGCTTTCTCCGCCCCCACCGCCCTTTGCTCCCACCTCCCTCCCAGCGATGACCGCAGCAAACAGGTGTGCTCGCTGGGCTGCGGGCATCGTGCGGGGAGCTGAGCTGCCCTAACAGGGACAACATAACAGATGCGTGTGTGCTGTCGGCTGCTCTGCTTCCCGGGAGCCAGCGGGGGTGGCGGGGGGGTGGTGCTGGCCCCTGGCCCTGGGCTTGAGGCGGGTCCAAGTCACATGCACCCCACGGCGGGGCTTCCGGGGGTGCTCCTCGGGGCCCTGTCTGTTCATGCTTTCGCCCCAGGACCGGAGGAGAGCTTGATACCTTTCTGGGAGCGGAACACAGGCACAGCCCTCAGCGGGAACCCACACCCCAGAGGCGGTCCCCCGTGGTGCTTCTGCCTTCCTCCCAGCGCACCGGATGGTTTGAAACTGGCTTTTTTGCAATTTGTTGACAAATCAGGTTTTGCTTCCTTCCTATCCTAAGTACAGGCTCCATTCCATGTACAAAGCCTGCCTTAGTCGAGTTTGAAAATGTTTACTGGAATGGCCTTCCCGGGCCCCAGGACGAGTCTGCACCTGGCTGGTGTGGCCGCGAGCACCCGCCCGAGAGCCGGACGGACACCCTGGTGACCAGAGCTGTCTTCTTCCCCGTGCAGCATTACTTCACCGTTAACTTCAGCCACGAGAACCAGAAAGCCCTGGAGCTGAGGACGGAGGATGCCAAGGATTGTGACGAGTGGGTGGCGGCCATCGCTCACGCCAGGTACGTCCTGCCCACCTTCGCCGCCAAAGAGGCGGAACACAAGGGCTGTCGCCGCCAAAGAGGCGGAACACGAGGGCCCTGCCCGGAGCAAACCCAGGCCCCGAGGGGGAGGGCGGGGAAGGGAGGAAGGGAGGGGAGAAGGCGAGCTGTAAGGAGGGGTCTTGGCAGGGGTCCCCTCGGATCCCAGAGCTCTGGGTCTGTGCCACCGTCGGTGCCCCCGGGAGCAGGGAGACAGGGGGAGCAGCCTCCCGCCAGCTTCAGTGCACCGGCTCCTTCCTTTCCAGTAGGGGAGCTGAGCCCTCTTTGGTTGGGGTCAAGGATTTTATGGCTACCAAAGCCTAAGCCCAGGCTCCAAGCCCGCTGCAGCCACGGATCTGCTGCGTGACCATGAACAGCTCCTGCCTCTCCTCGGAGCCTGTTTCCTGTTCTACAGAGGGAAATCTCTCAACCTCTCTGAGCTCAGGGGTTCCAGAGCTCCTCCTCATTCCCCGCAGGGCATGCCCCTCCCTGGAGGGGCCAGACAGAGAGAAAAGCGAAGGCCTCTCCACGTATGCTGCAGAGAAAACAGGGCCGCACCGTGGATTGAGTCTTCTGGGTCGTGGGGAAGTGACAGGCTTATGGGCTGGGGTGTGGCTCCACAGCTGCCGACCCCTGACAGAATCAAGTCTCATCCAAGGGCAGGGACCCCCAGAGGCACCCCCTCTCAGCAGGTGATCTCTCCGGCTTAGTGCAGAGTGGTGTGTCTCTGCGTCTCTCTGCTTGTTAAGTGTAAGGTCCTGAGGGCAGAGACCAAGTCGGATTGTTCGGGTCCCCGGGGCTTACAGGGGATGAGCACGTGCACCAGGAGAAATCAAGGATGAATGAATGGACGAGGATGGAGGCAAGTTTGGACGCTGAGTGGAAGGTGAGAGATGAACGCGTGGAGGGTAGGTGGACGATCAGTGGATGTGTTTCGAGTACGTGGGATGGTGGATGGACAGTGATGGCGCGTGGATGGTGTGTGTGTGAGTGGACGGGTGGACGGATGGACGGATGGATGGATGGATGGATGGACGGACGGATGGACGGATACCAGGGCCCTTCTTTGAGCCCTGGAACAAACCAGCCGACCAGAAACCCTTTACAATGGCCATAGGACTAACTATGACCTCGAGGTCAGGCCATGTCCTTCCCTGTTCTCAGGGAGTATCCAGTCCAGCCGGTACTCACACGTGAACTTATAGAGTCAGGCTCTGACTGTGGCGCTGGGCAGAGAGGGATGGATGCAGCTGTCCCCCAAGGACATCGTGTCCACTTAGGAAGACATTAGACAGGGTCGCAGCCAGCTCTTGCACGCAAAGGCCTGGGTGGGTACAGGGCACCATGGGGGAGAGACACTACTTCCCTCTGCTGGCAGATGAGGGAAGCTGGATATAGGGTGACGTCTGACCTGAGCCAGAGGACCAAGGGCGTAATGGGCTTAACTATGAGCGCTTTGGCCCCCAGCCCCAGTCCCACCCTCAAGGCGCCGATGTACGAGAGAGACCTGCAGGGTTCATGAAGACACCCTGGGTTTCGGAAGGTGAAGTGTAATCGGGTCATCCGGGGTCTTGAACACCCAGCTGGGGAGCTGGGCCTTTACTCTGTGAACAGCGGGAGCGATCAAAGCTTTTACAGCAGGGGACTAACGCCGTCACAGCTACACTTATGCGTGGAAGTTGTCAGCGCTGTGCAGGAGGGCTTCACGGCGGAAGGGCCCAGACTCAGGAGGCGCCGGTGGGCCTCCGTCCCCCCACCAGGAGCCAAGAGCTGGGCTGCTCTGAGAGCCACAGGAGTCTGCTGACGGGGAGGGGCTTTCTGCGTGTTGAAGCGATGCAGAATGCAGAGTTCTCATCGGTTGTACATTCTGAGGACCTGGACTGCGCTGGTGTAGAAAATACGTTGATACTGAAGTGTTTCAGAGACCGTGTGAGACCCTGGAGCCTCGCCAGGCGGAGGTGACGGAGACCCAGCGGAGGCCGGGCTGGGGTGGGGCCCCGTAAGGCACCCACGCAGGCAGGCGCGGAAAGTGGCTCAACCACTTCAGAAAATTGTTAGACAGTTGCTTAAAAAACCGAGCCATTTGAAGATTGCTAGGCCGGCTCCGTGACCAGCAATGTCGGTGTTTATCTGAGAGAAGCAAAAACATCCACGACCAGTCCTGTGCACACAGCTCTGTGGATAGCAGTCCCCAGACTGGAAAGAGCCGAGGTGTCTGTCCGCAGACAGACAGACGTGCAGACAAGCCCCGGTACGTCCGGGCGACAATACCGCCCAGCACCGGAAAGGCGCCCGCCCGAAACATGTGTCACAAAACGCTGAACAGCAAAGCCAGCGTGCCGAGGAGGAAAAGCCAGACGCAAGCTAGGGGACGCCGTCGGAGTCCAGTGACGCGAAGTGTGTCACAGTCACAGTTCGCTGGCGGCGAAGGACTCTGAGCTGGAGTCGCCTGTGGGGTCGGGCTGGCTGGGGGTGTGAGGGGGCTTGCGGGGGGACAGAAGGTTCTTCCTCCCAGGCGCGGTACGCGCGGATCAAAGCCTGTCACCGTCAGCCGTGTGCTTTTCACACCTGCGCCTTCCAGTCTACGCACGTTAAACCTCGGATTTTAACGCGGGGTTCTGCAGCCCCAAACCTCGGACCTCCCCCTTCTGTGACCGGCAGAGAAAACCGCATTTCAGATGCTTCGAGTGATTCGGCCAGGCCCACCAAGATCGTCTCCCCATCTTCAGGCCCGCTGTGTCCTGTAGCACCACGGAGGAGCAGGGGCGGAAGCGCATCAGACCTGTGGTCCCAGGGATCCGGAGCGCGTACACCCCCGCGCGGGAGAGGCCGTCCTGGGGCTGACTTCCACGCACTGTGTCGCTGGGGTAAAGCGCAGACTGTGAACCCTATGTAGCCTCAAGCCCGGTCCACCGTGAGTGTGCATGAGTGTGAGGTGCGTGTGTGGGTCAGGAGGGAGCCTGGCTCTGTTCCACGGCTCTGCTGAGCAGTGAGCAGTGTTGCCCGAACCTTGTTTGGTTTCTGTTTGCATTTACGTACTAGATACGTTGTACGTACCGAGGTGAGCGCTGTGGGTCCACAGCGTGCTCTCCCTGCCCGTGCGTGCACCGTCCACACTTCAGGGAGGGCGCGGGGTGTGAGCCGAGCAGCTCCCGCTGTCGGGGACTGGAGCGCTGTTCTAGCTCCAGCTGCCGCGCTCCCAGACTGTCATTTAGGGGAAGGCACGTCCCCTCTCGGGCCTCGGTTTCTTCACGTATAAAATGAGGCCGTGGGTCTTCCGTGGCTCCCAAGTTCCTGTCCAGCTCTGAGTGTGAGTCTCCAAAGGCAGTGTTGCCCAGAGAGGTGCTCCGCGCCTCGTTACTGGAGGAGAGGGCGGGGGAGGCGGGGCGGCCCAGATCGGCGGCCCAGGGGACCCTGCTCCACGCCGGGCGCCAGCGTCCGTGACAAACCACCCGAGTCCCGGATTCCCACAGCCCTGGAGTGTGGAGAAATGCGGCAGCGTGAAGACAGACCCCACCGTCTCTCCACTGAGCTCCCTTTGCAAGCTAAGAGAACGGAGCCTCTTGGGAAGTGGGAGAAACTTCAAAACCTAATATTCTCGTGCACACTCATTCTGGTAGGGGAGCCGAGTCCTCGTCTTTGGTGAACGGTCCTGCCGAGCAGAGTTCACTCTCGCAGCCTTGCTGACCTTTAGACGGGGGGAGGCCGGGACGGAGCTTTGATGTCGGGGTCAGGACCCCCCCCCAGGGATACGCTCCAGGTCCAGCCGCCCCGTCCACCCGCCCCACCATCCCCTGCCGCCGTCAGGCCAGCAGGAGCCAGACTCCTCCGACCCCGTCAGGGGACCGGGCTTTCTGAGCCTCCCAAGGGCCCCCACCCCTGCCTCCGTGCGAGGCTGTTCCCACGCACGACCGCCTGGGCTCCCGTCACTGAGGCTGAGAGCACGTGTGTGCGGCTCCCGAGCCGGTGACGAAAGCCAGCATTGCTAGCCTGGCGCCCACTGACCCACGTCCAGGGCCACCAGAAAGCCATGTAAGAAGAGGCCAGACGGGAAAGTGCCCCTCGACTGAGCACATGGGGAGCCCATGGATGACCCCCGACAGGGACCCCACTGCTGTGGGTGCGCTGTCGCCCCTGGCTGCCCCAGCCTAGGAGCGAGTGGGGGGACAGATGTGGGGACGAGTGAGGACAGGCTACTCTCTGAACACCCCTGCTGCACGGGTGGGAGGGAGCTGGGTGTGTCCCTCGCGTGGAGGGACTCGGGACTCCCTCTGTGCCAAAGAGAGACAGCCCGTGGGACAGGGTCCGCTGCTGACACTGAAGGGACAGGCATTCAGGGGTTCAGGATGGAGCGAGCAGGGCCTCCGCGGTCTGACGGGAGGGGACCATGGTAGTCCCAGCGCAAACGCGTCACGTGTGCTGAACTGTCCCTCACGGGCACAGACCCAGGTCACAGATCAGCAAACTACGGCATGACTCTGAGGTCCCTGGGCTACTGGGTGTGCGAGGGAGCGAGCGAGGCCGGACCCAGCAAGCGGACTGGGTCTGAGGACCAGGCTTCCACCAGAGCCCACACCTGCAGGGCAGCGGCAGCCGCGAGGGGAGGGGTGCTGGCGGGACGCAGCCGAGGAGCCAGACGGGGACGTGGCAGGCTGCGAGCAGAACACGGCCGCCAGCGGGGTGGGGGGCGTGGAGATGGAAGGGGGGCAGGGGGCTCTGGCCGCTGAGGTCGGAGGCCAGAAACCATGAAGCCCAGGGTGGGAGAAGGTTGGGGACGCAGGGGCAGGGAGGGGAGGGGAGGACAGGGTGGGTGAATGGACGGGTGACTGGGGGGCAGGGTGGGCTTTCCCTCTGAGTCCCTGCCTGGCTTCCCCGATGGGCCCCGCTGAGAGCTTCCCTTGCGAAGCCTGTGGGCCCTCCTTTACGGAACGGTGTTTCCCCGGCTCTGACGCCGCCAGTGGCCCTGCCTGTGCTGTGGGGTGTCGGGGACAACCCTGGCCCAGAACTCAGCTGACCCGGCTCCCCCCTCAGAGGCCTGGAACCTGGCTGGTCCTCCAGGTCGCCCCCGGCCGTGATGCCCTGCAAGTCTGAGGCCTGTTAATGTACACAGTGCTGGGCTATCTCTTCTGCCCTCTGCTTATCCTCTGGGGGCCTCTGACCTGGCTCCCCTAACCCTCCAGCCTTGTTGTCAGTCTCCCCGTACACAAGCCTTCTGGCCAAGGCCACCCTTGGACGGGTGTGTGCCCAGAGCCCTGGGTGTGGCGTCAGAGACCTGGGCTGTGGGACACCCCCATGGTCTGGGTCGGAGAAGACAGCATGGCAGCTGGAGCCAGAGCCAGGCCAGGAAAGAGGCAGGGGGAATGGGCTTCAGACAGAATAGCCGCCTGTGCAAAGGCCCAGGGGCCTCGGTGGGTGAGAGCGGCCCCCGCGGGACCCACAGGTCCGAGTGCAAGACGGGAGCGGGCAGGGAGGCCTCAGGCGCTGTGTGCGGCCGTGGGACCTTCTCCAGAGTCCCGCCGCTGGGGGTCCCACCTGGGGCTGGACCCGCGGATCTCAGGCCCGCAGCGTGGTAACCTGCGTGTCCACCTGCCCGCAGCTACCGGACCCTGGCCACGGAGCATGAGGCGCTGATGCAGAAGTACCTGCACCTGCTGCAGATCGTGGAGACGGAGAAGACGGTGGCCAAGCAGCTGCGGCGGCAGATCGAGGACGGCGAGATCGAGATCGAGCGGCTGAAGGCAGAGGTGACCACCAGCCGGACCTGGCCCCGCACGGGCTCCTGGAGGGGCAGGGCGTGGGGATGCGGGATGCTGCACGGTCGGATGGGGGTTCAGATCCCACCTCTGCCCCAAGCCCTGTGCCTCAGTTCGTCTGCCGGTGAGATGGGTTTTTTATCCTCACGCGGCAAGGCTGTGAGGCTGGTGCGGGCTGATGGGCGAGCTGCGGAGCACCTGCCTGGGGCCACGCTGACTAAGCATTCGGCCTCGCAGGCCAGCGCAGCAGGGGTGCGGGGCCCCGGAGGGTCGGGTCCAGGCAGTCGTCTCGGGGCTGTGCTGTCGTCAGGCTGAGCCCGCTAGGGCCACGGTACCGAGCGTGTCCGTGAAGCCGTATCTCCCGGACCTCCGCGCCGACCTCCAGAGTTGGAACCGCGCTGTCCCGGCCTCCCGAGGAGCAGTTCCCTCGACGGGAGAGCGGGCCGTGCTCTCCACCCCATAGGCGCCCCTGCCTGCTGTGTGCCCAGCACAGAGGGACCTGACCCCTCGCCCCACGGCGCACGTGGCACCATCTGGCCACGTCGCCCCAGAGCCATGGGCTCTGCGCTGAGGAGGGGAAGGGGAAGCATGGGCTCAGCTGGCAGACTCAGCCGAGTAATTTCCAGGGCACAACGCAAGGGAAAACGCAACGCTGCGGCCCGGGCTGGGGAAGTCCCCCCCGTCCTCACAGCCCATCACCCCAACCTGTGGCGGGCAGGTGACCCGCAACTTCAACCCCTACAACCTGTGTACTGGGGTGGGGGTCACCCACCGAGCGCACCCTGCTGTCTCGCGCCCTTCGCTGAGACCCCACGGATGCGCCCTGGACCCCCTCACACCCACACTGCGGCTCCCGCAGGTGGAGTCCAGTCCCCGCCTATGCCAGCCTGTGGCGGGCAGAGGGCAGCTGTGGGGGTGGGGAGCGGGCAGCGGGAGCCCGTCCCGGGGCTGGAGAGGGAGAGGGAGAACACACGAGCTAGGGCCGCGGGACGCTGCACTGTCCTACCAGACGTCACTTACAAAACAGAAAATTCTAAGAGAAAAGCACTAAGAATTTCAGGGTGGAAGCCTCGGAGCTGGGAGCCCCCAACGTGGGTCCCGTCCCGCGCTCAGAGGCCAGCTCTGCCGGAAGGGTCAGCCTGGAAGCCGCCGGTCCCGCCGGGTTGCTCCGTCGCAAAGCTGCAGCGTCCCCTTGGGAGCCCCGGTTCACGCAGACGCCAGAACTCCGCCGGCCTCCTCCGGTCCTGCGCCGGGCACCTCAGACGGGCCTCCCCAGTCCGCCCTCGACCACCCCGAGAAGATCCAGGCTCAGCAGGCCGCCCGCCGGAGCTCCCACAGCTGGGCGGGGGCCGGGGCGGTCAGTCCGCTCGTCAGTCCTTCCCCCCGCGCGCAGCTGCGGGACGAGCTTGTCCCCCCATCAGCACCCGCTTCCTCCGGAATCTTGCCCAGCCCAGCACACATCCCGGAGTCCGGGCTGCACCCGTGAGGAACCGGGGCCCCCGCCCTGACCCCATGTTATTGGCTTTATGAGCCAGGCTGCCGCAGGGGCCTCTCACGCCCTCACTCCGCCTGCAGCCCCCTGAGCAGCGCCCACGGCCTCATCCTCCTCCCCGGGCCTCCTCCTGTCCCCCGCGCTCCAGCCAGAGCTGGGAGCCCCGCGCCCCGCGCCCGGTCGTCCCACCTTCCTGCCTCGTGGAGTCCAGCAGGTCCCGCGCCTCCTCCCAGGCCCCCGCCCCGGCCGCGGGTGCTCACTGCCTCTGCTCCCACCACGTCCCCACCCCCGCCTGCCTCATCGGAGCCGCTCCGCGCCGTCTGCCACCCTACCGGCCTGGTGGGGGCCCCTGGGGGGCCAGACCGCCCTCACGCTCCCTCCTTACGCCTGGCACGAGGTACTTGGTCCGTGAAGATGTGGCCTCGGGCTCCAAGCTGGCCCAGAGGGACCGCCGTGCCTACCGCCAGGGTCTGGGCGCGATGGCATCGTGCTGGAGCTCGAGGAGGAGTCTTGTACGCGGGGGAGGCCGTGGGGTCACGTGGCGTGCGGCCTGGGAGGTTTCAGGGACGAGTGTGCGAGAGAAGATGAGGGCTGCGGGTGCCCCGTGTCGCTGGGGAGCAGAAGGCAGGTCCATTGTGTGTGTGTGAGTGTGTGAGTGTGTCGGGGCAGGAGAGGCCGAGTCGGTGGGAATTTGGAGCAGGTTTCGGCCTGAATGCGTCACATCGGGCAAGAGCCTTTAAAGACCGAGAGAGAGACCGTCTCCGTGGAGCTCTCGGGCTGTAGCCCCTGTGTCGCACGCACACACACCCCTGCGTCGCACGCACACACACACCCCTGTGTCGCACGCACACACCCCTGCATCGCACGCACACACACCCCTGCGTCGCACACACACACACACGCCTGCGTCACACACACACACCCCTGCGTCGCACGCACACACACCCCTGCGTCTCACGCACACACACCCCTGCGTCGCGCGCACACACACCCCTGCGTCGCACACACACACACACGCCTGCGTCACACACACACACCCCTGTGTCGCACACACACACACACCCCTGCGTCGCACGCACACACACACGCCTGCGTCGCACACACACACACGCCTGCGTCACACACACACACCCCTGCGTCGCGCGCACACACACCCCTATGTCGCACGCAAACACACCCCTGCGTTGCACGCACACACACACGCCTGCGTCGCACACACACACACGCCTGCGTCACACACACACACCCCTGCGTCGCACACACACACACCCCTGTGTCGCGCGCACACACACACGCCTGCGTCGCACACACACACCCCTGTGTCTCACGCACACACACCCCTGCGTCGCGCGCACACACACCCCTGTGTCGCACGCACACACACCCCTGCGTCGCACGCACACACACACCCCTGTGTCTCACGCACACACACCCCTGCGTCGCGCGCACACACACCCCTGCGTTGCACGCACACACACACGCCTGCGTCGCACACACACACACGCCTGCGTCACACACACACACCCCTGCGTCGCACACACACACACCCCTGTGTCGCGCGCACACACACACGCCTGCGTCGCACACACACACCCCTGTGTCTCACGCACACACACCCCTGCGTCGCGCGCACACACACCCCTGTGTCGCACGCACACACACCCCTGCGTCGCACGCACACACACACCCCTGTGTCTCACGCACACACACCCCTGCGTCGCGCGCACACACACCCCTGCGTCGCACGCACACACACACGCCTGCGTCGCACACACACACACGCCTGCGTCACACACACACACCCCTGCGTCGCACACACACACCCCTGTGTCGCGCGCACACACACACGCCTGCGTCGCACACACACACCACTGCGTCGCACACACACACCCCTGCGTCGCGCGCACACACACCCCTGTGTCGCACGCACACACACCCCTGCGTCGCACGCACACACACACCCCTGTGTCGCACGCACACACCCCTGCGTCGCACGCACACACACACGCCTGCGTCGCACACACACACACGCCTGCGTCACACACACACACCCCTGCGTCGCACGCACACACACCCCTGTGTCGCGCGCACACACACACGCCTGTGTCGCACGCACACACACCCCTGCGTCGCACGCACACACACACCCCTGTGTCGCACGCACACACCCCTGCGTCGCACGCACACACACACGCCTGCGTCGCACACACACACACGCCTGCGTCACACACACACACCCCTGCGTCGCACGCACACACACACACGCCTGCGTCGCGCGCACACACACCCCTGTGTCGCGCGCACACACACACGACTGCGTCGCACACACACACACCCCTGCGTCGCACGCACACACACCCCTGCGTCACACGCACACACACCCCTGCGTCGCACGCACACACACACACCCCTGCGTCGCGCGCACACACACCCCTGTGTCGCGCGCACACACACACGACTGCGTCGCACACACACACACCCCTGCGTCGCACGCACACACACACCCCTGTGTCGCACGCACACACCCCTGCGTCGCACGCACACACACACGCCTGCGTCGCACACACACACACGCCTGCGTCACACACACACACCCCTGCGTCGCACGCACACACACACACGCCTGCGTCGCGCGCACACACACCCCTGTGTCGCGCGCACACACACACGACTGCGTCGCACACACACACACCCCTGCGTCGCACGCACACACACCCCTGCGTCACACGCACACACACCCCTGCGTCGCACGCACACACACACACCCCTGCGTCGCGCGCACACACACCCCTGTGTCGCGCGCAGACACACACGACTGCGTCGCACACACACACACCCCTGCGTCGCACGCACACACACCCCTGCGTCACACGCACACACACCCCTGCGTCGCACGCGCACACACACCCCTGCGTCACACGCACACACACCCCTGCGTCGCACGCACACACACACCCCTGCGTCGCACGCACACACACCCCTGCGTCGCACGCACACAGACACGCCTGCGTCGCACACACACACACACCCCTGCGTCACACACACACACACCCCTGCGTCGCACGCACACACACACGCCTGTGTCGCACACACACACACGCCTGCGTCACACACACACACACCCCTGCGTCGCACGCACACACACACGCCTGCGTCGCACAAACACACACGCCTGCGTCGCACACACACACACACCTGCGTCGCACGCACACACACACCCCTGTGTCGCGCGCACACACACACGCCTGTGTCGCACACACACACACGCCTGCGTCGCACACACACACACGCCTGCGTCGCACGCACACACACCCCTGCGTCGCACGCACACACGCCCCTGCGTCACACACACACCCCTGCGTCGCACGCACACACACACGCCCGCGTCGCACACACACACACACGCCCGCGTCACACACACACACCCCTGCGTCGCACGCACACACACACGCCTGCGTCGCACACACACACACGCCTGCGTCGCACACACACACACCCCTGTGTCGCGCGCACACACACACGCCTGTGTCGCACACACACACGCCTGCGTCGCACACACACACACCCCTGTGTCACACGCACACACACACCTGCGTCGCACGCACACACACACGCCTGCGTCGCACACACACACACCCCTGTGTCGCACGCACACACACACCCCTGCGGGCCGGGGGGACACAGCCTGCTCCAGGAAGTAGGCCGCGTGGGTATCAGCAGGCCTTGGAACGTGACTGCTGGAGGGATCTGAAGACGCTGAGGGCCACTGCAAAGGGAGGGACTTATGCAAGGTTGCTCCAAGGTCACCTGAGGGATGGAGTCCCTCACGGACTTGGGGGACCCTCGGCCCCGCGCCTAGCCCTGGGAGCCAGGTCTGAGGAAAGGGGGTGTGGGTGCCAACCACAGTGATGCCTGGATGCCCCGAGCCCCTACAGTCCCCCTGCCCTCCGCTAGCCAGACCCAGCTGCTCGAGCCTGTCCCGCACGTCCCCAAGGACACGCAGGGGCTCGCCTTCTGCCCTCCCCCTGCACTGCTTGGTGCCCACGGGAGGCCACCTCGTGCGTCCGTCAGGGTGATGGGGTCCTCACCGCTGGGGCTTCAAGCAGCAAGGATTGCTTCTGGCCTCACGCGGGGTGTCCACTGGGGCCTGCTCCCGAACACTCACTCGGAGTCGGGGACACAGACGGCGGGCCCCCCGGGCTCACACGCAGGGAAGGGAACTGCGAGCGAGGCCCACCGCGGCTCACGCGACCGTGGACTCAGCGCGTCCCAGGACCAGGCCCACGCTCCGGGGGCTGAGAAGCACAGTCCTGCCTCGTCTGTCTGAGCAGGAGAACCAGAGTCCACAGGAGCCGTAACAGCTACCTGGCTGGACCTCCCGCTTCCGTCCCCTGACACGGGCTCTCGTGCACAACATGCAGCAGGGGGCTTCCAGAGCTGAGCCGGAAACCAGCTTACACACAGGACACACCCCCGCCCCCACGTCCCCAGCCCTTCCTACCGCAGGAGTATCTCACCGGGACCCCACGCGGCGGGGTGCACGGGCGCTGGCTCCTTGCGGCCCGCAGCAACCACCGGCTGAGCTTCGGGAGTTCCGCGGGCTGCGTGCTGGACTTGGGCAGCCGGCGTGGGCCCGGTGCGACTGCTCACCGTGAACTTGGCGGGTGCTCTCTGCCGGGTCTTTCCTTCAGAGAGCCGGCCGTTAGCATTTCACGGTCTCCTTTTCTTCAGGCCCCACCGCATAATCGGCCGGGCAGGGCACGAGGAAGAGCCCGGGGCCCTCAGAACATTCCGGCGGCTGCGGCCCAGCCCTCGGCCACACCTGGGCCCGCGCGGGTCACGCTCCCAGTCACCGGCCCCGAGGCTGCGGCCTGTGTGCCTCGCGGCGGCCTCTCCCTGTGAACACGCAAGATCACTCCCGAAGGAGGTCTGCCCCGTACGGCGCACCCCCGCTCTCTGGCTTGCCCCACAGCACCCCCTCGGGCCCCGTGTGTCGTCACCGCGCCGCTGGAGACCTACAGCAAAGGGGCGTCCACCTCTGAGAAGACGCGTCCGCTCAGGGTGCGCCGCTCGGCAGCATCTTACGGTTTCCGCAGCGACCCTGTTCTGGCTGGGGCTCGGAGGTGAGCGTGCAGGGGTGAGGCAGGCCCGGCAGGGGAGAGCGGGAGCATAGACGCAGCGCTGATACGTCATTGGCTTGGAGCGCCTGGAGTCCTAGGCCTGGCTCTGGAAGGGAGCGGCGAGAACGTCAGTGCGGGGTTTAGCTCAGTCCTGCAAACCAAGTTTGCCGCGATCCCGGCACGGAAGGTAGAGCCGTGAGGAGACCGCTCCGGAGGGCGCGGGAGAGGGCAGCGGGCCTGCTGTCCGCACCGGGCTGCACCCGCACGCCGGAGGCTCGCCTCCCGTGTCCCCTGGGGCCGTGTCCTGCCCCCGCTTCCCTGGCACACCGTGTCCTGTGTGCCCCGTGGCTCTGTCCACAGCACCCCCTCCGCTGGAAGTCCTGCGTCCCGTAGCCCTCCTGTCGGACTCCTGTTCATCCTTCGCAACCCTTGCTGCTTCCCGGGCCCTCCTACTGCTGTGGCTGCACGTCGGCTCTGCCTTGTCCTGTTGGACTGTCTGAACCCCTTGTTTGTCCGGGAGCGCATCCAAGGAGGGGTCTGGCGCCTCCACCTCCAGCTGCGTCTCGCCGGAGCCTGGCACAGAGACGTCACCAGGACATGCGGACCAGGTTGGCCCAGGAGGATGGAGATGGGCACGTGGACGGCTTGGAAGAGGCCAGAGGGGATCAAACAGGGAGGAGAGGAGGCTGGGCCGTGGGCTGGCTGCTTGAATGCAAGGAATACAAAGGTCTTCAGCCAAACCTGGGCTGTTCACAAGAAGGAACACCCGAATAAATTCCCCGCCAGCCGCTGTGTGGACTGGGTTCAGGATTAAAGATGGCATCTCGGGGATGGTGGGCAGCAGCCGGGGCTCTGCCCCAAAGCAGGGTGGCAGCGAAGGTTTGCCTGTGACGAGCCGAGAAAGACTGACCGTGGGTAGCAGGTGGGCAGGGCCCCGCTGAGACGCCAGGCACGGAGCCAGGATGGGCAGCCAGTGCCAGATGCCAGCCAGGGGGTCCGACAGGAGCCAGAGTGCCCACTCCATCATTGACAAGGGTCTACTGAGCCGGTCCTGGGTGCCAGCCGGGCGAACCGGGTGCAAAGCCAGTCCCCCCCCCACAGAGGGCACCTGCCAGGTTTTGAGAAAGGTGGCTGGTGGGGGCTCCGTGGGGCTGGGGCTCCGGCCACCTCCCGACGCCCACTTCTGGCAGGAGGGAGCCATGGCCCAAGACCCCAGCACCCTGGAGTCTGCCCACCCAGTAAGCTCCTTAAGTGCAGCCTCCAGGGCTTGCGGCACTGCCTGACACGGCGCCTCGCGCCTGACCTAGTTGCATCTATTTTTCGCCCCAGTCCCTGCTGAGGACTTGTGCTGGAACGCCTCTCTCTGAGAAGGTCGCCGTCAGATCTAAACTCCGGCTGCACACACACACGCGCACGCGCACGCACATACACCACCATTGCAAAGAGAAGAGGGTTTCAGTGTGCAAAGCTGGGGGGATGCTGACTGTGCATCTCCGCGTTCCTCAGCTAAGAGTCTGCCTGTGCGTGTGTGCGCGTGTGTGTGTGTGCACGCACGTGTGTGCACGTGTGTCCCTCGTCCCTCTGGAGCACAGATCAAAGAGTCAACCTTTATGTCGACCTGCAGATGTTCTCAGAATTGAAAAAACCCAGGGTGGGGGGAGCGGGCGGCATGAGAGAGGAGAAAGCTCCGCGCCGGCCGAGCGCTGCTCAGATGTTCTCCGCCGCTCTGCGGGCATCGCGGGGGTAATTTTAGCAACCAGGGAGTGGAGAGCGGGGAACGGTTCCATTTTGCTTTCAAAGTGCTTCACTGTGAGAGCCCATTCACCTGCGGTTCGGCGAGTGGCCTTGAGGGGACGGAGCCGCGTTCTGCAGTGCCAGCCGGCTAGCGGCGGCGTCTGGAGGCTCCCGAGCTGCTATCTTTAGCCGCGCGAGGCCCGGCGGGGGCAGAGCGCTCCTGGGGGCCAGCTCCGTGGTGCTGCCGTCGCCGGGGTTCTCCTGGAATCTGCGTCTGTGCCGAGCACCGGGCCCCGGTGAGGCTTCGGGAGCAGGTGGACACGAGCCGCAGCCGGGACGGAGCAGCGAGCAGGTGGCACCTGCTCGGAGCGGCAGGGAGAGCGCGACCCGGCCGTCCACTCAGGGAGGCCCAGGGGACCCGCCGCCGTGTCGCGCGGGGCACCCCTTCTCCTGGGCACCGCCCCTCCGTTCTGTCCCTGAGGCTGTGCTGGACTCTGATGCCCACATCAGACGACAGGAGGCTTTCTAGGGCGGCGCAAGTGTTCCTCCCCATGGCGGTCCGTGTTTCTAGACCGGCAGTGTCCACAGGGGGCTCCGGGGCAGAGAAGGGTTTCCGGGCAGCCCAGAGGGGAGGGGAGGCCAGGCTAGCAGAGAAACACCGCATTTCTCTGATTCCAGCAGTTTTGTCTGAAAAAATAAGGGACTGCCCAAGTGTCCATTTACAGATGAAGGGGTTGCAAAACGGTACGTAAATACCATGAAAAATTCCCCGGGCCTAACAAGGAAGGCCTGGTGACCCCCGTGGGCAGAGCTGGAGGGCCGTACTTGCACCGAATGGGATTCCAGTCCTGGAGGAGGTCGGAGAGGAGTCAAGTTCATAATCAGAAAGGGGAATTTCCCCAAATCGATGGGGGCTGGGGCCGGGGGCGTGAGGGGGGCAGGGAAACGTTGTTTCATGGGGACTGAGAAACATTGTTTCGTGGAAAGAGATGGGAAGTTCTGGAGATGGATGGCGGGGACGGTGGGCACGTATTTTAGCGCCACTCAGCTGTGCACCAAATGGGTGAAAATGGTTAAGTTTGAGGTTAGCTTGCCAAAGTTAAAAATAAAGGGGCGGATGGTTTGGGGCGAAGGGAGGAGAACCACAGACTGAGGCTTCCTGGCGTGCCAGCGTCCACGGCCCGGGCGCCGGGGCTCCCAGTCCAGAGCTCCCTCACTGCCTAGCTCTGCAGCCTCGCACAGAGCAGGGGACACATGCCGCGGGGCCCCTGGGGCAGGTGGCAAGGTGCTCGCTCACCCCTGCGACGCACGTCTCCATTACAGATCGCATCCCTGCTCAAGGACAATGAACGCATCCAGTCCACCCAGACCGCCACCCCCAGCGACGAGGACAGTGACATCAAGAAGATCAAGAAGGTCTGTACCCGCCGTCCTAGAGAGCCTCCTGGCACTGTCTCCCCTGTCCCCCCGCCCCCTCGGCAGGCCGCCCCCCACCTCCCCTGAGCAGCACAGTCGGGCTGGTTCTCTGAGCTGCCCCGGGGTCATGGCTCCACCCAGTTTTGTGGGTAGGACGGGCTCCAAAGCAGAAGGAACCCAGATTGCAGGCTGCAGCTGCGGGATTTCTCACATCACGGGACAGGCCCTGAGGACCCCCTGCCCCCACCCCACTGACACGCCCCCCCGCCCCCTCCTCATGCAGACCCTTCCTCTCACAGCTGCCCCCTCTAGCCCCACACACACCTCGGCAGAGCAGCCTCTGGTCCCCCGAGCTGTCCCTGCTGGTTTGCTCCATGAGAGTCCAGAGGTTGTAGGAGGCCCTGGGGACCCGCCCGGTGGCTGGGATACCAACCAGCACCTTGGACCAGCCAAGGGCAGCACAGGGAAGGGACATGTGTGCGTGTGTGCAGGCTGCCAGGCTTGAAGCCGGGGAGCCTGAGTCACCCTAAGACAGGCCAGTGAAACCCAACAACCCTGCACGTGGAGGGGGGAAGAACGCCTCCGGTGCCCCCCAGACCAGAAACCGCACACGGGCGTCCCCCGGGCCGAGTTCAGCCTCCCGGCATGTTTGGGGTTTTGAGCCCACACAGTGTGTTTTTTGTTCTTTTTAATTTGTTACCAGTGCTTTAAAAGCTAAACATTTCCCATGAAAATCTGGATTTTGTTTCTCAAAAATAGAAATAGCTAACATTCATTAAGCACTTTCTATGTGTCAGACGCTATTCTAGGAGCTGTACACAGATTAATTCATTCCTAACTGAGAATCCTCTGGGGTTTCATCATTATCTGCATTTCACGTACGGGGAGACTGAGAGGCAGCGAGGCAAAGGGACGTGCCCAGGTCACACAGGTCGGCCTTGCACGTGACGCTAAGCCCCAGCCCCCCAGCTCCAGAGGCACGTCCTCGGGTCCCCGGACACAGGACCTCCTGGAAAACACGAGGAGGCACAGCCCAGGGCCCGCCTCCCACACAAGCCCCATTAGTCCCACGGGCCGGCCTCCTGCATCTGGAGGACCCGCCAGGCCCCCATGGCCCTTGGAGTTTGCCGCCAGGTCCCAGCCAGGCCCCACCCTGGCAGGGGTACCCGGGCTCTCCCTCTAACCCCCTGGCTCCACTGGGCTTCCCAGCCACGACTGAAGCCCTTCTCGCGGGAACATTGTAAGTACCGGCTGAAATCCGCCCCCGTCCCTCGATTCTCACCGTCCTGGGGCCTCAGGGCAAGTGCTCCCTCGTAGAGAGAGCCTCCCTGTCTCGGAAGAGAGGGGTCTGGGCTCGGGGCTGGCCTCCTCCCTGGGGCACATGGCCCCGGCCTCAGACCTGCAGCCTGACCCCTGAACTTGCTGTACGTGTCCCCCTTTCCACTGAGACTAACGGCCTCTGTGCCTGGTCCTCAGCGGGTGATCCCGGCACCCCTGGGCGCCCCCCCAGCAGCAGGAGCCGCCTGAGCTCTGTGGGGATCAAGGTCCTCCCCACCCCAGTTCTTGCCAACACACGACCGAGCTGAGCAGCCCCACTCCGAGCTCAAGTGTCCGTGTTCATTCCCCCCCAGAGGAGGAGAAATCTGGGCAGGCGCTGGAACCTCTCAGAAGCGCTGCTGAGGCCCCAAAAACAAGATTAACTCATTCGCCCTGTTCTGTTCACGGCTAATCGCCCTCTCTCCGGAGAAGTGTTCACTGAAACTTCTGGGCTTTCAGGCCAGTCCTTAGCCGAGAGGCGGGGGGAGACTCCAGACACAGCCGGCAGGCCTCGTCCTCCAGCCCCTCCCACGAGGCAGACTCGGGCCACCCTTTTCCTCCTTCAGAGGGGGCTTCTGCAGCAATCCCGGGGGCTTGTTAAGAGGCAGAGGGCGGGGCGGGGGCCTGGCACCTCCACTTCTGGCAAAAGCTCCCGGCAGATGCTGCCACCACCACCCCCAACCGCCCTGGGGTCGGGGGCCCCCTCGTGAGCCCCGCCTTCCGATGGGGAAACCGGCTCGGAGGGACCGGTCAGCTTGCCCAGGACTTCGCAGGCGGCGGTGGCAGGCCGGCTTCCCTCCCCACACGCCCAGCCGGCAGAAGGGGCGGGGGTGACCAAGCCTGGGTCCCCGCCCCCCGCCCCGTGACAGCGCGCCCCCGTCCTCCCGCAGGTGCAGAGCTTCCTGCGGGGCTGGCTGTGCCGGCGCAAGTGGAAGACCATCATCCAGGACTACATCCGCTCGCCGCACGCCGACAGCATGCGCCGGAGGAACCAGGTGGTGTTCAGCATGCTGGAGGCCGAGGCCGAGTACGTGCAGCAGCTGCACATCCTGGTCAACAACTTCCTGCGCCCGCTGCGGATGGCCGCCAGCTCCAAGAAGCCCCCCATCACGCACGATGACGTCAGCAGCATCTTCCTGAACAGGTGCGCTCCCGAGGGGTGGGGCCGCGGGGCACGAGACCGCGCACGGCGGAGCCCCGCAGGTCGCGCCCGGCGCAGCGGAGCCAGCAGCACCCGCGGCGTGGAAGCCGCCGAGCCACGCGGCTCCGAGCCACCCCCTCCCAAGGGTGGGTGCGGGGCATCCGGGCCACGCAGCGGGGGGAGGCTCTCCATGCCCCGCGTGTTTGGAGAGGCGTCTGATGGTCAGAGCCAGCCGGGCTTAGGGGTGCCGTGGGCCGCGAGCGGGCCGAGGCCGGGGCTGCTGGAAACCCCCGCGGGGCACCAGGCCGGCCCCCCAGCAGAGGACCGTGGCTCCCGCGGCGTCTGTGCTGACACTGAGAAGCGGGGCGGAAGGGTTTCCAGTTTTGAGTCGGGCTCCAAAGGCTAGCAGTGCTCCCTTCCTCATCCTGACGCGGCCATGATGACCTGGAGGCCGGGCTCTGGGCCGGGCTCTGGGCCGCGAGGTCCACCTGCCCTACCAACGCACCTGCTTTTCCCCAACAGCGACTGCAGGGTCCCTGTGGGCTCGCGGGGCCCCAGGAGGCTGAGCTGCAGCCGCTCTTCCTCGGTCAGCATCTTTCTAAAAGGAGTTTAAGAAATGGTTTAAATAATGAGCTTCTCGGTGGGCGTTAAAATTGGGCGGACTGGATGAAAAGTGGCAGACTTGAAACACATAACCAGAGCACAATGTTCGAGCGACCCCCCCCCAGGAATTAGGGTGGGCCACCGTGTGCCCCGAGACGGCCCTTCAGCTGTGATCTTGCCAAGGTACGCCTCTCTGGGCTGCTTCACTCCGACCGGCCCTCACCCAGGCCCGCCCTGCGACAGGACCCAGGGGTTCCCGGGGCAGGGGGCCTGTGGGGCTGCCCGGAGGTGGGGGAGAGGTGCAGACACCAGTCAGGGCTCCGGCTGGAGAGGCCCAGAGTCGCTGGGGCGGGCAGGCCTGAGGCCGTGGTGTTCCGGACGCCGCTCCTCGGTGGGCCAGGAAAGAGACAGGCTGACGGGGAGGGGAACAGCATGTGACCTCGTGAGACTTTCTGCAAACAGAACCACGTGCATACATACAAGGTTTGCTTCTTAATATGTTGAAGACAGTTTTTAAGCATTATGGAAATGCCTTTATTTCCCAAAGAAAGAAAATCCTTTACATTTTTGTGAAATCAGGTAACGCTTACTGCAGACACGACAGTGGAGTCTTTCCGACACAGCGACAGGACGCGTCCCTTCCTGAGCGCCCTGGGCGGTGCGGTGGGGTCCGCGGACGTGCACACGTGAGCGTGGACATGGGAACCCACCGTGTGCTTCTCTGTTGGGAGGCCTGGGGTAGAACCAGGGAACCGCATCTCCCACAAGTGCCAAGGCCGCAGGCCGGGCCGCGCCTGCCCTGGACAGCTCCGGGGGGAGGGGCGCACTTTCGACTCCCAAACCTCAGCTCGGACAGCCTTCCTGGTAACATAGTCAACACGCTATCTGCTCGTTAAATGGGTTATAGACCGTATCCTACACTAGAGCAAGCTGGAGAGGAGAAAACGCTTCAGAACATCACAAGGAAAATACATTTTCGGCGCCATCTGTGTTTATGCAGGAAATCTGCGGGTAGCGGCCATGGGATTGGAACCCAGGCCGTGTGGGGCCCCCTGTGCCGTGGGAGGCCTTGGTAGCCTTCCGTGCTTGCATTTTAGGCCACGATTACAAGCCTTTGCTGACCCTTCTTACGGCCTCTAAGAAAGCTGTGCTTTGTGTCTCTTTACTCTTTCTACGATTTTGTTACTCTCTTCATCAATCTCTAATGGAGTTCTTTTACCCTGGCGTCTGCGGTTACGAGTTTTCAGGCCAGCTCCCAGCCTTTGCTCAAAAGTTGTTTGAAAAAACAGCCCATGGCTTTTATCTTTCAGCGAGTGCACGATCTGGTCGGAGGCCTTTACCTGAGAATAAACAGGAGGGAGGAAGCCCCCTCCTCTCCTGGCACCAACCGCCTGCAAGGGGCAGGGGGCCCACGGCGGACGGGCGCTGGCCGTCGCGGTCTCACTGACCCTGGTCCAGGCCGCGGCAGCCCGACCGGTTCTCCCGGCCTCTTACAGGTATGGGAGGATCCAAGAGCGGTTCACACGCAGCCTCTTGCCCGAGCTGTGCATGCAGCTCTCCGTGGCAGCGCGACGCCAATGGGAGAGTCAGGCCCCGGAGATGCCCCAGGAGAACGGAACCCGCACCGAACGTGGAGGCCACGCTTCCCTCCTCCTCTATGAGGCCAGCATCACTCCAGCGCCCGAAGCAAAGTCTGTCTCCTGTCAGATCTCAGAGACCCAGAACGTCACCGGGTTGGATTCAGGAATACATTGCGACCCAATGGGACTTACCCCCAGAATGCAGGGATGGTTCGACAAGGAGAAGCCGTCCATGCCTTCCCGTTTTCTCTCTGATTCAAGTTAGAGAACACGGTGAGCCTATCTGGGGAAGCACGTCCTGTGTGCGGCGGGCTCCCTCCCCGGGCTCTGATCTCCAGCAGGAGCAGGCGGACGTCTTCCCCTCCCCGCGCCCGGGCTGCAGGAGGAACGGGCTGGGATGGTGGCCCTGCGGTCGTCAGCAGGACCTTCACTGTCCCTCCTCTGTGCCCTCGGGCGCACAAGGAACGGAGGCCGGATGCTTCCCCTGCTGTCGTGACAACCCCAGCCAGCACATGGCCGGAGGGAACGTTCTGGACGGTGCTCACCTCGTCACGGTGGCACCTCACGGAACCAGCTTTGCACCTGCGTGCTTTCCAGTCTCCAGAGACGCCCCACGAGGCTGGAGCTCAGAGAGGTTGCAGGGTGTACCCACGGGCACACAGCCTTCGTGTGGGCTGCAGTTTTAGCCCAGCTGTTTCCTTTTAAGCTCCGTGCTTCCCCACCACCCTGCTCAGTAGCAGGCTGGGACCCCATCCCCTGACCCCCCAGCCTTCTCCCTCTGCTCATGGCCGCAAGGGTCTGGATGTGCACTCTGCCTCGCCCCTGCACGGCTGGAGAACCTTCCGTTGACCATGAGCCCCGCTGCGAAGCAGCCCCTGGGACATGGACCTCCTGGCACTCCTGCCTCTGACCAGAGAGGCCACCACGCCACTTAGCAGAAGACATTCCCACACAAAGCTTTCCCTGGATTTGCTTCCAGGCTGAGCAGTCCGGCACCCTTGGAAACCTGGTGCTAACTTGGTAGTTGCTGGAGCTGCAGAAGGACCCTTTCCAGACTCGCGGATTCCTGGAGGATGCTGCGGGGCAGGGAGGGGTTCATCGTGTGCTCACCTGCCCAGCAGGGGAAGAAAGATCTTCCGAGTAAACACGTGCGGGAGGTTTTGGTTCACCCTGACAGTAAGCTCGCAGACTGGGGCTGGTTCCTGCGGTGGGAACCACGTCCAGCCCCCACCCCCGGCGCTGGCACCACAGGCGTTTCCGGGGACCAGAGGCATCCCTCCAGGGGGCAGGTGGCTTGTACATCGATGCCGCTCTGACCAACGGGCAGGAGCCGCTTGCCATCCTGGGCTGAGCGGGATGGTGAGACGTGGGGGGGGGGGCAACATGCCCCCATGAGTTAGTCGTGTCTGCACAGGAGGGAAGGTGGGTAACGGCCAGAGATGGACCAAGTGGGGGCAGGAGTGCAGGGACCATGCTCTGCCCACCTACCCTGGACTGACCTTGGGGGGGTGGTCACTCTCCTTTCTGGGCTCAGGGAGCACCAGGCAGAATGAGCACGTCCCAGGTGTGCTCTGCAGACAGGTCACCGCCTCTCCCTCCAACGTTTTTCCCACCCTGCCGTCCTTGACAGGTGTCTCCTACTCTGTCTTCACATCTTCTCTTGGCTGTCACATCCCTGGTCACCGCATGCCCCACCATAGGCTTAAGTCCCTGCTTGTGTGTTCCCAGGCCCCCTGCTGCCTTTGTGGGACCCGTCACACTTAAATAATGACTTACCCTGTGTCTGGGTCCTTCTTGCTGTGGGTGGGGTCAGGGTCGTCGTGGACAGCTGCCCCAGCTCCACACTGCACAATTCAGGGACGCTCTTCGCATGGGCCAGGGATCAGCACGGTTTTTCTGTAGAGTGCCAGACGGGAGGTACTTCAGACGTTGTGGGGCATGTGGTCTGTGCGGAAACGAAGCAGTTACAGGCGACCCGTGAACGAATGCGAGTGACCGTGCTCCGATGAAACTTCACTACGGACGCTGAAACATGAATGTCGCATATGGTCACGTACGATGAAATGTTCTTTTGTCTTTTTCCAAAGTGTCTCAAGATGTAAAAACGTCTCTGAGCTTGCAGACTGTACAAGAGCAGGGCACGGCCGCCACCTTGGAGGGAAGAGTTCAGTGTTGCTAGCTTCACCCAGGATAGTCTATGAACGAAATATAGCTCCGGCCAACGTGCCGCTCATCTCGACGGTCTTGAAGCTGAGCTGAAGGAACAAATACGTAGAAGTGGGTAACAGTGTTTCTGAGCAAGAACAATGAAAGAAACATGCCGCACTTTAATTAAATTGTTATAAAAGTTTATAAATATATTAAAAGGAATGAAAACAGCCTGAGGGTTGTGCGAGAAAGTAAGATGGAAAGTCTAGAAGCAGACCGAAGACCGTGTAGGAAGTCATAAGGGTGAGAAGCAGCGGAGAAAAGCAGCAGAAACGGCAGGCATGTGTGATGGATACGGTCGGCTGAGCTCTCTGGGGAGGACGGCGCGTCTCGCTCCCGCTGACTGCCGTTGAGCACTTGATGTAAAAATTAAGCAACCAAGTAAAACGGGTGAGCGTGTGTGCAGAAGCAGAGGACAGAAAGAAAGGATATGCCTCGCAGGGCAAAATGGGAAAATTCCAAAAAATAAAAAGCAGCCAACCCATGACCAGTGGTCCGATCGCTGAGCAAACGTGTCCACAACGTGTACGTTAGGTTGTGCACTTACTAGGCGGGGCTATCTAAAATTGGGAAGAGACGAAATAATGACTGGACGTGGCTACAGAATTCCTAAAAGAAGGAATTTGGATGGACGCTACATAGAGAAAATGTTCAGTGAACATAACTGTGATTTTTTTAAAAAAGCAAATCAAATCAAAATGAGATCATTTTATTTTCTTAGGAGATCGGTAATGATAGTAGCTTCTAGAGAGTCACAAGGTTACCGGTGAAATTCTCGCAGTTTGTACCTTAAAAAGCGAGGCTTCGTCAACTGTATTTTTATAGACCTGGCTTACGATGTTCCTATCATGCTACTGCAGTGCCCCGTGCAGTGTTGGAATTTAAGAATGTTCATTTCCTCCCCGATGCCTCCTGAGAAGTTCTCGCCTGGAGGTGCCTGGGAACGACTCCCTGAGCATTGCTGGGGCCGTGCTCAGGGTAGCCCAGAGCTGCCTGGCTCCCTCGAGAGCCCCTGAAGCCCCCCAATGCCCAGTCTACCGTCCCAGATCGGATCCTCTTGCCCTTGTGCATTCCCACACACACCTGGGTCAGTCCCTTGCCTTTAACCTGTCCTAGTGGTCTTCACACGTGGCCGCCAACGCTCTTGGGATTGGTGTGCGTTTGTTAACTCGACAGACTAGTCGGGCCACAGAGAGACAGAACCCAGCCCTGTCAGAAGTCACTCTATAGGGGACCTAAAATTGAAAGGGCCTCTAGCCATGGGGGGTGGCCCTGGTCAGGGAATCAGGTGTCCCCACGCTGGGGGGACCATTCTTACGGGACTTCAGGGAGAAGACCGCGGAGTCTCCATACCGAGAGGACCCAGGTTCAGAACGGCTCCTCCACTCGGAATCTTGTTCGCGTTCTCCCTGGCGCCGTTTTCCTTCCATCCTACATGTCTGGCTGACGTGACTGAGTTACAGGCTTTGCTGTTCAGCCTGGAGGTGTCCTCTGTGTGTCTCTCTCCCCGACTCTCCCCTGAGCTTTCCCCTCTTCTCCCCCTGGGGTCTCGGGGCCCCTCCGTGCACGAAGGAGACCCCACGTTCGGCTGCCCACAGACCCGTGACCCCCGGCACCTTCCACCCCTGCCCAGTCATATGGTTCCGAGGGAGTGAGGCTCCCGGGGACATATGGCGCTGGGAGAGGGGACAGCCCGGGGGTTGGTGGGGGGTGTGAGAACAGAGGCTTAGAGGCTCAGGCTGCCCCACCCCTTCCTTTTGGGGCTTCACTTTTCCTATCTAAGAATAAGGTGCACAACCAGATTCCCTGGTCTCATTCAAGGCAAGCCCCAGACACACAGGGGACCCCCCCAGGTCTCCAGGTGGCAGGGGCTGGGGTGGTGAGTGGCAGCAGAGAAGGACCAGCTGACAGGGACGGGGGTTGCCGGAGGAGACAGGAAGCCCCCTTGTCCTCAGAGGGTGAGCTGTGGGACCAGACTGGGGCTGCTCTGGGGCCAGGCGCCCGGGGGGCAGGGGGCGGGAAGGGGGTGCCGGCATGCCTGCCTGGGGAGCGCACATTCTCCGGGCACTCTAGGTGGTGACAGAGCCGGTGCGGGGGGACGCTCGGTTTTCCAGTTCCCTAACTGTCGCACAGAGGATGGCGGGGAGCTAGTGTTCACGGAGCGCCCACTATGCCCCGGGCACGGACATCGTCCCGTTGCTTGCAGGGGTTACCTCCCTTCCCCTTCCTATTTTGTGCAGAAAGATCTGCGGCTCAGAGAGGCACAGCAGCTCGCTCGAGGCCGCACTGCCGGGGTCAGGACATAGGCAGAGCACGGCCCCACATCGTGTGGGTCTGAGGCCGCGGCCCTCTATGCACGCGTCCGCGGTCTCTACTCCATGCTCTCCGGAGCCCTGGGCTCCTCTGGGGTCCCCCAGGGTCGCTCCCAGATCCAAGAACTTGGGGGGCCCAGGGAGGCTGGTGACCCTGACTAGGGAGCTCTGCTTGGGGCCGTCTTGGAACGCTCCTTGTAACAGAAGGACCTGTGCACTCGTCCAGCCCTGGGCCGCCCGAGCAACACAGGCCATGCTGATGGGCTTTCCCTGGGGGTTCTGCGGAGGGAGTGGCTTGCTCCTGGCGTCTGGCTGGCCCCTGGCTGCCGGCTCCGGGTCGGGGCCTCCTGCAGGGTCAGGAAATCCCCGGGACACAGCTCACCCTGTGTTTCCCTGCAGCGAAACCATCATGTTCCTGCACCAGATCTTCTACCAAGGCCTGAAGGCCCGCATCTCGAGCTGGCCCACCCTGGTCCTGGGTGAGTAGCCCGCCCCGCCGCGTCCCTCTCCGGGGCCGCCCTCCAAGCCAGCGGCCCTCCCATCCTTCTGGAGCGCAGCGGTGGCCCCTTACCAGCCCCCTGAATCCCTCAGGGGGAGAAGGGGAAACACACATTGGCAAAAAACGGATTTCTAGGAGGAAGCGATATATTTTTACTTATCTACTTTTCCCTCTTAAAAATAATATCGTTTGAGAAAATTTGAGAATCCAGAAAAGTAGCAAAGGTTTAAAAATATCAATCATGGTTCTTCCTCCAAAGAAAACTGCCATAAACATCTCAGTGTGTTTTCTTCCAATTTTTTTCTATGCATAGATCTTGGATTTTTTTCCCCCATTTTACATAATTCCAAACATACTGAATTTAGATTTTCAATCTTGCTGTGGGGTGTTGGTTTTTTTTTTGTTGTTTATTTCCTTTTTTTTTTAACTTACTTGACAGCACAACTGTTTTTGTTATCCTGGGCGCATGCTTTTTGATGACTGCGTAGTTCTCCACAGCCCGTCCCTGGCTCTTTGGAGTCGGTCCCAGTTCTTGTGGCTGGAAATAATTGTCTCTGTGTGTGACATTTCGTCCTGCTTACAGAGCATTTCCTTAGGAATGGTTTCCAGAAGTAGAATTTCTGAAACGAAGAGCTTCTCGGCCCTTAGGCTCTGGAGGCCTCGGGGTGGGGGGCACTTTTGTTTGTTTTTCTCACATCAAAGACTCCCCACTTTCCCCAAGGTCAGAATACGAGCACCCCTGGTAGACAAGGTGTAAGCCGTGGGGTCCGAGTTGAAGGGAGAGTTTGGGGAGATTGTTTGGGCTCTGGGGGGCTGAAAGGGCAGGAGGACCCTGGGGCCGCAGAGCTGGGGAGGTCTGGAAGGACAGAGGGACAGATGGGTGAAGGGCCAGACTCAGGAGGGTGTGAGGTGTGGTGGGAAGCCTGGGACGGGGAGTCCGGAGACCTGGTTCCAGGTCCGCTGTGGACCCACCTTGTGACCTCGGTCATCACCTCTGTCACGGGGGGACACTCTGGGAAGGAGGCCTCTTGGGGGCCCGCCATGTGACCCGGTGAGGGAGCCAGAACGGGGCATTGGGGTCACCACACAGTTACAGCGGGGGTGTCATGGACCCGTCACGAAATCTGGAGCTGGGCTGGCCCCTTCCAGGTGCTGTGTTTTGAGGCTGGGGGCCGCCTTTACACGCCCGCCTGGGTCAGTCACCCCGTGAGGTGTGACCTGGCCTGGAGGCAGCCTCCCTCTGCGGAGAGGGGTTCCCGGCAGGAAGGGCCCAGATGGGGAGCCCTCCAAGTGTCTGCATCTTGGAGGGGCGGGGGCCGCCGCAGTGCCCTCTGCAGCGGCTCTCCGGGGCCCTCTGAGACACGGGGCGTCTCTACAAGTGTGATTCTGCTGGGACCCGCCCTCTGGCCCTGGTGGGGGGCGGGGGCAGGGGTGCCGAAGCCCTCCCCACCGCATCCCTCCCCACCGCATGGCGCACCGCAGGCCCGGGGCTCCGCAGGACGGGGACTCCCGCGGGGGGCGGGGCTCCCGCGGGGCGGGGCGGGGCCGGGGGCGGAGTCCGGCCCCGCTGAGCCCGCCCCCTTGCAGCGGACCTGTTCGACATCCTGCTGCCGATGCTGAACATCTACCAGGAGTTCGTGCGCAACCACCAGTACAGCCTGCAGATCCTGGCGCACTGCAAGCAGAACCGCGACTTCGACAAGCTGCTCAAGCACTACGAGGCCAAGCCCGACTGCGAGGAGCGCACCCTGGAGACCTTCCTCACCTACCCCATGTTCCAGGTGGGGGGCGGCCGGGGCAGCAGGAGCGGGGAGGGCCGGTGCCCTGCGCGGCGCGGCGCGGCGCGGCGCCCCTGGTCCTGAGCCACCCACCCGCCCTGCCCCTGCGGCACCCAGCCTCCCGCTCCTCCGGGCTCGGGTCCCCGACGGCCCCCGCCAGACTCAGAGGACGGCCCGTTTCCCTCCGGCGCCCAACTCCTGCGGTCCTCGCAGCTGACGGTCGTTCTCGGCCTCCTCCTCTGTCTTCCTGTCCGTCTGTTCCTCCCTGCCCCCCCCTCGCGTCCCTCTGTCTCCACCCCTGCCTCTGTCCCTCTGCAACCCTGCCTCTGCCCTTCTGTCCGTCTCTATCCCTGCCTCTGTCCCTCCCCATGCCCCACCCCTCTGTCTGTCCCCATCCCTGTCCCCTGCCCCCCTGCCCTGCCCCAGATTCCCAGGTACATCCTGACGCTGCATGAGCTCCTGGCCCACACGCCTCACGAACACGTGGAGCGCAACAGCCTGGACTACGCCAAGTCCAAACTGGAGGAGCTGTCCAGGTGAGCCCCTCCCCCCATGATCCCGACCCTCAGCCGACCAGGGAGCCTGACCCCTGGCGAGCCTGACCTCTGGACACCGCCCCCCCTTCCAGTAGCCAGGCCAGGGCCAAGGAAGGAACTGGAGGCAGGGCTCAGCCTACGGCAGCAAGAAGGGGAGACCCCGCAGGCAGGGGTTCATGGCCCGGGGCAGGTTCCTGTGGCTGGTGTGTCCCTGGCACGGAGCCTTCAGAGACGTACACTCACGGAGGTTCCATTTCCTCGGTCCTCCAGTGCGGCCGTGTCCTCCCATGGCTCTGCACGCCCAAGGCTATGGTCAGCAGCCCGTGCTGTCAGTGGGAACACAAACTGGGGGCCTCCAGTCAGGGCCCCACACCTGCCCCTCCCAGTCTCTGGAGCCTGGAGGGGACAGGGGAGCCTTCTCTCTGCAGGCGCAGCAGCCGAGGGGCCCCGGGGGAAGAGCAGGCTGTGCTTCCAGGACCCTGCGGGACAGGGATCAGGTCTCAGGCCAAATGGCTGGGCACCTAGGGGCCGCCCAGCACCCCTGGCAACACCCCGAACAGGAGATGATGGTGGCCAGTGACAGACAATAGCTGTGGGGTGAGGGGGGCTCAGATTCCCAGGCATTTTGAAGGTGGAACCAGCAGGAGTCTCTGGCCTCTTAGCTGGAGGGACGTGGCTGGAGGGGGTGTGGCAGGTCCTGGCTGAGCTGCCAGGAGGCTGGAGGAAGGTGCGGGAGGGGCGGCGTGCAGAGATGTCCTTCCTGTTTCGTGGACCAGAGACGGACCGCGGTGGCAGAGACAGCAGGAGGGGAGCAGGGCGTGAGAGTCCGGAGGTCAAGGGAGCGAGATGTCAGGGGTCATCACAAACCTGGGGAGACCACCCAGGGGCTCCCCACTGTGGCGGCAGACGTGAGGAGAGGCCTTGTGCCCAGAGACTGGCTGCCGGAAGCTGCAAAGGAGGGTTGGCCCGCGGGCTGTGGAGCCCGGCACAGCCCTGCCCGGGGCCCTAAGAGGCTTCCTGGGGCCTGTGAGAGGCCGCGGGTCAGGCCACGGCTCCCCCAGGGCAGAGGCGGGATCCGGGACCGGGGCGGGGCGGGGCGAAGGGGTTAGCAGGGGCTTGAGTGCAGATTCACAGAACCTCTGTCCTTCTGAGTCGCCGGCGGCCGAATCCTGCGCCCTCTCCCCAGGGAGAAGCCCGGGCACCCCGTGAGGCGGTGACGCTTTCACCAAGGGTGCAGGGAGGGGGGCACACGTGGGTCCAGGGGCTTGGCCTGAGATCCCGATTCCCATCCCCCAGGGTCCACCTACCCCATCACCTGGACCTGCCCCAGCTCAAGGCCCTAGTGCTCAGCAGGGAGCTTCCCCCCCGTCTCTGCGACACCAGCCCTTCCCCCTCTCCCTGCCCAGGGGCCCCAGGCTGTGTTCACAAATATCCTACCTCCCAGGGACCGTCCTCCACCCGCCTCTGGGCCTGCCCCCGTCCTCCTCACCCCTATCCGCCGCGCTCCCAGCTCTGTCATGTGCGTGAGCCCGCATCCGCGCAGCCTGGGACCCCGAGGCAGACCCCAGCCCGGGACTCGCATGGTCTGAGCAGCTGCGGGCCACGCGTGTCTCCCAGCAAATCCAGGCTCACCGCTTCACGAACGACCACCCTCCTGGGGGGAGCCTCGCCCTCGGCAGGAGGGATGGGTCCCGCCCCCCGTGGCTGCTTCCCCGGTCCCACGTCCCTCCGAGAGGCAGTCTGGGGCTAGGCTCTGAGGACAGACGGCGCCGCGGGGGGTGCCACAGCCGGAAGAAACAACTGATAAAAATACTGTCTAAGTTACGACCCGCCGATCGCTGTCCTTCACCGAATTGCCACGCGCCAGACACAGGCCAGTGCCTGAAGCCCATTATGTGCCCACCGCGTGCGGTCCTCCAGGTGGGAGACGGGGGCCAGAGACGTCCGGCAAGGGCTCCGCGTGCTGACTCCCCCATGCACGCCCAGCCTGAGTGGTGTCCTGGGGTGTGACGGGGTAACGTCCCTGCGGGAACCACCAGCCCGTAAGTCGCAGAAGCAGCCTCTCCTGAAGCAGGCGGGCACTTCTTCCAGTGGCTCCTAGCCTTCCAGCCCCTGGACATCCCTGGCCTGTCCCCGACGCCACCCGATGCTTCCTTAAAAGCAGGTAGATGGCGCCACCTGCTGGAGGTGAGGGGCGTTGCGGCGGTCCGGACAGGACAGAGTGGTCTTGTCTCAGATCAGTGACCTGCTGTGTCCTGCTTCCCTCCCAGACATAAACAGAAGTCGGTCTCTCCCTGAGCCAGCTGCATTGCCAGCGCCCCTAAATGTAGCCGTTCCCTAAGGAAACAACCCTCTAACGAGCATTCTAGGGAAACAAACGGCAAGTGCAAAGACCCTGAGGCAGGGCCGACCGGGGTCTGGGCTATGGTTGGAAACAAGGCCCTGGTGGACTGAGGGGAAGAGGAATGGACAAAGGGCGTTGCCGAGCTCCCCTCCTCCTCCCTGTTCTGTCGCACGTGGCTCAGACTCGGATCAGACAGACCTGCTCCCTCAACTGCTAACCTCCATTTCCTTTTCCCGGAAACGAGGACACCTGCTTCCTTGGGTTTCCAGAACGCAGTGAGACCATGCCTGCCCATAGAGTGTGCAGCACCCAGGGGACCCTCGATTCATGACTGCAGGCTCTGAGAGTCCTGGGGCCAGGCTTTCTCGCTGGGTCTGGCCAGAGACGTGGCGTCCCCTCCTCCCGCGCCAATGGCTTTCCCGTCCCCGCAGGATAATGCACGACGAAGTGAGCGAGACAGAGAACATCCGGAAAAACCTTGCCATCGAGCGTATGATCATCGAAGGCTGTGAGATCCTGCTGGACACCAGCCAGACTTTTGTGAGACAAGGTACGCCCCCACCCGGGCGCAGGTGGCCCTGCATCAGGGTGGGCTGCCCCCGGGACCCCTCCAGAGGGCGTGCCTGCAGGGGGTCCCGAGGCCACTGGAGGGCCGTGGGCGCTGCACCCACACATGGATACTGTGGGCCTCACCACGTCCTTCCCTCCAGAGGTAGACACGCTTCTCCCCTAGGTGTCTGGTGTGTCTGTCATGTGTCCCAGCAAACACTGACCCGTGCTTTTTGCAGGGGATGAGGCCAGATACAGACTATTGGGTCACAAGCCTTTCTGGCAGAGGCAGTGTGGCTCAGTCCCTCTGTCCTCTGCTCATCATCCGTGGTCCCTTGCGGAGCCGCATCTGGGAGGCTCAGTCCCAAGGAGGGCCAGGGAGACGCTGGCTGCCCACGTGGGGACATTGGAGCTTCAAGGTCCCCAAGGGTTCCACCATCCAGAGCCCACATTCTGTGGGCTGCAGCTTCTGCTTGCATTCCCGGGGGTCCTCTATCCGGCCCTGGGACTCTACGAGCAGAAGAGAAGCCCCACCCCAGCCTGGCCGGCGGGTTTGCATGCATCCTCAGCTCAGAGATTTGTTCTGAGCCCCCGTGTGGCTCCTGTGCCCTTCCCCAGGCTCAGCCTGCCCTCTCCCCGCCCCGAGCCGCACTGGGCCTGCGCTGGACACGCCCAAAGGATGACCCCTCCTGGCGCAGGCAGTGTCCCCGAAGGATAGGAACCCACTCTGTTCCCCGAGCGGGGTGTTTCCTTCCCTCCCTCGGGGCTGTGCCGGACCTGGAACCAGGCAGGGGGACCCAGAAGCACTTTCTCGCTTGTTCGACACGTGCTCGTTCATGCTGGGCCAGCCCAGGCCGCAGGGACACCCCGGGTTGAGACCTGCCCCACCTTCCCGAAGCAGACTGCAGGGAGAGGGGGCGGGAGGAGACAGACGCAGGGCGGTGGTCCAGGCCCCGATGGGTGCGGGCGGGGGGCAGAGCAGGTGAGGGAGTCAGGGAGGGCTTCCCGGAGGGGAAGGACAAGTGGGAGTTCAGGGGCCAGAGAGGAAGGGCTTTCCCAGCAGGGAGCAGCTCTTGGAGCCACGGTCGTGAGCTAGAGCTAGGGTGGCCGAGGCAGACGCGGCGCAGGGCAGGTGTGCGCGTGCCTGACCCAGACGGCCTTGAGCAGGTGGGAACAGAGGCATGTGGTGTGGATGTCGGGTGGGGGTCTTCCTCCCTGGGGTCTGCTCCCAGCACAGGGTGTCCAGGATGGGGCCCATCTGGCTCTGCGGCCCGTGAGCCACGTCTGATGGGTGAAGTCTGCGTGGCGCAGGCTGTGCATGGTGCTGATTCGCCTGGGCCAGCCCCAGCTCCCCACGTGTGCTGCCCCCCACGCCCCAGCCCAGCCCCACGTGCCTGCCGCATGGCCCCAGCCCCGAAGGGCTCCTCCACCTGCCAGGGCTCTGGCCGTGGCACTAGGGGGTCCTTCCGGAAGCCCTGCTCCGCGTGCCTCCACCATCTGGCTGACAGGGCAGAGGGAACACTGCCCGGGGTGCACCCCTGCTGCCAGGAGCCGGGACTGCCCAGGCCTGGCGTTGGGACCCGCCGCAGCTGCCGAGCTGGCCAGAGGCGAGCGAGGCCCTGGGAGCAGGGCTCAGGGTGCGTCCTCTGCCCACAGGCTCCCTCATCCAGGTGCCCATGTCCGAGAAGGGCAAGATCACCCGGGGCCGCCTGGGCTCCCTGTCCCTGAAGAAGGAGGGCGAGCGGCAGTGCTTCCTCTTCTCCAAGCACCTCATCATCTGCACCAGAGGCTCGGGGGGGAAGCTGCACCTGACCAAGGTAGGGCCACTGGGACCGGGCTCGCAGGGGCTGACCCGGGCCGGCGGGTGGGCCAGGGCGTCAGAGACACGGGCGTGCGCCGGCTCCACGGCAGGCTGGACTGAGCTGGCCGCAGACGGGTTTTCTAGGGAGATCGTGGGGAGTGGGAGGGTGAGTCGAGTCGGGACCCCCGTGGGAGCCCCCACACGGTACCAGCGCAGAGAAGCCAGGAGGTCCAGCGGAAGCCCTGAGGGGTGCCCCTGTGTGTGTGCGCGTGGGCACGGCTGCGGGGGAGGGGCCGACAGACCGAGCGGCTCCGGACCCCTTCCCTCCCTCGGGAGGCGCTGACACAGCTGCTCCCAGCCTGCGTCGGCACCACGGCGTGGGCACAGGAGCACTGGCCAGGCCAGGGCTCACTCACGGGCCGGCCCCACACGAGCCCCGCACACTCAGCTGACTGGCCCATCCGGAAAGGGAAGGGAAACACTTACCCAGCAGGGCAGACGCTGTGAAGCCGAAGCTGGCTTTCCCGGGGCGAGGCCTCTCCGTGGCCCTCCGGGTGAGGGCCTGCGATTTCCCCAAACGCAGGAAACTCCGCTGCGTCGTCTGTGGTGGGAGGGAACGCATCCCACCTTCCCCCCGACAGTGAGATGGTCAAAAGGAAAAAAGCGAAGAGGGATCGGCACCTCAAACCCCTCCTGCTCCTTCACAGACCGCAGGGCCTTGGCTTGTGCTGTCCAGGTCTTTCTTTCCTGGAGGACGGCCTTCCTCTCCCGCTGCCTGCTCACATGCCACTGGCCGTGAGGTGCCCCCGGGCAGCGTGTCCGGCTCCCCAGCCCAGCACGCTGCTTACCTCACGGCTCCAAGCCCCGTGCTCCGTCTGCAGAGAAGGGCGCCCATCCTCGGCAGGGGCTCTGCAGGCACACGGGCGGCGGGCGGCGGGCAGCCGGCGCCAAGTCGAGGCCAAGAACATGCGCCCGTGGGCACAGTCTCCGCTGCAGGCTTGCTCCGGCGGGTCCGCCGTCCGAACACAGCACGGCCTAGAAGGGACCGTAACCTCCCGCGAGCTGCTACGGCCTCCGGTGCTGGCGTCTGGGACGGTCCTGCTCCCGGGGACGTGCGGCCCGGTCAGCGGTGGGCCGCGCCGGCGGAAATCGTCCACAGCGAACATGGCAGTGTCCACCGAATTCAGATCGGGCCTTTCCTTACTTCCGAGCGCCGGGGCTTCCACGCGAGGCTCTGGCCGGGCAGCGGGCGTCCCCAGCAGGCGGCCGGCCGCGGGCAGGCAGCGCAGACGGAGCCTGAAAGCACGCGGTTTCCTGTTCGTGGGTTTTGTCCCGTTTGGGCGGGTGCGGGGGGCCGTGTGAGCCTCTCACATCCCCCGGCGCGACGGACACGGGGCCGCTGCTCGGCCGCCCCCACGCCTCGGAGTACCCAGCGGCACAACAGGACTGGACACACCTGCTTCCGGGGCGCTGCGGGGTCAGGGGAGCGGGTGCGAGCAGGAGTGCGGAGCCCGGACGCGGCAGGAGCTCGGGGGGCACAGAGCGTGGTCGTTCTTGCCGTGGTGACAGACTTACAGCGGCGACGGCCACTTGCGAGAGAGCCACGGCGGGCGGGGTGCTCTGCGGCCTGCTCTGTGGGCCTCCCCTCCGGGAACCACCCGTTGAAGCGGATCCTGGGACGCCCCCCGTCTGACGGGCGGGGGGATCGGGGCGTCTCGGAGCCACCCGTGGCAAAGCAGGGATTTGAACCCATGCCGGCCGGCCGTCTGGCCCCGGGGCCGATGGTCTGAAACACAGGCGGAGGGACGGCTTCCCGACGAGAGTGAAGACCGCGGCAAGGTCTGCGGCAGGAAGACTGTCGAGCACTGTGGGGCTCGTCAAGCCTGGGGGCTGGCCCGGGGGGTGAGGCGCAGAGCCAGAACGCAGGGTGTGGGGCTCTGCATCCCGGGGACGGCCTGCAGCAAACGGCACAGCTCTCTGCGGCCACCGGTCCTTGTTGCGGCGTCCGTGCCTGGTGACAAGCTGCCCCCGACGGAGGGCTCACGGCGTTCGTGGTCTCACCTCGGCTGCTGGCAGGGCGGGGGTCTCGGGGGGTCATGTCCAGGTCCGAGGCTGCACCAGCGCTCCTGGGGTAGCCTCCCCACCTGGGCCAAGGGACACCCGGAGAGCAGGCAGGAGGTGGAGGCCACCCAACAAGCAGGCCGCCAGCCTGGCCCACACTCGAGACAGAGGAACGCCAACACCTTTCCGGGGTGGGTATCGACGTCTTCCACAGCCCACGTTCACGGCCGCTGTTGTCACAGCGCCCAGGAGAGGCTTCCACACTCGAGGAAGAGGGGCACTTTCCCAGGCGTCCCTCAGAACAGGCAGCCAGCAAGCGACCGGGCGAGCTCAGGCCTTGAGTTTCTCCCTGACCCCAGCACTAGCCGCCAGGTGACTGGGGCACCTTGTGGGCAAGACCCTCCCCCAGATCTCATCGGCCTGCAAAATCAGAACGAGACCGTGGCGCGTGCGGACAACGGCCCGTGTCCCTTCCGGCAGCGAGACGGTGTGGCCCAGACTCGGGGGTCCGCACGGTGCAGGCTCAGGCCCCCCACGGCAGCCCGCCCTGACTCTCACTTGGGGGAGCCACCTGACCCACTCCACGGGGCTTCTTACACGAGGACGACGTCCCTCAACACGAAAACCACCACAGCCCCGGGGAACACGACGCGGGCACACACGTGTGCGTACGCACGTGCACACCTGTAAGGCTGTTCCCGCCCCGATCCACGGGGCTCTGCCCCCCGCGCGTCCCACGGACTCAGGCCAGCCCCTGCTGTCTTTCAGAACGGGGTCATCTCGCTGATCGACTGCACCCTGCTAGAGGACGCGGAGAGCACGGAAGACGACGGTAGGACACCCGCTCACCCGCCCCGTCTGGCTGGGGGACGGGAGGGTGCTGGGGGTGGCCGGCAGGTGGGAACCGCCGTCCTCTGTCCTGTTTGCCTCCACGCTGCTCGGGCCCCTGGACATGGGCGCCCCATTCAGTTTGGGGTCCCAGCTCCTCCGTGGCACCCCCATTCGCATGTCCACGGGTCCCGCCCACAGTGGCTCCCCTGGGTCCTGTGGAAGGGGTCAGGAAGGCGCCGCTCTGTCCTCCAGTGGGAGGCGTGGGGACACACAGGGTGGCCGCCTGGGCAGGGAGGGCGACTCGTGGGGAAAGATGGGGGACGGGCCCGCTGGTGTGCAGGGCTTCTGTGGGGTTCCCTGCCCAGGCGTCACTGGGGATGGGCTCATTGTCTTAGGTTGGGGGTGGGGCCACTACTGTCAATTGATTGGGCGGACGTTGTTCCTCTGTCCCTTCTGCTCTGTCCCCCCGCCCTCTGTGGGAGACCCCAACGGGACTCTGCGTCTTCACCCTTCCCCAGACCGGGGTTCCTCAGAGCAGGGCTGTGTATGAGCCCTCTCAGATCGGGGGTTTTGCAGAGAGCGTGGCCCTGTCCATCCACACTCACTCACATGTGCCCGGTCGGCCTTTCCTGCCCCCGCTCGGGGAGCCGGGTCACACGGCCCCCAAGGGAAGGACAAACACGTCGTGCGGTCACCCAGAGTGCTCCTGGTGCCTGACCTGCTCTAATCCCAGCCACGGCGGGGCCACGGGAAAGCCCCGACTCAAGCGGAACGGTCGGACCCCACAGCCCTCTTCCCTCCGGGGCCAAGGGAGAGAGAGACCTGGCCCCACGGGACCCCCAGTCCACACGCTCACTCGCAAGCACCCCGCCTCCCAGAGCAGCCAGCACGGTCCCATCCCTCAGCTACCACCCAGCCCAGCACGGAGCCCTAAGACTCTAGAGGGTCAGAACTGGAAGGCTGGGGCCCCAGAGACGTCCCGTCCCCTCCGTATAGGAGGACGTTCGCGGCAGGGGTGGGAAGGGCACCCTCGGGGTCACGTAGCCAGCAACGGCAGAGCAGCCCTACCCCCTTCTGCCCGCGCAGTACCGGAGCTAACCAGAGTGCCCTGGAAGGCACCGTGAACTGCTCTCGCTCAGTCTCCGAGAGTCTGTGAAGTTCTTGGGTTGGGAACAGCATCAAAAATTACCCAGGACGTCGCTCTGGGGGGCTCTGCCCTGAGCTGAATGTCCAGTTCAGCCTGTAAACGTTGACGATCGGAAATTCCCCTCAGGCCCTGGGATCGCCCGAGGGCAGCGGGCGGGCCTGGCGGGGAGGCCGGTTCTAGTCCTGGCTTCCCCGCGGTCTCCGGGTCTCCAGGACGTCCTTGCTTGGAACCTCAGCTGCCCGTCGGCGGGATGACGGCCGAGGCCGACCCTCAACCCAGGCTCCCAGGCTCTGCCGCTGGGACGGCCTCGTGGGTTCTGAGCTACTTCTCAGTCTTTGCTCGTGTCTGGAGTGGGGGTTCCTCCCCAAGGAGGCAGGGGATGTTCTCCCGGTAGCCAGGGGCCCAGTGCCTTCACCGTGGTAAGACGGGGAGGGGGCACAGTGAAGATGTTTCCCAGCTCAGGAAGGGCCCCGCTCATTCTGCTGACTCTGTTTTGCAACTGGAAGCCAAAGGAGCCAACCAAGACATAGATCACTTGGATTTTAAGATTGGGGTGGAGCCCAAGGATTCCCCGCCTTTCACCGTCATCCTCGTGGCCTCGTCCAGGCAAGAGAAGGCGGCGTGGACCAGCGACATTAGCCAGGTAAACCAGGTTACCTGTCCCTGGAAGCATGCGGTCCCTTCGAGTCTGAGCTTTCAGAGCCCTGGGGGCAAGGTTCTAATGGAAAGGACACGAGTCCAGCCCTGGCCAAGGCGGAGGCCAGCTGTCCCCTTCCATTGGCAGAGTCTGGAAAACTGGGCAAAGTCTGGGCAGTCTGGGAACCCCTTGCACTGGGATCATGCCTTACTGTGATTTTTAAAACTCCAGATTATTGGGCTCCCCTGGGTTTCTTCCCCATAGCCCAGTGGGGAAGTTTCAGGGACAAAGCCGGGGAATCCACCTTTTAGCACGTATGCCCCAGGACATTGGCACACACAGAAAAGTCTGAGCACCACCCCTGTGGGATGCTGGACATCACAGAGCTTCGGGACACAGGCAGGGCCCTCCAAGGCCTAGTGTCAGCTACGCGGAGAGAAGGCTTGGCCTCCCTCTTTGACTGCATGCCCGTCAGGGACCAGGGGCCAGGAAGCACGGGGACCAGTGAGCAGCTCCAGAGGGCTGTGGGCTCATGCAGGACTGGGACACAGACGGAGTCCGGAAGAGGCTGTCCGTGGCCCCGGACAGGACCGGCCTCTCCCTGGGTTAGCGCAGCCCCGTCCCCATAGCGGAGGAGCCCCTCCAGGCCGCCCGCCGGCAGCTGCCCCTGCAGACTGGGTGCACCTCCTGGGGAGCAGCGGACAGCAGGAGGAGGGGGACGGCCAAGCTGGGGATTCCCGTCATTTGAGGCAGGAGGCCTGGGGCAGAGGCTCTGCTCTATCTAGTGGTGGGCCCTCCGCCACTGGTTCTTATGCCCCATTTCCAGGCTGCCCAGATGGCCCGCTCCCCCGGCCTCTGGCCTGCCTGCCCGTCTGGAAACGCCAGGAGAGCGAGGCAGCTCAGGGGAGCGCGCAGCGGGTATCTGCCCCTTCTGTGTGCAAACACCTGTTCTCAGAGCTCCCAGTGTGCCCTGGAGAAAACCAAAAACCCGGAAACTAGGAAAGAGTGCCGAGGCCAGTGGGGGCCCCCGGTCCTCCCCCGGGCCCCCAATGCCTCCAGGGAGCCCTGTCCACAGCCAGACACTCTGCCTTCCGTTGCTGTGGTAGAACCAGAGCTGAAGGGAGCCTCTGAGCCGTGGGCTGGAGACGCTGGGCTGGGAAGCGCAAGGAGCAGGAACCGCCCTCTGGCAGACCCCCTCCCAAAGAATGGGGGCCTAGCCCTGTCGGGACGCTGGTCCCAGCAGCCTGGGTGGGCCTCCCCCGCCCGGCCAGCTGCCCCGACACACGTGCCCTCGCAACCAGGAGATGCTGAGATGTGCCCGCGGCAGCGATGGGGGCAGGGCAGTGAGAGGGAAAGGGACCCCCCAGAGATGTACTTTTCGTTTGGGGGTACGTCTTACTCAAAGCGGAATGTGGATTTTGAGTTTCTCCGAGGCTGAGGGAAACGTGGGTTCTGTTCCCCTAGTCCCAGCAGCCCGGCCTCTCCCAGACGGGGTTTCTGACGGGGAAGCCGCCTGCAGCCCCAGAGCGTGGCCATGGGGGGGCAGAGGACCCAGGGTGCGGGACCGCGGGCACGGGGTGTGGAGGCTGATGCCAGCCACGATGGCCTGACCTGGACCTTCACGCCAGACCCCAGAGGTCAGCCACCGAGCGGCCAGGTCGGGCGCCCCCGTTTGCCGACAACCCAGCAAAGTCGGTTCATCCCTGCTTCGAGGTCAGGGATGGGAAGGCCCAGGGAGGCGAGTCCCAAAAGGTCGCCGGGGTCGGAGTTGGGCTCTGAAGGGAGTGAAGGGAGGCTGTGGCCGACCAGCCCTTGCCGGACGACGCTCCGGTGCGAGAACCCCGCATCCGGCTGGGCCCATGAGCCGCTCCCTGGGCGCAGCTGCTGTGGGGCCCGGGCCGTGGCCGCGGCTCTGACCCCGCCCCACCCCCGCTTCCAGTGTGTGGATAACATCCGGTGCAACGGGCTGATGATGAACGCGTTCGAGGAGAACTCCAAGGTCACCGTGCCGCAGATGATCAAGTAAGTGGTGGCCGACAGCCGGCGGGCTCCCGACCAGGGGAGACCGTGGCCACAGCCACAGCCCCGTGGGCTCGCAACCTGGGGACGGCCACGGCCACGGCCACAGCCTGGTGCGCGTGTGACCTGGGGACGGCCACGGCCACAGCCCTGTGGGCTCGCAACCTGGGGACGGCCACGGCCACGGCCACAGCCCGGTGCGCGTGTGACCTGGGGACGGCCACGGCCACAGCGCAGCAGGCTTGCGTCTGGGGACGGTCACAGCAGAGCACGGGAGCCTCCAGTCACGGGTCTCGCAGACATAACGGCTGCACCTTCAGGCCTGGGAGGCGTCTGTGTTTCTGTTTGTTTTACTAACGCGCATTCAGACGAGGGCTCCGGCTTCATTTTTGTCATTTCCAAACGTGGACTTGGGGGGCGGCTGTCGGCTGTTTAAGTGGGAATGGGAGTGACGTGTGATGTGTTTATTTTAACGACTATTTTTTTCCTCATCACAAAATGAGCATTTCAGAAACACGGGCTCAAGGACAGCGGCATCTGTCCGAGCGGCTGCAGGGGCGAGGCAGGGCGTCCGCGGAGCCCGTGGTCGGAGCCCCCCGGGACCCCCAGGCCCGCTGCCGGCCCGCGGTGCGCTCTCCCCGCCTCGCCTTCCTTCCTGCCCCGCCGCGCTCCGCGTGTGATGGCGGACGCGTCCCTGGTGTTTCCGAGCCCGGATTCCCGCGCGGTGAGCGGAAGTGGGTGACGCCTCCCCCCAGGAGGACGTGTTTTCTTGTTCGGGGGCAGCAGCAGGAGCGTGTGTGGTTTTTGTTTCCCGCACAAAGAGCCAGCGTTCTGTGCCGTCCGGGGCGATGCCTCCCACGACCCATTCGGGACGCGCACGGGGCAATGTCCGGCGTCACCTGGCGCGTCCTGACCTGTGTCCCCGCGCCGACCGTGCCGGCCTGAGCCTGGGCGGCAGGAGCGGGAACCCGGCTGAATTCTCTCGGCGGCCCCAGTGCCGCTGCGGGCACCCGTGGCTCTCGGATGCAGGAGGCCCAGGACCGATTCGTTCGAGCGGGAAAACGACAGCCACGTGTGGGATCACCGTTGAGTGTGGGCCGGGCACCCCTCGTAGTCTCTCAGGACACGGCCTCCACGCGGCGAAAGGGAGCCAGGCATCCCCTGCGAAGGAAAAACAGCGCGTTTTAAGCTATGGCCGCGGCAGAGTGAAGGGAGTGTCCCGGCACGGGGACCGCGAGGACCCGCCAGCCGCGGGCTCGGGCAGCAGCGGCGGAGCGCGGCGTCCTGGTCCCAGGAGCGCCGAGGGAGCAGAAGCCGTCAGGCGTGGTCTCCGCCCTCCCTGACCGTTTAGTGAGAGAAACGCTCGTGGGTCTGAGCGGGTCCGGAGGTGAGAGGTGACGGCCCCTGGCACGGCGGGACGGACGCCGCAGAGAGGACGCCGGAGCCGACCGTGAGGATCGTGGCGGGGAAGGGCGCTCTGGGAGGAGGGAACAGCGTGAACGGAGCTGCAGAGGCAGGAAAGCACAAGTGTTGGGAGTGATAATTAGCCCCGTGGGGCAGCAGGACAGGCAGAGCGGACTGTCGCAGGGGGAGGTGACCGGTCTCCATGTCCACCGCCAGACCCGCCCGCCCAGACGAAGGTCCCGGAACAGGAAGGCTCAGGGACCCCGGGAAGGAGCTGGGCCACAGCCCGGCGTGTCTGTTCTGAACACATGTGAGGAGCCGGGGCTGGAGCGGGCGTCACGCTGCGTCACTCAGCATCCCCGGCCCCAGCAGCCTTCCCCACCCGTGCGTGGCCTGCAGGGACCGGCGGGAGGCCTGACGGGGAGGAAAGCCCCTGGGCCGGCCGCGCCCCTGCTGTCCACCGAGCTGTCCTGGCAGGTGTGTGGTCCCGGGACGGGTGTCGCAGGCCTGAGCACGGAGTGTCCCCGTGCCTCAGGCACGCTGCGTCCTAAAGGGCGCCCACCGGGTCCTCCCGCCCGTGGGTTCGGCGCTCGTGCGCCCGCTGAGTTCGTGTGTCCGCGTGTCACACACGCTGCCCCCTCGTCTGTCCTGCTCCAGCTTCCTCTCACTTTTCACAGCGCGCTTGGGGTTTCCTACGGGATCCGCATCGTGAACGATGGGGCGGCGGGGGCAGGAGTCAGACGAGGGTCACGCGACGGCGAAGGGTTAGGGTCTCCGCCGGTGCCACCCTGACGGAGCAACGGGCACCGAGGGCTTGGCTGGACGGCCCGTGGGCGGGGACCATCCCTGCATCTGTGCCCACAAGCCTCTGCGTCCCTGGCGCAGCCCCCACATCAGACGGACTCGGGAGTGGCCCGGTGTGGGGTGCGAAGCCCCACGCTGCGTCCAGGCACAGCGCGTCCGGGCGCTCTGGCGTGTGGACGCGGGTGGACGCAGGCTAGAGGAGCGTCCAGCCACGCAGAGAGCTGAGGACCCTCGCTGCGCCCGCCTTGGGCCCCAGGGCACTACAGTGGCCCCAGCATGTGGCCTTGGGGACGGTGGTCCCGGGGTCGGTGGGGGAGTGCCCCCCCTGGAATCACGGCAGCTCAGTCACACCCAGAGGCGTCTCGCAACGGACGCCCCTGCAGCACAAGCCCCGTCTTCCTGGCGAGAGCCGCCGTCCAGCTTGGGTTCCCACAGGGGACAGAGGCCCTGTGACCGACAGTGGCGGCCAGTTCAGGACGGAGGCGACGGGCGACAGGAGATGTCTCCAGCCTTCTCTGTCCAGACGCAGAAGGGGCCGGAGAGAAGGTGCTGGGAACAAACAGCACCAGAGGGGCCCGACGCGAGCCACACAGCCCGGCACGGTCCCCGTGAGCATGCCGGGCCCGGGATGGACACGTTGGGGCCCAGGTGCAGAAGGTGTCCCCACTCCGGGGACAGACCGGACCGCCGCGTGGCAGCCCCTGGGCCGCGGGCTGGACGCCGCCGACCGGGAGGGCCCCCTCCTGCAGACACGTCTGCTGCCCGGTTTTCTCCCTCGTCCCTTCCTCTGGAGACTCCCGGCACGGACCCGGTCCCTCTCTGTGTCCCCTGTGGGGCTTACACTTTCCCTCGCCGGCCTCACCCCATTGCCGCTGCCTGTTGGAGCTAGGACACTTTCTCGGGCGTGTGTGGGGCGTCCCTCCGCTGGCATCCGAGCGCCCAGGCCTCTGGCTACTTTGACACCACGATCTCATCTGCGGCGTCCAGGAAACCTCCGTGATCTCAGATGATCCCGTGCTTTCCTGAGTCACGGCGGACCCAGAAGCCGAGGTCTTGTAAAGCGTCTGGGTCTTACGGGAGTTTCCCTGGAAGGGGTCGTCCCACCTGTTTCTTCAGGAAGGGTCATCTGGACGGCAGCGTCTGCCCAGGCTCTGTGGCCCTTTCCTCCTCCTGAGAAGCAGTCCCTGCTCGCTGATGGTTTCCTCGCCCAGGAATGTTTTGAATCCCAGGGATGTGTCCAGCGAGGGCCCTGGGGAGACAGCGCCGGAGCTCCTGGACGGGAGACCCCCAGGAGAACGCATGACCCCATTTACCACCCATGCCTAGTCCAGAGGCCACTCACTTTGTTCAGTGTTTGCTAAAGCCTTGTGAGGTAGACCTTCCTGTTTCTACGTCACAGACCAGGGAAGGGAGGTAAGTCTGGTATCCGATGACACACAGGACACGGGGGACAGGTGTCCTTCCAAACCATATATTCTGACTCCAAGCCTCGTGTCCTTCAGCAGACCATGGGTAGGACACCCTTTCTTGCCGTGACAACCTGTAGGAGCTGAATTCCTATGTCTTCAGGGCTTTTTCCCTGGAAGCTCATTTTGGTAAGATTTCCAGGCTTGTCCTTTATTTGTTCCTTCTGTGTCCGAGTTGCGTCCCAGCGGCACACGGGAGACGTCAGGCAGCCGCTGCCTGCGTAGGGAAGCACGGTGGCCCGTGTGCGCAGAGGAAGGGCAAAGGCGGCTCGAGGAAGGACACCTGAGGTCCCAGGGTGAAGTGCCTCGCCGGGCACCCGCTGGGAGTGGGCACCGTGTCCGACGCCGGCGGCTCGCGGTCGCTGCTCCAACACGGAGACCACGATTCCGAGATTCACGACGTCCAGAAGCTAGAGACCACAGCTACCAAGACAGGACGGGACCACCCTGTGAGACCGACAGAACGCCCCTCCCGGGGTCTCCCCACCGGCGGGGGGCGCTGCGTGCGGGACAGCGGTCGGAACTGCCGGCCGTCGCCACGCCGGGAGAGGCTCCCTGCTGAGAGGCGTGTGGCCGTGCAAGCCCCGCCGTGGGGTCATCAGACCTGTGAGGCCGGGGCATCCGCCTCAGCACCTGTCTCAGAGCACGGAGGCGTCCTGCCACCAGCTCCGACACGGAAGTTCCTAGAAGAGCCAGGCTGCTCTGCTGGGATCCCACGCCATCCGGAAATCACTCTGCCCCAGGATGCAGGACTCAGGAGCGTCTTACTGTAATCCCGTACCTGAGGTCCGGCGATATTCAGCTGGCTGAAGACTGACCTTCGTACTTTAATAGGCAGCTGGGGGGCGTCATGGTGGGCATGACCTCTGCAGAGGCCAGCAGGGTCAAGGGACAGAGCTGCTAGACAGTCCCCTCCCGCCCCCTGCCCAGCCTGGGGGCCCCTCACCAACGGCCGTGGCAGTCGGCTTTGGCCGGAGCTGAAGGGAGGGCAGCCGTGGGGGCTGCGGGCGGAGAAATCTCAGGGAAAGAAGGCGGTACGGTTGTCAGGAAACGTGAGAGCCCTAGGGACCCAACGCGGGGACGTCTGTGTGTCACGTTCGCTCATGCAGGCCTGATTCCTTGTATGGCTCTTTGTTTTGATTCGTGAGCTCATTTTCCAGAGGGATTTATCCGTGAAGGTCTTGCAGAGCCCGGCGGGGCGGTGCTCTGGAGGGCCCACAGCCTGGGACCACTCTTCCTACCGGTTGGGGGTCCCTGATAACGACGTGGTACGTGATTGTGTGCCCAAGCCATGGGGAGACAAAGGGCATGTTCTCCGGAGCGTCTGTGCCCCGTCCTCCCTTCCCTGGAGCCCGGGCTAACCCAGGACACTCACCCTTCCCTCCCCCAGTGGGTAGAGTTTTTAGGGCCCCCGCCCAGGGCCTCAGCCGTCTGTAAGGTTCTCACCCCAACAAGACCCAGGCCTGGCCCTTCCCGGTGGAAACCCAAGGACTCCGTATGCGTAAGCGGCCAATGTCCCAAGGACACATGAAGCATCCTCTGGTTTCCAGATTCCTCCAGGAATCCCCTTAGACCTTTCTGTTCCCACTTAGTTTTTCCTGAGATGGAACTTCATGTAGCATAAAACTCGGCGTTTTTAAGTGTGCGGTTTGGGATTTTAGCACATCACTGTGTTGTGCGAACCTCACCACCGCCTGATTGCAGAATGTCTCCATCACCCCCCAAACCTCCCTCTGCCCTCCCCCCACCCTCCGGCGGCCGGCCGCCTGCTCTCCGTGTCGGTGGACGGGGCTGTTGGGGACGCGTCGTAGAAACGAAGTCCTAGGATGTGCGGACTTGGCTCCTGGATTCCCTCGCTCGGCGTGTCCTGCCAACCCGCGGCGTGGGGCCCTTCGCACGCGGCACCCGCTCCCGGCTGAGCCGCCCTCCACACGTGGACGCACCCCGCCAGGCTGCCCCGTGAGCCGTGCGCGGACCCTGGGGTTGCCTCTCCCGTGCGGCGTTGGGAATGGCGGTGCCGTGAGCGCTTGAGGACGGGGCGTCCTCCTCTTAGCCCAGCAACACGCCGTCTGTGAGTCTGATGGGTTTTGTCCAGAATTTCTAGGCGGATACGGGGCTGTTGCTGGGAGCCAGACCCGGCGTCCCGGCATCCCGTTCCTGCCTAGGGCCGCCCTCCCACCTTCCCCAGGTGCCCGAGCAGGCCGGCCGGCCTCGAGCAGGTGTCCGTGCGTCCATCTGTCCGCCGCGCGTCGGGGAGGCAGCGGCGGCCAGAGCGTGGGCTCGCGGGCGCGGACCGCCGTCTCCCCGGGGCCCTGCCTCCCCCGCAGGTCGGACGCCTCCCTCTACTGCGACGACGTGGACATCCGCTTCAGCAAGACCATGAACTCCTGCAAAGTGCTGCAGATCCGCTACGCCAGCGTGGGGCGGCTGCTGGAGAGGCTGACCGACCTGCGCTTCCTGAGCATCGACTTCCTCAACACCTTCCTGCACTCCTACCGCGTCTTCACCACGGCCATCGTGGTGCTGGACAAGCTCATCACCATCTACCGGAAGCCCATCAGCGCCGTCCCCGCCAGGTGGGCAGGCCCCTCCCGCCGCCGGGCCCCGGGCCATCCGGGCTGGGAGGGAAGCCGAGTGCGGGGCTCAGGCTGAGGCTGCGACCTGAGTTGGTGGGGGCGGGGGGTGGGGGGATGCGGGCTCCCCGGAACCAGCCCACCCTCGGTGCAGGGGCAGGGAGGGCTGAGCGGCCCAGGCCCCGCTGTCTTCCCCTCTGCCCAGGGGCTCTTGGGGTGGGGTGGGGGTGTCTCAAGGGTGCACGAGGCTCTCCCCACAGCACAAGGCTTCCCCGCCTTCCCACTTCAGAAAGAAGGGGATGGAGGATGGGTGGAAGGTCACAAAGAGAGGCCGAGACCCTCAGCCCTTCCCTGCTGGGACCCCACCCTGCTGTGGAGAGAGGGGGAGCCCCCTCGGGTGCACGTGGGCCGGTGCGGCCTCTGGGAGGCAGTTCACCTTGACCTCGCGTCAAGAACCCCGTCCAGCCCCAGCGCCACAGCGCGGCCCTGCCATCGGGCCAGCTGGGACCCGGAGAGGCCGGGAGACTCGTTCCCATGCCCCCAGGCGTCCGGGGCTGCGTGGGGGCCCGTCCGTGAGTCGGTGGAGCGGGCAGCGGCGGTGGCCCTCACTCTCCTTTTCCTCCTGTCCTCCTGCTGCCCTGCTCCGTCCGCCGTTCATCCGCCCGCCCCCAGCTCTGGCCAAGCCTCGAGGGGCCCGGCGGGTCACCGCGAGCCCTGGGTCCCTGCCAGGTGAGAACTCGGACAGACGCAGCCCACGTCACGGGGTCCGGGCTAGCCTGGCAGAGGCCTGGGGCAGCCCAGAGAGCCGGCCTGGGAGCCGCAGGGTCCGTCCAGCGGCCGGGCACCCAGCCTCTGAGCCCAGCAGGAGCCTCCAGCCCCGCTCCACCGAGTTACGCAGGCGAGACAGCACGGAGAGAGGCCGGGCAGGGAGTGACCGCACATGGGCCTGCAGCCCACAGAGACGCATGGGGAAGGGAGTTAGCCTGGGGACGCGAGACCACGTCATGAGGGCTGCTCTGTGGTCCTCGGAGTTCAGAGACCCAGTCCATCCCCCGAGGAAGGTCGCTGCTCTGGGAGTGGGAAGGACCAGCAGGTGACTTCCTTTTCTGCCCAGGCCTGCACGGTGGCCAGGCCAGCCTATCCCGAGCCTCAGAGCCCCACTGAATGCCCCCCACCCCCGGGGTGAGACTGGGGACAGAGCTGCTGTGCCCCACCAGCTTCCCAGTCCCCTGGGAGGCCAAGCGGGTCTCAAATGAGAGCCCAGGACGTGAGGAGGGGTCAGGAGGCCTGGAGGCTCTAACCACACTTCTTCCCTACCCCCGTCTCTGCAGCCGAGCAGTCAGCCACTCAGTGCCCCCACCCCGATGCCCCAGCCCCCCACCTGCCCACAGTGGCTCCCCGTCCACCTGCTCTGACTGTATCCGGGCGGGGCCGATCTCATTTCTCTGCTCTGAACTTCTGGAACTTTCCCAACCCGAGAAAGCTGGACAGACCACCCAGTGCAGGCTGGGTTCCCACACGCAAACTAAGGAAACCCTTCCTGGAGGCGCAGGGGTCTGTCCCGTGCAGAACACAGCACAGACACACTGCACACATGTGAGTGATTGCATGTGTGACGACATGTGTGACGTATCCGCTTCCAGCCTGGCCCTGAGAGGTGGGCCCCGGCGTGCACAGGGAGGGGCCTGACCAGGATGGCCGGGACACCCACTTTCCGCTCCCTGCCCCAGGCCTGCCCCCACTCCCATCTCTGAGCCTCGGCCTCCCCATCCGCAAACACGGTCAGGACCTGGGTAAGGGTGAGGTCAGAGCACGGGGACATCCATCAGGCCCCTGTGGACGGAGAGCCGGCGTCCCTGCCCAGACCCAAGAGGGGACACTGGCAGGTGCAGACCTCTGGCCACAGGCCGTGTCATCACACTGTCCCCTGCCCCATGCCCCTCAAATGTACCTGGTCAGAGGACCGGCCCAGCTGCCAGGGTCCCAAGAGCATCACTTAAACTGGATTCGCTTTTGGGGGCATGGAGCCAAAGGACAGAACCAGCCAGCTTGGGAAAGAGAAGGCTTTCCCTTGCAACAAGTAGCAAAAACACCAGGGACGTTTCCCAGAGCTGCATCCCCCCAGAAACGATCTTGGGGAGTTTTAGGTTAAGGGCACTTGCATGTAGAGGGAGGGGCTCATGCGATCCAGAATTCAGCACGGAATTGGGGCAAAGCCGCCCTGAGCGGGCAGAGCGCAGGTCCCAGCTGAGCAAGGTCTCGAGGCCGGCGGGTCGGAGTCCGTTGCCCGTGCCCCCATTGATCCTGGGTGTGGGTGCTCAGCGGGCTTCACTCAGGAATGTGTCGGGTCGGTCTGCACTTCTGAAGGGGCGCTGGCGTATTGCCCCTGAAATAACCGGGCTGTCCGGCCTGGGAGTGCCTGTCTGTGCGCACCTTCGGTTCCCTCGAGATCCCTCCGCCCTCGGGTCTGTCCTGCAATTTCAGCATCTCCCGGCGGCTCTGCAAGGACGTGCTCAGGCCAGCGGTGCCGGGTGGGTGCAGACCCCGACGTGGCAGGGGCCCCTGTGTCCTGCTCCCCCTGGATCCACCCCCGGAGACAGGGGAACCCCAAGCCTGAGAAGGCCACCGGACCCACGCTGACCCTTGGTCGCCGTCCCCCGTCCGCCCCGCAGGTCGCTGGAGCTCCTGTTCGCCAGTGGCCAGAGCAACAAGCTGCTGTACGGCGACCCCCCCAAGTCCCCACGCGCCACACGCAAGTTCTCGTCGCCACCGCCCCTGTCCATCACCAAGACGTCGTCGCCGAGCCGCCGGCGGAAGCTGTCCCTGAACATCCCCATCATCACGGGCGGCAAGGCCCTGGACCTGGCCGCCCTCAGCTGCAGCTCCAACGGCTACACCAGCCTGTACTCGGCCGTGTCGCCCTTCAGCAAGGCCACGCTGGACACCAGCAAGCTCTACGTGTCCGGCAGCCTTGCCAACAAGATCCCGGACGAGGGCGACGCGGCCGCGGAGAGGCCGGAAGAGCCCGTGGCTCTCAGCAAGCAGAGTGAGTGGACGCGGGGGGAGCGGCCCCCAGGCCCCGCCCCGCTCCCTAGTCCCCGGCCCCGCCTCCCGGGCCTCGCCCAGCCCCCTCGCTCGGCCCCGCCCTGCCCCCTCGGCCCTGCCCCTGCGAAGTGATCTCACGAGGGGCTTCTCCGCCGGCCATCGAGGAGCCCCGACCCCGACTGACCCTGCACAGATGGGGCGTGTGCGCGCGCGTGCAGACGCTCGTCTGGGTCGCCTGGGTCGTGGGTAGTTTCACTCACTTTCCAGCTGGGGAAGCTGAGGACCAGATAGGTCAAGAGTCTTTGACCAAGACCTCACTTTTAACACAGTTCATCACTTTTCTCCGAAATATGTAAACCACGAGTGTGCTAAGCTTGGGGAGACGGTAAGTTGTTGCCGAAACCAGAACACGTGATGTGACCAGAAGTGCGGGACCGGGGGCGGAGCAGGACTCCCTGGGCCGCGGGGCCGATGGTCACCCGAGACGCTTCACGCCCACGCACACGCACAGGTGCACACACGCACAGGTGCACACACGCTCATCCGCAGACACGCGCTCACAGGCACACGCACTGAGCAGACACGCACGCACACGCGTGTGCACACAGGTACACACTCAGACACGCGGGCACACCGACACACGCATGCACACATGTGGGGGCACAGGGCATGGCCCCTTGCCGCTCAGAGTGCGGTCTGTGACCGGCCTCGTGGGCGTCCCCTGGGGGCGTGTCAGCGCTGTGCAGCCCCCCCAGACCCCCGAGTCCGCCCTCGCATCCCAGCGAGCCCCGTCGGGGCCCGTGAGAGGCCGACCAGCGGGGGGAGAAGCGCCGTCTGGAGACTCCCCACCCCTGCGGGCGCGGGAGGGACCCACAGCCCCTCCCCCAGAGCCGTCCCGCCTCCGCCGCTGTGCAGAGCCGAACCGCTCTGTGCGGCTTCCGCCCGTTAGAGGCCTGGACCTCCAGCCGAGGGACTGGCCACACGTGACATCGCTCCTTCTCTCTCCAGCCTCGGAAGTCTCGGTGAGGGAAGAGTCCGACAACGACCAAAACCAGAGTGACGATGGGGACCCCGAGGCATCACCGACCAAATCGCCCACGACGCCAAAGTCGGTCAAAAGCAAAAGTTCCTCAGGTACAGCTCAGCCCCCGGACGTTACAGACAGACCCAGGGAGGACGCGGGGGCGGAGGCGCGGCCAGGGGGAGGGGGCGGTCTCGCTAGTGCAGATGAGGGACGAGGGACCCCACGTGCAGGACCGCTGCCGAGCGTCACAGCCCACAGGGCGACGGCGGGGCTCGGGCCACTCCGCCCAGCACGGTCACCCAGACTCCAGACCAGACGGCGTGGCCACCGGAGGGGCCAGTGGGGTGGGTGGGCTCATCCACGGGGTTCAGGGGCCAGGTGGTCCCAGTTACTGACCGAGGTCCCCACGTGAGCCCTTGCTCGCCTCACATCTCAGGACGGCCCCTCCCGCCCCGGCCCACGGACCCCCTGCCGTCCAGGTTGCCCAGGGAGACCCCGCAGGTCCCACGGCCCTGGGCCCACAGCCATGGCTTCTCAGACTGACCACACTGCGGACATCAGAACTGAGTCTGGAGTGTTTGAAGGAAGCCACTCGCTTCCTGCAGCACCAATACCGCGAGCTCGTCCTGACTGTGGCTTGCTGTCCAGAGACCCGAAGAGGACGGGCTGGGTTTCCAGAATCGGGCTGTGACTGCTACCGCTAAACACGAAGCGTTATGTGGCCCGAGCGTTTCACGGTGTGAGGCCACGGACTTGCGGCCACGCCCTCTCCTCTAACGGGACACCCGCTGCTCAGAGTGCGTGTTACTGTCCGTACCGCGCACAGACGAGGACTCAGGGTCACTGACACATGTGAGGCCACACAGCGAGCCAGGCCTCGCTCCGCCCCATTGTGCCCGTGAGCCTGTCAGCCACTGGACAGGATACGTGTTCATCCCAAATAGCCCAAGAGCGTAAGGAAGTTCATGATGCTGTCCCCAAGCAGCACGGGCCGGCCGGGCCCCAGGGGATAAAGCAGAGCCGTGGACAGGGCGTGAGCTGGGGGCTTCCCCAGACCGGCACGGCTCCGTGGAGAAGGCAGGGGGAGGTGGGGGCTTTCCCTACCCCAAGACCGCCCTGGGGGGGTCACTTGTCTCCCACGGGATGTGAGCAGGGGAATGGCCCCCCCCTCTGCCTGCTAAGCCCTGGGGCCTGTGAGGACGGGCTCGCTGTCTTGGGGCTGCTCCAGTGTGGGGACCCCCGGTTCTCTGGCAGCTGAGGGAAGGCTGAGGGTCGGTTCCGTCCCCTCCACAGAGTTCCCCCTCTTCTCCTACAACAACGGGGTCGTCGTGACCTCGTGTCGGGAACTGGACAGTACGCGCAGCGCCCTGTCGGCGGCTTCTGCCTTTGCCATCGCCACGGCAGGAGCCAACGAGGGTGCCCCGAACAAGGAAAAGTACCGCAGGATGTCCCTGGCCAGCGCAGGTACATGGGAGGGGTCTGCTCCCTCTGCGGGCACAGCCCGGCCGCAGCCCCAGACACCACCCCCCCCCGGTTGTTCAGGGCTTGCTGCCCCCGGCCTTGGCCAGCACTGACCCCCGACCCAAAGGCCCCACATGCTGGCACCGCAGCGGCCTGGCTGACCCCAGCCCAGGGCTTGGATCCCGACGAGCACTGAGCCCCATTTCTTGTTCTCCTGTACCCTGTGTCCCTTGTGCGCAGGGTTTCCCCCTGACCAGAGGAACGGGGACAAGGAGTTTGTGATCCGGCGAGCGGCCACCAACCGCGTCCTGAACGTGCTCCGGCACTGGGTCTCCAAACACTCTCAGGTGGGTGGGCACCCCGCGTGCTGGCCCCCGGGAGCCGCTGCCAGGACTGCGAGCAGGATGGCCTCGGGGTAGCGGGAGGGGGCCTAGGGGCTGCTCCGGTGGCTCCCCTGGGAGGGCACCAAGGACATTCCAGGGCCCTGAGGCCTGTGTCCGTCCTCCTCTCTGCAGAGGGAACCACGTACATCTGCACCCCCAGGGTCCTGGCCTTGGGTCACAGCCAGCCAGGAGCTGACCCCTGGTCTTGCCCAGAGTTTTACACCTAAGGGTCTCTAGGCTCTCCTGGTGCCTGCCCACGCAGCCAGAGCAAAGGAAGACAAGGCAGGCAGCCCCCCGCGTGTGGCAGGACCGGGGGGCCAGCTCCGGGCAGCCTGAGCAATGGCCAGAGCCGCCGCCACGTCTCCCCCAACAGGACTTCGAGACCAACGACGAGCTCAGAGGCAAGGTGGTCAGCTTCCTGGAGGAGGTCATGCACGACCCCGAGCTGCTGACCCAGGAGAGGAAGGCCGCAGCCAACATCATCAGGTCTGAGCAGCCCCAGCCCCCGGACACGGCTACTGCGTGGGGCCCAGCCATGTCCCCACACTGCTGGCCAGGGGCAGGGAGCCAGGGGGCTTCCCTCCAGGTGGGCTGGCCTCAAGCAGGTGTTTGGGTGTCGGGGGGTCCTGAGCCACCGGAGGACTGTGCGCCCCGTTTCTGCGGACGGGCCCCCGGCAGGCATCTGTATGTCCTTCCTCCGCTCGGACCTGGACCTCTCTCAGGCAGGAGCTGCACCTGCCCCCCCACCCCCGCACAGCCCCCAGCTCCTGTCTGGTCCCGGTGCCCTTGGTGCAGCCGCCAGCCACCCAGGGCCGTTAAATCTTAATGGATTGAGAGTCCAGCTCCTCAGTCACAGAGGCCACGTGGCACCCACAGCTGCATGTGACGCCCAGACAGGAGCGTGGGCGCCCCTGCCCAGAGCCCAGCGGCCGGTACCGGCTGGCTCTGTCTGCGGGTGTCGGGGGCGAGTGCGGGACTTAAACAGCTACACCGTCCACTTTGCCTTCCTGGGGCCAAGTGTCTCTCCCTCAGGAGGGCGCAGAGCCCCTGAGCCCACGGACGGAGGCCCGTCAGCTCGGGAGCTTGTCCCGGACGCTGCCTCCGCTGCCACGAGGAGAGCAGGCTGGCGTCGGGGGGCCCCGCGTGGAATGGCGCCCTCGCCACGGCCAGCAGTGGCACCCCGGGCCAGACGCTCTGTACACCGTCACCTGGCTGTCAGGTTCTCTGATGATGCCTTCTGCGGGGCGGACTCCTGTTTGTCCAAGCGCCCACGGCCGCCTCATCCCCCAGAGGTCACCGTGCTGTCACAGTGTGGGCCAGGCACTGTGTTCTGACTCCGGGCCCATCCTCACGCCCCACCATGGCCCGCCGCCCACTCTGCACTCACCCGCTACCTCCTGCCCCCACACACGGGCCACCTCTCGGCCTCCCACTGGCTCTGCTCCTCCGTCTGGAAGGCTCTCCTGCCCACACCACCCCCAGGCCTGGCGCCGCTTCCCTCGTTCCTCCTGTCGTGCCACGGGCGCTGGCCACAGGCCCCAGCCACGGGGGCTGACAGATCAGACAGGAGCCCGCTCTTGGGCTCCTGGCCCTGGGGTGGCAGGGGCCAAGCGTGCACACAGCCTTCCTGAGACCAGGACACTGGGGCTGAGGGGGCCCCAGGAGAGGCCTCACCCAGGCCGGAGGGGCAGGGAGCTGAATCCTGAAGGTCAGGCCATCAGGAAGACGTCCGTGACCAACGGGCAGTGGGCCCGGCTCGGGAAAGTGCAGAGCAGAGCCGGGCAGCCCGCAGGGACCTGCGTGGGGAGGGGTGACACCGAGGGAAGGCAGGGGAACCTGCTCACGAGGCTCCCCGTGCTGTCTCGTGCTTTAGGACTCTGACCCAGGAGGACCCGGGGGACAACCAGATCACGCTGGAGGAGATCACGCAGCTGGTGAGCCGGGCCCCACGCACCTCGCAACCCCTCCAGCACGGGTCCCCGGGTGCGGCCAGAAGACAGTGCCGCTGACGCAGAGCCGCAGAAACGTGTCCTCTGCGGGTTCTGCAGGCCGGGGGTTGAAGTCAGGTGTCAGCAGAAGACGCTCCCGGTGGGGTGGGGGTGGGGGGGCTTCCTGCCTCTTCCAGCTTCCTGGAGCCCTGGGTGGCCCTCGGCGTGTGCCCCTGAACCTCTGCTCTCTGCCTCCTTGCTCCGGGCTATCCTCACCCCTGCGTCACCCTCCCTAAGCATGTCTCTCCCTGCGTCCAAGCTCCCCCATCCGGGGGAGACACCAGGTCTGTTGGACTGGGACCCACCCCAGTGACCTCCTCTTAACCAGGGCACACATGCCAAGACCCTATTTCCAAATCAGGTGACGTTCCCAGACACCAGGGAGCAGGAATCAGCACCACTTTCTGGAGGGAGGGAATTCCACCCGTCACACCTCCGCCCTTCCCTCCCTCATCCTCGGCTCACGGCCCCCCTTCCCGGCCCGAGCCCCGCCCCCACGGGCTGTTCCCTGCTCCGCGGGGTCCCTGGAGGAGGCTAGGGGGTTCCGGAGTGGAGGGGCTGCTCCTGAGCGCTAACCCCCGGCCAGGCTCTCTTCAAAGGCAGCCTGTCTACACCGGTAGCCCCGCACTGGATGAAGCAGCAGGGTGAGGGCGTGACGGGCCCCACCCAGGGCCTCAGGGTCCAAGCTGGGGTCCTCACCTGGCTCGGTTCTAACTCGAGAGCAAGAGCTCATGTCCCGCACTCATGGTGCCTCATCCCCAGGAGTCGGAGCCGCCGTCCACCTACGCGGGGGTCCCCGGGGAGCGCTACGCTTGCCGCGAGCCGTTTGAGCTCAGGGCGGCGGGGCGCGCGGTGGAGAGGGCAGCGATGTGCTCCCGGGGCCCGGCGGGCCCGCGTCCTCCTCCAGGTCAGCCAAGTGGCCCCAGCATGTCACCACAAGCCACCCCAGAGACCGGGGCCCCTGCCACCGTGGTGGCAAGGAAGCTGGAGGCCGAGGGCCTCTGCCCGCCCCGCGGCTCCATGCTGGCTCACTTCCCGCACTGGCGGCCCGAGCTCTGGGCACTGCCGTACCCAGGGTGAGGACAGAGGACTCCGGGTTCTGGGCCCACCGCTCCCCTCCCCTCTCCTCCCAGCTCTCCGAGGCCTGGGCCCCCATGGGGAGCACCTGGGGCAGCTCCGGCCTGCAGCGGCCGACACCCTGCCCCCCCGCAGCTGGCACGGAGGCTGGGCCCCCGGGGCAGGAAAGGTGTTGGTGCAAAGACGCCCCATGGACCCTTGGGGCCGGAGGTTGGCTGAGCCCTGGGAGTTCGGGCTCCTTCCCTGAGCGGTTCCCGGCAGGGACCAACCACAGTGCCGAGCCCTCGAGAGCATGAGAGCCCCTTGTTTCTGGGCAAACATCCTGAGGCTCTTGCGGAACAAAGCACCGCTGAGCAGAGCCGCCCTCTGGCCCGGACTTGTTCCCGGAGCCCTGAGAACGCATGGGGCACACCCTGTGTGCACAGGCCCCAGCGGCCTCGCCAGAGAGCCTGAGGGCTGCTCACAGGGACACTCAGACGGGCCCCAAGGCAGGCGGGCAAGCTCTGCTTCCGCCTCTCCTCCGGGGTCACCTTGTCTCCCAGGTGACCCAGAGGGAGCAGGGCAAGCTCCTTGCCTTCTCTGCCTTCGCCTTCTTGTGGCTCACCCTCACGGGCCCTCAGGCCTGGCAGCTGTCCTGGGTCCCCAGGAGAGACCTTAACCCAGGTGCCTTGGTGGCACCTGCTGTTCTTGTCCCCAAGTCACCACTTGTCACTCCCTGATGGTATCATGCCCCCTGCCGTCACATCCATACCTCTGGTCTGGGGTCACTGCGCCCAGGACTCTTCTTCTGCTTCCCTGCGTGCTGTCCCTGCCCCATCCTGTGGCTGGAGCTCTCTGATGGCCAGGACTGTTTTCTGGTCCTTCTGCGTCCAGTGTCTAGCAGGGACCCTCAGTGGCTATTTGCTGAGGGAGCAGGGAGGGAGGGAGGCAGACGGTCTAGGAGAGGGCTTGCCCCCTTGATAGGAGGTGGACCCTGTTCCTTTGTGAGCAGTGCAGGCTTGGGGGGGTTTAGCCCAGCCCCTGAGACCTCTGGGCAGGGTGGCTTGCCCTCTGTCCTGTGTGGCCTAGCTAGAGGTCGGGGTGATTCGTGTTCCTGACCCCTCGCTCCTGGACACAGCCCCCCACCAGGGCCAGCCCTGAGGTTCCTTCCGCTCTCTCCTCCAGCCCCGTCTCGTCCCACTACAGGGTGCCTCTGTGTCAAGGACACCAGCATTTCCACGTCCACCTTTGATCAAATCCCTGCCACCGGGACCTTGGTCCCCTGGCAAGTGTTTCCCAAGGCTTTCCCCTGGCCGAGGATGCCAGGCGGTGGACAGCCATAAAGGTTGTGCCCATAGTGGTCCTGGGGGCCAGAAACACGGGAACCCCACGACGAGGGCCAGCCACCTTCTGGGTGCCCCGGGAGGTCATCACCCCTGTGAGCCCACACTGCTAATGGGGCTCCAAATGAGACATTCTGGAGCCAGCTATGGGTCCAGACAGAACCTGAGGGGAGGGACAGGTCATGGGGAGCCCGAACTCACAGTCGGGCTCCAGACCCAGGCGGCCCGTGTCCTGCCGACTGACGTGGGCCAGGCACAGTCCTCCCGACGCCTCTGTGGTCTCGGTCCCGTCCGGGACAAGGCAGCCTCCTTGCGGCGGGAGTGCTGACTCACGGAGCACGGGCCCGCACACGCTCCCGCCGTGCCCTTCCCGCCCCCACCCAGGACGAGGCCGAGATCGCACCAGAGAGGCAGCGGGGAAGCAGGAGGTCCTGACTCAGGACTTGTTCCCCTCAGGCGGAAGGCGTCAAGGCAGAGCCCTTTGAAAACCACTCGGCCCTGGAGATCGCCGAGCAGCTCACCCTGCTGGACCACCTCGTCTTCAAGAAGATCCCCTACGAGTGAGTGGCCGCGGGTGCGGGCCCCCCCCGGCAGCGGGCTGCACGGCCTCCCGGGGACCCCGCCTGGACGTCCGGAGCCGCGTGCACCCGCCGCGGGGGATCAGAAGCGAGTGTGTCCACAGGGAGGTGGGACAGGACGGTGCTCTCTTCCCCGGCCCCACGCTCTGCACACACGTGCGCACGCACACTCACGCTCTTCCAGAAGCGTCCTCCACTCAGCTCACCTCTCCCAGAGCTCTAAAGGACGAGTGTGCGCGTGTTAGTGTGCACACGCGCGCATCAGGGTGTGGGGGTGTGAGTGTGGCGTGTGTGTGACTGCGTGGGTGTGCAAGGCACGAGTGTGGTTGTACAGTGCGTGTGCGTGGGTGTGTGCACACCTGCTTGTGATTGTGCACACGTGTGCGTGACTGTGTGGGTGTGTGAGCGCAAACACGTGAGTGGTTGTGTGCTGTGTACATGTGCGGGCGTGCAAGGGTACACACGCGTGCGTTGGTGTGTGAGTGTGCACATCTGTGCTTGTTGCATGTGAGTGTGCACACACATGTGCCCCCAGAGCAGGGGACGGGGCCAGCTCTGGACGTCGCAGGAGCCCAGAGGCCTGGCGTCCCGGCCGGGACTAGCCCGTCGCCCCAAGTGCCGCTGGTAACTGCACCACTTAGTGAACTCACGCCAGCCTCCCTCCGCGCACAGTGTGCCCGCGGCGTGCGTTAACAGCGCCTTCGGCAAGTGCACGGAATTCCCTCGCGAGGCGTGAAGCCGCGGTGGTCTGCAGTTTTCACGTTTCCATCTAAAGCTGACGTAAACGGCCTTGTAAGGAAGCATTCCTCGGAGTTTCCGACAAACGTCCGGGGATAGTCTCCCCACATTGGAACCTCGGGATCTGAGGCTCTGACGCACTCTAGGGCGTTTGGTCTCTGCTTCCGGAAACTTCCGCCAGCCGTCAGCGGGGAGAGGGTGGCTGCATCTCGGGCAGCGGCGGGGTCCGCCGGTGAAGCCCGGTGGTTCTGCTCCTCTGGGAGCAGAAGCAGAGAGTTGCTCCCGTCCTGTCCACAGCATGCGACCGGGGCCCCTCACCGTCCCTACCAAATGCAGAGCTTCCCCAGGAGGCCCGGACTGTCTGTGGCCTTCCCACAGGGTCCTCCCAGGACTCACACTGGCCTGCAGGCTCCTCGCCCCGCTGCCCCTAGGCTGCAGACCGGCCTCTGCACAGTGAGTCTGAGGCAGGAGTGCTCCGCGTTGGGCCCGAGCTCCGCGTTGAGTCCCCTGGACTCTGCCTCCACGGTAGATGCTGAGCCTTCCCACACGGGGGCTCTGGCCTCGTCCTGCCAGCAGCCCCGGGGGGAAAGCGGCCGTGTTCCCATTTCACAGATGAGGCTACTGAGGCCTTGAGCTAGGCCAAACCGAGCTAGACGCCAGCGCAGCGTCCTTTCCTGTCTGCGGGAGGTTCCTCCCCGAGGGTCAGAGCCTCACAGCATAGGGCTGAGTGGGACAGAGCTCATAGCGTGGGTGTCCTCGCTTCCCACAGGGAGTTCTTCGGACAGGGCTGGATGAAACTGGAGAAGAACGAAAGGACCCCCTATATTATGAAGACCACCAAGCATTTCAATGACGTGAGTACGGGGGCCGGGGGCAGTGCCTGTGTCTCCCGGTGCTTCTTCGCCAGGACCCTCGGGGAGCTGGGTGCACAGCGGACTCCCCACGAGGCATGAGACCTACAGACCCAGGGTTTGTAGGCGTCATCATCTCACACCAGCCCTTAGCCCGTGTGGTGGACACAAGCAGACCTAGGCTCTGAGGACGGACGCCTGCCGTCTCCTGCCGAGACGTGTCCCGGCCACTCCTCCACGGCCGCCCCGGCTCCAGCCCCACTCACACAGGGCCCCGTCCGTGCCCGCCCCGTACCAGCCCCGAGGGCACTCGGAGCAGTGTCGCGGCACACGTGAAGGCCCCTGATGGCTGGAGGCAGGAGCGTGTGACTCTGCTTGTCCTGACAGCCTGGCCGGGGCTCCCTGGCCAATGCCCGCACCGGGGAGGCTCCGTGGCCCCAGGAGGAAAGGTGGGCGACCCCCCCCCCACTGCAGCTCGGGAGGGGAGCCCTGTAGGGAACCCAGCCGCGGAGCAGGGGCCCCTGTCCAAGTGGAGAGAGTAAGTGGAGCAGGTGGGCGGGTCCTCCCGCGCCCTCCCCGCCACAGCCGTGCCCGGGACCCAGGGGAGCCAAGGGCCGGGACAGGACGTCAGCGCTGGCTGCCTTTCTGGCTCATGCCGGCCCCATCATCACCGGCTTGTTTAAACCTGTCTCGCTCGCTTTATGATGGGGTGACCGAGGCCCGAGGGGGTTACGTTCCATCCCCGACATTACATGGCGGGACAGCCTGCTCTGAACCCACGAGGTCCACCCCTGAGGGCTGCCCGCGTCGCCACCTGGCATCTGACATGTCTCTTAAAATCCGTCCTTTCTGTAGACACGGACCGTGTGCCTCCCCGAGGACACCATCACCACCTACCGCGGTTTCTAGACCTTTCTCTGACCTTTGGCCTGTAATCTCTTTGCCTGGTTGAGTGTACCGACTGGGCTCTCCAGCATCAGGGCTAGCATGAGGGCAAGGGACGGAGGTGCCCGGGTGCACCCGCCCCCATGCCTGCGTCGCCCCTGCAGCCCGCGTGCACCCCTGCGGCCTCTTGGGACGGGCTGGGGTGCGGATGTCGTACTGGTCTGGGTGGAGCTTCCAGATCGCCTCTCTGGCTTCCCTGTTTGGGGGACGGTGGTTTGTCGGCTGAAAGAAATGCTTTTCCTGGTTTGCTGATGGTGTTTACCGCAGATAAACGATGCATTTTATCAGCGATTCTTTCCGCATCTATTGAGTTGGGCGAACAGTCCCTTCAGTCTGCGGAGGCAGGAAGGCAGGTTTCTCCCCGGCAGTCACTAACAGTCGACCACCCCCGCGTTCCAGGGACAAAGTAACACGGCCGCGGTGTGTTAAACGAACAGTGTGTGATTCTCCTTCTCGTGTTGTGCATCTCTGGTTTTGGTGTCGAGACTATACTGGGCTCATGGCCTAAGTTAGAAGATCTTTTTTCTCTATGTTCTGGAAGATTTCACTGAGCTACTCCTTCAAAAAAAATTGTATAACGTATATGTAAAACTGGTTTTGGGTTCAGTGTCTGTGATTGGAGAGAAAAAAACCTTTATCTCTTCAACATACTTAAGAGTTATAATATACAGGGGCGCCTGGCTGGCTCAGTCATTAAGCCTCTGCCTACAGCTCAGGTCATGATCCCAGAACCCTGGGATCGAGCCCCGCATTGCGCTCCCTGCTCAGCAGTAAGCCTGCTTCCCCCTCTCCCACTCCCCCTGCTTGTGTCCCCTCTCTCTCTCTCTCTGTCAAATAAACAAAATCTTTAAAAAAAAAAAAAAGAAGAAGAAGAAGTAGAAGCAGCAGCGTTCTAACATATGTACTATTTTGCGTTATCATTCCTTCCTGATTCTCTTCAGCGGTTTCCGTTCTTAAATAGTTTTACAATCCATCCTTCTGATGTACATCCTTCAGAAATTACTTTTCTTGAGATTTTATTTATTATTTGAGAGAAGGAAAGAGAGAGAGCATGAGATGGAGAAGCTCAGAGGGAGAAGCAGACTCCTCGCTGAGCAGAGAGCCCGATGCAGGACTCGATCCCAGGACCCTGGGATCATGACCTGAGCCGAAGGCAGGCACTTCACCAACTGAGCCACCCAGGTGCCCAGAAATTATTTTTGAGAAGAGTTCTTGGCAGTAAGGCCTTACAGTTTTTATTCATCTGTAAACGTCCTTTTATTACCTTAATTCTTTTAATAAACAGTAGTCTTTTTCTTACCTTTTTTAAGTAATTAGAGATTCATAGGAAATTGCAAAGAATGCTTTGGACCCATGCTTCGTTCCCACACCCCGGCTCCCTGACCGCCCCCAGCCCCCCCTGCACTGGATTTGTGCCCGTGTGCTGGGGAATTTACATGTGAGACCAGGATGCCACAGAGTGCCGGTCCTCGCCGAGCCCCAGTTGTATGGTGGAGACTCTCGCGGAGCTGGGCTCTCCTGTCTTTTTCCAGGGGAACCATGGACTTGCTTTGTCGGGTTCTCAGGAAACTCTCGTTGCTCATTTACTGGAGTGCATTAAAGTCACGTGTTAGTATGGAATATTTATATTCCCATTTGGGAACTGGATCTTTTTCTTCATAATTCAAACCTTTAAAACCTTCGATAGTTTTTTCGTGTAGGATCTTCCAAGGTTTGCATCCGTTTAGGTTCCAAGGCAATTCACACTTTCCCATTGGGATTGTGAAGGTCTTTGTCATGGTGTTTTCTAGTTGGCACGGCCAATACATAGGAAACCTCCCATTTTGGTGTGTTGAGCCTTTAAGCAGCCGCCCTAGCGAGTTCCTGTTAGTTGTCCTGGTAATAACGCTTCAGCACACTCTCGGGATTTGTCAGCTTTGCAATACTTATGCCTCTTGTTTTTTCTTGTCTTATTGCATGGGCTTAAAGATCAGTAACTTGATTGCTTCAGAAATCATCCGCAATGAGGACATCAACGCAAGAGTGAGCGCCATCGAGAAGTGGGTGGCCGTGGCCGACATCTGTCGCTGCTTGCACAACTACAATGCCGTGCTGGAGATCACCTCGTCCATGAACCGCAGCGCGATATTCCGGCTGAAAAAGACGTGGCTCAAAGTCTCCAAGCAGGTGCGGGCGGGAGGCGGGCACCGTGGCCGGCCTGGGGCTGGGCTGGGCTGGGGCACTGGAGTGCTGGCCTCTGGACATCTGTAGGTGGACAGGGTGAGGGCCAACACTCCCAGCAGAACCTCTTCTCCTGTATCACCAGGAGCAGGTATCCGGCCCACAAATGTGGCCCTGGGACCCACGGGACTTTAATGCCACTTAAACAATTAACACTGAAAAGCAGGATGGGTAAGACAGTGACAACTGGTCCCCATGCTCTTCTCCTTGAGCTGGGACAAGAGTGGCGGCTTCATGTGAATGCCAGTCCAGATCTGCAGGGCTGCCGAGACGGTGGCCAGATGGTCCTGTAGGTTCCTTCCCGGGACTCGAGACTCACCAGCCTTCTGGCCACCAGGGAGTTGGTGATCTTAAATGTGGGCTTGATCTTGATCCGTTCAGAGCACAATTCTGAAATGTGGCTTCTCCTCGGGAATAAAGTTCCCTACACTGAGGTCTGGAGGGGGCAGCTCTCCTAAGAGGATCACACAGAGGCTACCTCCTTGGTGCACCTGGTGGGCTCCGGGCCCCAGGCCACACATGTGCAGGAGGCGGGCAGGCTCTGCTGACACACGGAACAAGCCTCTTCAGGCATGGATACCTTGGCAGCAGTGTCTGTTGCCCTGCCGCTGGGTGGGCTCTGGGGGGCACGGGGTCTCCAAGGGGCCTGTCTCATCTGGACCGCTCTAGATTTGCACACCGAGTGCCTCTCATGTTGTTTTTATTACCTGCCCCCCATCCTCATGCCAACAGTAGGGCACGATCCTGTGCCCCCCAGGCAGCCATCAGATCCCTCCGTTCCTCCTCCTTATCTAAGCAGCCCAACCCACAAGCCTGGGGCTCTTGTCTCCCCAAACACAGACATGCCAGGGCCAGGACAAGAACAGGGGCTCCTGTAGAGCAGAGGCTGGAGCTCAGGAGCTCAGGCATGTAGGCCCATCTGGCCGTGCGTGGCCCCGCGGCGCTGTGACCTCCTGTAGCAGGGGACCAAGCAGGCTGCTGTCGGACCCAGGAGTCATCCAAGCTGGCTTGGCCTGTCAGGGTTCAGGCATGGCTGTCGGTGGAGTTGGATGGCCCAGTTTGGGTCTGTGACTCTCTTCTCCTGACCTCAGACCACCCCACTTTCCCTCCACACTGGGGGCTCCGAGCCTTTCTTGGCCTCGCTTTCCAGCATCACGCTTGGTCTGGAGTTGGGAGGGAGCCACTTTGACCATCCCAGAGCCTTCTGTTCTCTTAGGGGAATGCAAATGGAGGGCAGCTAGAGGTCAAGGTGCATGGCCTGTCCTGCATTCTTGGATGCCATTCAGGACCTGGGTCCTAACATCACAGGTGCATCGGAAAGCGCATGCAGGCCTGCACACTCTGTGGCCAGCAGGCCCTGCTGGCTTCTCCCAGCCCTTCTGCGGGCCCCGTGCATCTACACAGCACCTGGCCAGCCAGGGACGGTCGCTGTCCCTCTGCCGGTGTCCCCTGGATGCTTGAGACCAGAAGGGCCTGAAACGCAGGCCCAGCAGGAAGCTTCCGTCGTCGGTTTGAAGGTGCTGGCCCAAAGCCAGACAGCATTCTGCCTAAGCCCAGGCCAGCCCACACCAGAGCCAAGCAGCCAGGCTGAGGTGGGGACCTCTGGCTCGGTTCACCGTCTTCTCCCATCCTCCGCCCCATCCTCATGAAAGCCCCCCCCACGTGCAGTTGAGCATCGTATGTGTGTGTCCCCTTCGGAGGATGGTCACATTCTCGCAGGGATGGACGTCTCTTTGGCCAACGATAGATACCTTGGGCCTCCTTGGGAGGGAGCAGCTTTGGCTATCCTGAAGCGTTCGGATGGTGGACAGGAAGGGATGACTTTCAGGGGGCACCGTGATTGTCTTTGTCCTCAACACCACGTCCAAGGCAGGCCCCTCGCTTGGCCTCTGGCTTTAGTGACCTACTCCAGGGGCCCCTCTTTTCTGCTCGTGGGCAGAGATGCCCCAGATCCCAGGGCCCTGTGTCCCCTTGAGCTCCTGGCCCCCGCCAGGAGGTGCGGGAGCTGCTTCAAGTCAGAACTCACTCTTTTAAGCAGTAACTGGGGAAATGCAGTGGGTCTCAGGCTGCAAAATCCTTCCTGGACAGAACAACGCCCCGGAAAAACACAGATGTGGGAGGAATCAAAGTGCCCATGTCAGAGCCACAGATTGGCCCCAAGTGTATACCCCAAACCCCCAGAATATCCTCCCTGGGTTCTCACGACCACTGGCGGGGGATCCTTCCCCTGGAGCTCCATGGCCCCCAGGGCCTCCTGACCTCGATTCTGTGGGGCCCACAGTCCTAGGATATCTTACTGTTTTTGCCCTTAGGGAATACCCGGGCCTCCCCTCCCGTTCTCCAGATGTGAGCGTGGACACCCAGTGCTCTGCGGGTGCTGTCTGGCCCGTGGGCTCGCTGAGGGGGTCACAGCGCCCAGCCAGGCTCCCGTCCAGGACTCTCAGCCCCACATCTGGCCCCACACCTCAGGTCCTTCCTCCAGAGGCAAGTGGGGCAGTAGAAAATTCTGGAAAAGCCCAGGGAGGACACTGAGAGGCAAGAACGGAGGTGGCCTGGGCATCCGGGCTCCAGGACAGATAGGTGAGGGCAGCCATCCCGGGAGAAAGCGGAGACCTGTGCCCTTGGCTGCGTGTGTTGCTTTCACCAGGTCCAGAACACACTTCTGCTTTGAGCGGGGTTGGTGTAAACCGGTGATTGACTTCCCGTCAGTCTGAACGGGGCGCCCTGCCCGCTGCGCCTCTAGGGGAGCACATAGGGGTCTCTTCATCCATCAGAAGGAACATGCTGCCATTTACTGTGGGCAGATTGCTCAGAAAATTCTGGCCCAAAGCTTATGGGTGCGGCCAGTGTGCCCTCGGCCACGGTCTGGACTGGGGGGACGGGAGCTGGAAAGAGGGCTCACTAGTCCACCGCCTGCCGTGTAAATGAGGGAGCTGGAGGCTGCCAAGGCACGGGCTCCCCAGCCCCACAGGGAAGGGAGCCCCAAGCCAGACCCAGGCCGGACATGCTTCAACCGATGCCGGTGTCCGGCTGGACGAGCAGCAGACAGGACCTTAGGCCAGCAGAAGGGACGGGGGTCTTCCCCTGGAAGTCCTGTTTTTCTAGAGGATCAGCCCATCTGCCGTTGACTTTCTTGATTCTTACACTGGCCTGGGGTCCTGAGAGCTACCGGTGAAGGGGAACCCCTTGGCCGCAGCCCTGGGCGTCCGTGCGCGAGAGAGGCTGGGCTCTGGAGGGAGGCTCCTTGCCGTGGCCGCGTCCCACCCCCACCCCCCAGGCTCGGGGTGCCCAGGGTTCCCGCCAGGTCCCCACGCCCCACTTCTGTGTTTCTGAAGGGTACGTGGACGCTGACGGATGCGTAGGACGTGGGTCTGTGTCTGAGTCTTCAGGAGGTGGGGGGTGAGCTTCCAGACTCCAGGGGTCCCCGGAGACACCCCGTCCCATGACGGGCAGAGTGGCTGGGGTCCTGGAGCCCCGAGGGCAGCCCGTGGAGCTTGGGCTGGCACGTGGGCCTCGGGGCATGTTGTGTGTTAGTAAATGCTTCTAATTCTTTCCAGACGAAAGCTTTGATTGATAAGCTCCAAAAGCTTGTGTCGTCCGAGGGCAGATTTAAGAATCTGAGAGAAGCTCTGAAGAAGTAAGTCATTTTGTCGCCGTCACCGCCTAAACCGCAGAACCGCACGGCAGGCACGGTCACAGGCCACAGATCTGTCTGTCTGTCCGTCCATCTACCCACAAGAGCCCCAGGCAGCCCAGACTGCCAGGGTGGGTCAGCTCTGGCCTCCGCAGTCTGCGGAGAAATCCCGGAGTCGTGGTGGCATTTCCCGGGAGAAAGAGAGAGGAGGGGGCCCTGGAAGGGGGTTGCTGTCCCCAGGAGCCACCAGCCATGACCCCAGACGCCTCCAGGCCGACACGCCCCCTGACCCCACCGTTCAGGATGTGCCCTGAAGTCAGCATGTTTGTTTCATGGGATTGTGCCTCCTTTTTTTTTAACTGAGAATTAGTCCTCAAAACCAGAGAGCATTGTACAAAAAACGGCACCTTGGAATCAAAGAAAAGCCGTTTCCCAACACCCGCTGCTCACTGTTGGCAGAGCTTCCCCCAGCCGCCTACCGTTTGCAGAACCTCCCCACCTGCGCCCTTAGACAGGATCATCCCGCGTCGATGGCTGTCTCATGCCCGCAGGGCGTCAGCCGCAGCCCTGGCCTCCATTCATGAGATGCCAGGGCCCCTCCCCACGTTCTGACCCCCAGAACTCCCGCGCTTATTGCCACTGTCCCCGCGGGGTGGTACCACCCCCCGGAGATCACCGCGGCACGGAGAGTCTCCTGTCCTGCTCCTCCGGAGCAGGGAGTGGCCTGCGAGGCCCGCACTCCGTGCTTTGCCCATGGCCGCTTCCAGGTGAACTCTCCCAGCACAGGAGAGCCCCAGCCCCTGGTGCCCACTTGGCCACACACTCCCGTGAGACAGGCTTACTGTCACCCCCATAGCTGTGCGCTTTGGGCCACCGGGCTGGCCTTACCCCTTCTTCCCTGAACACCGTTGAGACACCCCGGGCCACCCCTAGGTTCCTGGCTGCTTACAGAGCCCACGAGCGCTGTCCTGCCTTCAAGCCAGATAGCATGGTCACTGCCCCCCAGCCTGGGGACAGAGCAAACCCTCCTCCCCGGCAGGCCCGCACACCAAGCTGCCAGCCCCACCCCCCTCCCCACCACCCCCACCTCCGCTCCTGGCCCGCCCTTCACCAGCTCCGTGTGCTGTTGCTGTACTCACCTCCACGTCCTCATTCAGATGTCCCACCCACATGTGCCGTCTCTCTGGTGCCCCGGGGCTGTGCTTGTTGGGGTCGCCCCACTGTGCATTCCCTAGCCTGTCTGCCCGCCCGGGCACCCCTGCATCCACCTCCCTCCCATGGCTTTCTCATCCATCCGCCACCTCCCACCTCCGTGCCTCCATGGCTCCTGTCCTGTCTCAGTGACCCTGTGCTGTCCTCCCTCGTCCACATGGGCCTGTGTCAGTGCCTGGCCCAGGTGCCTCTGCTCCCACCATGCAGGGCAGCGGGGACACGGGGTCCCCGGGCATCCTGGGGACTGACGCCTTCGTGCAAACCAGGTTCTTGTTTCATGGGTGCGGGGGCCAAGCACTGCAAAGGAAAGAGGTTGGGGACACCCGGGACAGAGGTGCCCTGCATCCCTTCTCTGGAGGCGCTGTGGTTTCCCCATAGAGCTGTGCCGTGTGAAACCCTGGGGTCCGTCTCACCAGGCAGGGGGCAGTGGCAACGCGAGGAGCCGTGCAGAGCCTTACCAAGTCCGTCCCAGCCCGCAGCACTATTTAACGGATGGCCTTATTACCCGTACCAGCCAGGGCTTCACCCCTGCCTCCGACGCCTCTTCGCCTCGCCCACCTTTTCAAATCCCCCCGGGTGCACCCGCAGCACTTGCCCTGGGCACCTGTCAGTCCCCGCCCAGACACCCTGAGCACAGCCGCAGCCGCCCTGTTCATTCCCCAAACCCACACCCTAGCGGGCCCCGTGAGACTGTCCCCTCCTGCCAGCCCTCAGGGCCTCCCAAAGCTCCAGGCCGCAGCATTTGGCTGAGATCTAAATTTGTCAGGAAAACTTTGTCCCCAGCCCTTTTGGGGGTCACTTCTGGTTGGCCCAGTCTTAATCCGACCCGCATTTGTCTTTCCGCACGTCGGCTGTAATTTGAACAGGCAGCCGTCCGTTAGAGGAACCGGGGCTGGGCTTCCCCTGCAGGCGGCTGCCCGTGTGCAAAGGACGGGAACAGCCATGGGGGCACCAGGCGGCTAGCTGGCCCAGCCCCTCCCCAGACCCCCTTCACAGGGGTGGAAATCCATCTGTCCGCGGGCCTATGCGGCGTCCAAGGGCTCCAACATACCAAATACCTCTTCCCACTTTGCTTTTCTGCCCGTGACCACCCAGCAAACCCTGGTCTCCTGCTAATGAGACAGAGCAGTTTGTGTCCAGGTGGCAAAAAACAGGATTGGACTCTGAGCCCCAACCCCACTCCTGCCCCATGGCAGTATTTTCCCCCAAATCTGAGTACCTAATTCACTTGATCTGTATGCTGGAGGCTTGGACCCTGGCCCCAGGGGCTCGGGACCACACAGCCCAGCCCGAATGGCCCTCACACCCTCCCTGGGAAGGAGAGGAGATCCTCAGCTGGCGGCAGCAGAGCGTGTGGGAGAGTGGCCCGCCCCCCTGCTGGGGCAGGGCAGAGGAGGGAGAAGGGACAGGTGACCCCACAGTGGCAAGCCCACCAGGCAGACACATCTGACCTTCAGTTGCTGGTACCCTGTGGTCAGAGGAACCCCCGATCTTTTCCACTGGTCTGAGGCCTTCAGGGACACTGTGGCCACTTGCCTCCCCTCCCTACCCCCAACCCAGACAAGAGGTGCTTCCCGGCCTCGGGTTACCGAGTTCCTGGGTCAAGTGTGGACCCAGCAGGGCGAGCTGGGAAGCCCCATCAGAGACTGCCGGCCCGCAAGCTGCCAGCCCCCGCCAGCCCCAGATTTCCTTCTCTATCTTTGAACTCTGTCCCTGTCCGCCCCCGAGCCTGGGCCTCAGGCTCACAGCGTGACAGGTGGGGTGTGGAAAGCCGGGCCTCCAACAGTCCCAGACTGTGTGTCCAGTGGGACCCAGAGATGCCTGCCGGTGACCTGCTCAGGTCTGACTTTTTTTTTTTTTTTTTTTTTCGCAACCCACAGTAAAAACATACATACATATATGTTTAGAAATGTGTGTGCACATGTTTAGAAATGTTTTGTGAACAAAACTTCACAAAACAACGTATACTTTTGGTCCAGGCAATGAACTCAGATTTTTTTTATTCTACTTCTGATTTTTTTTTTCATTTAAAAAAAAAATCTGATCAACACTTGCTAAATTATTTTCAATGCCCGAGAAAGAGTCAAGACCTACATCTCGAAAACCAATTGTCCCGTGCCCGCTCTCCGCATCTCCAAGGGCACGCCTCCCACCCGCGTGCCAGCTGCACCCACATTCACCGAGCGGGCTTCCCTCTAAGTAACTCCATTTTCCCCAAAATAAATGTGAAGAAGAAGGAAAGCGATAGCAGGGCAGTAAATGGAAAATCACCCTACTGGTGGTGATACAAAGTTACCGCCAGAAATAGATACAATGTTGCTGAGCTCTGGCGGGATTGTGGTGTTTGCCCACACTCACCCTGAGACCAGCTGCTACTTGTTTAAAAAAGAAAGAAGTGGGGGAGGAAACGGACCATGTCCAAAGTGTACTACCCCAGATGAAAATCGGGGTTTTCTTACCGCAGGAATCAATGTGATTTGATAGTGTCCAGGCATCCCCTAAACTCAACTTCTGAGCTCCTAAAACTGCTTTCCCGACCCGCTCCACGGTGTGAGGGGAGCCCTGGGACCCAGAGACCCGGCCGGCCGAGCTTCCACAACCAGCAGGCTCAGGGCAGGCTGGGTTTCTGTTCTTGTCCCCCCTCCACCATTCTGCCTGCCACCCCTGGTTCTAGAGGAACTAGAGCAATGTGTGTCACGTGGCCTCAAGGAGACCAAGGTCAGAGGGTCTAGGGAGGGGGTCAGTTGTCCCCGCAGGTACATGCAGAGAGCCCCCGGCATCTGTGTGCTGAGCTGAGAGGAGCCGCGGGACGCAGTGAGGGTCCCCTGAGGGCATTCCCTTGGGCTCTGCCAGAAGGTGGGGACCCCAGGACCCATCCCAAAATCAGCCCCACCCGGGGGCACCACCATAGGGCCGCACCTAAAGCCATGGATCAGAGTGGTGTGGTCCATCACCCAAAAATGTCCCCCCGGAATCACCTGTCATGGACACTGTCCCCCAGTCCCCTGCCCAGAAGCCACCTGCAGGAGGGTGACCTCAGAGGACCAGGGTTTCTTGCTTGGGTACCCCAGGGCTTGGGTGGCAGGACATCCTGCAGGGCCTGATGTGGAGGCAGAGAAGTCTCAAGGAGCAGAAGGACGCTGGGGGCTGGGTCCATGGCTGACGGAATGGGGTGACGGCTGCAGGGCTCTCGGGGAGGTGACCCCAGAGCAGGATTGGTTGGAGAGTTTCACTGGAGAGATGGGGAGGGGCTCTTCCAGGACAGGGCAGAGAGGTAGGGGAGGCCGTTCTGGCTCAGGGAGGGAGGGGACCGTTGGTGGAGAGGCTCCAGGCCCCGCTGGGACCATGTCACCCATCACCCCAGAGGACTGAGCCTCGCAGCCAGCTGACCCTATAGGCCTGAGAGTTCCTAGGATTCTCGGTGAAGAGAAACCACTTAGCCTCGTGTTTCTAAATGAAAAACTTCTGTTTAATGCCGTTCGCTTTGAAGTTGTGACCCTCCCTGTGTTCCTTACCTGGGGATGTACCTCACTGACCTGGCCTTCATCGAAGAGGGGACGCCAAATTACACGGAGGACGGCCTGGTCAACTTCTCCAAGATGAGAATGGTGAGTTTCACGGGGCAGTCCGGGGGCCTCCGAGCCCAGACCCAAGTCCCGGACCACCAGGCCTGCTCCGTTGGGCATGTGCTCCCCGGAGAGCCAGGGGCTCCCCTCGAGGCGCAGGCCGCATCCGGCAGGCCCTCGGATGAGGCCAACAGGCTGAGGGGTAGGCGCCCGTGGCAGGGTGCATCCCATAAGCCAGAGGAGCAGCCCGAGGCTCGGGGGGCGGGGGGGGCGGTCAGCGACCCAGCACGGTCACCCCGTGGGGGAAGGGCAGAGCCGGGTCTAGAACCGTGGCTGTTGGTCCCCTTCTGTGGGGCTTGGGGGGGCGGGGGTCACGGAGACAGCAAACTGTCTTCTTTAACTGCCCTCCTCCCCACAGATATCTCATATTATCCGAGAGATCCGCCAGTTTCAACAAACCGCGTATAAAATAGAGCACCAGGTGAAGGTAAGCGCCCGCCCGGCCCTTCGGCGCTCACTCAGGGGCTCCGTCTGGACCTCCCTCCTTCCTCCCTCGTCGTTCGGGCTCCCCTGGGCTTCAGGCCTTGCCTCTGGTACAGCTCTGGGCTGATGTCGGCCTCCCCACCCCCGTTGATGATCCCGTCCAACACCCACCCCCACCCCGCAGGCAAGGGAGGTGGCGTTTACAACATCTTTGTGGGAAGGAATCCGTCCCTAGTTACACAGCTCACGGTCGGGAAGGACGGGCATTGAAAAGTCCCCCGCGGGGGCAGCGGGATCCCCGTCTCTGGGCAAAAGTGAGCAGAGCCGAGACTCTTCCCTGTGACGTCACAGCCTAGCATCTGCTCCAAGCCTCCCTTCCTTCCTCGACAGCACATCTCTGAGAGCGTTCTGTCGGACAGCGGCAGAGAGACCTGTCTACACAGCTCTCCGCCGTGACGGGCGCGTAGGTCGGTCCGCCTTGGCCGGAACCGCCAGGCTGAGAGGGAGCACACGCAGGTCCCGGCAGGACGGTGCTGCCCCTGCGGGCAAGACTGGCTCCAGGGGGCGGGGGGGACCTGCCGGGGGGGTGCCTACAGCAGGCGGGCCTGAACCACGTGAGCCCGGGCTCCTGGAAGGATCCGGAACCTGGTCCTAAGGCCTGTGGGAAGCCAGGAAACAAGCTTATGGAACTAGTCGAATTTGCACGTGGAGCCCCAGCTTCACTGCCCCGGGGAGGTCTGGGCTCTGGCCGCTCGGGCAGCTCTGACTGTAGGAGCCCAGCCGCTCGTGGGGGAGGGAGGAGGGAAGAAGGAGCCCGGCCAGGCGTGGGGCCTCCGATTGTGCACAAGGAGGCTTTGCCCCAGAGTGAGCCGCGCGAGGCTAGACAGGGAGGCCCGGCCCTCACACAGCGCGTTTCCACTTTCCTCTCTCGGGGTGAGTGCGGCATGGTGCTTTGTCAGCCGGTGTTCAGACCTGTCTGCAACATGTGAACCCCCAGACACGCACTATTAGATTCTACACTTGACATGGCCGATTTTTTTTTTCAAAATTGGGGCGTCGAAAACCGTGGCACCTGGGTGGCTCCGTTGGTAAAGCGTCTGCCTCAGCTCAGGTCATGATCCCAGGGTCCTGGGTTCAAGCCCACGTTGGGCTCCCCACTTTGCATGGAGTCTGTTTCTCTCTCTACCTCTCCCTCCCCCTGTTCATGCTTTCCTCTCTCAAATAAATATATGGAATCTTAAAAAAAATTTAAAAGCCCCAAGTGTCCACCAGGGCAACGGCAGTCAAGGGTCATGCTGACCGCTGTGACTTTGCCTTACCGTCAGGACGCTGTCAAACGACACCAGCGAGACACCGGTGTAAGGCCCGTGAGCCAGCCGGCCGCCCCTCAGAGGACCTGCTTCCCAGGGTCCTGCGGCCGCTTCTCCTTCCGTGTCCTCCTCCCTCAGGTGACCCAGTACCTGCTGGACCGGTCCTTCGTGATGGACGAGGACAGCCTGTACGAGTCGTCCCTGCGCATGGAGCCGAAGCTGCCCACCTGAGGCCACGGGCGCGCCACGGACACGCGCTGCAGGCCACGGGCGCGCCACGGACACGCGCTGTGTGCCGCTGTACATAGTCGCCTGGTTCCCGGACTTTCCTCTTTAGTATGTGCTTCTCCAAGAACACCGGTCCGTTCTCGTTCTTCGATTCCCGTAGACCGGAATAGGCGTCTCGGCTCCGTTTCCGACGTCCGCCCTCCCCGCGTCCCGCAGCGCCTGGCTCCTTCCGGCGACGGCGTCCGAGTCCTCCCGGCCCCTCCGTCTCTTGGAAGGGGGCACAGACTGCGTGCGGACGCGAGCCCGGGCGCCACCCTGTTCCGGCCCCCCGGCCGCCGCGCCCCGCGCCCCGCGCCCCCCGCCCCGGGCGCCCTCCCAGCATGTTTCATGTCGTGGTTCTAACTGGGGGGTGGGGGGAGGCGGGAGGGCCGCACCCTGAAGTCCAGTCGTTCACAGATCTTCCCGCTGACGGTGATGCCAATTTCCAAAGCAGCTTTTTCAGCCGAAATCCCGGGGGTCCGAGCTGCCCCGTGCCCCGGTCACCCGGACGGAGGGGCGTCCTCGGCACCGCGAACCCCGCCCCCGACGCCAGCGCCGCCCCCTCGTGCGGTCCGCGCGCTCCTGGCTCCGGGACTCCCAGCAGGAGGCGCGAGCGGCGTCCCCGCGACCCCGGCCGAGGCCCCGACTCGCCCCCGGGGACACGGAGTCACCACACGAGGTCGCGCCCGCCGGCCCAGCCTCCGCGGCACGTCGGGGACACGGAACACGCCGCTCCCCCTCTCTTAGCTGCCCAGCGGTCGCTGCAAGCTTACGTCGAGATGCCCTGAGTCCGTCCGCTTCGTGAAGCTCGTTCGCCGCAGCGCCGGGGCCGCAGCCGAGCGTTCTCCGCGCGCCCCCGTGGTCCTGAGCGCGCCCCCGCGGGCGCGGGCCCGTCACGCTCCCTCCGGGAACGCCACCACCGACCTCCTGCCCCGCGCAGCGGCGAGAGCGGCAGGCGGCTCATGACGACAGACACTTTGCTGTAAGCAATACCTAGTGGTGTGAGAACCCTCTTTCAAGTCCTACAGTATTTCAACTTACGGCTTGTTTGGAAAAAAAAGATATTTCCATTTTTGTAAAAATATATGTTTCCTGATTACCTCTTGCTAATAAATCTCTTCTATCTCAGGGTGAACAGTGTGTTTTGATGGGTTTCATTCATTCACTCACCGGGTATCTGAGGAGCCCCCTGCTCCTTACCAGACCCCTGGTGGGGGCCGGAGATCCGGACAAGGACACAGACCTGCCCTTGGGGACTCGCGGTCTGATGAGGGAGACCGTTTCAGTGATCTGCTGTCCCTGGGACAAATCACACCAATGCGTGAACGGCTTGGGACAGTTTCTGCGAGCTTTCCAAGTCCTGGGGGTTGAGGACGGGGCTCTCCTGAGGTCACGGCCACAGCAGCTTGGGTTACCCGAAGGCTCAACTGGGCGGGGCGTCCAGGAGTGGACGCTGGCTGGGGGCTGAGCTGGGGCTGTCCGCCCAGCACCCTCACCCGGCTTCTCCCTGTGGCTTGGGCTCCCCGAGGCGGTCACTGGGTCCCAAGAGCCACCTTCCAAGAGACTTGGGCAAAAGCTACAAGGCTGCTTACAAGCTGCCCTCAGACTTCCCGCAGCATCCCAGGGACCCGGCATGTCGCCAAGGCCAGCTGGGTCACGGGGAAGGGGACCGAGCTCTCCTCCTAATGGGAAGAGGAGCAAAGGGTCGGCATCATCTTTCAGTCCGTGGAGACAGACGGCTTCAGTGTCTGTCAGATGGGGCCGGGAGGGCCTTGGGGACCCCGAGGAGGAGAGGGCACATGGTGGGGGTTGGAGAAAGCCGCACAGGGTTACGAGGAGGTGGGATAGGCGAGGGTGACTTCCCAGGCAGTGCTGGTGGGAGGGCGCCCCAGGCCAAGACCAGCAGAAGCGCAGAAGCGTGAGAGAGTGTGCTTGCTCCAGAGCGGCAAGCGTGAGCGTGCAGCACAGGGGTGGAGGTGAGATGGGGACTTCGGGCCACGGGAAGCCCTGGGATGAGAATTCTCAGAGGGGAGGACAGCTCCTGGCTGGGGCCAGCGGAGCCCATGGGGTGCGGCCATGGCCCAGCTACCACCCAAAGGAGGGCGAGCCGGAATGGGCCAAGGAAGAGGGGTCTGAGCCCCAGGAGAGCAGCTGGGAGCACCCCCGACTGTCTCCCATGGGGGTTGGGGCCAGCACACTGCCCTCCGTTATAGGCACGAAGCCCGGAGTAAGGCAAGACCCACTTGCGGACCCTCCCAGGGCCGCCTTCCCTGGGACCCGCAGCCCGCGGGCGCACCTGCCCTTCCCGCCTCGGCCCCTACCCGAGGAGGACAGCTCCACGGGGACCCGGCTCCTGTGGCTGCCAGCCGCACCACTCACCTGCTGGTGAGCTCAGCCGAGTCCCTCAACCTCTCTGAGCCTCGATGTCTTTCTCTCAAGAAGGGGGTGAGAATACTTCCTCCTAGAACAGGGTGAATGAGCGCACACGGGGAACGCACTTAGCATGGGGTGCATCGCTCACTAGGGGAAGACCGAGCACCTCCTGGGGCCACAGGAGGATGGGTGGGAGACGGACCTCTAAATCCGAGCCGGCAGCCGTTACTCCTTCTGCCGTCAGAGGCCGCACTGGGCTCCATGGGCCTTGTCCACAGGGGCGTCCCTGAGGTCCAGGCTGTTGCCTTCCTCTGTGTCCTGCGAAGGAAGGCAACAGCACAACTGGGTGTCCTCAGCCTCGGGGCTTCAGAGGGGGACCTTGCCCTTCTCCCGCTGAGAGCAGACCCTGAGACGGCGGCTGCTCCGGACCGGGGCTCAGAGTGGGTCCGTCCCTGCGGGGAAGGCGGCTTGCTGCAGGAGTGCTGCCCCCAGGGGTGTCACTGTGGGTCCCGGGCGTGGGTCGAGGAGGGGGCAGCTCTCATGGCCCGGTGCTCTGCTCCCCAGTTACCCGGAACGCCCCACACACTGCCAGACTGCCCAGGTTCAATCCCCCCCACCAGCCCCTCACCAGCCGCAGGATTTGGACAGGTTATGTAGCGCTCTGTGCCTCAGTTTCCCCTTCTGTAAAACGGGTCAACGCTACCGTCTGCCTTGCAGTGTTGCTGGGAAGACTCGGCGAGATGGCGGGCACAAGGCAAGCACGCGCCCCACAGCCCCGGCCGTCGGCCTTCCTGAAATAGTCACAGAGCGCTGGACTCCGCGAACTTGGGGAGGGGCCATGCAGCGGGGTCCCAGCCGCCACCAGGCGCGCGTTCTGCGGGGCGGGGGCAGTGGACAAGTCCTGGAAATGCCCAGGGCCCGGTGGTAAGTGCCATGAGGACGGCTAGGCAGGGGTGGTGAGGAGGCCGAGAGGCCTGGCCTGACCTGGATGACACAAGGGGTGACGTCGGGGTCCCAGCCGCCACTGGTCACCACTCCCACGAAGGCAGGCGCTGGGGAGTCGGGCACTGGGCAGCGCTCAGAGGACTAAAGAGCGGCCAGAGGAACACGTCCCCACCAGGCGTCAGATTTCAGGGGCTGCCAAAAACCTCTGCAGGAAAGGTAATGTTCAAATGCTTCTAAAACATCAAAAGCAACGTGAACATCCGTGATTGACAGCACGTGGGCATCTGCAGAGCAGACCAGGTCAGGTCACGGATCCCTCCAGTGGCCCCGGGCTCCCGAGGGCCGGGGCGGCAGCCTGAAGAGACCCCCGGTGCTGCCCAGACGCACGCACCCTCCAGGCATTCATCACAGCTCCTCAAGCGCATACCTGGGGAGCAGCCCCCACCCTGTCCCCGACCTCCTGGAGCTCCTGACCCCGCTGGGACAGGACGCCCACAGCCGATAACCCGCAAGTCTCCAGCGACAGCCTCGCCCTCCTGCTTCAGACCCTGCCGCTGACCACCTGGGAGCCGGCACCCTGGGGGTCACCCACTGCCCCCTGGAACTCAACTGGACCAAACCGACCTCAGCAGCGTCCCGCCCCACCCCGGCCTCCTCAGCAGCCCACCCGGTTGTGCAAGCCGGAAACCCAGAGGTCACCCCTGACTCCCACTTGCACAGGGTTACAGTCCGGTCCTTGTTAACCTCCTAATTACCTTCCAGGTGGTGGGAGCTCGCCCCTTCCCTGCCAGCCCCCTGGGCCAGCGTTCTCCAGCCACGGGACCCCCCATGCTCTTCAAAACTGCTGAGAACTCTGGGGCACTTCAGGGGCTCAGTCTGTGAAGCGTCTGCCTTCAGCTCAGGTCCTGATTTCAGCGTCCCGGGATCGAGCCCCGCATCGGGCTCTCTGCTCGGCGGGGAGCCTGCTTCCCCCTCTGCCTGCTGCTCCTCCACTAGTGCTCTCCCCCTCTCTCTCGCAAATAAATAAATACCTTATTTTTAAAAACTCCTTTGAGAATTTCCCCCCCAAACCCACATAAGTGGTTTCTATCAGGTGCTATAATTGTAGTTACTGATTCGTGCATTCAAGACTAAAACTTCAGGGAAGTCTTTCAACATGATTTGTTAAATCCGCTTAAAAATACCAACACCGGGGGCGCCTGGGTGGCTCAGTGGGTTAAGCCTCTGCTTTCAGCTCAGGTCATGGTCTCAGGGTCCTGGGATCGAGCCCCGCATCAGGCTCCCTGCTGAGCAGGGAGCCTGCTTCCTCCTCTCTCTCTGTCTGCCTCTCTGCCTACTTGTGATCTCTGTCAAATAAATAAATAAATCTTTAAAAAAAAAAAAAACAAAACCAACACCACAGCCATCCACGCCCGGGCGGGAGCGCAGACAGCAGTAAGCAGGTTCTCCAAGATAAACCACACCCGCGTTCCCAGCAGCCGGCAGGAGTCGGCGGATGGATGTACACACGCGTGCTCTATGTGCAAGATAGCCTCGAAAGGCAAGCGTGGCCGGGGCGCTGGGGTGGGCTCCCCGACGGACCAGGTCAGCCCCGCGCCGCGGCAGCATCAAAGGCAGGAGACGGCGGGGGCGAGACAGGACAGGTGTTGGTTTCACGGAGCCAGGCCCGGGAAGCCCGGGACCAGCGCCTCAAAGACCGTCCCCCAAGGGTGGAAAACCGCTCCAGGCCTACAGGAGGAGCACGTGGGCAGGTGGGCGGTGAAGGTCAGGTCCGTCACTGTCTCGGGGTCAGTCACGGGGTCTCACGGGCCCAGGGCCGTCCTGGCTGCTCGAGGGGGCGGTTTCTGTTCCCACCGCGGGATGCTCTGGTCTTTTCCCTGAGTGAAGAGATAAGCCAGAAAGAGGAACATAACCGGCGAATACAGACCAAGCTCAGAATGGATGCGGCTGAGGTCCTCGCTCAGAAGGACCCCGGACACCTGCTGCGACAGGGTCGCCCATGAGATGAGCCGGTCACAGAAGGACAGATGCTGTTGGATGCCTCTCACGAGGCACCGGGGTCCCAGGCTCACAGAGACAGAGTCCGTGCTGGGACCAGGGGACCAGGGGCTGGGGGCTGGGGGGCTGCTGTGTGGTGCGGACAGAGCCTCGGCTTCCCAGGGTGAGGAGAGTCCAGGGCTCGGGGACGGTGGCACTCGGTCTGCATGTGTTTCCTACCGCTGGGCTCCCGGCGGTCAGGACGGTAAGGTCGGTGTTGTGTGTGTTTTACCGCAATCTGTAGGATTCCACTAAATAACAAGAAACCGTGATGGATTTACACGTTAAAGCAGAAACAACACACCCAAAAGACCGTCGCTCACCTGTAGGACTTGACCCGGTTTCATGCCCTCCCAAGAACGTCACCTTCTGTTTTTGCCCTGAAACAACAGAAATGTGTTTGCCCACAGTTACGGGGACATCAAGTCCCACCCAAAGTCTCGGTGTCTGTCCATAGGGTCGCTGTGCCCCGGGGGCTCCGGGGCCGGTCCGCTCTCGCCCCCCGGCTGCGGCCCGCACCCTCTGCCCTCCGCCCCGTGCTGCCCCGTGTTCACGGCTGCGGCTCAGACACACAGACCAGGTGCCTCCCTCGGTTCCCCTGTCACAGGAGTTCGGCTAAGTGAGCTCCGGCCGCTGGGCTGAGCCAGACCGTCTCCCGAAACCAAGACCCTTAGCTGAACCCCATCTACAAAGAACCTCTTCCTGACAAAGACCATACGCCTCACTCACACGTGGAGTTGAAGACAAGAGACACACGACCAGACGGGCAGGGGGGAAAGAGGAGAGAGGGAGGCAAACCAAGAGACGCGAACTGCAGAGAGCCTGAGGGATGGTGGAGGGAGACGGCGGGGGATGGGCCGGGTGGGGGACGGGCATCCACGAGGGCACCTGCTGTCACGGGCCCTGGGCTTTGCAGGCAGGTGACGAACCACTGAGTTCCGCTCCAGAAACCAGTACTGCACGGTACATCCACGAAGGAAGATGGAAACCAAACTTCATCTATTTATTTACTTTAAAAGATTTGCATTTGGTCATTTGAGAGAGAGAGAGTGTGAGCAGGGGAGGGGGAGAGACAGGTTCTCTGCTGAGCGGGGACCCCGACCCGGGGCTCGATCCCCGGATCCCCGGATCGGGACCTGAGCCGAAGGCGGATGGACGCTTGCTCCGCCGAGCCCCCAGGCGTCCTAAGTAAACACTTAAAGAGAAACAAACACAAAGGAACTTCCCTGCAAGTGACACTGACAGGCTCTAGGGACCAGGGCCTGGTATCTTTTGGGGACTCTCATCCCGCACCCCTCCATTTCTGTCTCTAACTTCTGGAACAATAAAGTGGCTTTGATGGGACAATCCTCTTAGTAAATGGAGACACGGTTCAGCGGAATCCCATTTGATGAGCTCCAGGCCGAGCCAAGGTCTGCACCACGCTGTGTAAAGTAGATGGTTCCTTTGTGCTCAGTGGTTCGCGTCACTGAGCGAGTCTGTTTTGCTAACCCAGGGGCGTCATGATAGCCTAAATCACACGATTCCACTACGTGTCACTTGGAATTGAAGCTGCGGCATTGCTGAGACACGAGCCTGACCTTCGCATCCCCCATCACCGTTTCTGTCAGACGACAGGACACTCGGAAGGGTTAACAGAAGCTCACATTTTCAACCAGCTCAACGGACCACAAGCGACAGACAGAGCTGGTTCTGACCCCCGCTTTGCCACTGGCCGGCTGCGTCCCCGTGGGGGACAGATTCGGGGGCTCTGGGACCCACAGCCCACCCCCCCCCGGAGTTCCCGAGAGGGCCAGGGTGAGCGTGAACCAGCGCGGAATGGGCGCCCGTGGGCGGGCGGTGGGTTTTCAGTCTGACGACTCCACAAGCCCACGCATGCGACACGTACACACGTAGCCCAGCACGAAGCACCAACCCGAGGGGTGTGAGCCCCACTTCCTTCTGCCCCGACTCTGCGCCCTGAAAATCACCCCAGCTGCGTCCTGGGATTTGACGCCTGAGCCCCCTCGGGGTCAGGGAAGAGGCACGAGCCGGACCGTGGTGGAAACCTTGGCAGAGAGCGGGCCCTCCGTCAGGCACCTGCGGGTCAGCAGGGCTCTGTGCCGTGTTCAGGGCGTGCAGGCTGGCCGGGGGGCAGGGGAAGGTGTCATTGAACTGCGCCGGGGACAGACTGCACGTGGACGACCAGGCTTCCCTCAAGGGGAACAGACCACCTGTGGGGTGAGGGTCAGGGGACACGGCTTCCTCACCACTCTCTCCCGTGGGCTCGCCATCTAGTCCCTAGACAAGAACGTCACCCGTGAACAGGCTGAAAGTTCAGACCAGCAGGACGGGGGGCGTCTGTGGGATAAACACGCCGCCGGTCCCTTGTCCAGAGAAACGGGCGCCAGCCCTAAACCGCACGTCCTTCCCTGCCGCTGACTTCCCGGCCCGCCCTCCTGCCGCAGCCCCCATCCTGCTGCAGAGTGGGGCCATGTGCCCCACGCAGGAGTCTCCGCAGAAACCCTAAATCTTCACATTTGCTCAGTTGACTTCTGTGTTTCAACAGATGTAAAAACCCTGTGTTTTAATGAAAAAAACACTGGATTTAAAAGAAAAATTCAGTGAGAGGAAAAATGGCATCCCTTTACGTTTTTGCAATTCTCTTTCATGTCTGACTGAAACAGAAACTTTGCTTTTCCGTATCTGTCTCTGCATTCAATCTGCCGCATGTGATGTGGACGCCGGGGGCCCCTGCAGGGCACGCGTGAGACGTCACAGTGGAAAGGCACACGGTATGTTAGTGTTACCGATGTGGGAACAGAGGCAGAAGGAAAATGATGAAATCTGCTGCCTACCTACAGCCCATCGACAAGTCCTTGAAACGGGCAGAGTGACATTCCTCTAGGGACTCAGCTGCCTCAATGTTGACACTTTGCTGAGGGCCAAAGGCAAGCCTGGTTCCACCCCCAGGATCCCGTAAGTCTGCTTGAACATAGAAGATTCCTTTGGAAACTTCCTTTATGTCTACCCCTCCCCGATACATGTTGGCAATCATCCCCCAAGCATATGACCCCCGATACGCATCTGAAGGGTCTCATGACTTTTTTGGGGTTTTTTTGTCTTGTTTTGTTTTGTTTTTTAAGATTTTATTTATTTATTTGACAGACAGAGATCACAAGTGGGCAGAGAGGCAGGCAGAGATAGAGGGAAGCAGGCTCCCCGCTGAGCAGAGAGCCCGATGCGGGACTCGATCCCACGACCCTGAGATCATGACCTGAGCCGAAGGGCAGAGGCTTAACCCACTGAGCCCCCCAGGCGCCCCATGACTGAGTTTTTACTGAACAGTAATATACGACCTTTTCCCAACAACAGCCAGCCCCTCGAGGTCCTGGAAACCTTGCTTCCAAAATCCCTTAGAGACCTACGCTATCTCTAACCCCTCCCAACTTGAAGGTACGTAACAGCCCAGTCCTTTCTGCCCCCGGGTCCTGCCCCCGTGCTTTATTTTTTTATTTTATTTTTTGCCTCTGTGCTTTAATAAAACCACCTTTTTGCACCAAAGACATCCCAAGAATTCTTTCTCGGCCGTGGGCTTGGAACCCTAACGTTCTTTCCTACAGCATCACTGAAGACTGCTTCTGCTCCCATCACCCACTTGTTGGTACGTCCCTGCCCCCCCCCCTGACCTGGGAACTGCCAAGGCTGAACGCATTCACCGCCTGCCAGTGCCCGGCCCTGTGGAGCAGCTGGAGGAGGGAACTAGATGTGTGCCACTCAGAATGGGGCCCCCAGGCCGGCAGCTTCGGCACTGCCGGGGACTCGGTCACAAATGCAGGATCCCGGGCCCTCCCCCAGGCCTCCCGGCTCAGAATCTGCATTTTAACAACACCCCCGGGATCTGTGTGCCCCCAGCTGATCTGTCTCAGGGCACTGGACCAGAGAGTAACACCGAAGCCTCGCCAAGCAAATGTCGTTCCTGCCCCGGCTACGACCTCGTCACCCCCGATCCCACACGCGCCCCCGGGACTGCGCGGCCGGCTGGTATCAGTCACAGTTCCCGCGTCGGGAACACAGATCCTGCTCCAAAGAAGACGGACAGCAGCCAACAGGCACGTGAGAACACGTTTGACAACCTTAGTCGCAAAGGAAATGCGAACATCACAGACACAGCGAGACTGCGCTTCGCACCCACGGAGACGGTCCAGAAACCCCAGGGACCCCGCAAGAGAAAGGGGGTCCCGCGCCCTCTGCCAGGCACTGAGACAGGACGCAGCCTCCAGGGGAAACAGTCCAGCAGACGCTCAGGGAGTTAACACGGGGTTCCCGTGGGATCTGGGGGTGCCCCAGCCAGGGGTCTCCCCCCGGACGTTCCCAGCAGCTGCGTCCATAACCACCGAAGGCAGAAACAGCCCAAGTGTCCACCAGCAGAGGAATGAGCACACAAGATGGGGTCCACCCATACTGCGACTGTTACTCAGCCTCAAACAGGAATTAGGGCACCCGGCAGGCTCAGGTGGCAGAGTGTGGGGCTCTGGGTTTCAGCTCAGGGCGGGATCTCAGGGTGGCGAGGTCGAGGCCCACGTGCTCCCGGCTCAGTGGGGAGCCTGCTTCTCCTTCTCCCTCTGCACCCCACCCCCGCACCACTTGCGAACACGCTCGCTCGCTCTCTCTCGGAAGAATCAAATTAAACACAGGGATACGTGCTACAATTTGGATGAACTTCAAAAACATGAAACTAAGAAGACACGAAACGTCCCCTGGTATACGATTCCCTTTATGTAAAGTGTCCAGAACAGGCAGATCCCCAGAGACGGGGAGCAGCTCAGTGGCCACGGGGCAGGAAGGCACAGTGGTTCCCTCACGGGGACGAGGACGTCCTGGAGCCAGACGGAGCCGGGGCTGCGCAACGCCGTGATCGGGCCAAGTGCGCCTGAACTACACACCTCAAATGCTTCGTTTCATTTTATTTGAATTTCGGCTCAAAAAGATGAGAGTGAGACAGGGCACCTGCCCGGCTCGGTCGGGAGAGCAGCCGGCTCCCGGGGTCACGAGTTCAAGCCCACGCTGGGCGCGCAGCCTATTAACACATAGAGAGAGAACCGAACGCCCGAGTCCGCCGGGAAGCCCCCAGCGGCGATCGGAACGCTTCAGGCCGGTACGCGGCGGGCCGCCACGGGGACACGGACCCGGGGGTCGTGGGCTCCCTGGGTGGAGGCCGGAAGACACTAGAGAAGGGGTCTAGTCAGAGAGCTTCTCGGGGGAAGTATCTCCAACGGGGCCTTCCGGGGGAGGGAACGCAAGGGGTCTGGCTGGGGGGGTGGGTGTCAGAGGAGGAAGGGTCCGCGTAATGGCTGGAGGGCCCCCGGGACCGGGCAGGTGCTGGGGGGTGTGGGTGCCGGGGGTCACCCGGACACACCAAGCGGGGCCGCCATCTCGCCCCGCGGGTCCCCTCCCTCGGCAGCCCCGCGTGTGCCCTCGCGCACCTGCAAGCCGGTCGTGGCCCACACTCAGGCCAAGTGACTCATGCCGGAAGCAGGCAAGGCCGCCTCTCGCTGCCGGGAAGGGAGGGCAGGAATGTTCTGCTCACACGGCCGTGGGTCCTCCTCTGGGCCTGCCGCCTCCGCCGGCTCCACCTGCCGCTTCCTCTCCCTCTGTCCCCTGAGCCTCAAGCCCAACCACAAACCCATACGCCCATTCTCGTTCCTCCTGTGGGGACTGCAAGCCCCCAGGGGGTGAGCCCAGCACCTCCAGCCTCCCTCATCTGGGACCAACGGCCCTTTCAGTGTCACCTTTAATGCCCCAGCCTGTCACCACCAGACTCAGGATAATGATGTCAGCTCTAGCTGCTGTGGCTGCATTTACGTTGTGCTTGCTGTATGCCGGGCCCTGAGCTCAGGCTCTAGGACCTGTCATTTTTACCACAGAGGGCAAGATACAGGAAACCTGACTTTCAAAATCTTTAACCACCAGTACAGCATGGGCACTGACCCCTCAGACCAACAGCCTCGGGGACAAGCTGCCCAAAAATCAACCAGCTCTGCAAGATGCTCTCCAGAACAGTAAGGGAGAAAGCAGAACCGTGTGTGGTGCAGACTATTAATTCGGGGGTCCTGGAAAAGAACACTTCTGTACAGGAGGAAGGACAACACAGGAGCACAGAGAGGGAGCTGGGGGTTGTGCCTGACAAGGAGCTCACCTATGGTGTGCAGTGGTGGAGACATTACAAACAGAATAGGGACGTATCACAGGAGGTCTTAAGTGATAGGCAAAGGAGTGTACACAGTGAGACTATGTGGACAAGAGACTAAAGGAGGCTCTGTAGGAGAAACGGCTGGAGGCAGACACACTCCGGGCTCCAGCTGCTGAGCTCCTGCCTCCCCCAGAGGCAAGAGGAAAGCCAACCCAGCAGAGGTAAGCTCTCACTCCACATAAGTGTGGGAGATTGTAAGTCCAGAAACTGCTGCTCCCTCCCAGGGCAGGACTAGGGTGAACAAAGTGAGACATACTCCTTGGGTGCAAAATGGAAGGGAGTGCCAAAAAAACAGGGTAGTGAAGATAAATTATACTTTAGTGCAATATTTTTAAAAATAAAAAATTAATGCAGAAAATCTATGACAAATGAAGTATCACTAATAACTAAAACGACGATGAGATCTAACCCTTCCTTCCACAGCGTAACCCACTGCCTTCACCCCTGTCCTGGCCTTCATGAGACGCGGCTTCTGGAGTTTTCTGCAAGCCTGCACACTTCTCCTGGCTGTGGCTGCGGCATCTCCGGGGGCTAGCCAAGAGTGCGCGCTGACCTCTCAGCACAGAAACAGTGACTTCTCTTACAGTCAGAGGACATTTCCCGGACCCATAGCACAGGAAATAACCAAGAGGACTAAGCAGAGAGTCTCCTGATGGAGAATGGAACAAGCAAGAGGTCTGAGTTCCTGGTGAACCCTCCTGATGTGGACTTACACTCCTCCTGTATCCTTTACCTTTCCCACTCAGCAGGCCTTTGGGTCACTCACCTGTATATCTGCCATCCATCCACCCACAGTCCATCCATCCATCCCTCCATCCACCCACCCCTTCCTTACCATCCAGCCATCCATCCAAATGTCCATCCTTCCATGCATCTTTCCGTCCATCCAGCCAGCCAGCCATGCATCCGTCCATCCATCCGTCCGTCCATCCATCTATTCATCCACCCCTTCCTTTCATCCATCCATCATCCATGAACCCTTCCATCAGCCAGCAATGGCCCCTTCTACCCACTCAGCCGTCACACACGCACCTCGACGGTCACCCACCCAAGCACTCAGCCAACCAGCCCTCTGTCTTTCTACGGCGCAAAATCAGCACATGGCTGTGGGGGAAGCTCCAGCACTGCCAACGCACCTACTGAACTCCACGCCTCACCTTCTTTATCTGGGAAGTGGGTCCATGTACATCCGACAAACGTCACGGGGTTGCCGTGAGCGTGGGACAACATGACCCGTGTCAGCGGCGGCTGTGAGATCATATGGTTAACACAGTTTCTACTCTTACAAGATGCCAGAGGTGGGACACAGAAATTTATCTGGCGAGGGCCCTGAGTATCTGCTAAAAGGTTGACCCGGACACGTGATCTGGAAAACCAGTTAAACCTGTAGCTAAGCGGGGGCTGAGCAGCAGATTCGAGCTAAAGAAAAGGGATAAACAGAGGTGGGGCCCGCAGGCAGCAATCCCACAAAGAGGCGGTGGGAGGCTTGAGGCGGCAGGTGGTCACCCCAGAGTGGGGAAGTGGTGGTTTGGTTGGGCAGCCGGCCCTGCTGGGGCCTGTGGGGAGTGCGGACCTGGACGGTCAGGAAAGCAGGCCTGGGGTTCTCTGTCACCCACCTGCCCCCGCGGGGCCCGATGCCTACCTCTGAGGAGCAGGACTCTGGATTCAGCTGGCCAGCGGTTCAAACCCCAGCTCCGTCCCTTAGTTGTGTGGCCTTAGGCAGGTTGCCTACGTGCCTCAGTCATTTCATCTGTAGAATGGGGACACACAGTGAGCACTGAGAAAAGTCTGCTCACCTCAAGCAGCTGGCACTGGGTCTGACACACCCATGAAGGCAGTCATGACTCCTGAGTGCGGAGGGTACAAGCTGCTCCCCTTCTCTTAGCCTCCCAGGCCTCAGAAGTGGAACACGTCCCAGCCTCCTCGCCTGTCACCCGGGGCGATGGTGTCGCCCTGCTGCGCACCAATTACCTCAACCTTAGGGGCTTTACACGACACGAATACACGACCTCACAGCTCGGACGGTCAGAAGTCCTCGAGGCTTCGGCGGGCTCCTCCACTCCCGCCTCACACGGCCAGGTTCACGGGGCCAGCCACCCTGTCCTCCTTCGGGGGGTTGTGGGAACGAGTCGGCTCCCCAGCTGACTCAGGTTGGTGGCAGAAGTGTCGGCAGGTGGGACTGAGGTCCCTGCTTCCCCGCGGGCCGCCGGCTGGGGCCGTTCTGTTTCCGGAAGGCCGCTCACGTGCCTTGGCCCTTGACCCCTTCGAAGCCAGCGATGGCAGGCAAAGCCCTTCTCGGGATTCAGGCTCCTGGCCCTCCTCTGGCTCATCTCGCTGACTCTCCCGCCTTCCTCTTTGGCTTTGAAGGACCCACATGACGGACCCGGAGGCCTCCGACCACCCAGCACCACCAGTTAAAGCCAGCTGACTCAAAACCTAATTTCCCTTGCGAAGTCCCATCCCGCAGTGCCCGGACTGTGCCGGATCGATAGCCCAGGACAGAACCTTCCGGCTTCCGCCCACCACCCCGGCCCAGCAGGGCTGTGTCTCCAGTGCCAGTCTTCAGCCTCACCTCCGTGGGAGCACAGAGTAGTTCCCACTCTGGTAGTTCCCACCAGAACTACGGAGAAGCCCTCACATGCGTGGGCACAAGACTGAGCCCAGGTTTTGGGTGCTTCACTGCTGTGGTTCGAACCACGGCTTAGGTCCCACAGCAAATCTGCAGTAGGACAAGAGCCGAACGCGAGTCTCCCGCTGACCAAGCCAGTGCCCACCACACCGCAGCTTAGACCCTCTGGAGTGACCCACGCAAGAGGGTCATGGGGGACCCAGCACAGGGGCAAGCCTGGGGTCAGAGACTATGCTCTCTCTGCAAAGACAGTCTCTGAGCACGGACTGCTGGTTCTCCAGCGGGGTCAGTGCCCAAGGGCTGCACGGAGAGATCACCCGGAGGCCCTTTAAGTGAACATTCCTGGGCCCTATCCACCAGTCAGATCCAGAAGAGAGCCTGGGGAACCTGCTCCCCAGGGGCCTCAGAGGCAGGGCAGGGCTGGGCACTTTGGGAAAGAAAACCTCTGTTGGAGGGTGGGGCGAGGGGCGGAGAATGGAGACAGGACAAGTGGCCCCAAGGGCTCCAACCACCTCACCAAAATGCCTCTGGCTGCAGAAAAGCAGAAAGATCATACCTGGCTCAGCCCCCGTCTGCACACTTACTAGGGAAGTTAAACTTATTGGAAAATATTGGGGTTCAGAGCCCATGGCCAAGTAAGAATTCTTGAGATGTCTTTGGTGCGAAAAGCAGGTTTTGTGAAAGCATGGGGGCAGGACCTGTGGGCAGAAAGAGCTGCGTGGGGTCTTGAGGAGTGGCCTATTATACACTTTCAATTTGGGAGGGGTTAGGGACCATGTATGTCACTAAGGATTTTGGAAGCAAGGTTTCCAGGACCTTCAGGAGGCCAGCTATTGTCAGAAAAGGTCATTTATTACTGTCTAGTGAAAGCCTAGTCATAGGACCCTGCAGAATCGTATCAGGGTCATATGCTTAGGGGATGATTGGTAACATATATCTTGGAGGGTTGAGATAAAGGAAGTTTCGAATGGAATCTCTCTGTTTAAAGTAGACTCACAGGCCCCTGTGGGGTCGTGATAATGTTAAGCTAAGATTGCCTTTTGCCCTTAGCAGAGTGTCTATGTGAGGCCACAGCTCTCAGAGGGAAGTCCCTGCTTGTTTCCAGCATCAGTTACCATGGCCTCTGGAGCCTCAGTTTCCTCATCTGCAAAATGGGAGCGGGGGTGAGGGGTCAGCCACCTGCGCTCTGCTGGGTGAGGATGTCGGTGAACATCCCGGCCCTGGGTGTTGATCTAAACGGCCCACCCCCTCCACCCCCCACCCTTAGCCAGAAGGGTTGGTTCCTCCTTCTCTGCTTCTGTCACACGCAAACTCGTACATGGTCTTCCTCCTTTCTGCAGATTTGCCCCACAGCCCCGAAGCCGATCATAGGACTTCCTCATCAGAAAGACGAAGATGCCTGTTGCGGCTCAGGGGGCTCAGGGGGCGCTTCAGCAAAAAACCGGCCGTCTCCTTCCTCTACCTCTAAGTTCATTCCAAGGCACAAGGGACAAGGGACAACAGGAACGTGCTTAAGGAGGACCAGAGATGGGGGCTCGGGGGCGTGGGCGGAAGCAGGCAGGGAGAGGGGGGCTCTGGGGGTTGGAGCGGGAAGGGAGAGGGCGACACCGGGGACGGGGGCCAGGGTGGGCAGGGAGAGCGAGGTCAGGCCGTGACCGCCCCCGCAGCACCCGGGCCCGCCCGCGGCGCGCTTTCCTGGCACCGCAGCAGGAGCAGGTGGCGGAGCGCAGGTGGGGCCCCGCGCGCTGGTGTGTCCGGGAGCCCCGCCCCGCCCCGCCCCGGAGCCCCGCCCCGCCCCCGCAGCCGCGGAGCCCCGCCCCCCGGGTTCCGCCCCCGCGGCCGCGGAGCCCCGCCCCGGAGCCCCGCCCCCCGGAGCCCCGCCCCGCCCCGCCCCCGCCACCTCTTCGGCCGGGCTCCCCGCGCTCGCAGCCAGTCCGCGGGCCGAGCCGCCAGGATGTGGTTCTTGTGGCTGCTGCTGTGGTTGGCCGAGGGGCTCCTGGGACCCCGGGCCTGCTACGCCACCGACGTCTACGCGAGCTCCTTAGGTACGGGGAGGGGGCGCCGCGGGAAAAGAGCCTCGCCGGGCGGCTCGGTCCTTGGAGGACTGCGGGGTGGGGGTCACCCGGCTGCGCGCAGCGGGGCAGGGCCTTTCCGCGGCCCCACGACAGGGGCCTCCGCGCGTGGGGACCCGGGAGGGTGAGCCGCCTTACAGGAGGGGTCGGGAGGAGGGGGAGGTGTCCATCGGCGTCTTGCACGACCCGAGGAAGGGGGGGTTGGGAGCGGGGGAGGTGAGGGGGTCCGGGGTCCCACCGGCGCAGGCGGCTGCAGGGCCTGGAATGCCAGAGAAGCCCGCAGCCCCCGCTGCGTCCTCGCGCAGCCTGGGGACATAGAGGGCTTTGATGACCCCTGCCAGGGTGGCAGGGGCTTTCCGGGCTTTCGGGCAGGTCCCTGGGGATCCCCATGGGCGGCGCCAGAGTTTTTCTGTGAAATGGGTTGTCTGGACTGTTGCGGGAGCCACATCTGTTCTGAGGGCGTTTTCCCAAGTGCCCCTGGGTGAGTTCAGACACCAGGAGTCCCCTCGGGCCACGTGCACCCTGCCCGGTCCAGCTGTCCCTGCACCCCTTCCCCTGCTGGGCTTTAGGCAGCCCCCCCCCCAGCCTGGAGGCTCTCCCTGTGGGTCTTCCTCCTTCCCAGCTGCTGCCCATCTTCAGCCCCCACCCGCAGGCTCTGAGCTCACAAGACCACCGCCCTACTCACCCTTGGCACCGACAAGGCTTGTCAGAGAACAGCCTGCGGACAGGACGGACGGAGGTCACTGAGGTTCAGAATCCCCTCCCCCCTACTCACTGGTACAAGAAAGGTGCCCAGTCTTGCAGACCTGAGGGGCAGGAGGCGGGCAGCTCCAGGCCGGCCCCAACGTAAGGGAAGCCCAGTGCCCCGGCTTCACCCCGGGTGTGTCGGCGCCAAAGGCATCCTGACTCCAGAACAGGGCTCCGGAACCTTCTCTGGCTGGGCCATGGTCAGCATTGTTCGCCTTCTGGGCCACACGGGGTGCACAGCAGCTCCCCACCTGCACACTGAGAGCAGCCACAAAGAGTGCAAACCAGGGAGCGAGGCCGTTTCCGCAAAACCTGTATTTGTGGACCTGATATTTCAATGCAGGTTGGTCTCCGGTCTTACCAAATGTTCCGTGTTTTCCTCCATCTTTTCAAAGTATAAAGAAAACCATTTTTCAGCTTGCCGTTGTTTTCGACCCCGTTCTCCGCGCTACCCACCCGGTCCCCCAGACCAGGCATCCACAAATATCCTCCTTCCAGAAGTTCCTGTGGATTTAGTGGGTCTGTCTGAGGCCGGGGCCCTGGGCCACCAGCAGATCCTTCTGGTCCCCAGGAGCATCTCCGGCTCTTCCTTCCACTGACCTCCTGTGAATGGGAAATAGTCCAGGCTTGTCATCTGCTTGTGGCTTTTGAAATATCCCAGAGGTGAAGGCTGGCCGGTTGCCTGAAACCCTGCTGGGTTGAGGTCTGTCCTCCTCTGCAGCCATCGGCCGCGGCAGGGCCCGGTAACCGGGATTGGGGACCCGACGATCTCCAGAGGATCGTACTCTGGGTAGGGCCTTTCTTTCCCGGGGTGAACGGATGCAGCTTGGTTCCCAGGATGGATGTGTGACCCGCAAAGGGAAATCAGGGTGCTGAGTGCATGAACTCCAGCCTGGGGAGCAGGGGGAGCCCCTGGGGAAACACAGAGAGACTCCAAGTGACTGTGGACACAGAGAGGGGATTCGTGTCTGGCCCCTTCACAAACATCCTCTGCTAAACCCGCTCTGTGCCTCTCTTTCCTCCTAAATCTGAGCGTGGTTCTGAGCACATCAGAGGCGGCAAGAAAGACAGACGGTGATAGTCTTCGAAACTGTGATCAGTTCTTCAAGGAAACTGAAAATGAGGGAGAGGACCTCCCCGAGGGATCAGCTGATGGGGTTTCAGGGCGTCATGTGCTCGAGGCATAGGAATTGAGAAACCTTGCTCTAAAAATCACCTCCCGTTCCCGGAAGCAATAAGTAATTAGGGATCTGCTTATTTAGCAGGATTTCTGAGTCCTTTGACCTGCCAAAAAACAAAGACTGGGGCGCCTAGTGGCTCCGTGAAGCATCTGCCTTCGGCTCAGGTCATGATGCCGGGGTCCTGGGACAAGGCTCCCTACTCAGCGGGGAGCCTGCTTCTCCCGCTGACCCTACCCTCCCCCTCACTTATGCGCGCACGCTCACGTATGCTGTCTCTCTCTCAAATCTTAAAAAAAAAAAAAAAAAAAGCGAAGACCAGAATTAATGCTGGCCCATTAAAAAAATAGGGAATATTCACCCATGAATCTGTATGTCTGTGAAGGTTTAGTCATAAAGTAATGTTGACCTTATTAAAAGATGCATTGTTTTCTTCTTTTAAAGATTTATTTCTTTATTTTAGAAAGAGAGTATGTGGGGGGATGGGGGAGGGCCAGAGGCAAAGGGAGAGAGAAACTCCCGAGCAGACTCCACCCTGAGCACGAGGCTGACCTCGACTCCGTGACCCTGACATCGGGACCTGAGCCGGAATGGAGTCAGACGCTCGGCCGACAGAGCCCCCAGGCCTCAGCGATGTGTTCCCAGTACAAGTTTCCTTTTTATGTTTGACCATTACTTTTCATAACGTAGAATATATTGAAATACTTTAATCAGCCCGGTGTTCACGGTGGGTATTCAGTTCCGGACGAATTCATACAATGTTCAGAGATGCGTGACTCGCAGGAAGTAAGAATAATTTCTGTGTCTACTTTTTGCCCCTGTGTTTGTGTGAAAGGGTAGTCGGGCAGCAGTGTGAATGCTCGCTCCCTGACGTCCGTGTTCCGTCGCTGGGTGTCGGACCAGGGGCCCGGGCTCCCCCCGGCTGGCTTCAAGAGGAGGATGTGGCCGTCTTATTTTAAAGTGACAGTGTTTAGGGGACACGTGCCAGGCTTAGTCAACATGCGACTCTTAATCTTAGGATCGTGAGATCAAGCCCCACAGTGGCCGTGGAGCCTACTTAAAAATTTTTTTTTGAATTTTTAATTAAAATGACAGTATTTCCGTAAACTGGAGTACATTCTTTGTGGCCGTGGAAATTGAGCGTGAAGTTTTAGAGAAGTCAGAACTACACAAGGCAGGTCACCAGGGGCCCATCCACAAGCAGCCGGCCAGCCCGCCGCTGCGACCCGTCTCTCTGCCCGGACAGGGGGCCCCGACACCGGACACCGGGAGGTCTAAGAACTTGGTATCTGTCCCTCGGGGATTAGGTTTTTAAACTGACTGTGCACTGAGATAGATCATGCAGAAAGCTACCCGGCTGTTGAACACACACGTCAGTGAATCTGAGCCGTCCTGGTGCCGTCGTGGGAGCAGCAGTAGACGAAGATGCGGGCGCTGGGGGCCCCGCCCGCTGTCCGTAGTCGTCTTCGCTCCCGCCGCCCCCGCGGACGGCCGGGCCCCCTGCATTCTACACCAGACGACACGTTTTCAGGGCCTTCCGCGTTGCCCCGTTTCCTGAGATGCAAATCGGCTCCAAGGTGCCTGCTTGGCGGAAGGTCCCATTTCGTGGCCAGGCGCCTGGGCCTCATTTTGTTCTTCTTTTCTCTTTCTTTTCACAGAGAAAATTCACTTTAAGTCGTGGATGGCGCAGGTCAGTGCTCCGCTGCCTCCTGACGCTTTTCATGCCCCGTTGCGCACGTCGGACCCGACGGGGCCGGATCCGAGACGGGGGTGGGGGGTGGGGGAGAGGCTTTCCCACCACACGGCTCTGGGGCTTTGGGGACCGGGAATTGGCCCGAGCGGGCAGGGTCCGGTTGGGTCGGCGCCCTCCGCACCGTTGTCCCTGGTGATGAAGCCCGCTGGCAGCCTTCCCGGCCTGGGATCCGCGTCCAGACTTTGTATTCGGGGACACCGCATGCTGGCGCGGAATTAGCTGGAGGACATGGGTGCACGTGCTTTCGCGAAAGGGGGTTTCGCCCGAGAGTGGAGCCGCGCCCCGACGCGGCCTGCACTTGGCATATGTCTCTCCACCAGGGGCTGCGGGACCTCCGGGCGACCGCGGGCACCTGCGTGCGTGGTGCCGTGGTGTCGGCTGCCCGCGGGTCCCCGGAGGCGGGCGTGGGCTTTGTAACCGCCTGACTTCCGCAGCCGAGCCCCGCCACCGTGTCCTACGTGCTGACGCGGCCTGGGCTCCAGAACCGGGCCCGGAAGGAGCGCCTCCGTCCCTCCTCTTAGAGAACGCACGGTCTCCGGTGAGCTGGACCTTGCTTCCGCGACTTACCGCCGCTGTGTTCTGTTTTAGCACCAAAAGAAATACAGCTCAGAGGAGCACCAGCACAGGCTGCAGACCTTTGTCGGCAACTGGAGGAGGATAAGGGCCCACAACGCTGGGAACCACACGTTTAAAAGTACCGTGGGCTTGCCCTTCCTCCGGGCTCCTCGCCGCCGCGTCTCAGGGCTGGAAGGACGCCCGCCGTGCTGCGGGCGCGCCAGGGACTTGGGGGGGGGGGACGGTCAGAGCCCCGGCCCGGGGCCGCCCCGAGCTGGCCTTGCCTCTGGCCCCGCGGCTCTCCTCTGAGGCTCAGTGTAGCTGGTAGGGCTCTGGGCGGTGGCGGGGTTCACAGGACACCCTGGACCAGCCCCGCCGTGTGTACTTCTGAGGCCCAGAGAGCACTGGCCTTGGCGCACTCGGTAAATTCCGTGTGAGACTGTGCGGGGCCGGGGCCGCAGCCGGAAGCAGGACACAGGTCGGCCTGGGGGGTCTTGGTTTCCCCTGTTTCTTCAGGGCGGCCTCACTGAGCGCCTCTTTTCCTCTTTTGGTTTTTTTGTTTTTCCTTCTCTTTTTCAGTGGGGCTGAACCAGTTTTCAGACCTGAGCTTTGAGGAAATAAAAAGCAAGTACCTTTGGTCGGAGCCTCAGGTAGGTGTCATTTCCTGCGAGCAAATCTGGCTCTTTCCACCCGGACCTTTGGGCAAGTGCAGAGTCCGCCCGGCTTCCAGCCAGACGGTGTCCCGCCTGGCTTCAGGGGGGCCCGGGTTTTTGGGGGGCCAGAGGCGGCTCCCAGCGGTTCCTCGGTCCACGCCCCGGCCTCAGCCACGGGTGCCCCGAACGTAGGGTGGCCGGAGAGATACAGATGCACAATTAAAACAATTTCCGAAACAGAAGTAGATTCCAGGTGAACGACAGGTGGCCTTTTGGGGTAGACCCACCGTAAATACCGTGGGGGAGTAGTCCCGCTCCACTCACCGCTGTTTGTGTGACGATAAAATCGAGCGGGTGAATGTGTTCTGACTTGTCAAATCGGGCTCCCGGCCCTCAGCCCCGAGCGGGGCTCCCAGAGCTTCTGACCCGGCAGGTGGGGCTCAGTGGTTCTTAGCGCCACAGGCTCTCCAGTGCTCTCGTGATGGCTCTGTTTTAGGGCACACTTTTCTGTCAAAACAGTTTTCGTTCCCCTGAAATTGTATTCGGTCCTTCCAGAACTGCTCTGCCACCAGAGGTAACTACCTTCGGGGGAGCGGTCCCTACCCGCCCTTCGTGGACTGGAGGAAGAAAGGAAAGTTCGTGTCGCCAGTGAAAAATCAGGTAAGGGCAGCCACCCTAGTCCTTGCCCGTAAAATAGCCGCGTTCACACACCACACAGCGGGAGGCGAAGCCCAGAAGACCCCCGACTGCCTTCCCTCGTCATCTCTCCGGCTGCCGCTGCCTTGGCAAGGCGGGAGGTTTTACCCCCATGCTCTGGGGGAAGAGACACCTCCCGTATTGGACTACAGCTCACAGGCACCCCCGTGCTCGCCGTTCCCACTGGCCCCCGGGCTCAGGGTCACCCGAAACGTCCTCCTCCCTGTGCCCGTCAGAGATGAGGCCCCAGGCCCCTCCTGGTGGCTTCCCCCTGGAGGGTGGCCGGTGTTCAGTGAGCAGAGACGCCCGCTGTTGAGATGCGCTGTGGCCGCAGGGAACAGCGTGTGTCCCGTGTTCTGCACCCACAAACTGCGGACCCGGCGGCTGGCTCTGCTCTCAGTCTGAGCACCCGCAGTGCCCCCTGCCCACTGTGTCCCTCCCCTAGAAGGCAGCGGGCAGCGGCCTGCTCCAGAACACCACCGTCCTCTTACCCTCAGAAAATGCGAGGTCAGGGTTAACCCTCCTTCCCACTGAAAGTCTCCCCGAGAAGCGTGTTCTCCTTGACCTTCAAGCCGGGGCACAGGGTCCTATCGTCCCAGACTCGGGGTTTCCTGGAGCCCGCGAGAGAGCTGGACGCTTACACCAGCGCCGGAGCCACCGTGAATGTCCCCTGCCAGCATCGGGGCGGGACAGAGCCGCCCTCTTCCCCGTTCCCCAGCCATAGTTTTTAGACCATTTAAGAATCTCAGGACAGTTTTTGGGGCTGGGGGTTTGTTTAAGATATTATGTATTTGGGAGAGAGGGAGAATCCCAAGCAGACTCCTGCTGAGTGGGGAGCCTGACCGGGGCTCGATCTCATGACCCTGAGATCATGACGTGAGCTGAAGTCAGGAGTCAGCCATTTAACTGACCAAGCCCCCCGGCACCCCAGGGATCCTGCGACACTTTAAAGCAGTGGGTTTTCAGTGAGGAAGCCTGAACCTACTCACTGCTGGGCAGAGAGGCAGGGATGTCCGTCAGGAATGTTCCCAGGGGCCACCCAGGGGCAGGGGCTGGACAGAGGCCTGTGGGGCATCTCGCCGTGGCCACCATCAGGGGCACACAGAGCAGCAGGACCCTCTGTCAGCCTGCTGGGCCCTTGGGGACTTCTCATGTCACGGGAGCAAAGGAGGGTGAGGGGTGGCCCAGCGTCCAGCAGACAGGACACAGGGGACTCCAGCGGGGGGCTCTGTCCCGGTCCAGTGCCAGGCACTCGGCCTGCTCTGCCTCCTTCGGCCGGGCCAGGCCCACGGCTTGACCGCTCGGAGACCCTGGCACAGGCCTGTCCCCGGACTGACGAAGAGACCAGGAAGGAGGCCAGCAGGCTGAGAACACGGACCTCCTGAGGGCAGGGAAGGGTGGTGACGGGGATTCGGGAGGCAGAACGAGCGGGAGAAGGGACGGATGAGTGGGCATCTGGGCCTCGAATGGCCCCGGGAGGCAGGCACGCGGCCCTGCTCCCCAGATGCCGGAGCAGAGGGTGGAGGCGGGAGGGGACCCCCCGGCTCGCGCAGCTGGCACGTGGCAGAGCAGTGACCGGAACCGGGCAGGTGGGCTCCAGAGCCTGGCCCTGGACGGCGGCGGGAGGAGGGGCCCGGCCGAGGCAGGTGTCGGGCTCGAGGAGGTGCGGGTGGAGTGAGGCTGCTGCAGGGGCCGTGGCAGAGCCGGCTCGGGAAACGGGACTCGGTGAGTGAGACCTCCCGAGAAACCCTGGGAGAAGAGGAGCCGACGTCACGTTCAGACACAGAGGCAGCCCCGGGATGGGCGCTGGGCTTGGTCCGCGAGGGGCCGGGACGGGGTGGGTGCTGTGAAGCAGGTCACCTCCGCCACAACACGGAGGGCCCTGGCCGCAGGCTCTTCCGGGCCTGCATCCTGGTGTCTCCGCGTCCAACCCAACCCTGACCCCGGCCTCTCTAGGGCGGCTGCGGCAGCTGCTGGACCTTCTCCACCACGGGGGCCCTGGAGTCCGCCATCGCCATCCGGACTGGGAAGCTGCTGTCTCTGGTAAGCGTTCTGGCACCGGGGTCAGCTGCTGCGGTCGCTGCTCTGCTCCCCCCCGCCGACAGGACAGGGTGGGCCCTCGGGCTCCTTCAGGGCTTCAGGCAGGGAGGCGGCAGAATCAGGCGCCCCTGCCTCGTGGCTGTGAAACCGAACGCACGCTTTCCTGCAAAGAGACGAGGCCGTTGAGGGGGCAGCCCAGGGCTCGCTCCCGGGGGTCCAGCCGGTCCGCATTGGGCCCCTGGGGCCTTGAGAGAGCAGAGCCCGGCAGTCAGGCCTCTAGGAGCTGTGCCCTGCCCCCGCTGTCCTGAGAGAGGGCCGGGGCCTGTGCATCCCCAGAGCAAGGGAAGGTGCTGGGCGAGGGCCGTGAGGGCAGGGGAGCAGGGTCTCCCACTGGGCCTGTCTGCTGCCGCCCCCGCCAGCCTCCCCGGGCACGAGAGCCCCCACCCGTGCCCCGGGACTGGCAGCACTCGACACGGAGGCGGCCGCGCCCTCACCCGCCACCCAGCCCCTCCCGCCACACGACGGCCGCGGCGGCGTCCTCGGGGCCCTGACCTCTGGGCATCTTGACGCGGAGCTGTCAGGGCCGGGTACAGGCCTGGAGGGACGGCTCGGCGCCCGGTGCCCGAGCCCCCGTTCACGGCCTCCGTGCACCCCTGCAGGCCGAGCAGCAGCTGGTGGACTGTGCCCAGGACTTCAACAATCATGGCTGCCAAGGGTACGTCCCTGAGGGGGGAGGCCAGAGACCCTCTCCTGCCCACAGATCGCCCCCATCCGGTCTAGCCACAGACCTGCCCCACCGCTGCCCTGTCCTGCTGCCCTAGAGCAGTCTGCTGCGGTCTGCTGAGTGGCCCTGGGCAAGTCCTTCAGCCTTTTTGAGCCCCAAGAAATGACGGCATCGGCCCCGCAGGGTGGACGTGAGGGGTCGGCAGGCATGTCTGTCGAGGGCCTGCTGGTCGGGGCCCAGTGGTGGTGAATCCCCGTTGCTGGGCGGGTCCATGCGGCTTTCCGGAAACTCCAGTGTCTCTCCCGGGTCTGTGGGGTGCGGCCCCGGTCAAGACCTCCAGCCCCGGCAGCCGCCACGACCCGGGCCAGCACAGGGGGCGTGTCTGTGCTTCTTGCAGGGGCCTCCCCAGCCAGGCCTTCGAGTACATCCGCTACAACAAGGGCATCATGGGGGAAGACAGCTACCCCTACAAGGGCCAGGTAATCCCGGACAGCTGCGGCTTCACGGCCTCGGCCTGCGGGGCTGCCCAGCACCGTCCTCCTGGTCCCCGTGAGCTGCAGCGCAGCCCCTCCCACCAGAACCGTCCCCTGGTTCGCTCTTCGTCTCCTTGGCTCGCTGTGGCTCCCGTTCTCCTGGGTGCCCTCCTGCCGGGTGCACCGAGGGACCAGCGTCCACCGCCCTCCCCACCCATCAGCACTGCCCGTGCGGTCACTCTCATGCTGACCGCGCCTCCCAGCACCTGCACCCTCTCTGTCCCAGGCCTGTTGTCGCCTCACCCCGGCCTGTCCACGGCCCTGTCTCTCCCCCCAAATCCACGGTTCCACCAGCATTTCCCCTTGCTAATGAGCCTCACCGGCCCCCACAGAACCTGCTGGCCACAGTCTGGGGTGGTCCGGACCCTCCCTTGAGTTCTGCCCGTCAGCCCTCAGAGACCCGCACCTGCTCCTTCGGTCCGTCCGTGACCCTGCCTCCTTCATCCCGCTCTCCCGGGGCCGCCACTTGGCCTCCCGGACCTCGCTCTGACCACTCACCTGCCTTGTGCCGCCCCCATACATCCTGGGCTCCAGCCCAGCTGCTGGCTCACTCCCAGACACCAGGCCACGCCTCTGGCCATCCCCACCTTCTCTCCTGTCTCAGGGGCACATCCTCTGCCCCCGTGTGCCTGCTCTGCACCTGCCTGGTGACTGCGCACGTCCGCGCCCAGAGACTAATGCTCCCTTTGCCCGCTGGGCTGGCTCCCGCCCACCTACAGTTCTCACCAGTCCCCCAGGCTCCGCGAGCCCCCTCCACGGAAGCCAGAGCCAGGCCATGTTGCCCCTGTGAGCGCCTTGAGAACAAGGATGACTCTGACCCCTTTCTGAGTGACCCCATCACCTGGCCCCACACTCAGCCCTTCGGGTCCGCCGACATCGCCGGACGGCACGGGGTAGGCCCGAGGTCTCAGCCCGGGGCCAAGCCTCCCTGATTTGTGCCCCTGGACAGGACAGTGACTGCAAGTTCCAGCCCAGCAAGGCCATCGCTTTCGTGAAGGACGTGGCCAACATCACCATCGTGAGTAACGCGCCTTCCGTGACGGGTCATGTGCTCCTGCAAGAAGCCCGGCGTCCACTGCTGTCGGATGGCCAGTGGGCGCGGCAGGTCGCCGGGACTGGAAGGTCTCGGACGATCGTGGGGTCCCGAGGCAGCAGGCGGCAGGGACAGAGTGCAGGGCGAGCACCGGGCAGTCGGGCTCAGACCTGGGTCTGGGCAGGCTCCGGTCGGGTCCGTGTTCTCCCTTGTGAAACGCAGCATCTGGGCCACCCGGCGGGGGAGGCTGTGAACACGTGTGTGATGGCGGCATGTGTGGAAGGGACTGAATGCAAACTCATCGCACGGGAATGCGGGGTTACGCTGCAGTAACCCACAGCCCCGAGTGTGCCGTTCAGGCTCCCGCGTGCCGGGGCCGTCAGCAAGTGTGGCTGTGCTCCGTCTAGGACGCCACCAGGGGGACAGATTGGTTGACTTTGCTGGCTCTGTGGGGGCAGGGGTGTTGGGGGCAGGGCAGGGGGGACCACAGGGGGCTCTGTGGGGGCAGGGGTGTCCCTGGGAAGAGAGGGCCTGCAGACCGGCACGGCAGGGGAGGTCACAGGGGGGCCAGGTTTCGGAGGAGGGACCCGTAGCCCCATAAGGAACCCAGAGGAGCCTGTCCACTCCACACTGCCCCGCACCTGCTCTGAGGAGGGGGCGGCTGCCCGGTGGACACAGCCCTCTCTCCCTTCCTTCTGGGCGCCCATCCCTGCCTCAGGGCAAAGGGCCGTCCTTGGGGGCGGGGGCAGCAGGGGCAGGGGCAGCGGTGACGGGGGGGGGGCTGTGTGTCGCAGAATGACGAGGAGGCCATGGTGGAAGCTGTGGCCCTGTACAACCCCGTGAGCTTCGCCTTCGAGGTCACCAGCGACTTCATGATGTACAGGAAAGGCATCTACTCCAGGTGAGCCGGGGTCCCTATAGCGACCCTGGGCTGGGCAGGGCTGGCCCCCCACACCCCTCGTGTTGACCCCACGGCCGCCTGGCCAGGCGAGGAGGGCGGGAGGACCCGCCTGCAGGGCCGCGGCCACCTCCGTTGTGAGTAGCAGGTGGGAGGGCAGGAGGACGGAGGAGCCGCTCCCGGGGTCCGGGCTGGGGGCTTCCCCACCGCGGTTCTGGAACGGGCGTGCCTCCCGCTCGACCCCCGGGCACTCACCTGTCCCGCATCATGAGTGCAGCCCCCGAGTCCCAGGCCTGTCCCGCGGAGGGTCCTCCCCGTCCCGTGCTGCCCGAGACCCGCCACCCGGAAGTGTGCGCTCGCCCGCGTGTCCTTGTGCTGCCCCCGCCAGTGTGTATTCCGTGCCAAGCTCTCTGGCCGTGCCGGCCTCTGCCGCGCCTGCGTCCCCCGCGCCCCCGGGTCCAGGGTCAGCTGGGTGGGGGGCCCTGGCGATTGGGGCCTTCCTTCTCCAAGCTCATTTCCCAGGGAAACAGCCCCACCCCCAATGGGCCGCCGCCACCACACTGAGGGGTCCTCCCAGGGACCCCCATTCCTGCTGGGCAGACCCCCTCCTGGGGGCACCTCAGCCCTCGGTCAGGGCCACACATGGGCGGCCTCCGCAGGCCACTCCCCACCAGACACAGCTTCCCGTCAGAGCCTTGGGGGGGGCGGGGAGGGGCCGAGCCCTCCGGGTGCAGCCTCCTTCCTGTGTCCCCATTCCCAGCACTTCCTGTCATAAAACTCCGGATAAAGTAAACCACGCGGTCCTGGCTGTCGGGTACGGAGAGCAAAACGGGATACCCTACTGGATCGTGAAGAACTCTTGGGGTCCCCAGTGGGGGATGAACGGGTAAGCAGCTTCTGGGCCCCGCGCTCGGTGGGGGGGCATCATCGCTCAGGTCTGGGGGCCTGGGGGGTCCTCTCCCGCTTACGCACATGGCGTGTGAGCCGGGTTCAGCCGGGCCCCCCATGGAGCCCTGGGGGAGGAGCCCGAGGCTGAACCCCCACACCCCTGAGACACCCCCGTGCCAGCCTCTCCTGTCCTGGGCCCCACATCCCAACGATAACCGTGTCGGGAACGGGGTCCGTTGTCCCAGAAGGGTCACTGGGCGGCTCAGCCCGGAGCCAGCCCTGCGGGACGGAGCGGGCAGCGGGGAGGGCAGGGCAGCTGAGATCAAACCACGTGCTTCCCGTGGACCCTGGGGCCAGGGGCTGGAACGGGGGACCCTGGTGCACAGCCTCGAGGGGTTCCGCCGCATGGGGCTGAGAGGGAGCCCCGGTAAATTGTAGGGACTGTGGGAGTGCACACAGTGTGGCAGCCAGAGGGAGGGGAGGGAAAGCTGTTCCGAGTCAGGCCATCGTTTCCTGGCCCTCGGCCCTGGAGTCAGGTCGGGGGGCAGCAGAGCCCCGCAGAGAGGACAGCGGGGACGGAGCCCGGCCAGGTCCCAGCTCGCTCTGCCCGCCCAGGTACTTCCTCATCGAACGCGGAAAGAACATGTGCGGCCTGGCAGCCTGCGCCTCCTACCCCATCCCCCTGGTGTGAGCAGCCACCGGCCGGCGCGGGGCGCACGGTGGAAGTCCTGCCCTGAAGGAAGGGGGACCCTCGCCCCCGTCGGGCCGGAGGCCGTGAGGAAATGAGGAAGAGGAGTCGGCCCCCGTCCCCCCAGCAACAAGCCTCCCCGTGGCTTCCGACGGGAAGGCGGCCGCCAGCTGTGCCTTAAACGTGCCTTTAACTCATCGAACCCACATGGCCGAGAATATTCCTGATTTCCCACAGGGGCCGCTTCTCCTGAGTGGAGAGCGCCCACGGCCATCGTTTCTGTGATGTTTATCCAATAAACACGTGGTAAACTCCTCCCCGGGCCAAGCCTGTGTGTGTGCTGGGCCCCACGGGAGTCGGGCCGGCTGGCCCCTGGGAGGGCGGCGTCCAGGGGCTGCCTGGCGGGAAGGATGGTGTGGGCGCAGGGGTCACGGTCCGCCAGAGACGCCCGGGAGGAGGAGCAGGCGGGCGCCGACAGCTTGGAGGGTTGCGTCCCGGGGGTGGTGGGGGAGACGTGCCAGGCTCGACAGTCAGGATCCAGACCCAGACGTCAGCCTGGAAGCTTGGACTTGCCTGTGCGGCCTCCATCCCCACACACGGGCCCTCTGCCCAGGACTGCCCACCCCGTCCTCACCAACCCTCCCCTGAACGTGCCCTATGCCCCCGCCGGCTCCCGCCACCCCTTCCGTCCCAGGAGCTCTGGGCATCCATGCTGAAGGCGGCCCCGCGGCATCTGGGCTCCGGGAGCGGGGTCCGCAGGCCAAGCTGGGGCTCTGCTTTGTCCTAAACTTCACAGTTCCCTTCAGGGGAAGGCTCTCGTGTCACTCGGGCCTCTGGGACAACTAAAGGCTTAGCAACATTTGGAAAAGAAAAAAAAAAGTTTTTTGGGGGCGCCTGGGTGGCTCAGTTGTTAAGCGGCTGCCTTCGGCTCGGGTCATGATCCCAGCGTCCTGGGATCGAGTCCCACTTCGGGCTCCTTGCTTGGCAGGGAGCCTGCTTCTCCCTCTGCCTCTGCCTGCCTCTCTGTCTGCCTGTGCTCATGCTCTCTCTCCCTCTCTCTCTCTGACAAATAAATAAATAAAATCTTTAAAAAAAAAAAAAAAAGTTTTTGTGATAAAGTTCACTTAGAAAATAACTGCATGGTTTTAATCTGTTGGAAAATTCCAGTCACATTCGACACGGCAGCACAGACAAAGAGTTGTGAAACACAGGCATGTTCCTTGACACGTAGATGCCTAGACCCTCGGTCAGCGGCCCTGAAGGCTGACGCGGGACACACAGGCCCGGGACCTGCACGGTTGCTTGACACCCACCTGCAAGGTCCGGCCGCGCCAGCATGGGGGTAGACCCGCCCGGCGTCTGCGGACGGTGTGACTCCGTGGCTTAGAGACCCCCAAGAGGGTCTGATGAAGTCCAGAAGGCGCTGGTGACCAGACACAGAAAACACAGTCAACAAAACCCAGGAAAAAACACGTCCCGTGACTGCAACACATCCAGTGGCCAAGAGTCCCCACCAGAAAACAAGTGTGCATTCGAGAGAACAACGGGTGTCGGAGCGAAGGCAGAGCTTGAACAGGGCGAGCGGCCGCCTTCGCGCGGGGGAGGCCCTCACAGAGCCGCCGAGCCCCGTCGGGGCTTTTCCAGACAAAGGTCAGTGCAGTAGCTGGATACTTTGCTATTTGTCTGAGAGAACGAGGCCAAGGTGGTTAAGGAAACTCCAACGAGCGACGGGACGGGTGTCCGCGCTGCACGGCGCCCCCAGCTCGGAACCGGCAGCTCCGTGTCCCCGAGCCACAGAATGAGACCTCGGGACGCACAGGTGGCGAGCTGGGCTTCAGTAAAAGGGGCTACGAAAGTGGGCGGCTATCGGAGCAGTGACCGGACCTAAATCATCATCCACTCTTTTCTAACTTTTAGGGGCGCCTGGGGGGCTCCGTGCGTTAAGCCTCTGCCTTCGGCTCAGGTCCTGATCTCAGGGTCCTGGGATCGAGCCCCGCATCGGGCTCTCTGCTCCGCGGGGAGCCTGCTTCTCCCTCTCCGCGCCTGCCTCTCTGCCTACTTGTGATCTCTCTGTCAGTCAAATGAATAGATAAAATCTTTGTAAAAATTGAAAAAAAAAAAAAGAGGTAGAAACAGTCTCACCGTGTGACCCAGGAATCCCGCTCCGACGACGGAGACCACGTCCTCCCGGGGGCGTAGACGCGTCCTCAGAGCGGCTCCGCTCGCAGCTGCCGAGACGTGGAAACAAGCACGTGTCCGTCTCCCGAAGCAGATGCACCGATGAGGTCTGTGCGGCGATGGCTGTGATTCAGAGCAATGACCGCTGACACCGGCTGCCACAGGGTGAATTCTGGAAACACTGCCCTCGGCCAAAGGAGCCACGCACGAAAGACCACGTACTGTCTACTTCCATCCGTGTGAAACGTCCTAAACAGGCAAAGCCGCAGAAACGGAAGGAGACTGGTAGCTGCCGGGGGCGGGGGTAGGCAGGGTCGGGGAGGGACTGCTTCTGGGTCTGGGCTCTCGTTGGGGGTCTGAGAATGTTCTGGAATCCGACCGTGGTGACGGTCTGTGCCTCTGCTGAACTTCATGTGCGCTGTGTGCGGGAGAAGGGGGTTCACGGTAGGTGAACGGTATCGAAAAACCACAGTCCGGGAGGAGTGTTGGAGGGTTTGCCCAGGACGCCCCCGAGACAGACGGGCGCCCGCTCTGCCGCCAGGACCCCGGGGGCTCTGCGGATGGGAAGACATTCAAGCCGAGGGAGGAGGGATGAGGGGGCCTCCACGGAGGACAGAGAGGACACTCCCCTCCACGGGAGGAGTGTGTGGAAAGCCCAGGGCGGGGGCTCCCGTGACACGACCCCCGCTGTCCTCCGGTGCAAGGTGGCCCAGTCTGCAGAGGGGAACCCGAGGCTGTGGCCCAGGGCACCAGCTGTGGTCCCGGGAGAGGAAGCGGCGTGAGCGCATCCCTGGGAAGCAGCGTCCGTGGGAAGTGCCGCGCTCGTCACCAGAGGAACTTCCCCTTCAGAACAAGTGGGCGCCACCTGCAAAGCAACCTCGAGCACGTGGACGCCGGCCCCCGGGGCTGGGGGCAGGGGTAGTGCGGGGAGTGTGGAGGGGCACAGGGGGGCGGGGGCGGGGGCGGGCACCTCCTCCCAGTCCCCGGCCTCCGGACAGCTGTGTCCGTGCACAGAAGCCGCCCTTCTGGGTGCGGAGATGAAGCCCCTGGGCGGCCCCAGTCCTGAAAGTGTGGAGCCCCTCCCCCTCCCCCTTCCCCTCCCCAGACGTGTGTGTGTGTGTGTGTGTGTGTGTGTGTGCGTGAGAGAGCGAGCGACATGGATGGACAGGCGTACACAAATCAGAGCAGCTTCCTTCTGGGTTGTCGGTTCTCGCTTGGGGGCACTGAGGTGAGGGGCCTACCTCGAAGGGGCCCTGCCTGCTTTCCGCGTCGGCTGACCGATGTCGCAGTCGGCCCGCACCGCGACGTTCCCGAGACTGGCGATTTTCAGCCAAGTGACGACATTCCCAGGAAGACAGGCAGGTCCGGCTTGCTGGGTGGGTGGCCGACGGCCCCCGGGGTGAGTCCCCACGCTGGGTAAGTGTCCTGACGCACTCACCACCGTCACACGCCCGTGGGGTCACCAGTCTGGCTCCTGGTGGCCCCTGCATGCGTGGTCTGGGCCTGGGGAACGTGCAGGGGAGGCCCAGAGACGGAGCTCACACCCCCACCTGCAGCCGGGAGCGGCCGGCGATCGGGCTGGCGCACGGGGCCTGCTCAGGTCGGCCGTCCCCGAACACGGGACGGCAGGCCGTGGCGTGGGTCTCGGGGTGGGCGGGCTCCGACCCCAGCTCAGCTGTGTCCTTGACCACCTCGGGCAGGCGGAGGCAGAGGTGGACCCACACGCTCTGCCACACGCGTGACCCACAAACCACGGCCCGGGGGGGCACCGTCGCCTGCCCCTCCCAGGTAGACGCCGACAAGGTGACGGCTCCGAGATTCAAACCGGGTCCCGCTCTGAGCCCCAGAATGGGAACGACAGCCCTTCCCCGTGGGGTCCCAGCGGCTCCGGGACAGGGTCTGCGAGCCACCAGCACCGCGTGCCGTTCGCAGTAAGATGGGAGAGAACAGCTCGCCCTCCTCCCCCCGTTGACGTCCAAACTGTCCCTTCAAGGTCGGGGTGATTTTCTTAAAGACGCCGCGGCACCGCTCAAGACTTCGCAGGCAAACCGGCGGCTCGTCCACTGGAGCGGTTACGGACACCACAGACCTGCACTGCTCAGCGTCCCAGGGCAGCACGGTGGGGCGAGGGCCCACGTCCTGCTGCCCTGTGGGCCCCAGTGCACCCCGGGCACCCCACAGGCCCTCTCCTGATGCCCTCACACCGGGGATCGGGTTCCCAGATGAGCTTGGGGACCGCGAGCATGAGCGCGGCACAGCCCAGTGTTTCTGGCTGCGGGATCCGAGCCACAACAGCAGTGGGGCAGGGGCCCGACCTCCCTAAAACCCCGGCGCCAGCCAACACGCTCACCCCAGTCATCCTTAGAACGGGGCTCCCCGTGCCCTATGAACTAAGACCTGAACAAGGCTGTGAGCGCCTCCGGTTGGCACAACCCCGGGGTCCTCCGGCGCCAGCAGGAAACACCACGCAAGGGTTCCACGCCGTCAAGCTGAGCGCAAGGTTCCCCTGATGCCCCAAAGCCACCACTTCACCCACCGACAGTTTTCAACTCCCAGCGCAGCTTTAACCCTTTCGTACTTGCCTTTAGCTCCGAACAGCAACACACGAGTGTGGGCTGGAAGCTGCGTCTGCCCATCCGCAGGGACTGATGGAGGTAGTCGGGGCCCCTGGGGGACGGCCACCGTGGGGGACAGGGAGGGAGAGGGTCCCCCGCTGCAGGGAAGTCCCGGGGCCCCCTAACCCGGGGCCAGGCGCAGGGGGAAAGGCGCGGGGAGGACCAGGACTCCCTCCCCTGTCGCCCTTATCCGAGGGCCCCGGACCAGCCAGCGCGTGGCCTGGGACGAGGCCGATGCAGGTCCTCCCCCTCCAGACCGCAGCGGCTTCCCTCGGCCCTGCGCCCTGACGCACTCAGCTGCCAGGGTCACTGCCAGACCCCGTGAGCAGGCCTCTGTCAGGACCTGTCTTTAGATGGGGAAACTGAGGAACAGGCTGGTTCAGCGACGTCCCCCGTCACAAATCAGTAGGTGAGGAGCCCAGCTCCCACGCCGCTCCCGGCCCTGGGGTTCTACTGCCTTTCCAGGGTTTACGGTTCTTCGCAAGAATTCCTCAAACCTTCCACAGTCCTGCCACGTCCCTGGGATGTGCCCGGCCTCCGCCTGTGACTCACCAAAACCCTGGCTGCTCCAGGGCTGTTTCTGGAGGGTGATATTGAAGAAATCATTGTTTTCTCCCCATGGTCCTGGGTAGGTGACTCAAAGATTTCCAAGGAAGTAGTGTAACGTTGGCGAGAGCCGCTCCGTCGAGTGTGCAAACACACACGATTCTGGGAACCCTGCACGGCCTCCCACACGCCTGCGCAGTGAAGCCGGCAACTGTGCTGGGAGCGGGGGACACAGTCTGCCTGGCGGAGCCCTCCTGGGGGACCAGAGGACGGGGTCAGGGACAGCCAGCGGGCTGGTCCGGGCGCTCTTGAAGCAGGCTCAGGGCAGAAAGAAGGGCACACGCAGAGGGGAAGGGAGGAGGCCCTGGCAGCTGTCCCCCGCTCAGAATCGAAGGGCTCCTGGGGCAGATCCCCCACCAGAAAGGGCTGAGCGAAGCCCCAAGGACTTGGGAGCGAGGGGGGCATCGTTTCGGGGCATTCGGGGTGCCAGCCTCCACCGGAGCAGGTGCCCCCCAAATGGGCCCGGCCCTGGGCTCTGGAGAGATCCGAGGTCACAGCAGATCAGTGTCTCGTCTGACTTTGAGAACCGACCTCTCGAACCTGTAGAACTCCTGGACGGCGGGGCAGGGTGGTCACCAGGGGGTCACCAGGGGGCAGCGCTCCTCGCTCGTGCTGAGGCTGGAGCAGTCACCCACGAGAGGGAGTGCAGGCCAGTCCCGCCGGAGACACAGGCCCCACGGCCCCCCCACGGCCCCCCACCCCCACCCCGGGGCCCCGCGGCTGCCACTCTTCCCCTCCTCCCTACACGCGCCCCCACAGAGGTGAGGCCGCCCGTCCTGCTGGGGCCGCCCTGCCGCGCTCAGCGCTCGACGTCTGAAACCAAGATCCGCTTCACCTCTCGTTTCTCGTTTCCCATTTTCAATTCCTTTTTTATTATTTTTTAATTAACACAAGACGTATTTATCACTTGTTTCGGGGGTGCAGGTCTGTGAAGGGTCTCACACAACACCCAGCACTCGCCATAACACACTCCGTCCCCCAGTCTCCAGCATCCAGACACCCCGTCCCTCCCTACCAGCCCCTCCATGCTGGCAACCCTGTTTCCTGAGATCAACTGTCTCTTAAGGTTTGTCTCTCTCTCTGGTTTCATCTTGTTTCATTTCCCCGCCTTCCCCTATGACCCGGTCTTGTTTCTCAAATTCCTCATGTCGGGGAGATCACAAGATAGTTGTCTTTCTCCGACTGACTTACGTCGCTCAGCGTGACACCCTCTCGTTCCACCCACGTCGTCACAGTGGCAAGATTTCTTCCGATGGCTGCACAGTATTCCATTGTGTGTGTAGACACATCTTGATCCATTCATCTGTGGATGGGCATCTAGGTTCTTTCCACAGTTTGGCTACTGTGGACATTGCTGCTATAAACATTCAGGTGCACGTGCCCCTTCGGATCACTACGTTTGTGTCTTTAGGGTAAATTCCCAGTAGTGCAATTGCTGGGTCATAGGGCAGTTCTATTTTCAACATTTTGAGGAACCTCCATGCTGTTTTCCAGAGCGGTTGCACCAGCTTGCATTCCCACCAACAGTGTAGGAGGGTTCCCCTTTCTCCGCATCCTCGCCAGCATCTGTCATATCCTGACCTGTTGATTTTAGCCATTCTGACTGGTGTGAGGTGATATCTCATTGTGGTTTTGATTTGTGTTTCCCTGATGCCGAGTGATGTGGAGCACTTTTTCATGTGTCTGTTGGCCACCTGGATGTCTTCTTTGCAGAAATGTCTGTTCATGTCCTCTGCCCATTTCTTGATTGGATTATTTGTTCTTTGGTATTGTTTGATAAGTTCTTTATAGATTTTGGACACTAGTCCTTTATCTGATATGTCGTTTGCAAATATCTTCTCCCGTTCTGTCAGTTGTCTTTTGGTTTTGTTGACTGTTTCCTTTGCTGTGCAAAAGCTTTTGATCTTGATGAAGTCCCAGGAGTTCATTTCGCCCTTGCTTCCCTTGCCTTTGGCGATGTTCCTAGGAAGAAGTTGCTGCAGCTGAGGTCAGAGAGGTTGCCGTCTGTGTTCTCCTCAAGGATTTGGATGGATTCCTTTCTCACGTTGAGGTCTTACATCCATTTTGAGTCTATTTTCATGTGTGGTGTAGGGAAATGGTCCAGTGTCATTTTTCTGCATGTGACCGTCCAATTTTCCCAACACCATTTGTTGAAGAGACTGTCTTTTTCCCATTGGACATTCTTTCCTGCTTTGTCGAAGATTAGTTGACCATAGAATTAAGGGTCCATTTCTGGGCGCTCTATTCTGTTCCACTGATCTGTGTGTCAGTTTTTGTGCCAGTACCGTACTGTGTTGGTGATGACAGCTTTGTAATAGAGCTGGAAGTCTGGTCGACTCCTTTCTTTAAGATTTCTTATTTTCTATGTAATCTCTACACCCAACATGGGACTCAAACTCACAGCCCTAGGACCAACTGTCACACACACACAACCAACCGTGTCACCTAGATGCCCCTCAAATCCTATTTTCCTAATTATTCTCAACATCCGAAGTCTCATGATAGAGACAGGCTTTACTTACCAAGATGGTTGGACTCTGGTTTTGTTTTCAAGGATTCCCCCGACCAGACTCTCCTCGGGAGGCTGCTGGGACCCCCGAGTGGCTTCTCAACGCCAGCAGCAACAGTCAGCTTGCTTGCCTGGTACACATGAGGGCTGTGGCCCCACACCATCCCCAAGGAAAGTTCTGGAAGGACCTGCACCCCACTGTCCGTGGGAGTGAGGAAGAACTCGCAGCCGTCTGGGTCACGTGACTGATGCACCTCCAGAGTCACTGGTGGCCCGGGAGAGGCGCACAAGCCTCTGGGCGGACACACAGCCTCCCTGCCACGGCCTTCCTGCAGACAACTCAGAAGGCGGTGGCCTGGGTCTCGCGGGGTGAGTCAGGAGGCTCGAGCGTGGAGCCGGTGGCCGGTTGCTTCGCTGCCTCTTGAGAGGAAGAACCAGGGGCACAGGGGAGGCTGGGAACAGCCAACGCCTGGGAAGGATTTGTTGTAAACCACGGCAGCACAATCACCCGCGCGCGCCCGGCCGCTCCTGCGGGATGGGAGCCATTCGGGTCCTGGCCTCCCACACGTCACCAGCCCCCTTGGGCAACGGTGACCCCAGCTCTCGTGACCCCTGAGAGTGGGCGGGGGAGCCCGCGAGACCTGGGACCCTGCAAGTGTCTTTGGGATGGTGGCGACTCGAGCCTGCCCCCGCCTTCCCCGAGCCAACTCCCGCAGGACAGAACCTTCCAGGGCCCAGTCTCTCCCCCACCGTGGGATGGGGATGCTGCTTTCCTTGATCACATTCATGACTCACCTGTCCACAGCGGGACACGTGGGTACGTGGAGGCACCATCAGCAGCTCCCCCTTCCCCAGACGAAGAGACTAAGGTTCAGAGTGGGCAAAGCGACTGCCCAGGAAGGGCTGCACAGCTTCACCGCCCGGGGATCCCCAGGAGACCCCTCCACCTGCAGCCCCTCCCGAGCACGCCCCGCCCCGCACCACCCGTTGTACAGCCCGCCAGGGCGGGGGCTGGGGAGCCAAACGCAGCCCAGTGTCCCCGCTTCCTCTCTGGGCTCCACCACAACTGGCATGAGGCTACAGTCAGGGACGGACCTGAGACCCTTTCCAGGAGAGGGCGCCACGGGGTCAGCCAAGACCAGTCAGCGGCCCTCCCAGCCCCAGCTCTGCACCCGGTCACCTTGCCTCTCCCCTCCCCCCCTCCCCTGGCCCCACACCCTCACCTCCAAACTGACGTCTGTGATGACCCAGCCACAACCACCCCACGCCCCCAAGGAAACACAGCTGCGGCCTCACCGGCCTCCCACAGCGGCTCAGTCCCACCAGCCCTGCCGCCTCGGCTCCCCTGAGTCCCAGATGCTCCTGGACTGAAGAGGACACCGGGCCCCGCACCCCCAGGGCTGTCCCTTTGGCGCCACCGCACGAGGGCATTTCCGTCCTCCTGGCACCCCGCCCCCTCCCACCCCGGAGCCTGTGCGCAGGCTGTTCGCTGCTGGCTAGCCCTTCTTCACGCGCCAGGTCTCAGCCCCAGCACCCCTCCACCGGGAAGCCCACCCTGACCTCCTGAGGAACACAAGTCTCCCCGGGCTCTTGCGGAACTTCATTCCCTCGCTGGGGAACGTAGACTGGGGTGGGCGTGTCTTTCAGGGAGGCCCCCTACCCCCCCCCCCCGCCCCAGTCCTCTCTGGTTTCTTGAGGCAGGGCCACAGCCTGGCACACAGCGGGCATGTGACATGCTCCAAAATAAACAACCATCAGGATAAGCAAGTCCGGTTCAGATGCGGCCCAGGGGCTCCGGATCCCACTCTTGGTTTCAGCTCAGGTCCTGATCTCAGGGCTGTGGGAGGGAGCCCCGCACTGGGCTCTGCGCTCAGGAGAGCGTCTGCCTGAGATGCTGTCCTCTCTGCCCCTGCTGCTCCCCCTAACGTCAACCGATCTAAGAAAACCCAGAGGTTACTGCAGTAGATGAGCTTCAGAGCATGAGGAAGCTTTTGGGGCGCCTGGGTGGCTCACTGGGTTAAGCCGGTGCCTTCGGCTCGGGTCATGATCTCAGGGTTCTGGGATCGAGTCCCGCATCGGGCTCTCTGCTCAGCAGGGAGCCTGCTTCCCCTCTCTCTCTGCCTGCCTCTCTGCCTACTTGTGATCTCTCTGTCTCTCTGTGTCAAATAAATACAATCTTTAAAAAAAAAAAAAAAAGGAAAAAATGCAAGAGGAGGCCCTCGCTGGCTCAGAGACAGCGCCTCCCTCAAGGGCCGCCTGCCAGCATCCAGCTCTGCTGCCTCTGCTCCCCGGAGCCCCGGCTCCCATGCAGGACGTGCCCTCCGGACCAGCGGAGTCTGAAGCTGCAGGACTGAGGGCAAACGTTCCGCACAGCGCGTGGGAGCAGCCACGCCTCCGCCAAGGTCCCAGCGTGCACCCTCAAGGGGCTGCCGCCATGCGCCGTGCAGTCCTCTCACGCAGAGCGCATTCTGCCAGCACATCCCACACACCCGGGACGATGGGGTGAGGGCGGCACGGCGGTGCAGGCCGCTGGGACAGCAGATCGACGTTGCCGAGCCCGTAGACGACCGTGCTGGCCAGAGGACAGCGGGGAAGGCAGACCCGTCCCCAGGGATCCACAACGCACCTCTATTCCAGCAAGGACAACTGGGGTCCCGCTGGGACGGGGGAAGGACCCGGTGCCACCAAGCCGTCACAGGGGACTGGATGGCAAGCCAGGAGGGGCCGGCAGACGGGACAGTCGGTTACCCAGCCCTGCGCAGCCCACGGCAGCCAAACGAGTCACCTGAAATATCTGGAGCCTCTTCTTGGCTCACAAATCCGCAGGTTGGGCAGGAGGTCTCGGAAGGCTCATCTCTGTCCTGTTCAGCATCTGCTGAGGAGGCTTGAAGGTGGCTAGGACACCTGGCGGCACACGGATGCCCTCTGTGAACCCTCAGGGGCCCAAACATCCCTGCCTGAGCTATTCGGAGAGGCCTGGCTTCATCGTGTCCCCAGAAATGCTGGTGCCGACCTTCCACGTGCTACGAAGAGATGCTTGACATCGGGAAAATGTGCCGACGCAGGGAACCAAGCCTTTGCAAAGGACTATTCACTGTTACACAAGTACGCATGAGCACGGGTCCATTCAGAGACTAAAGGATTTGAACGGAGTAAAAAAAATGTAGGGTTTCATATTCCACTTTGTAACTAACCTTCAGAAAACTAGCACCTGATGTTTTATTTGTTATTATTATTTTTTAAAAGAACTAGAATCAATAATCCGAAAAGTTGTACGGAACGAATGAAGACCTCAAAATAGCCAAAGCCCCCTCGAGAAAGAACAAAGCGGGACAAATCGCAAGCCCAGATGTCAAGACCCGCTCCAGATCAGAAGGGCGTGGTCCCGGCACAGAGGTCGACACTCAGATCCACGGGACAGCACGGACAGCCCAGACACAAACCCACGGTGACGTGGTCCAGTAAAGCAGGAGAGAACACGCGACAGAGAAAAGACCGTCTCTTCGACACACGGGGCTGGCGCAACTGGACAGCCACGTGCACGGCCACGGAACTGGGCTTCTTACACAGAGATAGATTCAAAATGGATGAAAGACCTCCGAGTGAGGCCCGAAACCACCGAAGTCCTAGAGGAGAACACAGGCAGCAACCTCTCAGGCACCGGCCGTAGCAACATGTTCATAAACAGGTCTCCTCAGGGAAGAGAAAAAAGTGCGAAACCAACTCCTGGGGCCACACCAGAGCACCAAGCTTTTGCACGGCGAAGGGAGCCCCTAACAAAATGATCAGGCGACCTACACGCAGAAGGTACTTACCAGTGATGCACCAGGAGTTAACATCCGAACGATCCAGAACGTGACAACTCAACACCCAAACCGTCATCTCTTTAAAAACCAGGCACAGGACCTGAAGAGACCCTTGTCTAAAGGAGACTGCAGACGGCCAGCAGACCCGTGAAGGGGCGCTCGACGTCGCTCCTCGGGAAACGCCCACCAAACCCAGGAGCCGCTGTCAGGGCAGCTTCGGTCGGAAGACAGGGCCGACCGGCGCGTTGAGGTGCGGAGCAAGGGCAGCCTCGTGCGCCGCCGCTGGGCACACGAGCTGGGCAGACGCTGGCGCGCAGGCCGCAGGGTCCTCCGGAGGGAGGAAGTAGAGCTGCCCTATCCAGCAATCGCTCTACCAGGTACTCACCCCCAATATGAGAACACTAATTTTAAAAAAAGACACATGCCCCCGGGGTTTGCAGCAGCGACGTCCACAACAGCCACACTCGGCGGAGCCCCGAGGCCCACGGACAGACGACCGGATGGAGAGGCCGCGGGGGCCCCCGCACACGTACTACTCGCCGTAAAACACAATGAATCTTGCCATTTGTGATGTGGACGGAGCTGGAGGGCGTTCTGCGGGGTGAAGTAAGGCAGAGAAGGACAAGCACCGCAGGACCCCACTCACGTGTGCAGCCCGAAACTCAGGAGCCGCGAGCACAGACCCGCATGGACAGAAAAGGGCCCGGAGCCGGCCTGAGGGGGGCGGGGCGGGGCGGGGGGGGAGGGGCAGACAAAATAGGGGGAGGGGACTAAGGCCTTACAAAATACGAGCGACCCAGGATGAACAGTACAGCCCAGGGAACAGTCAACCCCACTGCAGGGATGTACTCTGGTGGCAGACGCGGCATCACCGTCTGGAACGGTCCCTGCACTCCGCGTGGGCCTAGAGCTAACACGGGACACGTTAGCTACGCTTCAATAATAAAGTTCTTTAGAGAAGAAATTCAAGTGGCCAATTAAGAACCAAACAAAATGGGGCGCCTGGGTGGCTCCGTGGGTTAAGCGACTGCCTTCGGCTCAGGTCATGATCTCAGGGTCCTGGGATCGAGTCCCGCATCGGGCTCTCTGCTCAGCAGGGAGCCTGCTTCCTCCTCTCTCTCTGCCGGCCTCTCTGTCTGCTTGTGATCTCTAATAAATAAATAAATAAAATCTTTAGAAAAGAAAAAGAACCAAACAAAACGGCACCTGCGGCTGAGGGGCAGACTCCGAGGACGTCCGCCGCCGCCCGAGCTGAGAAGGAACACGCCCCCACCTCGTGCGAGACGGACGTCCTCACACGCGCAGCCCAACTGAGGGACCGCAGCCGGCAGCGTGCGGGACAGCAGGGGCAGCCGGGGTTTGCAGTCTGCGGGACGAGGCCGATTTTCCTCACTGAGTTTCCCTCGGGGAATAATCATTTTAATTAGGAATATGCTACTGACAGCGACCATGTTTTTTCGTGAACACTTTTTCAAGCTCTCCATTCGACTTCGAAGTCCGTCAACACCCACACACACAGTCCATGCCCGCGAGCTTGCCGCGGTCCTCCACGGCAGCCCACGACCCCCGGCTTCTGGGCTCGCGAGTACACGCGTCCGAGCCGGTCGGGGCTCACTCGGTGCAGGCAGCACCCCGCTCCGGTGCCGGGCTTCCTGATCCCGGCGCCCCGCGTGGGCCTTCATCGGGACAGCGGCATTGGGACACCCCCCCCCGAGGCGGCACCTCCCATCTGGCTCACGACCCCGGCAGGGCCGGCGGCACCATCCAGCCGAGCCCCGTGAGCCCCCAAGCAGGAGAGAAAGTCCTTCTGGCGTGCGCAGAAGCCGCGCAGACTCGGGCTCCCACCACCCCACCGTCGCGCCAGCCTGGACGGCCGCGGTGTCCCTCCCAGCCGCGGAGCGTCGGCTGTTGCGCACCTGCTACGACCACTCGCGCGTGCGGCTCCGGGCGGACGGACGGACCACCGCTCTCCTGACTCCACCTGCCCTCCTGTGCTCTGATCAACCCGCCTTCCTGGCACCCTGGATCCCACGACCTGCCCTCCTGACCCCCGCCCTCTCAGAACCTCCAGGGGGCGGTCGTCGCGGGCTGGAGGCGGCGGCCCTGGTGGTGCAGCTGCGCTCGGCGGACTCACCCTCGCCACTTCACGCCACGTCCAACTTCCGCTACCGAAGACGCTGGGATTCTCCCGACGCTATTTGGGTGCGGCGGGTTTTCCAGCACAGTCTTCTGGCTTCATTCGAAAGCTCTGCCTAAGGACGTGGCCGGGTCGAGGCCTCCTGCCGCCGCCAGGAGCGCCCCACGGTCTCCTGGCTTCCGCTGCCTGCGCCCATCAGCGGCCATCGTCGACGACAGACTTTAAGGACAGAGGTTCCAACGGGTTTTCTTCATGGTGCTGGAGGCTCCGAGGGCCGCTTCAACCTTCAGACGCTCCTCCAGCAGCCCCGCGCCACCATCACGCGGTGCGCCCCGCGGCACGCCCGCCCCCGGCCCTCGCTCATCGCCCGACGCTCCCGGCGCCCGTCATCACCCGTGTCCGACCTGCTACGCCGCTCACGGAGTTCCTGCCAAGCAACTGGCGGTCCTGGTTCTAGACCTGGTCCCGCTGGAATTCTCCACGGCTCTTCCCTCTCCGGAAGAGCGAACTGTCGTGGAAGTGCCTCCGTCCCTCCCACTTCCCCACGACTCTCCTCGGGCGGCTCAGGATGCTCCACCTGTGGGAGAAAGAAGTAAACCCAATCCCACGGCCTCTGCCCCGAGGCTGCTTCTCTCGGCCTCTTGATGTCTTCTTCGTGGTCTCTCACGACGAGGTGCAGGACGCTTTACCTGCAACACTTCCTGCAGAAACAATGACGTGTCCTGCACCCGTGACCTCAAGTGAAGGGGGGTCCTAAGTTCTTCAAGCCCCAGACTTGAAGTCACATCCCTCTGCCCAACAGGAGATCGCCAATAGCCCAGCCCCCTGCGCCCCTGAGCAAACACGGGACCCAAGCAGCACCGCACACGGGCTCGCGCACCCCAGGCCCGTCGTCCCGCGGCCCCCCAGGGCCTTCCGGCAGAGGCTCGTGTGCCCGCTCGCACTCGAGCAGCCCAGTGGGAGGCTGGCTCAATCCCAGGCTCGTTTTCTCCTGCTACAAATCTTCTCTCCGGCGGTCACCGAGCGTGTCCTCCACGTCCAGGGCTAACGACGCCTGGGAAGACATCCTGACGCACAGCGCGGCGAGGCAGGGGCTGTCGCTTCTAGAGCTGGGTCTGAACCGCCAAGGGCAGTCAGGCTGGGTCACAAACTCGCTCAAACAGGAAACCCTTCCCTTGAAGGAGGGAAGCAGCAGGACCGTCTTCATACTGGCAGCGGCGGGACAGGGAACCCATGAGGGGGCAGGCTCGCCAGCAACTGAGGTGGAGGACGCGCCCCGGTGAACACCCAAGAGGCCGATAACCGCCCGCCGTCGCAGAGCGGGGTCAGTGTGGCCGGGGGCGGCACAGGGCTGGGGCCATGCCATGCGGCGCTGAAGCGCACACCCGGGGACAGACACTACGGACACCAGGCGCTACAGTGAACCAGTGCGCGTGGACGGGGGCGACAAAGCTGCATGAGCAGCACGCTCCGGACCGGCGACCTGCAGCAGGGCGGGGGGCTGAGGCGGCGCCGGCCATCCCCAAACCCGAGAAGCAGCACGACGCTTCGAGCAGGAGCAGCACGGAAACGAGGTGCTGGCACCCTGGTGCACCGGGTGCTGGGGACGCAGGCATGGCGCCCCGGCCCAAGCCCATCGGGCCGCCAGCCAGGTCTCCACGGGCATCACCGGCAGCTCCGGGGACCACGCTACAGCAGGACGGGCACCGTGCCACCCACCGGCCTGCAAACGGAGCACGTCGCGAAGGCACGCGCTACCTTCCACCAGTCCCGCGACCACCCCACAGCTGCCCGAGCGGCGGCAGGAACCAGGGAGGGAGATGGGTGGGGTGCACCAGGCAGGGCCCCCTGGAAGAACAGAGCTCCTTCCTGCCCTTCCAGCTCTGCCTTTCAGGCGCTTCAATTGTTGGTTCAAGGAGTAAACTTAAGACTAAAAGTTCTAGATCGCATGCGGGCGGCACGCAGCAGAACCTCCCAGCCGCCGGCTCGGGCCTGCGAGACCGCCGCCTGCAGGTATCTGGAAACAAAGACCCAGATTAAAACAAAGCATCACTGGGCCACCTGGGGGCTCAGTCCGTTAAGTGTCCGACCCTGGATCTCAGCTCAGGCCCTGATCTCGGGGTTGGGAGAGCAAGCCCTGCATCAGGCTCCCCGCTCCGCAGAGTTCGCTTGGGATTCTCCCTCCGCTTCCCTCTCTGCTCCTCACAGAGCTCACACTCCCTGAAACAGATCTTCAAAAAAAATAGTAGAACAAAATGTTTTTTAAAAGTTGACATGGGTACACTGTTGGTGGGAATGCAAGCTGGTGCAACCGCTCTGGAAAACAGCACGGAGGTTCCTCAAAATGTTGAAAATAGAGCCACCCTATGACCCAGCAATTGCACTACTGGGTATTTACCCTAAGGATACAAACGTAGTGATCCCGAACGTGCACCCGAATGTTTATAGCAGCAATGTCCACAATAGCCAAACTATGGAAAGAACCTAGATGTCCATCAACAGATGAATGGATAGAGAAGATGTGGTATATATACACAATGGAATACTATGCAGCCATCAAAAGAAATGAAATCTTGCCATTTGTGACAACGTGGATGGAACTAGAGGGTATCATGCTTAGCGAAATAAGTCAGTTGGAGAAAGACAATTATGTGATCTCCCTGATATGAGGAAGTGGAGATGCAACATGGGGGCTTAAGTGGGTAAGAGAAGAATCCATGAAACAAGATGGGATTGGGAGGGAGACAAACCATAAGCGACTCTTAATCTCACAAAACAAACTGAGGGTTGCTGGGGGGGGGGGAGAGGGGGTGGGGTTATGGACACTGGGGAGGGTATGTGCTTTGGTGAGTGCTGTGAAGTGTGTAAACCGGGTGATTCACAGACCTGTACCCCTGGGAAAATACATTATATATTTAAAAAAAAAAAGTTGACATGGGGCACCTGGGTGGCTCAGTGGGTTAAAGTCTCTGCCTTCGGCTCAGGTCATGATCCCAGGGTCCTGGGATCGAGTCCCGCATCGGGCTCTCTGCTCAGCGGGAGCCTGTTTCCCCCCTTCTCTCTCTCTGCCTGCCTCTCTGCCTACTTGTGATCTGTCTGTCAAGTAAATAAATACAATCTTCAAAAAAAAGGAAAAAGGAAAGGAAAACCCTGGATTTCAGGCACTGTGTTGATGTGAACATGTTAAAATAATCAGACAACCAGGGGTCACAGCAGTACAGGAACCGTCTAGAAAAAGGAGAGAAACAGTCCTGTGGGTCTCTAAGCACTCAGCCACGACTCGGGAGCCAGCTGCCAAGGATGAGAGGATCAGGGGTTGATGCTGAAGACACCCACCTCCTTCCATAAAGGCCAAACAAGAAAATTACACACCTGCCTGAAAGATCATGGTGTAGACACGAAAAGGTTTCAAAATGCATCCACACAAGCACATTGCTCTTTGAAATTTAAAGAAAAAATTTATTGAAGATCTGAAAAACAATTCCTAAAAGATTGACTTTTCCAGAAAACTGCAGCTACACAATGCATTGCGTCTATTATGTTAAAACGTGCATTAGACACAAATACAAAAACCATGAAACAAGCCACCGTTCAACAATCCGAGCGCAGGTAAAATGCCTAAGAACAACATGGATGGCCTGCAGGACGGGCTCCTTACCTGAAGCACCATTAAAAAAAAAAAAAAAGCACAAACGGATGAGTGTGTTCCGTTATATACACTGAAGTGAACCTTTGGCACTAGGAATCCGAGCATTTGTCATAGAGCATTAACACGTATTATAAAAGTGCGTAGTGTCAAAGGAATAGAACCACCAGCATTCAAAGCAGCTTTGTCGACTAGGCAATAGAACAGGCTACAGTATGTCCCTCTGTCGTCCGTCACTGAATACACTGGTAGCAACTTTGAAATGAAGAAAAAGAAAAGAAAAGAAAAAGGAGCTGTAACCCCTTTTATTTTTCTCTGTTTAAGGTCAAACAGAAAACAAACATCAACTCTGTTGTACACTAACATTTTCAAAGTACATCATTTGTACAGGAGGAGGACTAAACAAACTGTGTTTACAGAGGTCCAACGAAGTGCGGGCTGCCGGCCTCACACGGCCTTCCGGTGGTACTCGGGGGGCGCCACTTCGTAATCGCTGGCACTAAACAAGGCGGCCGAATTCTTTGCCAGGTATCTAAAAACAGAACGGGAGTCATTACAAAAATGAAGGAGAAGCCTACCGCGATCTAAATCACGGCACAGACGCCGCACCGAACCGTTTCTCTGAAAAGAGACCAAAATAAAGGCAGCCTCGCGGTCAAACACCTGCCACCCCAACTCAGATACCCGGGGCCACACACACCAGACAGTGGGGCGTGAGGACGAGAAAGCCCAGTCACTGCATTTCGGAACAGTCCAGAACAGCTGTCTGCACAAGACCACCCGAGAGCTGGGGCTGTGCTTAGGAAACAGATGTTGCACCCTAAAGGAACCTGCACTGTCTTCTTTAGCTCTCTGACACTCCTTGTATGAAATACAGATTCAGAAACTGCAACCGCCATGAAAACCGAAACGGGCCCTGCACTGAAGGGTCGGTGGCGTGACACTGCAGGAGTTCACAGCAAGTCCAGGCAGAGGGGACCCTCCTCGTCTGAAGGGTGAGGACTGCAATGCCACGGCCCTCTCCAGGCACGTGCTGCCGTCTTGAGATTAGAAAACATGGGGTTATCACTCTAAGGAAATTCAAATACAGAAACAAAGTAGAAACCGACTACCGCAACCTTTCCTCCCAGAACGGTGCCCAGGAACGAATCCACCATCTGGTAGGATCCACACTTTTCTACATCTTTCCCAGAGTACAACTGCTTCTCCACGAAGGGGGGCTCCCACCGCCACTGCTCCTGCAGCGTGGCTGTTTCCAGCGGCCACAAGGTGGCCAGCATCCCCATTGGGATACTTGGAGCTGCAGCCTTCAGCAGCGCCTGGCTGTGGAGAACGCGCTGCAGTACACGTGCATCCCACACCTGCGTGCTTTGGCACACGTCTGTGCACTTCCACATACCTACGGGGTCAGCTCTGGCCCGAGGGAAGCACGTGTGAACTTTCACAGGCACTGCTGAAATGGCCTCCGGAAAGCTGCCGGGAGCAGAACTGCCCTCTTGCCCGGTTCTGCAGTCCGGTTCATCGCAGCCAGCACGACAGAGACCCCCGACCGTGGAGCCCTGCGCACAGTTTCGGTGGCCGCCACTGCCACTGCCGTGGGAGCCCACCGTGCCGGCTGTCCCCGCTTTACTCACCGTGATCACAACTCTTCCGTGTTACTATTTCTTTCTGGGTCACTACTTTTAATCATGGGATTTTAACTTTTTACACAGTCAAGATGTTTATTTCCTCTATTGTTTGAGTATTTAGAAAGAACTTTCTCACTCTAAAAATAATGAAAATATTATCATTTTTTCCATCATTATCTTAATAGTTTCAATTTAAGATTTATGCTTTCGATTCATGTAGAACTCTGGTCTGTGACTTAAGTGTGCATCCCATTTGTCTCCTTCCAGAAGCCTCCTAGCCAGCTGTTCCCGGCAGACGCCGCTCCGGCAGACGCCGCTCCGGCACCCGCCTCCCCACTCCCGCGCTGCGCACGCGGCTCTCGCCCGTCCCGTCTACGGGGCCGACGGACCAGGGATGGCCGGGGCACTGCGCGAACTCATGTTCTTAATTCCAAGCCGACCCTTCCACTTACTTCAGGAAATCATGAAGATAATTTAGCAACAATGCAAGGCTCTTCTCATCCAGAGGAGTGTAGGCCAACATCGCTCCGATCCGCACTGAGTAAACAAGATCACGTAGTCAAGGTTACACAAGGGACAGCACTAGAAGCCCTGTTTTATTACGTGGGCAACAAATGCAATCACGGATTCCTTTAAAATACGTGACTTTAGAAACTCTTCACTTTTAAACAAATTTGGTAACATTTTAAATAAAAAGTTCGACTGAAATGGAATGTTCTATAATGTCATTTTCTGGTACCCTTTGATGTCAATTACGAAAGACAGAAAATATTAAAAACCCCAAGGACAGGGGCACCTGGGTGGCTCAGTGGGTTAGGCCTCTGCCTTCAGCTCAGGTCTTGATCCCAGGGTCCTGGGATCGAGTCCCGCATCGGGCTCTCTGCTCGGCAGGGAGCCTGCTTCTCTCTTGCGCTCTCTTCCTTCCTTCTGCCCCTCCCCACCACTTGTTACTCTCAGATAAAATCTTTAGAAAAAAAAGATAAAAAAATAAAAAACCAATGTATAAAAAGTAAATTTTTTCCCTCAACAGGACCTTACCGAATAATCTCAGTAGATGCGGTGCCCCGTACACCTGGGACATGGGCGCGTCCGGGTGGTCGGCAAGGATCTCGGCATACTGTGGTCTCTCAAATTTGTACAGGAGCTGAGTGCCCAACATCACGTTAAAGTACTCCTTTATCCCGGCCACAACCTCATTAACAGCATACTCCCTGACACAAAGACAAAAATATTTACTTTCAAAGCAGATCACTTAGGCGTGCCTGGGTGGCTCAGTGGGTTAAAGCCTCTGCCTTCGCCTCAGGTCATGATTTCGGGGTCCTGGGATCGAGGCCCGCGCCAGGCTCTCTGCTCAGCAGGGAGTCTGCTTCCCACCCCCCACCCCCCAGCCTATTTGTGACCTCTGTCAAGTAAATAAATAAAATCTTCCCAAAAAAATTTAAAAAGTCACTGAAAAGCACTGAAAAATGGGGATGAATTCAACCAGCATTAAGAGCAAGGGACTAGAACGGCAATGAACTTTTAACTAACAAAATTTTTTAAAGGGATTTAAACAAAAGAACAAGAAAAATCCATTCCAAAAATAAAACCAGTGGTAAGCAAACTACAGCCCTCGAGCTAAGAACAGTTTTTAAAAAACATTCGAAGCAGCTGTATTTCACATGGTTATGTATGTGCTCGTACATAATGGGCACCTATTTTTACCTGAAACATTTACTGTCTGGCCCAGAAAGAAAGCATTTGCCAACCAAACTCCACGTCGAAGCAATGAAATGCTACTTTGCTGGTTTCTGATGGCACTGTTTTTAAGAATAAGTGGCCATTTCAGAGGATTTATTTAGAAATAAAAATACTTAAAAGAAAAATATCCCTGTGTATACTTAAAAAATTTATATATTCTTACTTATTATCTGTGTTTCCTCGAGATTTCTTGTAATTCGCATAATCCTCTAGAATAGAATCCACGTTCTTCTTGGCAGGAAGATAAAAGAGCTACAAAAACAAAACCACACTTAAATAACACAGTATTTTTTTTTTTAAGAAAAATTACACTGAAAAGCTTTGATGCAACAAAAGACCAGCTAACAGTTATGAAATAGGAAATAGCACTGTTCAGCACTTACAACATGGGCTACTACTGTGGCTGCGGAACTAATAAAAATCTCGTTTTAGTCATTTCAAGTACGTAGCCAAGCCGTACTAGCGGTCACGGCTCTAAAGGCCAGTCATGTGCCAGACACAGCTTCCTGCCGTTCAGTCCGTGGAACGTGCCACAGAGAAACGCAGAACCGCGGCTCCCTGGCACTGACAGGTTTACTCTATGTGGGTCACGCACCAGACCCTGCTGGAAGCACACGCGAAACCGCTTTGCATCCTCATCCCCTCAGTCGTGGGAGGTGGGACAAGAGCACAAAAGGGCTGAGGAACCCGTCCGAGCTAAGTAACTGGCGAGGCCAAGGTTTGAATCCAGCAGTTCAGCTCAAGAACCAGATCAGGTCCATCTGTTGTTGTCTAGGCCTGACCAAGCAGTCCCACTCCTCGCCCCCCATCCCTGCCCACGCCATCTAAGAACGCGGCTCCTCGCTCTGGATCCGATGGCTGGGAGCGGCTGTTGAGGTCACAGCCGTACGCCCCGGTCCTCAGACCTGGAGCCGGAGAAGAGTCCGCTTCCTTAAACTGAAGGGAGCCACGAGCACCTTGCAGGAGGCCTTCAACAGTCAAGTCTGTACAATTTTTTTCTCAAAACTGTTTTCCACACTGGGAAGAACATCTGAGGACAATCGGAGTCGCGTTCAAGGTACCTGTTTTTGTCGGGTAATTAAGTCCCAGTCATCGACAAGCCACGGTTTCAGCTCCTCGGGAATCTTCACCTTCACTTCAACTCTGTTCATGAAGGTTTCCTCCTGGACAGAAAAGGGAACGGCATTAAAAACCCACTTTTTCCCATGGACACAAACTACAATTCAGGCCTTTCTCCACTTTTAGAGGCACCACTAACGTGCGCAGACGGACTGTGGAGCCGCCGCTCAGAAATTCTCAAATGAAAACCCCGAACGCTAAGGCGCTGGGAGGAGAGCATCTCGCCCTCCCAGGTAACTGGGTCTACTGGGTGCCTTTTCGGACCGAGGCCCCACCTCGTCGGCGCATTCTCTCCTGCAAGCTCGCGCGCGCTGCGCTCTGGCGTGGCACTTCCACATTTATATCACACGCCGCATTTACCCTCACGAGTATTTCCCATCTATTGTCGATATCCAAGGACTGTTCCAAGTGGGACCACCTTGAACTTAATACATGAAATTAAACAAACGGACTCCTAATGAAGTCTTTAATAACCGCCATGAAGGGGTCTATTCTGAGAACGTACCCCCGTTTCCTAACCTTGACGTCAGAAATGTAAAACTGTTACATCAAAATTAAATTAAAGCCCTACTTCCAAATTTGTACCTCTGGAAATCAGGAATGATTTTATCACTCAGAAATTCTAAACTCATGAAAACTAAGTTCTGCTTGCTCACTGCACAAAGTTCTACACCAACACGCGACGTACGAGGGTAAGGCACTACTCACGCTCTCCACGGTGGGGTCCACGCGGGCCCTCTTCTTGCGAGGTGGCGGCGGGGTCTCACTGGTGCTGCCGCCATCCCCATTTCCGGGTGCTGCACAGGTTTGGGAGAAGGGTAGAAACCTTAATAGCTTAATAGAGGAGAAACTCCTAAGGAAAACAGTCTGAAGCCCCAGGGTTCCCACCTGCCCATCACACAGGAGTTGCTCAGATCCGCCACAGAGAACCCTAGTCCCCCCACAAACAGCTCACAAACAGTTCTACCAAACATCTAGCGTAAGGCAACATTTCACAGTATCTTACATTTATTAAAAAAAATACTGTCTTCTCCACCAAAACTAAACATGCCACAGGTTCCTCCATGGTAAAAACAGTATCAGAGCTGGGTCTCCAGTCCCCCAGGACCACACTAGGATGTCCGGACTCGAGAATGCTGCCGTGACTCAGCTCTGACATGCCCAACAAACACACGCTTACTCTGCAAACTCTGTAAACGTTAACATTTAACACTAATTTCAAACTGCAAATGCTATAAAGATAAAATAATGAATTTTACCAAATTTAATATTCTTACCTTTCTGTTTGTTCTTTTTGGTTTTCCTAAAAGGAGAATGGGAGAAAAGAGAAAGGAAAAAAAGTGATTACTGCTAGCAGAAGTTCCCTTGGACCAGGTTTAAGTTCACAGAGAAATACCGCCTTGGAGGGTGAGACCAGGCTGTGAACCGCTCCCTGCTCAGACGACAACCTTCCCTGATGGCTGGCTACATGCACACCTCCCTGCACAGAGTACAAAAGTAAACCAAACCACGCTGGCAGACTCCAAGGATATTATTCATTTACAAGTCCACCGCATATGTTATGTAGTTTATAAGAACAAGTTCTACCCACAGTCCCGCAAGTTCAAGTATCCCCGTGAGCTAGGCACCGGACACCTCCGGGACGCACAAACCGCCCTCACCAGCCCCCGTCGCCCTGTCCTCCTCTCAACCAGATATTCCCTGCTCCGCTCTTCCCTGCACAGAACGAAGCTTCTCTCCTTCTTCTTGGTCATCTCAAATTGCAACTTAACTCCTGTCCATTTACAAACTAGCGAACAGCAAATTACTCATTTTAATTTCATACGTGACTACAAGGAAACCAGGAACCAAACCAGAACACTACAGGAGGCGGACTCTTCCGCTTTAAAAAACATTTATAAATATTAGTAACTCTACTGATGTAACTTAGAGCACGGGGTTCATTTAACAACTCAAATTCACTTTATATTCACGTTTTACCACAGGAAGTCTGGCCATCCAAAAGTACAGGGGTTTTTTTCCGGTCTCCCCAAGTTTGATTTCTGGAATACAAGTACTTGTTGGGACAGTACTTCTGGGTCAGATTAAACCATGAACGTTTACTGCTACGTGTCAAGAGCAGGGAGGGACCAAAAGAAACGGAGAGCCGGGACGCGCTCACTCCTTACCCACGCGTTCTATGCCACAGAATTAAAGAAAAACACTGACAACTGACCCTAACTCTGAAATCTATAAACTACACTTCACTGAATCACAGCAGTAAAGACTCACAGACATTCTTGCTTCAACCTTCTTGCTTACGTTAATTAAAGAAGCCAGTTTCTCCCACTATGCAGCCCATTTCCTACGGCAAACTGCTGGTGTTGTTTGTGGTCCTTTCTCTAACCCATGACTACGTATTATATAGTCAGAATAACAGCGGTTAGAGTCAATGTAAACAATAACTGGGGGCGCCTGGGTGGCTGAGTGGGTGGGGCCTTCAGCTCGGGTCATGATCCCGGCGTCCTGGGATCGAGCCCCGCATCGGCCTCTCGGCTCAGCGGGGAGCCTGCTTCCCCCTCTCTCTGCCTGCCTCTCTGCCTGCTTGTGGTCTCTGTCTGTCAAATAAATAAGTAAAATCTTTAGAAAAAGTAAAAAGGTAACTTCATATCTTCTATGTCTAAAATGAGATTCATCCAGCATATTCCTGGCGTTTTCAAGTTAAAATGTTCTAGTTTCCATTTTCGATAAATCCTAACACACGGTAAGTACCGAGTTTGAATTTTATTGGGAGAATTATATGCAAAACCGAAACAAAGCGCGTCTTACACGTCAACATTCTTCTGCTGCAGGCCGGACGTCTTCTTTCCCGGGGCGGCCCCTCTCATCTTCCCCTCTGCATACTGCTCCCTTCAAAAGTCATGTCAACGGTTGTCATTAAATGAGTGCTTATGTGGAAAAATAAATCGTCCCAGCTCGATTCCATTTGAAATTTATACGCCAACTGAGGTCCCACGCCCCCTTCCCAAGTGTAACTCCCACAGGGCCCAAGAGCCCAAGATCACAGGAATTCCCAACAACACCCGCTGTTTTCTATCGACCACTACAGACAGACTCAAGAAATGACCGGGATCTACTTCCTTTTTCTAGGAAAGGCTTCTGACTGCTTGAAGTTTAAAGCCCCAACACAGCAACTGACAGGTACCAAGAATCATTTTGTAGGCATGAGGCCAACATCATTTCTACTGTTCATTCCATTTTCCAAAATTAACTTACAGACATTTCTCCTCATTCTCATGCTACAAACCAAACTTACTGGTTGGCTTTTTGGAGTTCCCGCTGTTTCTGCAGATTGGTATCCACGTATTTGAGCACTCTGCTTTCTGGAACCCATTCATCCCAACTGAAATAGACAAAAGTGAAATTATCATTCAAAGTTATTTTATCACTATTCAGACTTCGTCCACCAATTTCTCTTTAGAGATCCAAGAGGTAAGACTTTGGATTTCTCTGATGACATCTAATTTACTAAGACTACAAATCCATTCTCAAATGAGTATCTGTTCTGTAAAGGAAGGAAACATTTCATACCCTCATAAGCTGCATTCCAAATCGCAGCCGCCATTTTAATTACAAAAACACATTATTCAAATCCTTCTTCAAATGACTTAGGAGCATGGCACTTAACAGGAGAGTCCCTAGGAACTACCCTTCCAGAGTAAAGAGATCCTGAAGAATGTTAACTCTCCCAGAAAAGGGAAAAAGAGTCCGTCAAAAGCTAATAATATGGAACATAACAGCAATGTTACAAAACTAGCTATGCATTCCTTTCATCACCTGTAAAATGGGGGTAACCGTACCTACCTTTATGGAACGGTTATAAAAATTAAACAGTACGTGTGAAACAGGAGTCTGACACGTGAGACACACTCAAGGCTGGTCAGGAACACGACCGGGTCTAGCACACTCAAACACCATCCGGGCCAGCTGCGCTAAGTCCGCAGATGAAACCATCCCCCGACGGTTTCTCAGACCACACTGTCCTCAACCTTCACTCACAAATGCAGGCACTAACTTCCAAGACCTAACCAGAAAGATCGCTTTAAACATCAAAAGGGAGAAGTATCCAGTTGTGGGCATCTGGGTGATTCAGTCAGTGAAGCATCTACCTTAGGCTCAGGTCATGACCCCGGGGACCTGGGATTGAGTCCCGCATCGGTGGGGGACTCTTCTCCCTCTCCCTCTGCCTGCTCCCCCTGCTTGTGATCCCTCTCAAATAAATAAAATCTTAAAAAAGAAAAAAAAAAAAAAAATCTAGGGGCACCTGGGTGGCTCAATGGGTTCCCGGGGTCCTGGGATCAAGCCCAGCATCTGGCTCTCTGCTCAGCAGGGAGCCTGCCTCCCTCCCGCATCCCCTACCCTATCCCACCCCACCCCACCCCACCTCCCTGCCTGCCTCTCTGCCTACTTGTGATCTTTCTCTGTCAAATAAATAAATAAATAAATAAAATCTTTGAAAGAAAAAAAAAAAATGAAGTTGCTTCAGCATTCTGGCACTTAGTAAAGCTCCTTCGAGATTTCTGATGCAGTTTTTCTCCAAAGGGGACATCAGAAACAAGGTACTTCGTAGGGAGCGCTGAACTAGTCACGCGAAGGGATTCTTTCCTCCTGCCGAGGGAGCTCCTTTAGTGACACAATTCAATGTATTTCAAAGCAAAATCTTTTATTGAATGATTCCCCTCTCTGACCTCTTACATAAGATAGCCAAAGGAGAGTAAGCAATTAAAGCGCAATCCTCAACATGATTTCCTAGAGAAAACTTGAAAACATGCATTTACCTAGAGGTCAGGAGGGGGTGGTGCACTGAGGGAGCTCCTTCAGGAACAGGAAAAAGGGCTACAATATCCTCACGTGTCTTCAAAGCTTTCTCAGAGCGCCTGGGCCTCCCAGCACTTCTGATACAGACAGCACAGTACAAAGTAATCTCAGTAACTAGCGCAGAATTTAGCTTAACTTTATTAAGATTTATTTACAAATGGAATATTTAAAATGTCTGTGTCAACAAGTTCCAATAAGGTCTTTGAAAATTTAGAAATATATTATTTCTATAGTATATTGTGCTTCTGAAAATATGTATATAGTTACTAAGTTTAAAAAACTCCAATCTGGAGACTGGGTTTCTGCTGCATGACTTCCTGAAGATAAGGTATTTGACAAACCATGTTCAAAATGAGACTCTTACTTTTACTTACACATCTACTATCTATTTCCACGCTCTCTAAATCAAGGGGAGCTGTCAATCTTTATTCACCACAAAGTTCCATTTTAGACCGCTGAAAATCCCTTCCCACTCCTATCCAAAACAGATCTAAACAAACACTTCCATCTAAAAACCAAATCAAGGGGAGCCTGCCTGGCTCCGTCAGCAGAGCGCGCAACTCCTGCTCTCCAGGTCCTGAGTTCAAGCCCCAAACTGGGCATAGTATTTACTTTAAAAAAAAAAAAATGTTTATAAAAATTTAAAAATAACAAAAAACAAATCAATTCCAGAGTTTCCTTTATGTGTCAGAAGCTGAAAACCCTTGCTGAACCACAGGAAGTGAAATACCTTTTGCTCTGAGGAACACCACGACTAGGGCAGTAACTGAAGGCCAGACGTTCAAAATTTTCCTAAGTCACAAGTCTAAGTTGAGAATTTTCTAAAGGTAGCTTGTCACTAATTCCCACAATTCCGGTGACCGGTGGCATTACTCACATAGTACTAAACAGAAACATAACACATTTGTTGGGCATTTGCTAACTCTTCCCCATTTCAAAATGGGTTTATTTAAAGGCTTCTCTAAATACGAAGATCAGATTTTCCACAATTATGCATTCTGACCTATATTCCAAATCACCTACAAAAAATACACCTTTGTTCATTAATATCCTCAATACACCTAAGAGATATTAGAGATCTCTAATGTTTAGTGCCATTTTTAAGTTCTCTTCCAAGGAATCGGTATATAAAATTAGCTGAAAATAAATCTACGCGGGGGGCGCCTGGGTGGCTCAGTGGGTTGAGCTGCTGCCTTCGGCTCAGGTCATGATCTCAGGGTCCTGGGATCGAATCCCGCATCATGCTCTCTGCTCAGCAGGGAGCCTGCTTCCTCCTCTCTCTCTCTGCCTGCCTCTCTGCCTACTTGTGATCTCTCTCTGTCAAATAAATAAATAAAATCTTAAAAAAAATAAAAATCAATCAATCAATCAATCTACGCGGACTATCATTTACTTGTGTTACTGAATTCTATCAAAGGAAAAAACATGATCTTAAAACCGCAGAATCAGGAAATACAAGCACTTGGCACTTTCAAAATTTCTTATGAACTACAAATGCCACTCAAAACCCAAGTCTTTAAACTATACAAATCTACCTGTAATTTTACACAAAATATTGTACATAAAAGAGTTAAGCACAAAACCAGTGTGTTCACAGCCATTCAGGAGAAATCTTAAAAATTATTTACACGTGTAAATAGGTAAGGGAGCAAATCTGTGCCATGAATTTGCGGCTTTCCTTTGATTTTCTGGAGAGAGTTCAACTTTCCCACACGACAGGCACGAACGAGATACTCTACTGCGTGGAGAGGACAGAGCATCTTCCTGGACTGCAACGCTCTCAGCTGTACCCGATGCTGACGGAGCGCCCCCGTGTCATGAATCTACTGCACGACTGCAGTACAGTTTCAGTATTTTCTCAATAGGGAAAGCTACAATACACACCAGGAGCCATACGATGAACTTTCCTGCATATCAGAAATAATTCAGATATTAGGAATCACACTTAAAATCATAGTTTACGGGGCGCCTGGGTGGCTCAGTCATTAAGCCTCTGCCTTCGGCTCAGATCATGATCCCAGAGTCCTGGGATCGAGTCCCGCATCAGGCTCCCTGCTCAACGGGAAGCCTGCTTCTCCCTCTCCCGCGCCGCCCCCTCCCCGTTTATGTTCCCTCTCAGTTAAAATCTCTTAAAATATTAAAAAATAAAAAAAATTTTTTGAAAAAACCAGTTTACTTCTACAAAACAGAAGGGTAATTTTCTCCTTGGTTTTCCCAATTTATTATTTATAATCCTATCGGTCATTATTAGAAATAGCTTGATTTCTAAGTGGGGGGAAAAAATCACAAGGAATGGGCTTTCACACATTTTAGATTTCCACCTTTCTACAACTGTACTAATGGAAGAAAAGTGAAGAGCCTGGTATTTCTTCTTGGCTAAAAGCATTCTGTGAAAAATTTTTCTAAGAAATAAAACTGGGCTGGGTCACCTAAGCAAGATCAAGGTCCCAGGGCCGGTGAGAGTCCGACAGAAGCTCCTCCCCCAGCACCGAGTGCTCACGGCATCCGACGGCTCACACGGGGACCAGGACACAGCTACATGATACAAAACCTTCAAAGTTGCTAGAAAACAACCCCAGAAGAACTACTTTCTGGCAATCTTTGAAGGACAAAACACCACCAATAAAAGTAATTTAAAATCTCTGATAGTAAAAATTACTGACTTCAATGTCGAAAACCAAAAATGAGTAAATTATTAGATGTGATACTTGTGGGTCCCCAGGAGAAAGAGTCATTGCTGAAAAAGAGAGCGCAGCTGGCTAGATATTCTAGAACACGTTCAGTCTACCGTCCGCTCCTGGTAGCGAATACGTACAGCACGCCTTAAAAAAAAGAAAGTCTAACCCTTCACGGTGAAAACTTAGGCTCTGCAATTAAATTTTTGTATCTTTATTAAACCATATTCTAAAAAGTGAACACGTGAAATCCCTCTCGGCCAACATTTACGTTGTCAAAGTTCAAAACATAGATTGGTCATTACTTCCTCATCAATCAACCTTATCCGTTTTCCTTTTTAGGCAAAAAATCCAACTAGCTTGGAGTCTAACTGTTTGCAATGAGTAACTGAGTGTATGCGAAGGCAAAAAACACGAACTGTCCTAAAATGTACCAAAACCAGGAAAAAAAAGTCGTTGGTTGCACGAGAAATAATGCGAAGAACTTGAGGTAGGACGGCTCTGCAGCCTGAAGTCTGGCACCGTCTCCATCCCACACAGACACAGGCTACGCTAAAACCACACGAGCACCGAAAGGCTTGGGTTCGTGACACACATGACACAGGCTACCTTGTTAGAAAGAAAACATTGCTTTTAAAGGTCTAATGCTAATACTCACTTTTTATTCCAACCACTGTAATGTATAAAGTATTTCACTTGTTTGTCCTTTATGGCAACCTTTACACACTGAAATAGAAAAGAAAGAATTCACTCAGAAACGGGTTTTGAGGAAGAGGATGAGCATCTGGTACGCTTTTCGGGTCACGTCATCTTTCAGACAGTCCACTCGACTCGGTGGCCAAAAACGAGGTCACGACCCGCGCTGGAGCTTCTCCTTCACGGACGAGTCGTCCGACCAGCAGCTGCCGGAGCAGGTCCAGCACCGCACACGAGGCCACCCTGACCCTCACGTCAGTGGCCCGAACTGCTCTCCAAGAACAGCTCCGGAAAGCCGTGTCTGCACTTGCTCCACACACGCCAGTCAGAAGCGTCCCACGTGTCCTAAACATGCAGCTCAAGAACGTCACGTATACCATATGGTCACAGGCGTCATTAACTTACGGGGGACAACGAACGGCTTCACGGCAGAGTATTGGCAACCAGCAAAGGACATGTTCTTCTTAAAAGCGCCAGGCCACCAGCACGCATGACAGAGAAGTGACTAACCCCGACGAGCCATCACTCCCCGCTCGGGATGGAAGTCTCTATCTCGGGCAAACCAGGAGAAGCGGGACAGTGAAGCTGGTCCAACGGCCACTTGCACACTGCTTACTGGAGTTTCTGCGGCCAGAGGGACTGGCCGGGTCAGGGGAGTTGACACAGCAAACGGGATATTCGGGGACAGAAATGACCAGCAGAGCCCACGAGGTACTTACAAACTGTCAGTATGACCTCACGGACACGTTCGCGCACACGAAGTTACCAGATTCTCCGTGAACCCAAGTTCAGCCATTTCAGACTTGAGAAACACACATCTAATCCGGGTACTCGAACCAGGAGAAACCGTGCGCGCGGCTATTACCCGGCCGCCGAGGGCCCTTTGAGACCGTGGGGGCCACTTTCACACACAAATGCTCACCACGAGTGCCGCGGACACCGCACCGAACTAACGCGGCACGTTCTGCGCACCGAGCTCGACCGCGACAAGCGTCACCCACCCTCCCAGCCTGCGCCCGGGCGCTAGAAGCCACCGGAACAGAACGCCAGCGACACTGCACTGGGGAAGGGCTCCTGTCCCGTGCCGCCGCGCGAACGTAAAAGCGGGCTCGACAGGAGGAGCGCGGCACTGGCACCGAGGCAAGGAAAGCCCTGGGATTCGCTCTGGCAGACGGCCCAACCGGGAAGGCAGGCGTCCTCGCGCGGAACGTCGGCACTGAGCTTGGCCCAGGCAGGCAGCTCGGGCTCACGCCGCGCTCCACGCTTCCACCCGAAGCCGGGCGCGGCGGCACGTGCTCCCCGGGCACGAACCACACCGTGCAACTCGCTCCCAGAGATCCCGTCTTCTGCCTTTGCCCTCGAATGCTCCTTCCGCAGCTGGGCCTTCAGCGGGTCGCAAGGCGGGGGGCAAGGCGGCCGGGCCGCGTCTGGGCCACTCAGCGAGCGAGAGAAGACCCAGACTCTAGGGACTGCTCCTCCGTGAAACAGAGACACGACCTGTCTTCCCACCAAGCCCTGCAGCCTGAGGCTCGAGAGTCGCGCAGCGGTCGGCTCAGCCGACTTCTCAGAGGGAACGGCGGCATACCTTCGCTTCATAAAGAAGAGGCCCGTGAAAGCACAGCACTCGCTCACCTGGAAAAGGGAGGAAAAACACGCGGAGTTAATTGCGATTTCTCTTCGTAGCCAAGGGTGACACGTGAGGGCCGGCACACCCGTACCCGCCCGGACAGCTCAGCAACCGGAGCACGGCCGCGCACACACTCACGCTTCGGCTCCGACCTCGGCCGTGCCCCGAAACAAGCACCTGAGCGCGCCCTGTAAAGAGCAAAAACGACGGGGATGTCCATCGTCTTAGATCATCCAATCGTCTACCTCCCAGCGAAGCCCATAAAACTCTGTAATACCTACCTTTCGGCAGAGTTTGAGTTTGGTTTTTGGGGTTTTTTTTTAAGGTTTTATTGATTTATTTGACAGAGATCACAAGCAGGCAGAGAGACAGGCAGAGAGAGAGGAGGAAGCAGGCTCCCCGCTGAGCAGAGAGCCCGATGTGGGGCTCGGTCCCAGGACCCTGGGATCATGACCTGAGCCGAAGGCAGAGGCTTTAACCACTGAGCCACCCAGGTGTTCCCCCCACCTTTTTTTTTAAAGATTTTGTTTATTTACTCAAGAGAACACGAAGGAGTGAGAGGAAAGGGCAGAGGGAGAGGAGAAGCAGACTCCCTGCTGAATAATGAGCCAGGAGCCTGACGGGCTGATTCCAGAAACCTCAGATCACGACCTGAGCCAGAATCAGAGGCTTAGCCCACTGAGCCACCAGATGCCCCTAGCTCAACTCTTAAGAAACCACAGGGCAATAAAGTTTTCACCATTTTAAAAGATTACTGTTACTTTTTTTAAAAAACTGACACTGGGGCACCTGGGTGGCTCAGGTCCTGATCCCGGGGTCCGGGGATCGAGCATGGCTTCCGGCTCTCTGCTCAGCGGGGAGCGTGCTTCTCTCTGCCTCTGCTGCACCTCGGCCTGCTTGTGCGCACACACGCTCTCTCAACAAATAATAAATAAAATCCTTTAAAAAAAATAATAAAACAACCCTTTTTACATAAATAAACTGGCAACTTACAAACCTTCAACATAAGTTACCCTAAAGCAGATCAGTATCTTCACTTTCGACATGTGGTACGCAGGCTCTCGCGTACCTACCGGGGCCCCGTCAGAACAGGGGTTCTGTACGGGGAGAGCAACGTTCTGCACTCTGCACCGGTTTCATCTTCCCGCGCCACAGGGGTGCGTGAGGAGCTGCCACAGAAGCAGCTGGTGCAAAAGCACAGACATGACCAGCCACCACTACCACTGGGGCACAGAACCCACGCAGCAAAGTAGGAATCCGAGGTGCACAGATCACGGAGTGCCGTGTCGCATCAGGAAGTCGGGACTTGACCCTGTCAGAAGGACTCCCAAATCTGCCCAACAGTCTCTTGGAGTTTTTAGAACTGCAGATGCTCCAGCTTTCCCAGAGGCCCATGAGCGAGCACCCAGGAACGCTCATCAACCCTCTCCACGTCACTCTTGTGCAGGGGTCCCCTCTGAAGACCCCGCCTGAGGCTGCTGGGCCTGTGCAGAGCCTCCCGTGGAGACCCCAGGCGGGAAGACCCGTCAAGGACCTCTCCGCGGACTCCGTGGTCTGAACCAAAAGCAGGGAGGAGGAAGGACAGGCAAGCAAAAGCAGCAGGTTTAAACTGACGTCCAGGCTGGGGCGGGCACTAACCGGAACAGGAAATGGAGGGAGGCGGCTTCGACCCGTTCTGGACTGCGCGACAAGGCTGCAGCCCGTCCAAAACGGAGCTCTAGAAAGCAGCTGGGGACCAAGTCCAGAGCTCAGGGGAGCGTCCGGCTGCAGCCACCCCTGGACACTTCCGGCAAGGACGAGACCCTGGGATACAGACAAGGTGCAGCGCCAACAGCAGCACCGGAGAGCAGGACTCCGTCCCCTAACCTCCCCGCCCAGCTGCAGTTCAGACCCTCGTGAAGGGCACCCGGGGGGGCAGGCTGGCCAAGCACCCAGCTCTTGATCTCAGCTCAGCTCATGACTTGAGCGTGGCGAGATCGAGACCCACCGTGGGGTGATCCCACGTGGGCTCCACCTGAACGTGGAGTCTGCTTAAAAACCAATACTGAAGACCCCCTGAAAACGGCCTTCTGCCAAAGACAACTGCAAGGAGGCCAAGGCCCTTCTGACCTGGGTCCTAGCTACCAGACCTGCTCCTCCTGACAGAAGCACAGTGAGCAGGAGGCCCGGGAGCCAGGAGAACACGCGCCCACAGCCTGCGCTGGGTACAAGGGGACAGACCTGCAGCGCGGCAGAAGAGCGGAGCGTCCAGGGTCAGACGCGGCCTGGAAAGCCCTGCTCCGCTCCCAAGACCAAGGTCAAGGTCCTCTGTCCAGGCTCTCCCAGGCAGGGCCCCCGAGGTTCCAATGCCCCCTGCTCCCACCGGTCTGGGCCACCACCAGCTGGCCAGCCCCTGACCGCGGGCAGCCGGCCGGTCCCTCCCCGCCGTCACAGAACTTCCAGGCGAGGACGCGGCCGCGTGCACACCGGCGGCCTCGGACACTGCTCACAGCGGAGTCGCAGTTCCCCGGAACAGGAACAAGAGCGTCCGACCACGCTGCCACCTTCCCAGAAGCAACGACGCTGCGCGGCGCCGAGGCCCCCTGCCGCGTCCCTGCCGGCACCCGCGCCCCAAGCCCGGCCGCGGACACCCAGCTGGAGCGGCCGAGCGCCAACGCCAGCGCCTCCCGGCCCGCGGGCCCTCCGCCGTCGCCCCTACTCCGTCCTCAACACCCCTTTGGTTGACGAGTAAAGCGCTTCCTCCAGAAAGCCCTCTGGGACTGCTCCGGACCCGGGCACCCGCTTCGAGCGCCCCCACGCGCGCCGCGGCCCCCGACAGGCCCGGAGCACACGGGTCAGCGAGGGAGCCGGGACCGCGGTGCGGGACACGCGGGCGGTGACGTCATGCCCCTGGGGTGGGGGCTCCGCACCTGTCGGTCCACCCGAGCCCCAAGCCGTGCGCGCCGCCCGCGCCGTCGGGCTGACCCGGCAGGCGGACCCACGGGGGGCGTCGGCGGGCCGTCCAGGTGGGAGCGAGGGCGCCGCGCACCCCGGTTCCCGGCCCCGGCGCCGCCGCTCGCGCCACGGGAGCCCGACAGACGGCGAGGGGCGGCCCGCTCCGCGGCACCCTCTCCGCCCAGCCCGCCCGCGACCCCCACGAGGCCGCGCCGCCCGGACGCGCGCCCGCGCCGAAGACGCCCGCCGACGCCGGCCGCACAAAGCCCCGCGAGGCCGCCGGGAGGGGGCGCTGCGCGCGCGAACGCCGGCGGCCATGATGGCGCGGCCGCCTCGCAGCGGCCATTTCGCAGCGGCGCGCTCCTCCCGCGCGGGGCACCGCCAGGCGCCCCCACGCCCGCCAGGCCGCTGCCCCGCACCCCGGGCGCCCCCGTTCCTCCGGCCGAGGCGGGCGGGGCGCCGGCCGCGGGGCCGTCCGGACTGGCGGGCTCCCCCCCACACGCCGCGCGCGGCCGCCCCTCCCCCACGCCACATCAGCTCCCGCCGCCGCCATGGCGCGCCCGCCGCCTCCCCACAATGGGCGTCCCCCGCGCCCGCTTTCCCCGAGGCGCCCGGCGCTCCCCGGCCTCCCCGCCCGCGCCGCGCCCGCGCCCGCGCCCGCCGCAATGCGCCTTCCGCACAAAGCGTCTGCCCGCGCCCCCCGGCCGCGGCCCGCGCAGCCCCCCGGCCCCGCCGCCCCCCGCCGCCGCCCGGCCGCCCCCGCCGCCTCTCCCCGACCGCCCGGACTCACCCTCCTGGAATTTGGGCTTCGGGTCCTGCTTCGGCGCCATTTATAAGTGATTCGCCGCCGCCTCCTCCTTCTCCCACCACCCCCGACTACCGCCCCCTACTCTCTACCCCACCCAGCGCCGCGTCAGACGCGCCGTCGGCTCCGCCGGCTCTACATCCCGGGCCCGATTTGCCAGCGCCCGCAGACCTCACCGCGCCGCGACCGCGCAGCCGCCGCCCCAGCCAACGGCCGCCCGCCGCGCACGCGCCGCTGCGCCGCGCCGCCCCGGGGCACGCCGGGACCGGTAGTTCGGCCGAGCGCGGGACGGGGCGGGGGAGCGGGGGAGGGGCGGGGGTCCGAGAGCGCGGGGGCCCGAGCCCGGCCCCGCCCGCCCGCACCCCTGCAGCACCCGGCTCCTCGGGGCCGCCCGCGTCGGGGTGAGCCGGGGTGGGGTGTGTGGCCGGCGGCGGTGGGCGCCCCGCTCCCGCCGCAGCCCCTCAGCCGCCCCCACGACCCCGAGGGCCGCGGACCCAGCCGTGCCCGCGCCCCGCGCTGCCCGCCCCCGGCACCCCGCCCCTGCCCTCCGTGCTCGCGGGGAGCTCGGGGTGCGGATTCTGCAGCCCCCCCCCGCTCGTTCCTGAGGCCGCCGCGCAGCAGCGTCAAACGCGGGGCGCAAGTGTGGGGACCCCGTCGTGCCCCTCGTGCCCCTCGTGCCCCTCCCCGGCCTGCCCCTGCCGTGACACAGCGGAGCCGATACCGTGGGTCTTCTGCCCACACCTGCAGTCACGTCTGTGTCCGCCTCCCGCGTCCGGGGGCTCACCGCCTCCCCGAGGACCCGCCGATTAACCGAGGGGACCTGGGGTCTCCTGCAGGGCCCTGGGGCTGCTTCCAGGGCCCCACTGTCCGGAACCTGCCGCTTCAACCTACACCACTGTGCACGTGGTGGTGTTATTTTGGGGCCCCGGATGGGGCATTCCTGAGTCAGAGGCTGCGGGCCTGTCCGCCGGCCTTCACCCGACGGTCTCCGAGAGCCCGTGTTTCCCGTCGGTGCCCACCGTGCTGTCCGGTCCCTACACCCCGGTGTCAGAGGAAGGCGAGCTGCGGCCGGGAAACCGGACCTGGAGCAGAACCTCCTCCAGAAATGGGGGGAGGGCGAACTTGAGGTGAGAGGGGGGCAAGGCCGAAGGGGGGCCCGGCCGGAGGGGGGGCCCGACGTGTCTTGGGTCCTTCTCTGCTGTGCTTCCGTGGTGCCTGCATATGTAGAAATTCATCAAGCCGTATGGTGTGAGTAATGCACTCGTAAAAACTCATCACAGTATACAGTTATGAGTAGTGCACATAAACAAAAATATCTCTTAAAACTCACTTTATTTGGGGATACCTGGGTGGGGCAGTCAGTTAAGCATCTGGCTCTTGATTTTGGCTCAAGTCACAATCTCAGGGTCCTGGGTTGGATGCCCCAATCCCGTTGTGGGTGCTGGTGTGGAGCCTGAGGATTCTTGACATTCTCTCCCTCTCTCTCCGCGCTGCCCACCCCCGCCTCTTTCTCTCTCTCTCTCTAAAAAACAAAGAAACCAAACCAAAACCATACAGAAAACTAGAAAGAAAAATACATTCCAGATCATGCCTGATTTCCTCAGTATGGCCCTCCAACACAGAAAGTCACTCTCTTACAGACCACAATACCATTATCATGCACAATTACCTGTGAGTCCCTAAAATCATATCATTCCCTTTCCAGATTTCCTCACTGGCCCCCAAATATTTGTATTTTTGTTGCTTTTTTTTTTCCAAAACTGAATCCATTAAATGACATTTCCTTTAAGATTTTATTCATTTATTTGACACAGAGAGATCACAAGTAGGCAGAGAGGCAGGCAGAGAGAGGGGGAAGCAGGCTCCCAGCTGAGCAGAGAGCCCGGTGCGGGGCTTGATCCCAGGACCCCGAGACCCTGAGATCACCACCTGAGCTGAAGGCAGAGGCCTAACCCACTGAGCCACCCAGGCGCCCCCATTAAATGACATTTTGCATTTGGTCGTTAAATCTCTTAAAACTATTTTATTTTTTTTTAAGATTTTATTCATTTATTTGACACAGAGAGATCACAAGTAGGCAGAGAGGCAGGCAGAGAGAGAGGAGGAAGCAGGCTCCCCGCTGAGCAGAGAGCCCGATGTGGGGCTCGATCCCAACCAGGACCCCAGCCGAAGGCAGAGGCCTCAACCCACTGAGCCACCCAGGTGCCCCTCTTAAACCTATTTTAAATCTAGGTCAGAAGCGCTTACGGTAGGAATCTATGGATGCAATTCCAAGGGTCCATGAACCCTTTGGTTCGTAGATAGCTAGAAAATTACATCTTTATTATCACCACATTCAAAGTGAAATCTAGCATTTCCCTTCATCAGAAATGAGGGAAACGAGCTACAGCAAGCCCTTGGCTTTGCCACCTGGCCCGTGAGGTGTTACAGTTCCCTGTGTATCTCAAGGCTGTCATTTACATTTCATCATGACCTTGGAATCACTGTGCTGCTTAGACCTGCTGCTAGATCTTGTCATTTAATGCATTAGAAATGGAGCATGTACATTACCATATTTTGATAACTCTATTCCAATAGAATTGTTTTCCTTTATCAACCTGTGTGTCTGTTTCGTACATTTGAAATCATTCTGAAAAGAGCTAACGACGGGCACTGGGTGGCTCAGTCATTGAGCGTCTGCCTTTGGCTCCGGTCGAGATCCCAGAAGGCTGATTCTCCCTCTCCTACTGCCCCTGCTTGTGTGCCCTCTCTACCTCTCTGTCAAATAAATAAAATCTTTAAAAAAAAAAAAAAAAGAGATAATGACTTCACCAGACTGCTGCACGGTGGGAGGGGGCTCTGGGCGGGAAACAGTCATCCACGCACACACTTCATTTTTACTGTCTTAGAGTGTACTCATGACCATGACCCTTGCTTTCTGAAGAACCTGAGCCTCGACTTTTTTTTTTTAATATTTTATTTATTTATTTGACAGATCACAGGCAGGCAAAGAGACGGCGTGGCGGCGGGGGGGAGTAGGAGCAGGCTCTCCGCTGAGCAGAGAGCCAGACTGGGGCTCGATCCCAGGAACTTGAGACCATGAGCTGAGCCGAAGGCAGAGGCTTAACCCACTGAGCCCCCCAGGTGCCCACTGAGCCTCAATTTTTGAATGTCTGACGTTCTAGATTTGTCTACTGGTTTACTCATGGTGTTAACTCCCTTCTCTTCTCCTTGTACTTTCCAGAAGCTTAAAGTTAGGTCTAAAGCCTTGATGAGATCTAAGTTGAGTGTTTTGGACAAGAATATCTTAAGCGAATCAGACACGTGAAAAAATGCTCATCATCACTAGCCATCAGGGAGATTCAAATTAAAACCACATTGAGATATCACCTTACACCAGTTAGAATGGCCAAAATTAGCAAGATAGGAAACAACCTATGTTGGAGGGGATGTGGAGAAAGAGGAATCCTCTTAACACTGTGGGTGGGAATGCAAGCTGGTGCAGCCTCTTTGGAGAACAGTGTGGAGATTCCTCAAGAAATTAAAGATAGAGCTTCCCTATGACCCTGCCATTGCACTCCTGGGTATTTACCCCAAAGATACAGATGTCGTGAGGGGCGCCTGGGTGGCTCAGTGGGTTAAAGCCTCTGCCTTCGACTCAGGTCATGATCCCAGGGTTCTGGGATCGAGCCCCGCGTCGGGCTCTCTGCTCCGCAGGGAACCTGCTTTCTCCCCTCTCTCTCTCTGCCTGGCTCTCTGCCTACTTGTGATTTCTCTCTGTCAAATAAATAAAATCTTAAAAAAAAAAAAAAAGATACAGATGTCATGAAAAGAAGGGCCATCCGTACCCCAATGTTTATAGCAGCAATGGCCATGGTCGCCAAACTATGGAAAGAACCAAGATGCCCTTCAACGGACGAATGGATAAGGAAGATGTGGTCCATATACACTATGGAGTATTATGCCTCCATCAGAAAGGACGAATACCCAACTTTTGTAGCAACATGGACAGGACTGGAAGAGATTCTGCTGAGTGAAATAAGTCAAGCAGAGAGAGTCAATTATCATATGGTTTCACTTATTTGTGGAGCATAACAAATAGCATGGAGGACAAGGGGTGTTAGAGAGGAGAAGGGAGTTGGGAGAAATTGGAAGGGGAGGTGAACCATGAGAGACTATGGACTCTAAAAACAATCTGAGGGGTTTTAAGTGGTGGGGAGGGTGGGAGGTTGGGGGAACCAGGTGGTGGGTATTAGAGAGGGCACGGATTCCATGGAGCACTGGGTGTGGTGCAAAAACAATGAATACTGTTATGCTGAAAATAAATAAAAAATAAATTAAAATTGAAAAAAGAATATCTTAAGCGATGCTATGCACAGGGACCCATGAAGACCCTGAAGTCTGGCTGTCTCGTCAGTGACGCTAGATCTGATCCCTGGGCTGAGGAGGTTAAGGCCATTTTGTTTTTTCATAATTAAACAGTATTTAAATTTATGGAGATTTAAGCACATATACAAAAGTAAAGGGGATGGTACGATGACCTATGCATCAGTCGGACTCTATGATCATTAACACGTCAATGTGTTAATACTCCCCAGCCCACTCCCCGCCCGCTACCGACCATTCCTCTCTCAGCCAAAATCCCTAACACAAGTCCCATACGTCATATCTATTTCCGTCATAAACAAGTCAGTACACATCTCTTTTTCATTTTTTTCTCTTTCTCCAAATTTTTAACGCCACATAGTTGACACACAGTGTAATATTAGTTTCCGGAATAGAATTCAGTGATTCATCACTTACAACACCCTGGTGCTCATCCCAGGTGAAGGGCTCTTTTTAAAATACAGTACTGTTGGGGCACCTGGGTGGCTCAGTGGGTTAAAGCTCTGCCTTCCGGGCTCTCTGCTCAGTGGGGCGCCTGCTTCCCTTCCTCTCTCTCTGCCTGCCTCTCTGCCTGCTTGTGATCTCTGTCAAATAAATAAGTAAAATCTTTTTTTAAAAAATACAGTACTTGGGTCGCCTGGGTGGCTCAGTGGGTTAAGCCGCTGCCTTCGGCTCAGGTCATGATCTCAGGCTCCTGGGATCGAGTCCCGCATCGGGCTCTCTGCTCAGCGGGGAGCCTGCTTCCTCCTCTCTCTCTCTGCCTGCCTCTCTGCCCACTTGTAATCTCTCTCTGTCAAATAAATAAATAAAATCTTTAAAAAAACACATTTAAAAAAATAATAAAATAAAATAAAAAATACAGTACTCTCAATACCCTTAAAAATAAATAACTTCTAAAAAAAATTAATTAAATAAATAAATAACTCCTTAGTATCTTCAAGTATCCAGTCAGCAAATAGATTCCCCAGATTGTGTCATACATGTGTTTTCATGAGTGGTTGGTTCAAATCAGGACCCAAACATCCAAATCAGGATCAGGATTCATACATTTCTTTGCATTTCATTTGTAAGGTATCTCCCTTTTTCTTGCCTTCTGCTTGTCAAAGACACTGAATCACAGAGAACTAGCCCGCTTTCATAAAATAAATCCTTTACAGAACAACTGAATGTCAAGTGTGCTAATATGAGTTCCAGGGACAGTCAGGTGTGCTGATTTGGCGTATCTTTGAATACATTCTTTTAGCAAAAATAGTCATCAGTCATCAGTCGGTGTATTAAATCACCAGCTAGCAATAAGAAAAGAATATTTTTTTTTCTTTGAGACCAAGCTCCTTTTTAAGTGTTACTTCTGACGGAACTGTGACCCTGACTCCCTCCCTGGAGCTCAACGTTTGCCTCCAATCAAACCCTCGCTTTTCCTAACGGTTTTAAAATGAAATGAAATGAGATGAGATGAATGGTAATTACTGAATATAGAGCATTAAGAAATCAATTTAAATCAAAATCCCCTCCTAATAGAACACCGATTAAATTAGTGTCCTGCGGCTACCATCACGAGGTGCCACGAGCCGGTGCCTTAACGTCAGACGTTCGCTGTCCGCCGTTCTGGCAGCCAGGAGTTTGCGGTCGGGGCGTGGGCCGGGCGCCCCCGGGCCGGGAGGGCCTGCCTGCGACTGTCGCCGGAGCTCCAGGGGTGACGCTTGGCCGCCCGGGTGGGGGCCGCTCCGCCCTGTGCCTGCCCGCGCGGGGCTGTCTCCCCACTGCTCAGGTGTGTGCCTGTGTCCAAACCCCCTGTGCCCACCAGTCGTGCTGGGTGCCGAGCCCTTTGGACTCCGGCGCGAACTCATCTTGACTAACGACATCAACGGAAACTCGATTTCCAGGAGGGCGGCCTTCTGCGAGACGGGCTGGGCCTGGACGGACGCATCCCGGGGAGCGCCCTCCGACCCCTCCGCAGCCCGTGTTCGGTTCCAGCGGAGGCAGGAAACGCTTCTGGGCGAGGCCGCGAGCTTAGGGCGGGGAGCAGGGGGCGGTGCCGGCAGAGCGGACTGGACGCCCCGACGGACGTGACCCTGTACGTTCGTGGAATTGAAAACCGGTGAATCCATACGTGGGTGAACCTCCATTGCCGTCCGGGCCATCCACCGCTCGCCTCTTCTCTGGTGCGGTTTTTGCCTTTGAGAAACCCTGCACCGCCCGCTCCCCCGCGGTGAAGACGGTTCACCTCGTGCCCTGACCGGGGCCTTTGGGGGTCTTCCTTTCCGAAGCGGAGGTTTTCCGCGCGTCTCCCGGAGCCCGACAGCGCGCCCGCCCCCGCGCCAGCGGCCTCGCGCGACTGCGGGGGTGCCCGGGGCCGCGGGAAGGGCGGGGGCGCCCCGTCGAGGGACCGCGTCGCGCCTGTGGGCAGAAACGCCCGGCTTTGACGCCGAGACAGCGGGTTTGGGGCCACCTCGGCCGCAGAAGGTCTCCGAGACTCCCGCGCGGCCGCGGGAAACGCTCCGTCTGGGCCGCTGACTCGGGGGAGCGGTCGGAGGGGCCCCGCCGGCCGATGTCTGAAGCGCTCCCGGCGGCTCCCAGCAGCGCCGGCACCGCGAGCCCTTCCCGGGCAGAAGGCGACGGCGTCCGAGGGCAGGAGTCGGCGCGCCCCGGACGCCCCGGGCGCCCCTGAGCTGCGGGCTGGTCGGCGCCGCCCAGTGCCCGGACGGCAGCCGGACGACACGGTCACGTGTGGGTCAGGAACACGCAGCGCGGCCTCCGGGCGAACCGCACGGCCTCGCCCCTCCAGAGCCCCCGATCCCTGACGTCGGAGCCCGGCCCCGGCCCCGGATGCGCGGCCGCCGCCGTCCCCCGTCCCCCTGCCCCCGGCATCCCGGGCCGCGCACGAGGGTCGCCGGGTGCCGCGAGCCCCGCGCAGGTCGACACGCCGGCGCCCCGGAAAGGAAAAAGACGCGCCGCCCAACGTGGGGCTCGAACCCACGACCCTGGGATTAAGAGTCCCATGCTCTACCGACTGAGCTAGCCGGGCCGGCGGGGACCGGCTGCTTCCCGGAGCCTTTCAGCGGAATCCGACTCCTCCGACCTGCGGCGGGCCTCGGGCCTCTCGCGGGTTTCATTTCTCCTATTTCGGGGGACGAAGTTGTTCTCTCCGCGCCGCAGCCGGATCCTGAGTCTGCGCGCGCTGCGGCCCCACAGCGGCGGGGGGTGGGGGGCGCGGGCGGCCACGGCGGCGGGGGGGGCGCGGGCCGGGGGTGGGGGGCGCGGGCGGCCACGGCGGCGAGGGGGGGCGCGCGCGGGCGGGGGGGGGGCGCGGGCCGAGGGTGGGGGGCGCGGGCGGCCACGGCGGCGGGGGGGGCGCGGGCCGGGGGTGGGGGGCGCGGGCGGCCACGGCGGCGGGGGGGGCGCGCGCGGGCGGGGGGGGCGCGGGCCCGGGGTGGGGGGCGCGGGCGGCCACGGAGGCGGGTGGGGGGGCGCGCGCGGCCACGGATGCCGGAGACCCGAGCGGGCGAGGGGGCGGGGGCGCGGGGCACCTGCTCTCGTCCACCGGAGACGCCGGGGCGTGCGCTCGCCCCCCATGAACGCGGGCCTAGGAAGGGTCCGACTCCTGCTCCAGTCCATCCTAGAGCTCCCCCACCCCGGGCGGGTGTTCGGCCCCGATGCAAGGGGCAGGGGAGGTGCCGGATACCTGCGTGGACGCGGACCCTGCAGAAAAGCTCAGAACTCAAGGAACCATAGTAGAGCTCGCTGGCCTCCGTGTGTCCTTGATTTTCTGGAATTTTTCTGAGGTTTTAGGGGATTTTGCAACCAAAGCACGGCATATTCTTCACACAGTAGGCTGTAATTGAAAAACGAAGGAGTCTCAGAAATTAACTGAAAATACCCTATAGTGTTGCCTCTCCCACAGATCTAAAGGGGTGAGGACCTTTATCTCCTAGACTCAGTGTGGGAAGGGACACTACTTCAAGGCTCTCCCCCGAAACTGAAAAAGTAAAGACTTGTTTTGCTTTTCTAGCAGGAACTGTAATTATCACCACCTACTTCCCCTCGATGAAGGAGTCCTCTGCTTCATGGGAAGGAAAAATCCCACAAACGTGTAGATCAGAAAAAGCATAATTTCGCAAACCCTTAGAAACAAGGGTTATCAAACTGTAATTAAACCATTCGGCTAATAGTTGGTGGGGAACTAGACATGCACACGGATCAGAGTGACCGGACCCACATGCCTCGCAGGCGCAGGAGGGGCCGTGGGATGGGAGAACACACAGACGGGTGGTCACCACCCTGGGAAAGTCATCTGAGTTTTGCTAGTGGCTTTACTAATTCATCCTCAACAGGGGAGTGCGTCTTTAGCAGTGATGCGGTGTGAAGGTCGCGGGGCCAGTGGCCTTTGTTTATTCTACCCAGAAGTGTCCTGCGTGTATCTGCCGGCCCGAGTGACTCCCGCTCTCCGGAAGCAACCAGCCGGGGGACGCCGCTCCGGACGCAGTAACACAAAATCAGAAGGTGGAAATGCTTTTGGGTTTTTTTAAGGTTTTACTTATTTTTAAAGATTTCTTTAAATTTTACTTGTCAGAATGAGAGAGAGAGAGAGAGCACAAGCAGAGTGAGCGGCAGGCAGAGGGGGAAGCGGGCTCTCCCAATAGGGGAATCGTTCCCAGGACAGCGGGACCATGACCTGAGCGGAAGGTGGGTCCTTAACCAACTGAGCCACCCAGCGTCCCTGGGGGGTGGGGACTCTGCAGGACAACGGGCCATGGGTCTTCAATGAGAACTGTGTTTCCAGAAAGGACTTCTGCTTGATGAAGAGGCCCAGGGGCAGGCAGATGGGATGGGCAATCCTGGATTGGAAGCTGTTCTGGGTAAGGAGCTGTCCAGCAGATTTGGGGATCAACGGGGCGGGGGGGGGGGTGGGAATGAACATAGCTGGACTATCCGGTGAGCTGCAAATTCACTCTAGAAAAGCGGAGGGGGCTGATTGGAAGAAGGGGACTGCGAGCAAAATGCAATCTCTCCTCTCAGGAAAAAGAAGGCCATGGAGTAAGTTATTAATGGTGACACTTGGGGCTAGGAATCCCAAGTTTTACTTTTCGAATTTTTGTTTGCCTTTATTCTCTAGCTCCCTAAAATGCATATAAATCCTTCCAAAACTGTTTTTTAAAAAAGGTTATTTAAAAAAAAATAGATGAGGGATGCCTCGGTCGTTCAGTGGACTGGGCGTCTGCCCTCTGCTCCTGTCTTGATCCTAGCGTCCTGGTATCGGGTCCCGCATGGGGCTCCTTGTTCAGCAGGGAGCCTACATCTCCCTCTGCCTGCTGTTCCTCTGCTTGTGCTCTCTCTGACAAGTAAATAAAATCTTTAAAAAAATAAATAATAAATTTAAAAAAACAGACGAGAAAGAAAAAAGAAAGTAAAACAAAGGTAGGACTGGAGAATGAGACCATGACCCGTTTTCCATGTTCACAGGTTGCCTTACAATTAGGCTGACAGAGATGAGAACCCAGAAGTCCTGAGTTCCTCTCCTGTGTAGGAGGATTGCCAATGTGGTCCACACCTTTCTAGCTGTCCAGGCGAAGGAGGAAAGCTGATCGTGGGGCTCATGGTACCTCCGATTTGAAGCCATTTAAACAAAACTAATTCCTGGGGTACCAGGACCAAAATGTTACAGCTCCACAGAGCCTGTTCTCAGAAGGAACAGCTGCAGACCAAGGATATCAGGATGCTTGCTCCTTTAGAAGTGTGTGTGCGTGTGTACGTGTGTGTGCATGTGTGCGCATGTGTGTGCGTGTGCGTGCGTGTGTGCGTGTGCACACGTGTGTGTTTCTCTTTTTCAAAATGGTGGTGGAATAACTCATGACGTAAAATTCCCTTTTTCAACCATTTTGAACCCCGGGGCTCTGGGGTATTAAGTGCCTTCATGTTGTCTTGTAACCATCATCCATCTCCCGGACTCTTTCATTGTCCCAAACTGACACTCTGGCCCCATTAGACTCTAGTTCCCCGTGCACCTCCCGCGGCCCCTGGGACCCACGATTTGACCCCTCCCGGAGCCTCACCCTAGTAGAATTATCAGTCCTTGTCTTTTTGTGATGGCGTATTTCGCCAAGCCTATTATCTTCAAGGTACCACGTTCTAGCAGGTGTCGGAAAGGCCTTCCCGTTCAAGGCTGAGCCGTATTCTGGTGCGCGTATGTACCTCCTCATGTTTATCTCTTCGTCTGTCAAAGGACATCTGCCTTACTTCACCTTCTCCCTGAATGTTGGTGTGCAAATATCTGTTTGAACCCCTGCCTTCCTCCTTTGGGCATACTTCCCAAAATGGAATTTCTGTGTCCTTGGGTAATTCTAAGTTTAATTTTTTGAGGCCATTCTGCAATTTTTAGCCTTTGTGCTGACCATTTCCCTAATGCGAGCCTCTATTTCTTCAGCTGCAAAATATGAGGGTGGGGGAGTGAGGGCGGGCTTCGGGAGGCCCTAAGGAGCTCATGACCGAGTGCCCGCCCAGGCCCCTGGATGAAAGTCCTGCTCTCCGTAGACTCTCCCTGAGTATGACAAGGATTCTTCCCAAGACACATGACCTGACTGCCATTAGGTGCTGGTCCTGGGAGGCCTGCAGGGGAGGGTGGACGGATGGAGGATGCGGGGCGAAGGTTGCACAGGCCCCTCTGCCTCACACCACCTGACCCCCAATTCTCCTGCCACTCCCGCTCTCCATTCATTTTCTTTGTTCTGAGGTCCCGGGCCTGAGACACAAAGACACTTGAAATCTCTCGCAGGGATTTTTCATTCCAAGGGACCTGTAGCATCTTCCAGAGTCACCACGGAGATGGCTGAGCTGAGAGCCAGCCCGGTCCCCTTCCCTCTGCCCTCGGGGTACCAGACTCCTCAATGATCTGGGGAGACCTCTGAAGCCAGCGCCATCTCTCGGATATTTCCCCTAAAACTCTCCAGGCTTGTCCACTGCCGGGATGAAGTCCGAGGTCGGACCGTCATCAGACCTGCCTGGCGTTGAGGAGTCTTGCTTCACCTCTGGGCCTTGATTCCCGACTCCCCCCACCCAGTCCCAACCCTGCTGCTCCAGCCACACTGAGCTGGGAAGAGAAGAACCTTGCATCCGCAGGCCTCCAGGAGGCCAGTGTCCTTCTCCCGGGCCCAGTGTCTCGCTCCCCACTCTCCTTTCCTAGCTCCATCCCGGAAGAGCCCGGTTAGGAGGCCCCTTCCCCAGGAAGGTGCTGCTTCCCAGATGGTGAGCGTGCTCTTCTTTGCACACACACGGTCAAGTACACTCCCTTCTGCCTCAGCGCTGTTTCTCGGCCAAGTGTGCAGGAAGTAAGCGCACGGGCATTGGTCTGAGACCAGCTGGGTCCAGATGCCCACTGGGAACCCATATAGCCTTGCTGTTCGTAAACCGCCTCCTGGACCCCGGAGAAGCCAGTATGCATGGCTTCTGTCTGGCCCGCAGAGCGCTGGACTTCCTCACTAGCCTGTGGGTCTGGCAGGACGAGGCCTGGCTTAAGTGAGGAGAATCCTGCCGCGCGCTCCCGTTTCGGGGATCTCTTTCATCTCCAGGACACAGGCTTGATGTAGGGAAGGAGTAGCCCCGGCCAGCGCTGGGCATCGTGGGGATGGGGTCAGGCGGCCGGGCGGTTCAGCTGAGGTCACACCCCACTGCCAAGTTCACCCAAGGCTGTCAGGAAGCCGACAGGCGACAAGAGCCCAGGTGAGGAGGAAAAGGAACCACAACCCTCCTAGGCTCTCGGCCGGCATGGAACACGGCACAGCCTCCAAAAGGGCAGGCAGGTCCTCCGAAGCTCGGGCCCAGAGCTACCCTCCAGCCCGGCAGGGCCACCACCTAGCACGGACCTATGAGAAGTGAGAAGTGGAAACACGGCCCCACAAGACCCGTACCCCGCGCTCGCAGCAGCGCCGGCCCCAACAGCCGCGACGGGGAAACCGCCACACGTCTGCCATCCGGTGAGCAGTAATCTCACCGTCTACCCCGATCCCCACACAGCCTTCGGCCAGAAGAGCAGCACGGCTAAGGGGGCAGCAGAGGTGTTCCTGAGGACACTATGCTCAGGGATAGAAGCGAACCGGAAAGACCGGGTACTGTAGGGTTCCACTCATGAGAATTGTCCAGAAGAGGCAGATCCGTGGAGATGAGACACAGCGGAGGCAGGTGGCGGGGGTGTGGGGGTGGACGACAAAAATGTTCTAAATTGCATGGTCATAATTCTACACCCATACATGAAAAACTCACTGAACTGTGCAGTTTAAAAAATGAATCTTATAGGGCCTCCAGGGTGGCTCAGCCCGTGGGGCATCTGACTCTTGATTTCAGCTCAGATCAGGGTCTCAGGGTGGCGAGATGGAGCCCAGGGTCTGCTCTGCGCTGGGTCTGGGGCCGATGGGGTTCTCTCTCTCTCTCTCTCTCTCTTTCCCTTTGACCTCCCCTCTCTCTGTCCCTCTAAGGAAAAAAAAAAAGTGAATTTTATAGTATGTAAATTATATCTCAATAAGCTATTTTAAAAATATTTTTTAGGGGGCGCCTGGGTGGCTCAGTGGGTTAAGCCGCTGCCTTCGGCTCAGGTCATGATCTCGGAGTCCTGGGATCGAGTCCCGCATCGGGCTCTCTGCTCGGCAGGGAGCCTGCTTCCCCCTCTCTCTCTGCCTGCCTCTCTGCCTACTTGTGATTTCTCTCTTCGGGTAAATAAATAAAATCTTTAAAAAAAAAAAAAATCTACCTTTAGGGACGCCTGGGTGGCTCAGTTGGTTGGACGACTGCCTTTGGCTCAGGGCGTGATCCTGGAGTCCCGGGATCGAGTCCCACATCGGGCTCCCAGCTCCATGGGGAGTCTGCTTCGCTCTCTGACCTTCTCCTCGCTCATGCTCTCTCTCACTGTCTCTCTCTCTCTCAAATAAATAAATAAAATCTTTAAAAAAAATATTTTTTAAAAATTTATTTCACAGAGAGAGAGAGGGAGAGGGAGAGAGGTCACAAGCAGGCAGAGAGGCAGGAGGAAGCAGGCTCCCCGATCAGCGGAGAGCCCTATGCGGGGCTCGGTCCCAGCACCCTGGGATCATGACAAGAGCCAAGGCGGAGGCTTTAACCCACTGAGTCACCCAGGTGCCCCTAAGCTATTGTTTTAAAAAGAAGTTGGGGGGGGGGATGCCAAAACAGAATGGGAGTTTAGATATATTCTAAATATTTAAGATAAATGTTTAGTTTTTTATATCTGTCCGTGTGGTTAGTGACAACATACAACCTCATTCTGACAAAAGGTCAAATGTCTAAAGTCTGAGTCTCAAAGCCTGGGGGAGGGGGGGCCTGGAGCCGGGGCCGCCGCTTCCCGAACCACCCCCCAGTTTGCTCTGTGACGTCAGGAAGTGTCTCTCCCGCCCCGGGCGCCGGATTCTTCATCTGCATCCCGGGGAGCGCCCCCCCCCATCAGGGTCCTGAAGGCGGTGGCTCCCCCTGACCTTCTGGGGAGCGCTGGCAGAGCCCCGGGAGGCTCCCGCGTCCTCCCACCCGGCCCTCCGGGCGCCGGCGCAGGTCGGGGACAGAAGGGGAACTGGGAGCCGCGAGCGCTCGCAGTGGTGCCATTGTGAGCCCGGCACAGCCTCTTTGTTCTCTTCCGCGCCGTCCCCCGCCGTCGCCCTGCCCCGGAGCCGGCTCTGCGACGGGCGGGCCGCAGGGCTGGGAGCGGTCGGCGGGGCGTCCCCGGGGCCGGAAGCTCGGTCATTCCGCCGGGACACGGGCCTGGCCGCGGCCGCCGGCTCACCGCGGCGGGGCTGGGCCTCCGCGCCCCGGTGCCGGCTCCGCGCCGTCGCGACCCCGGGACGCCGCCCTCGGCCCTTGCTCTCGCGCCGCCCTCGCTGCCCACGGCCCGGCGCCGGCCTGCGCGCTGTGTGGCCGCGCGGGCGTCGGGAGGGACGACGTCGTGCCCGGAGGGGCCTGGGGCGCAGAGGGGCCGAGGCGCCGCTCGCGGGCCCTGATGGACGACGGCGCCGGCCCGCACCTCCCCTCCGCAGGGCGCGCGCGGCTCGCGAGTCCCCCGCCGGGCCGAGCCCCCAGGGCCCCGAGCCCGGGCTGCGTTTCCGGGAGAGTCGAACCGGGTCCGCGCGGCGGGCGCACGAGGCTCCGGGGCGCGGACGCGGGGAGGCCGGATCCAGGGACCCGCCGGCCAGCCCCAGCGGCTCTTCCGACGGTGTTTAGAGAGGAATCAGAAACCTGGTTTTAACTAAAATGTTGGCAAGTAAGTTGTTCTTTTTAAGAAAAAGATTTATGTTAGCCAGGCAGCGCCCGTGCGCATGTGCGAGGGGGAGGGGCAGTGGGAGGCGGAGGCCCGCGGACTCGCCGCTGCGCGCCCAGCCGGACCCCAGGACCGGGATGTGGACCTGAACGGAAATCAAGAGTCCAGCCCTCAACCTACCGAGCCCCCCAGGCTTCCGGGAGCGCCAAGTGTATTTAATGCCCGCACCAAGCCCGCTGAACAAAACCCGCCCCTGGGCCTGGGGATTTGCCCGATTGTAGGCTAGCTCCAGTTTTCACTTTTCCAGGAACCTTCCCCCAGTGGCTGCGCCCCTTTGCATTCCCAGTACCAGTGTACTGGGGTTCCCTCTTCTCCCCAAGGAGCCAAAGCAATCTTGGAAAAGAAATACAAATATTTAACAGCAGAGCTGAGCTGTGGGCTGCTGGGGCCCAGGAGGCAGAAATCTCAAGTTTCTTCCCTGGGGAGTCCCTGTGTCTGCACTGAACCCTGGCCGACTTCCCCAAACCCCAGCTGAGGGCCTTCTGTGTGCAGGGCGGGTGTCTCTCCCTTACTTCACAGAGCAGCTCAGTGTGGTAGAGATGAGCGTCTCCGTCTCCCCGTCTCCCCGTCCAGCTCGGAGAGCTCAAGGCTCAGCGGGAGGCGCGGCCTGGTGAGCCCCGAGTCACGCTTGGACCTGTCTTGTCACTGTATTGCCCTCGTGAAGTGAACACGACACTGTACAGGAACTCACGGCACTTAACATTTTTAAAATAATAACCCTTTTTAAAAAGGTGTGCAGATTTGCTCGAGGTGACACAGAGAGTCAGGGAAGAGCTGTGCGGGTCTCCCTAAACTGCAAAATAAGTGAAAGACAAGCCACCCCGTAGCTAAACTGTCCCCAAACACCCACTTTGTGGATCCCGGCATTTATCAGAAGAAATGTTGATGGAGACTGAGGTTCAGCCATTCCAAGAGAGCTTTTAAATTGTCTTTCTTACAGAGTGAGTCCGTGGGAGACGGGCTGCACCAGAGATCTGGGGCTCGGGCACCTGGCAGGGCAGGGCAGGGCCTGGGCAATGTCAGAGCCTCCAGCAGTTCCAGCTCCCCCCACCCCCCACCCGCCAGGGCCCGGAGGGTCCAGGGGACAGGCTGGGCCTCAGCTATGTCTGCCAATTTCATTGCCCCCCTAGAACTTGCCTGGGAGACCTTAGAGACAGGGAAGAGAGAGAAACCGTGACCCGGGGGGGCAGGATGACCCCCACCTGGGTTGGCACACGTGTAGCACGGCGGGTCCCAGGTGCCAGAAAACCAGCCCCAGGCAAACCGAATGGGCCGGCTTGCCTTCCTCCTGGGACCTCGTCAGACTGAGGGAGAGAGGCCATGCCATGGGTTTCTGTCCTGGGCAACGTCTTGGGACCAGTCTCCCCATCTCTAAGGCAGTGGCTTGGCTAGAACCTGGGAGGCTGCCTCTCCCCCGTTCCTCGAGTTATGAACCTGGGTCTTGCTGACCGAACTGCTGCCTGTCTTCGTTTCTAGCTGGCCGTCTCCCTGGGGTGTCTCGGAGCAACCGCTGGGATTACCCATGGAGGCAGCTGGACCCCCGCAGGGGCAGCGCCCCCTGCCCCACATCCGCCCAGCGTGGCGGCGAGGGGGTTATTCATTCTCGGCACAATTCGGAAAGGAGCCCATCCACCCTCAGGCAGCTGAAAGTGGCTTCACAGATCTCTGTTTACTTGGCATTTTAACCAGTGACTTGAGAGCCGAGAAGCATCTGGTGGAAAGGTCAGGGCCGGGCCGTGCTCATGTGCTGTTCAGCCAGAGTCTCCACACCCCTCCAGGCGCGACAAGCAGATCAAGGAGGCCTGTCCCCGGCTGCTGCGGGAGGAGGCTCCTGCTCCGCCCGAGGAGGGGGTCAGGCCACAAGGGACTAAACTATGGGCACCCTGTGGCAGGTGCCCTGCAGGCCCCCAGGAAGTAGGGGAAGCCAAAACAAGGGGTGGCTGGAGTGCGTGACTTATCGGTGCACAGAGCGGGGATGTGCGTGCCGTTTGTCAGGCCGGCCCAGCCCGCTGCCCGTGTCCCTGACGATGCGCTGACAGGTGGGGGGCAGGCAAGGGAAAGGGGGTTCAGACCAGGAGGCGGAGAGTCCAGGGGCCGGAGAGCCAGGACGGTGAGCGCCACAGCCCCTGTGGGCGCACAGGCAGACCCCATCTCGCGGGGCCGGCCCCCCAGGCAGAGCCGCAGGAGTGGGTCAGTGCAAGGTCCGGGTCCAGAGGAGGCCGGCCGGGGAGCCTACGCGAGCGCCTGCTTCGCCGCCGCGCTGCCCAGAGGCTGCTCGGAGTATTTTCTAAGTCTGTCATGTGAGGATTTCTATAAAATCAACGTGGAGCCGACTGCAAACTGGATGAATTTTGAAGATAAAACTCAAGGCTGTAGGGAAGTTTTACTCCCAGGTGAACGCAGAGCCCTTCAGGGCCAGGCACAGGGACCCAGAGGGACAGCAAGGTCAGTTTTGCAGTTCATGGCCCCAGGGCACCGCACGTGGGTGGGAGGGCTCCAGAATGGGCCCTTTGAGTTGGGCCTTGATGTGGGCTGGGGTTTCAGCAGGGAAGGCTGGGGCTGGGAAGGGGGTCCGGAGCCCCTAGGGAGCGAGGGGGGAGAGGCGGAAAAGGCCAGGCAGGGCCTAGTGTGGGGCAGGATGTCCAGACCGACTCAGAAGCTGCAGGGGAGGGTGGGGTGAGGCTCCTGAGTCGGAATGCGGTGCCTGAGGGGGCGCCTGCCTCCTGCTCACGCGTTCCACGTGAAGGACCGGCCACGAGCCACTTCCTTCCAGGAGCTGAAGCTGAGAGCACGTCAGCTGCTCCGGTGGGTTTGGACATGAAGCTCTGCCGTGGACCTCCAGGCTGGCTCTGGCTCCCGCCTCGCCGCTCCGCCGCCCTGGAACCCTGCGGTTTTGTCAGCCGGGCCTTGTTTTCCTCCCCTGGGAAACGGGATGGGAGGTAGGAAGCGTCTGGAGCAGGTCTGACACCCCGCACACACGGAGGGCCTGTTCGCTGTCAGCGTTCTCGCTGTTCGGCTTTGAATGTGTCCCAATTTCCATGGTGCTTTATTTTTTTGCATCACTTATAAGCTTTTCGTGCAGCGGGCAGGATTTTGTTCTGCTGTTAGCGGGTTGTGACGGAGGCTGGAGGTCTGCCTGGCAGGACGGCACTCCTCCTGCCGTCGATGGTTCCGCGGCCGCTCACGGTGCATCTTTACGAAGTCACTTCCCCGAACACGTGAATGTCCTTTCTCTGTCGGCTGCGGGGCTTTGAACTTACCCCATCGATGGAGCTTGTTAATGGCATCGTTGAGGTTGTCTGTCCCTGACCTTTCATCCGCTGAGCGCCCGCTTCCCGAGAGCCGTGTCAAACCCCTGCCACCGCGTCACCCGTTGGCCCCGGTAACTCTGTCGGCTTTTGCATTATGTAATTTGAGGCTCTTCCATTTTGTGAATAGAAGCTGAACGTTTCCAAGCATCTTGCTGGAGAATTGTTACTTCGTATTGTTCCGCCGTGAGCTGCTGCCCCCTCACGATGCCTTCCTGCCCCTGGACGCCTTCCTCTGCCGCGAGCAGCGCGCGCATCCCCGTCCCCCGCTCGGATCTCCAGTCCCCGCCCTCTCGGCCTGCGGGCTGTCTGCGCCCTTGTGTTCAGGGGAGTCCGTGCAAACAGAATAGAAGGAGACTGTGAGGTGGTTTTCAAAGCGGGTCTGACAGCCGCTGGGCATAAACGCGTGTGTGAGTGTACATGTGTGCGTATGTGCGTGTGCATGCGTGCACGTGTGTCTGTGCGTCCACGTGTGTATGCATGTGCGTGTGTGTGTGTGCGCGTGTCCGTCGTGTGCGTGTGCCTGTCCTCGCCCCGCCCCTCGGCCATCCCAGGGCTGGACACACCGCCAGCCTGCAGCAAACGTGTGCTGGGTGGGAGCTGGCCGCGCGCGGACCGTGAACGGTCGGTAGCAGGTGGACGGCTGGGTCGGCTTACGGGTGAGGGAGATGGAGGCTACGCTGCACTTCCCTGCGTGGATCTGCTCGTGGCCTCTCGTCCACAGGGGCCGACGGTTCACGTCTCAGGGTGCGTGGGAGCCGTGGACCCACGCCTCCCTCCTCACCGTCCCCTCCGCTCCAGGGGCAGGACCGGGCTGTCCCTCGAGGCCACACCTGGGTCTTGTTCCCCACACTCAGGGCAGTCCCCAGTGAAGCCTCACGAGGGCCGGCTCCGAGCTGGGCTCGGGCCGTGACTGCCAACACCTCCTTGAGATCCACAGTCCTCCTCTGGGTGAGCACGCTTCGATGGTAAGAGCCAGTGAGAAGCGCCCTGACCTCCATCGAGGAAATGATTCACAAGAACGAAGAGTCAAAGGAACTATGATGCTTCTAGGATCTCCACTTTGTGGCAAGAAGTGACCCTGGAAACAGTTTTCATGGGAAGAGCACTGAGAAAAGAACACAGAGGTGTAAAAATGAGTCCCTGAATCACGGAGCCCTCATTTTATGGGGGAAGAAACCGGAGCTCAGATAGGCAACGTGACTCGCTCAGGGTCACACAGCAAGGCAGACCAGGGTCTTCTGACCAAGCAGACTCTAGGCTGAATGTCTCTGCCTCCCACACCTTGGCTGGTGTCCATGATGCGGTACATACGGACTGATTAGTGGAACTTTCTACAATAGTCTGTAAACAGGATGGTATTACGGGCACCTGGGTGGTTCCGTCGGTTGAGTGTCTGCCTTCTGCTCGGGTCGTGATCCTGGGGTCCTGGAGCCCCATGTCGGGCTCCCTGCTCAGCCGGGAGTCTGCTCCTCCCTCTCCCTCTGCCCTGCCCCCCTGCTCATGCTTTCTCTCTTACTCTTTCTCAAATGAATAAATAAAATCTTCAAGGAAAAAGAAATAGGATGATTTTTAATATTTTATTTGACAGAGAGATCACAAGTAGACGGGGGTGGGAGGCAGGCCCCCTGCTGGGCAGAGAGCCCGATGTGGGGCTCGATCTCAAAACCCTCAGATCATGATCCGAGCTGAAGGCAGAGGTTTAACCCATTGAGCCACCCGGGCGCCTTGAAAGGATAATTTTAGAACAGGCTGCCTGGGTGGCTCCGTCATTTTAGCATCTGCCTTTGTCTCAGGTCATCTCAGGGTCCTGGGATCGAGCCCCACGTCGAGTTCCCTGCTCAGGGGGGCGTCTGCTTCCCAGTCCCTCCGTCATTCCCCCCATTCATGCTCTCTGGCTCTGTTTCTGTGAAATAAATAAAAGTCGAAATTTCAAGAAATGACCATGTAAGAAGCTATTATGTCTGATTCAGAGCGCGCTCGGCTCCCGGACAGTCTCATGGCCTCTCAGGAGAGCACCCTGTGTCGCACTGCTGGTTCCTAGGGCCAGCGCTTCGGGCGGCTGCGGCCTGGGTGGCCGGAAGACAGGTAGGAACGACGGCAGGGGTCCTTCTCCCTGCTGTTGCTCCCCCCAAAACACAAGCCGCTGTGCATGAGTGAGAAAGGAGCTGCGTGGCTCTTAAAACGAACACCAAGAAGAATAATCACCATTTGGTGCTACCGGTGAAGGCACTGTGGGTCTCTCCTTTCCAAACACGTATCTCCTTTGTAAGCGCACACGCCCTCCAAGACACTAAGATTCTTCCCGATGGCCGATGGCCGAGCTTCAAAGAAGAGTTGTTGTGCTGTTCATAGCAGGAGACGCTGGGGCCTGCCTTCCCTCGGGCGCAGCGCTGGCCCTGGGATAACACACCTGCTGACATTCAGGTCGACCCAAGGTCCCGCCTGGACTCCTGGCCTGGACACCACGTGTGGCACATGGGTTCTTCCTTTAGATTCAAGCTCAAGTCTTCCTCCAGAGAACCGTCAGCCATGAAATTCAGGTGCAGATGGTTGCACCTGAGTCTGGCTCTGACTTTGACCCCTCCTCTGCAGCCCGGCTGCTGGTAATGTCTTACCGTGGCTCGGCGTCAGCACGAGCATCAGCTGCCGTCGGCCAGGGAAGGCACTTCAATCATGTGCCTTTTGATTTAGCTTCTGGGGCGCACATGGGAGCTAGGGGAGAAGGTACTTCCAGCCACATGACATGCATACTGAAGATATGCCCCCCCCAGTCCAGGCTCACAGGAGTGCAGAAATCACCTAGCACCTCCACACCCCTGTGGGATGCATCCGTCTGTCTCCCTCATTCTTTGTGACCAACCGGCATCTACTGGGATACCTCCAAGGACAGGGAGCTTACTACCTCATGATGCTAAGGTGCTCAAAAATGGGAAAGGTCTGTCATAGTCAAGGGTCAAAATCTGCTCCCCCTGACTTCTCTCCCCTGGGTGGCAGGTGCACCCTCTGTGGCCACCCAGGCCAGTGATGCACCCCTCCAGCACCCCACTCCATCATGCACATCTCAGGCCTTCAGGTTGCTCCCTGCAGCCCCTGATTAGTCAGAGAAGCCCCAGAATCTAGAGAAGACCGGAGGCAGGCAGGCCTCCTGGATGAGAGCTCAGAAGTCCCCAGCAACGGAGGGCTACCTTCCTGCCTTCTGCTTCTCCCTCGAGGACTTCACAGATGCTTACAGCTTCCTTACAAGCACAAAGGTGACACCTAAGTGGGAATCGGAGTAAGTCCTTAGAGGGTGAGGAGTGGACCTCATAGGGTTGGCGGGCTGGGGTGGGCAGAGGCTGCTGCAGGACATCCAAGCCCTGGACCTGGTAGGGTCCCCAGCGTTCAGGTAGGACAGGACACTGAGGCTGGGTGGGAAGGAATTCATCACCCTGGGTGTCCCAGAAGGCTGGTGGGGCGCTCTCAGCTTAAGGAACCTCCACGGCCCTCCTGGGCCAGACACTGCTTCTTGACGTCATCAGCCCCCACCCTGACCCCTGCAAGAAACCCACTCTGCCCCATTGCTCCCAGTACTGACATGGAGGGAGCTGTCCTCACTGAGAACCCCGCTTCCCAGGGTTCAGGCCTGGCTGGCCATGCAGCTGCTGGGGCCGCTAGGCTCTCCGCCCCCTCGCTGAATTCTCGGCTTCCGGGCACCGCAGGAGGCAAGGAGCCAGCTGGGGCCGCTGTTGGAGTGGTTGAGGCAGAGCTGGCTCCGCGGTCAGCACCCCCAGAGCGCGGGGCCCCGCCAGGCCCTCAGCAGGGCTGAGCGCAGCAGCACACAGGCCAGGCAGGGGCAGCAGTGGCAGGTGTCCAGCGTGGCCCGTGGCGAACACCCGCGGACGGCAAAGGGCGGGAGTGAAGCGCAGCGGGCACAGGCGTCCGCCACCGCGCCCCCCTCCCCACGCTGTCGGGGCGGCCGGCAATCCTCAAAGACTTGGCCGTCGGGCGTGGAGACTGTGTGAGCGTCCGCGACCCCCCGCGCCGCACCCTTTAGGCTCAGCTGCGGTCCCGCACCACGCTCCCGGTGTGGACGGGCCGCGTCCGCTCCTCCCGCCCCGCGACGGCCGCGAGGCTTCCGGGCACGCCGTTGGGTAGCGCGCAGCTGGAGCGGCGCGGGGACCCGCCCCGCGGTGCGCTTGGCCCGGACGGTGGAGGGGGAGCCCGGGCACAGCACGTGGTGCCCGCGTCGTGCCCGCCTCGCCACCCGCGGGCCGCTCGTGCGAGCGCTCTGCAGCCCTCGGTCCCCGAGCCCACCGCGCGCGGCCGTCGTGCGGGAGTCAGGCTCGACGGCGCGGACCCCAGCCGCGGCACCCGCCCCGCCTGCTCCGGGGCTAGCTCCTCCCGCTCCGTCCACTCCGCCCCCTCCGCGCTCCGCCCCGCCCCCATTCGGGGGTCCGCGCCCCCTCGGGCCGCTCCCGGGCCGGGAGAGGCGGGCTTGCGGCGCCGCGCGGCGGCACGTGGGAGAGGGGACTGGCCCGCCCCAGGGCCTCCGGGCCTTGTCTCTAGGGCCGTCCTCGGGACGGAGGCCCCGGGGCAGGGGAACCGTCACGAGGGTGCTACACGTCCAGCCGCGCAAGCCGGACCCTCCGCCCCCCGCCCCGCGCCCTCGGACCCCCCTCGCCTGAAGAAGGTGCTTCCCCCGCGCGGCAGCCGTGGGCCCCGCTCGCCCCGACCCCGTTTTGGTCTGTTAACGTATCCGGGCCCTCATTCGTTCCCAAGGCCGGCAGGGCTGCCGCGCGGGGCCTGGACACCGAGAGGTGACTAAGGCAGCCCGGGGAGCAGAAGCCGACGGGGGGGGGGGGGCGCCCTGCTGAGCGTACTCAGAGTAGGGGCCCCAGACCAGGGAAAGCCGGGAAGTCTTCCCGGAGGAGGCGGCTTTGCGCTGCTCACAAGACTCTCTCGGCTTGACGCACTCCAGTGGCTTCCTCTCCAAGCTGGAACGGAGTTACATTTCCTGCTTTGGCCCACGAGGCCTCGTGGCAGAGACAGACCCACAGCAGGGGCTTCAAAGCAAATCCGGAAATGAACCCCAGACCGTAGAGGTCGGGGCTGGAATCTTTAAGGCCTGGTATCTGTGAAGGCGCCTGGGCAGCGCCAGTGTGGCCGCCCTCCTCTCTGACCTGCCTGCCTAGACCCGGCGTCTGACCTAGGGGAGCCTAAGTGGCCCGAGTGGATCTCCTGTCGCACATCTTCCTGTGGCCTGGCCGACTCCTCAGCGCTGGCGCCGACCCCAATGCCACCCCTCGGAAACACCTTCCCTCCACGACCCCCTTCCTCACGTCCCCAGACGGTGCACACCGTGTGTGCTGTAGGCACTCTGCTGAACACTAGGGCTGCAGCCGCCCTGGGGAGCCCACCTTGTGCTGGAACGTAGGACTGAGGTCTTGCCGGGGGTGCGGACAGACAGGAGATGAGCTGCTGTGGGGAACGAGCAGCAAAAAAACAGAACAGGGAAAGAACACAGATGGTTCGTGACTGAGCAGGAAGCTCCAGGACCGTGGGGTGTCTGGGCTGAAGGATGGGAGGACCCCCAGGGGAGAGGAGGAGACCATAGTCCCCTTTAGGTCACCAGCCAGCCTTGTGTCCTGGGGCTGACCCAGTACCCTTGCCTATCTGTAAAGGAGGAGAAAGATAACCCTGGCCGGGGTCATGGGAGAATTAGCCCAGCGAATGGGGGAAAGGTCTTAGCCCTGGCCGCTGTAGACCCCTGCTCCTTCTTGCCTTCCTCCTCCTCCCCCTCCCTCTCCGTCCTATTCCCCCCCCTCCTCCTCTTCTCCCTCCTCATTCTCTCCCCCCTCGCCCCCCTCCTCCTTCTTCCCATCGTCCCCAGGTTCCTCTCTGGAAGACAGTCCCCCACTGGTCTTAGCTCTTGCCTTCTTTCCTGCCCTCATCAGGAGCTGGGAGGCAGTCCCCAGAGGCCAGATCTTCCCTATGTCTTCTGTCCACCATCAGTCCCCACAACCAGACCTGCTCCCAGACCTCTGCCTCCCTTGCCCAGGAGGAGAATCAGCAAGAAGTGGGATTCCCAGCCCAGTTATCAGAAAGGGGGAAATTAACCTGATTACCCAGCTCCAGTCAGGGCCAGACGCTGAATGAACTAGTAATCTGATAGAAAGTTTGCAAAATTAGTGGGATTTCTTCTTCTGGTGGGAGATGTCACGGTGTATCAGGTGGCTGGGGTTTTAGTCTCTGTGCTCTAGCCATTAACGTGCTGTGCGATTTGGGGCAAGTGACTTGCCTTCTCTGGTCCCTGCTTCCTCCTCTGTAAAATGGTCTGTAAGTCCCCTTGTGTTCTCATACCCTAAGAGCTCTCTGGGTACTTGTCTTAGTTCATTCACGCAGGACTTGTGGCGTGTTTAAGCCCAGGTCCTTTTTTCTCCTCTGCAGTAAGAGGAAAAGTCACACCACAGCATGCCCCCAACCAAAACCCTCCACGACCTCCTGTCCCATTTAGAGTAAGGTCCTTACTCCTCACCTGGGTATAGGCCCTGCCTGATCTGGTGCCTGCACTCTGACCTGTTAGAGTCCTCTAACCTCACACTCTGTGCTGGGATCCACCTACATCTGCCGGGGCCTCCCTCCAGAGCCTAAACCTTTGCTCACCTCCGGGGCCTTTGCACTTGCTAGAACCTCTGCTTGGCACTTTTCTCAGTTTCTTCCAAGACTGGCTTCTTCTTACCCAACAGGTCTCAGATCAAATGTTGCCTCCTCCAAGAAGTCCTCCCTGACTACCTATAATCCCCAACCCCATTCCACTTCAAGTCTCCCTCTCATCACCCTAGGATTAAAAAAAAAGGCTTTTAAGTAACTTTTTTTAAAGTAAACTTTTCAGTAAAATGTAAAATCCACAGACCACACGCATGCCTATGTGTCATAAGAGTATGGATGATGGGTTTTCACAAACCCAACACGCCCATATAACCAGCACCCACATCAAGAAGCAGAGCATAACGCATGGGGGGGGGGCGGTCGGTGAAGGTCCGTCATGTGAAAGCCTGGGGGACATCACCCATTCCGGGCCCAGCATTCAGGGACTCGGTTTGTCTCTGATGGAGACGGAGCTGGACCAGCATCCACGCTTACCCCCGGAGCTCTGGGGGCATCGGGGAGCACAGAGAGGGAGGAGCTGAGTGGGGGCACACGGTGCTGGGGTCCTCGCAGAGGATGTAGGCCAGAGAGGGAGAGCTGAGACCTGACTGGGGCCTGGAGGACTCATTCCTGAGCACGTGTGAGCACACCTTGTGTGGTGGGCTCTGTGAGGAGACCCCCTCCGGGCCTTGGGCCGGCAGAGCTGGAGGGGCCGTGGAGGACATGGGCTGGAAAGTGCCTCCACCAGGATGGTGGGGGGAGTGTCCCAGAGAGGGCCGGAGGGTGGATGGAGCCAGGGGAGGGGGCAATGCTGAGGCTGCGGTGGGGGGAGGGGACACCTCCTGTGTCCAGGCCCAGGGCCAGGATCGTCACAAAAATCAGCTCCTCTCCCTACAGCCCCCTGTGAGGTGGAGGACGGGGCCCCATTCCCACGGGAGGGAACTGGGGTGCCTCGGCTCTGCTCTGTGATGCTCTGATGGCATCTCCAAGGACCCGCACTCGGGATCCCCCCAAGACGAAGCAGTCACGGCAGGGAGAGGGTCGCAGGTTGGGGACATTTCGTTTTCTTTTGTAAAAGCAGTCTCTTGGCTATTGTTACGACAGTGGAAACAGAGCACTTCCACAGATCATGTTTCACCAGGGATGTGGTCAGTGTTTTTCCCTTTGGATGAATTCCCCCGCAGAGAGATTACAGGTGGCTGAGTCACTGGGCGCGCTGCTCCTGGGCTCCTGCCGCTCTGTCCCTGCCAAGGCCCCCCTCGGCCTCCCAGAGCGCCGGGGTGTGTGCGGGGAATTCTCCGAGACCATGTGCCCAGCGGTCCTGGACGGCCTCCAGGACACGCAGGGCTGGGAAGCAGGGGACAGCGGGTGGCAGTGGGGATAGGCCTGGCTCGGGAGCCCCCTTAGAGCCGCACCCCTCCCTGCCACGGATCGTGTGTGTGTGTCTCAGGGAGGTCGGAGCAGGGTTGGCGGCCGTGCAGCTTCCTTGGAGCACCGTTTGCCTCTTTACATCTTGAACGCATGTTACTTGGATATATATGTAAACTAAACACCAAAAGACTTTTACACATTGGACAGGTGCCAAGCGCTTCACGGGTGCCCGGTCCGACACTGCCTTCCTCGCCCCTCAGGACGAGTGTCACCAGGGCTGTGTTCTCGGAACTCAGCCCGAGCGGCCGGGGAGGTGGGACGGCGTGGGCCTGGGGCCGGGCGCACGCAGACCTGCTCTGGGTCCTGCACTGTCAGTTCCTGTGTGACGTCACGGCAGTGACGTAAGCTCTGTTCCTCTCGCCTGCGAATGGGATGCTCACCTTGCAGGGCTGCTGGAGGGTCAACTAGAAGATTCCGGTAAAGCGTCCGCCGTGTACAGGAGCCAGCGTTAGCTCAGGCATCAGAGGCTCGGACTGTGCCAGGAGCAAGCGGCCATAAGCGGGTGGTGGGTTGGGGGGTGGTGCAGGGTCCACACCGGGTGCACGGGACCTGCTATCCGTAGGCCCAGTGGCCAGGGCACCCCGCGGCCAGAGCCCGGGTGTCTGCTGTCCTGGAGCCTCCCGTGTGACCCACTCCAGTCCCAGACAGCTCCCCACAGTCTCCCCAGAACATGTGCCCACTGTGCAGAGAAGCGACACCCCCACCCCCCACCCCGCCTTGCACTCGGACTTGGGCTTATCTCTTTCATGGGGTTTCACGCCCGAGTCACAGGAGTGAGACCTGAGCTCTCGGTCAGAAGCCATGTTCCTGGGGACTGGAAGGCCGCCACTGGCCTCTTGCTCGTGGAGCTATGGGAGAGAATTCCCGCGCATTTCCGACCATGGTCTTCGAGACCGTTTTCCCCGCTCTGGAAACTCCGGATGGGACTTTTCTCGAGTCCCCGAGAGCTGGCTGGTGAGGAGGCGGAGAGGGTGTGTTCCGGGGTGGACCGGTCGGCTTTTTCTCCATTGTGCTGATGCCAGGACACCCTTGCAGTCTGGATGTTTCGGTCCCTCCGCCGGAGAGGCGCTCTCTTTGCTTGAAGGTCTCCTGTCTGGTCCCTCTGAGCTCTCCGGGTCTCCTGGTGTTTGGATGTTGGGTTTTCGGAGCTTTAGAATAGGGAGAAGTTTTCCTTTTGAGGTAGGCACATCTATTAGCTTTCTTTCCCCTACAGATTTTGCTGTTGATTTCATCTTTAAAGTATTCTTCCCAACCCCCAAATTATATAACCAGCTCCATTTTTAATGTTGGCGAGAGCAGCTTCGTCATAAGGCTCGAGCTGTTTTCCTTCCGCTGACTCCTCTCCACCGCGGGCAGCACACGTGAGTTTTCGTCGGGGGAATCAAGGAGAGAAACAAGGTATTGGTTACAAAAAGAAGAAAAACAATCCGCATAATCTATTTTATCCAGAATTTTAAGATTCTGTTTTTCTTTCTTCCCTCCTTCCTTCCTTTCTTTCTTTTTTAAAGATTTTATTGTTACATAATCATTACACCGAGTGTGGGACTCGAACTCGTGACCCCAAGATCCAGAGTCCCCTGCTGCCCTGACCGAGCTGGCCAGGAGCTCCGAGATTCTCGTAAATGTCAAAACAAGTATTTTCTTTACCAAAGTTAATAAAACCCATAGGAAAAAATGTTAAAGGATAAGTGAGCAGAAAGGGCTTCCAGGCCCTCAGTAAATGCAACAGAAAAGCCAAAGAAGTTTTCAGATTATTTCTAGACGCAGGGATGTGGGACCCCGTTGCTGAAGGGGTGGCGGGTCGGAGAAGGAGGGCAGCGGAGGTGATGAGCCCTGCAGCCTGCGGGTCGGAGGTGGGGGAGCGGGACCCGACTGTGCTGGGCTCCGGCTGGGGGCGCGGCTCACGAGGAGAGCTGCTTGGATTCACAGGCAACAGTTTCCTCCCGGGGTCCTGGTGGGCGCTGGCCTGGGAGACCAGGCCCGGCCCCTGAGGGCTACTGGGCTCTGGGTGGAGGCCAGAGCTGACTGCAGGGAACAGCGACACCATCACCAGGGTCCCCCTGGACTTAGCCTGGCTCCTGGCTCCTGGCAACGGAGAGGCGTTCAGAACGGAAGCCTCTGTGAATCCTCATGAAGGGGAAAGGGCCTTTTCCTGAGCACCTGTCTGCCTGAGGAAACAGCTCTGGGGGGAGGCGCTGCAACACAGAGACCCCCTTGATGACCACAGCCCACACTGGCCATCTGGGGAGTCAGAGTCAGGGACCCGAGTGCCTGGCCAGGCCCCGACACCTGCACGTGTGGGGCCCTCGGCAGAGGACGTGGGCTGTGTGCTCTGCACTTCTCCACCTGCACGCCCTGGAGAGGCGTGACCTCTACTCCACCTTGGGAGCAGGACGTTGCGAGACATTGCATGTAGGGCGTGGGGCTTGCACAGGGGACTCGGTGCGCGTTCGGTGTTCCACTTGGGCCTCCGTCTGTTTACTCTTCTCACTGCCCAATGGCAGTGAGACAGCGATGGCTCAGGACTCCCCAGGGGGACAGCTGCTGGGACCCCCATGCTGCTGTCCCTTTCCGTGAGGCAGACCACCCTCCAAGCTTGGGTAGCTGGTGCTGTGCATCAGAGATGGGGACAAATTGGCCCGAGTCTCTGGGCATCTGCAACAATTCCAGTCAGGCCTGGGCTGGTGGCTCAGTGACCCTTCCAAGGCAAGCATCCCTTGCGTGTCCCAGCCCACACTTAGTCCTGTCCCCCGGCGGGGGCGGGTGTTGGGGCAACCTTGCTCAGCAGTCTGGCCCCTACGCCAGAATTTAGAATGACTTTTGCAACTTTTGGGATGTAGTGGAGTGGAAGGGACCCACCAAAAAAGTTCCTTTAATCTGGGGCAACCTACCTCCCTGTCAAGGTCACAAACATGCAGGCCCGGGACAGTAAGCCCGGAGCGGGGCCCGACCCACAGATGAGCTCCCCCTCGTGCACAGGGGAGGGTCCCCGCCAGACACGGCTGCTTAGAATGCATCAGTGGGTAGAACACGGACTTCCTCCCCCGAGCGGTTCACAGTCTGGTGTGCGCTCGGCCCCACGCTAACCAGGGCTGAGAAGCATTTCCAGGCTAGGCCACTCACTGAGAAAAAGCCAGGGGCCGTTCGAGCGAAGCGTGCTGCCCCAAGCGTCCACACTCGTTTCCTGGCAGGATTCGTGGGAAACTGAGGCAGAAATGGCCCCCGGGAAGGAGCTCCGAGGGGCCGGAGATGACCCACTTTGGGAGGAGGAGTACTTTTCACGGTATGTAAAGGTTGAACGTTTACCCTGTGCTTGCCTGGCCCCCAGAACTCAAAGCACAACGAAGACACTAGAACATAAGCTCTTCGGTTTGCCACACAGGCCTTTGAACGATTTCGTCCTCTTGCCAGAGATTTGCAACCTGGACACTAGTGACGTTCGCACTGGACAACCCCTTGCAGTGGGGGCTGCCCCAGGCACCGTGGGAGGCTGGGCGGCATCCCTGGTCTCTACCCACCGGCTGCCTGTGGCACCTCCCCCTTGGCTGTGACGACCAAAAATCTCTCCAGACATTGCAAAATTCCACGGAAGTGAAATCACTGCTGGCTGAGAACAACCGCCCGAGAAAACCTGCGAAACGGGGAGCGGGGACCCGCGTCTCTGTCAGCCGGGCACGACAGTCCAGGCCCACAGTTTTCATTAAATTAAAAAAATTGTGTGCCTCATTTTACCGTTGTTACCTACTCGCTTATAACCCTAAACAGGCCAGGCTCCGCTCTGCTCGCTACCTTTTAAACAACCTGTCAATATACACATGGAAACATAGAAGCAGGACACTGCCGGCTTCTCCTTCAATTGGGTGAGTTTCTGGTCACCTTTTAGCGAAGTTAAATCTCCCTGGGGGTGTTGGGCCGCCTCGCACAGTGATCACTGAAACTTCAGCTACCAAGGTTGGGGTGGGGGAGTCTGTAATTGGACCTTCTGGACAGTTACATCAAACATGCTGAAATATCGGGCGCCTGGGTGGCTCAGTGGGTTAAAGCCTCTGCCTTTGGCTCAGGTCATGATCCCGGGGTCCTGGGATGGAGCCCCGCATCGGGCTCTCTGCTCGGCAGGGAGCCTGCTTCCTCCTCTCTCTCTGCCTGCCTCTCTGCCTACTTGTGATCTCTCTCTGTCAAATAAATAAATAAAATCTTTAAAAAAAAATGCTGAAATATCATCTCTCTCGTTTGGTTCAAAACGTACTCTTTGCTCCCCGAATTTGGAGTTGGCCTTGTCTTTCTGGCTGGGTTATGCCCCACGTCCCGAGGGCAGCACTGAGCTGGCCGTGCCTTTGCATCCCGGGCTGTCCAGCCTGGTTTGTGAGGAGGGGCGCCCGGGATGGAGGTCAGGACCTGGGACTGGAGCGGGAGCAGGCGGCTCTGTTGTCAGCCGTCAGAGAGGCCTCCGGTCAGTCTCCATGGCTGGCCGCGGGAGGGAGGGCGGCAGGTTGCGGGGCTGGCCAGGGAGGGCTGTGTGTCCCCTCACCGGGTCGTCCGGGTCTCTTGGGTGTCCTGTGCTGGGGGCTGCGTCCCGCAGGCGAGTACGACCCGACGTTGCCTCTCACGGTGGTGGGGTCCGCAGACCCACGCACAGACCGCAGGCATTCTGGTGATGGGCGCCAGGACTGGCGGGGCAGTGGGGGCTCTCCGAGCGCCGAGAAGGGGGAAGGGGAGACCGCCCGTGAGCGCTGACGCGGTCAGGGTCTGCAAGGACGAGTCTTGGGGGTACCAGGTCGGGGGTACCAGGTCTACGCCCTCTTCTCCCTTCACTGCGCGTGGCTGGCCCACACCCCTCCGGCATCCCCCCCCAACCCGTTGCTCCGCTCAAACGGCCCGCCCTCAGGTGCCCTCCCTGACCCTCCTCCAGTCTCCCAGCTCTACCCCCCAACCCCCGCCCCCGCCGCAGCCCCCTCAGCGGGGGGCCTTGTTTCCACGTCCGTCTGCTATGCCCGTGGTCTGCACGCCTCCTTCGGAGCGAGGCTCTTGACAACAGATACCGTGTCTGTGCTGTTCACTGACTTCCCCACATCTGCAGGGTGAGGAGGAGACGGGCCTGGCCGATGAGTGTGGAGTGGAGGAGCGGGGTGGGGGGCATCTCTAGAATGCTCGGGGCAGGCCAAGAGGAGGACTGAGCAGGGTCTAGGGGCTCGTGCACCAAAACGGAGGCTGGAGGAGGCGTGAGCCTGGGGAACCGACGGGAGGGGAGGGTCCACATACCCCCGGAGAGTGGGACTGAGGAGAGAAGCAGAGCGGGTGCTGGAGGGAGGGGTGCCCCATCCACGGGGGGCAGCATCCGTGTCTTCCAAAGGGTGCCCTGTTCACGGGGGCAGCATCCGTGTCTTCCAAAAGGGTGCCCTGTCCACGGGGGGCAGCATCTGTGTCTTCCAAAGGAGAGAGGCCAGAATGCTTTCAGATGGAGCGTGAGCAGCCGTGGGGACCAAGGAAAGAGGGGGCCCCAGAGCACAGTCCCTGGGGAAGAAGGAGGGAACGGTAGAAGCATTTGTCTCCAGCCGCTGGAGGGGCCAGATGCGGGGAAGCTCATGGGTGCCAGGCACAGGCTGGGTGCACGGGGTGAGATGTGCGTGGGGCTGGATGCAGCGGCCTGAATTGTCCCTGTCATGGGGGTGAGGGGGATGGAAGGGGGTTGGGTGGGAGCCAGAGGTCAAGCAGTGGGTGTAGCTAGGAGGGCAAGTGGGTGAAGCCAGGAGGGGGTGATGGGGGGGAGAGGAAGAAGGTGACTCGGGACCAGAGGAAGAACCCAGAGAAGGTCCTGAAGAGGGTGGTCTGGGGAGGGTGGGAAAGTGCCAGGGTCAGGTGAGAAGGTCCCGCCCCAGCCCTCAGGTTTCCCATGTGGGGCAGCTGGGAATGACAGCCTCGGCTGTGGGTAGCCTCGGCTGGTAGCAGAGGTGGATGAAAGGTCCCTGGGAAATGAGGGAATCAAGGAACTGAGTGGCCACGAACTCCCTGCGTCCTGGGAGGACAGCAGGGCTAAGGGTGCAGGACCTGGGAGCGACCTTCCAGGAAGGAGGGAGCGTGCAGGGGAGATGACAGCGAGGAGTGCGGGCCTCGGAGGCCAGGGGCGGGAGGCCGACCCCCGCCCAGCCCGGGGAACTCCAGGAGGTCCCTGTGTAGGGGACAGGGTGAGCGAAGGCCGGAGTGTCCTAGGACCAGGCTCCGGCGAGCACAGGAGGAAGGGCTGCGGCCACTGAGGACAGAAGGCGCGACCTGCGTCCACGGGACCCCGCTTTGGCCAGCGCTAACCCAACGGCCGCGCAGGAGAATGGACACTGTGGCTGCGGGACTGGCCTCACGTGGGAGCCACCGCCCACCCGCCAGACCACTGTCCTGAGCCGGCTTTGGAGTAGGGTCCACTAGGGAGTCCCCCGGTGGACCTCCGGACCCCTTTTCCCAGGGGGTCCGGCCTGTTCGGGGAAGGGCGACATTCCGGAAATTCCGGCTTGTAGCGGGGTTTGGAGGGTCGCGGCCCGGAGGCCCGGCTCGGCTCCGCCGCCAGAGGGCGCCTGCGGTCGGGAGGGCGGTCACGGCCGTCGGGGGGCGCCGCGCGCGCCCGGCCGGGACCCGCCCCCAAACCGCAGCCGGCGGGGCCCGCGGGGCGGGGCGGGGCGGGGCGGGGCCGGGGCGGGGGGCGGGGCGGAGGGAGGGGCGGGGCGGCCCGGCCGAGCGGCCCCCTCCCGCCCTCCCTCGCTCCCCTCCTCTCCTCTCCTCTCTCTCTCTCTCTCTTTCTTTCTCGCCGTCGGGCTCTCGGTCCCTGGAGCCTCCTGCGCCGCCGAGGGGGCGGGCCCTGCAGCCTTTGTTGCCGCAGGCCGGGTCCTGACGCGGGAGCTGCGCGCGGGCCGGGCATGTCCTGAGCCGGACCCGGGCCCGGCAGCTAGCGGACGGGACGGACGAGAGCGCGCGCGCGGGGTACCCCCCGGCGCCGCCCGCCCCGGCCATGCCCCGCCGCCCAAGCGCCCGCAGCGCCCGCAGCGCCCGCAGCCCCCGCAGCCCCGCGCCGCGGCTGCGCCCCCTGCTCCTACTGCTCTGCGCCCTGGCGCCCGGCGATCCCGGACCCGCACCAGGTGGGTGGCCGCCATTCCCTGACAGCCGGCCCCGCGCGGACCCCGCGCACCCCGGGGGATCGAGACCGGGAGGGGCCGGGGGACAAAGCCGCGCACCCGGCTGCCCCCGGCCCGTGCCTGGAGGCAGCCCCTCCGTCCTCGGGCGTACCGCGCGGGGCCCCTCCGGGGCTGGTCCGCGGGGCTGCACGGAGCGCGGTCTGCGCGCGGAGGGCTCCGTGTCCAGCCTCGTCGGCGCCCGGTCCGAGAGCAGCCGGCCGGGACGCCGCGGGCCGGGGCGCGGGGTCACAGCTCCGGGCTGCGGCGGGCGGTGGGCGGCGCGGGGGCCCTGCTCGCGCGCCCCCAGCACTTCCTGCCTCCCCTCCCCGGAGTGTGCAGACGCCCGAGCGCAGCGGACGGGAGCGGAGGGGAGCTTCTCTCCCGGCCCTGGGCTCGGCTCTCTCTGCCCCGCCCGGCCGGCCTCCGACGAGCCTCTGGCCGGCGTCCAGGTCTTCCTCGGCCGCGGAGCTCCAGGCGCGTCCGAGGCAGCCGGCCTGGGATTTTAGGAGCCAAGGGTCTAGGAGACCCCCGCCCCGCGCCCAGGGAGCCCCTGGTCTGATGCGGGTCGATCGGATAGCTTTGAGAGCCATGCCGGGCAAGCGGTCGGGAAGGCTTTGTAAGGGAGGAGAGGCCAGAGCCAGGAGGGACGGAGATGGATGAACTCGGGGTGGGCCGGAGGGAGTGGGGACGTCCCTGACGCCGGGCGTGGGCCACATTAGGCCTGCGTGCTGGGGATGGGGGACTCTTGCCTCTCCAGCACAGACACTGAAGGGAAAAGCGTCCGGGGCCGGAGTCTAAGGAGGCATTTAAACCAGATCTTAGAGGTTTTGGGGAGCCCTTGAGGGGAGTAGCTCATGGGTGCGGGGGTTTTAGGGAGGTTTCCTCTAGCAGCAGGGTATAGGGGGTGGAGAGGGAGCAAATATTTAATGCGCTCTTATTTCTCACCCTCTCTACAACAGCCCTGCAAGGCAGGTGATAGAAAGTTCTTTCAGGATCCAGGGGAGAGGCTCGGAGAGCGTGCCCTACCAGCTTGGGCTCCTTAGCTACCGTGTGAATCCTGTTTTCCCCCTGCCCAGAGCTGGGCCAGTGAGGACCTACCAGGTGATGGGGATGAGGCAGCAGGAAGTGGTTGCTCCAGCGGACTGTCCCTGAGCCCTTACTGGGGTCCAGGCCCCCTGGCAGTGGTGGGAGGGGGGGGGTCAGGACTCTCTTCACTTCCACTGCAGGCCAGCCCGTGTATGAGCTTGGCCGAGCTCCTGCCGCTCCAGGGCCGTAGTTAAGTGGGGAGAATGGTGTTTTCCCCAGCAGGGTTCTTGGGAGGATCCAGATGCTGGGTATCAGTTCTTAGCCCAGGGTAGAGTGACCGCCACTGAGACAGACCCACCGAGAGCAGGGAGACCCTGCGGAGTCCTGTGGTTCCGGCCTGCCGTTTGCGCTTACCTGACAGAGCAGGTGCCTTCTCTTGTCTGATCGGCCCCCCGCACTTCCGGGGGAATGTCTGTTCCGCTAACCCCTAGGTATACAGCATGGGGACCCCCGGCTGCCCCCACTCAGGATGCCTGAGCTGTGTGTCATTTTCTTTGGAGCTGACCCCGGAGTCCTAGACCAGGGGCCCTACCCTCTCAGCACTATCTTCTTTGAGACCAAAAGGGCCTATCTTGGACTCGCTTTTAGGAACTGTATCCTGACTTTTTCTTCTGTGACAAATCAAGGGGCTTGTGGGGGTTGATGGGACTGGGGCCCGGTAATGTCCCCATCCTCATTGCTGAATGGCACACATGAGCCCGGTGTGCATACGGGGCACATGCAGGCCAGCTGGAGGACACACATGTACACGCGCCCTGGTTATTTTTTCCTCTTTGACATGAGCATGGGGTCAGGTCGTTTGAAGGGCTGGACTGTGACTCAGGTTTTGGACAGAGAGGGGCGGGTAAACACATTGGCATTCTCTGGTAGAAGCTGCAAAGTGACAGTTCTGTCACCCAGAGGTGATACTCCAAGTACTTAACGCCCACCGTGGCAAGGGGCTCCGTCCGTTCAGCACAGGGCTCCTGACCCAGCAGGCGCCCTGCCTGGTGCCCGCAGCCGCACTTGCTCAGCCCTGTGCACCCATGGGGTCTGGAGCCACAGTTAGGCCCTGCCAGCCCTGGGGGGCTGAGAGTGTCGGCCCGTCTCTGCTAGGGGTCGGCTGTAGACAGCGGACGGGCTGTCTGCTTCCTAACTCCCCTGCCCCCCTTTATAAATCATTTTAATGGCAAAACAACTTAAGTTACAAAAAAGATGAGAGCAGAGCAAAACCAGAAAATAAAAGTTATTGTGGAGTGATAACTTCCTGTAAGTCTTTCTTTTTCTTTTTTTGATTAAAAAGCTCTTTCTTAAGCCATTAGGCAAAGAGAGAAAACAGGCTTTTAGGAAATCGCGGAGAACCCTTTAGAAGCTCGCTTGCTAACTCTGGGTTATAGCTTCGCTCCCGAGGGCTCCGTGCCGTCTCCGGTTCCCAGCACCTGCGAGGGAGCTCGTTCCACTCACAGCCCAGGGGAGCAGGTGCGGTGGTGGTCGCCCCCATCCGAAAGGTGGAGAAGCAGGCGGGGCGGTTGAGTTGCTCACCCGGGGGCTCACCTGCTGTCTGAAGGGCGCGCGAGCCTCGTGCCTTTGACCTGCCTTTCGGTCACATTTCTGAACCAAATAGGCTGCTTCTTTATAAGTCACCTCGAATTTCTGTCTTGCGTGGTTTGCCCAAGGTGGAGAGCAGGGATTCCCAGCAGGGCTGCATGTCGGGGCCGGGCGGGATTCCCTCCCCAGGGACACTTGCTTGGAGTTCTTGGGGTCATTTCTCCGCCGTCGTTCAGAATCCCCCTGTCATTCGCACCCCTGACCCCCTGTCTGATGCCCCAACACGTTGCTCTTGCCAGGAGCGAGCCACACGGCGGCCATTCCTTGGGGACCCGAGGGCTTCGGGCCGGCCCCCACGCCCCCTTCCCTTCGGCCGGCATTAGCGGCCTGGGCAGGGGTGGCCCATGCTCGGGGCACCGCTGGGAATGATACTGGAAATGGAGTTTGGGGATGCAGCCGCTGTGCCTTCCCTCTGCCTTCGTCCTTCCGCTCACGGCCCTGGGATCTCCGGGCAGGCGGGGTGGCGGAGGGTCAGCCCGATGACGGAGTGACGTCCCTGGGCCACACAGCTATGGAGTGGCCGAGCCGGACGAACCTTCCTGTGTTCCAAGCCCATGTGCCCGACAGTGCCGTATCTTGTCAGCGCGCCGTCTCATTTTACACGACATGTGTCGGGGGGCCCCAAGCTGGCCGCCTCTCTTGCCCGCACCGGTGGCATTTCCCGGGCCGGTCATGCGGCGTCCGCTCCGGGACGCTCCGGGGTCAGAGGACCTCACACCACCCTGTCCGATGAGGCTTCTCCTCACTTCTGTCCGTCGGGGCTGTGTCCCCTCCCCTCGCCGGGCCGCTCAGCACTGGCCCTACCCCCCTTTCTCGATGTTGAGGGGAGGGACAGTGTCTCACACGTTTTTCCCGGACTGTGGCTCACCTAACCGTCCCTCGCAGTTCGCAGCCGGGGGTGACGCAGCAGAGGCCACGCGCCAGGGCGGCCTGACGGAACAAACCCGGCGGGCAGCCTGTCTCTGGTTCCCCCGTTTCTGTGAGAAGTGCTGTGCTTTAGTCCCTGAAAGACTGCGTAGCCCAGAGGCCAAAGGGCAGTATTGGAGGGGAACACACTAGGGGGTGATGGGGTTGGCCGGGGGTACGGATCCCCTCCAGTGGGGCTCCCTGCTCCACGCCAGCCCCTTCTGCGAGGTGGGAATGGAGGCTGACGTGGATGGCTAGGACTTCTCAAGGAAAGCTGAAAGTGGAGAGTTTTGGACAAGATATGTCCCTTTTAAACATAGGCAACGGATTAAATATTTTTCAATATTGGTGCAAGCGAACATGAGGAAACAAGATCAACTCAGGGACGAGACGGAGCCCGCGGGCAGCACTGGACCCGAGTGCCCCGGCAAGGATGTCGGAGTGCGGCGTCTCCTGCAACAGGCCAGCCTGCTGGCTTCCAGAGCTCGGCCTTGGGGACTGTCACGTCACAGCCCTGCATGGCCAAGGGACATACAGACTCTGGGGCCCCAGAGTGCTGGGTCTATGCAATCCATCTGTCTGGAGGCCCCACAGCCTTTAGAGCTTGGCAGGTACTGCTGACGTCCGGCCAAGGTCACTCCCTGAGGAGGATTTCCGGACTTCCCTGATGATCACAGTCCCCTGAGGCGCTTAGTAAAAAAACACAGCTTCCCAGTCCCATTTCCTGGAGACATTGATTCAGCGGGTCTGGGATGGGGCCTGGGAACTTGGTTTAATTTGGTTTTCACAAATTCTTACCCGAAAAGTCTGGGAAACCCTTGCATTCCTGTCCTCCAGAGACTTGGAGAGGGAAGCTTTGCCCGGAGCCTCACAGAGTGACCCCACCCGTCCGCCTCAGACTGACCTTGCTCTTGGACAGCGTCCCGTGGGCTGCCCACCGGGCGGCCGTGGATGCTGGGGCGCGGCCTTGGCGGGGGCACAGCACTGGTGTGTGCAGAGCCGTCCGCACGCGGTTCGGCAGGAGACGGGCGAGGTGCTTTCTGCAGCCCAGATGGAGCTTTGGCTGGGCTTGGCTGCCCTCGCGGCCCCAACAGGCGGCCACAGAGAGGTCCCTGGTGGGACTTTCCCGGGCGCCCAGGCATTCCTACAGCCAGAAGGGTCATTGTCCTGGGCGGCCAGGATTCCGGAGAGCTGGGCATACACCCAGTTGGGCAGGGCAGGACCTCGGGCTGAGAGAAACATGGACGGGCCAGTTTCCTAACTGCTCCTCACAGCCTAGGGACACGAGCTTCAGCGCCAGGACCCCTGACCCCGACAGCGGCCCTGCTCTGATGTGCCTCTGTGTCCACACGAGATTCCTTTTGAAGACCAGGTCTGGTAGCTACACAAGTTTGCAAAATTGCTCTAGGGCAAGTCCTTTATGTTAGCGACTGGGAGACAGGCCCAGGCACGGACGGCTGTGAGCGCACAGCCGTGTTCCGGCAGAGACCGAAGCCATGTGGGGGGCCTGGAGTGTGGTCTCGGCTCTGTCCCTCTTGCTCTGTGGCTCTGAGCCAGTGTGGACATCCCCGAATCCCCCTGTGCTTTCTCCAGAAGCAGACTGCAGCCTTCACCCCGGGGGTCCTTGCCCGGAATCCCCGGCCCCAGGGACACGGGCAAGATGTACAGAACCACGAACTCCGACGTCTCTAAGACTTTGACCTCTAAGTTAGCGTTTTCTTCAGTTATGTGTGTCACACCCAACTACGGTAGCTTTAGCAGCCCTTGTGACTTTGTTTCCGACCCAGAAAACATGTTCTTCTGTCTCCAATACGGTTGTAGCTCATCAGTACTGCACGGTTACCGTAGCTGTTGGATTTGCCCCTAGGTCCTGCTTTGTGCATTCATGAAGGAACGCTGGCGTTGGTAGCCCACTCCCCAAATTATGCTGATGACTGTATTTCAGTATAATCTGCTTCCTTGGCACTCACTTGCATTGAATCCTATGCATTCGAGAACATTATTCTGACAAGGGGTCCATGGCAAAAAAGGTTAAGAGAGGGTGTGAGCGGGAACTGCTTGAGGACAGCAATGGGGATTCCGCCAACTGCAGGGGCCTGAGTGCACGTCTGCAAATTTTTTCCAGTCCTGGAACCTTCTCTCCAAATGAACTCTTGTGTGTAACAGAAATACAGAAGAGCCGCTCTGCTGGGGTCCGGGGGGGGGGCATGCATCTGGGTGGTCTTCCTCTGTCTCCCCATGCCAGGGGGCCTGGAGGCACATGCAGAACCCTCTGGCCCCTGAGTGCATTGTTAAATCCCCCAGGCTATACAGTCAATTTAGTAATCCTGATCGTCGGCAGGTGCAGTCAGCCGGCCAGGCCCCTGAGGGTTTGGGGGGGGGAGTGTCAGTTCACTGATTCCCACAAGAGCCCCCAGAGTACAAGCAGTGATTACCCCCATTCCACATAGTCACCCAGCGTTTACTGAGCAACTACTTCTTTTAACGACCCGGAGCAATAAGACACTCTTCTGGCTGGTAAAGTTCCAGCAAAGACTAAGGATTCTCGCCCTCCTGGGGTTCACCCGGGGAGAAAATCGACAAACGGAAACATAGTTGAAATGTGAAGCCACATGGTGTGTCCGAGGTGCTCTGGGGAAAACTACGGCCGGGAAGGGGGACAGGGAGCGGCGGTGTGAAGATAAGGTGCTCAGGGGAGGGCTCAGTGAGCCCCCGGAGCAGGACAGGACCCGGTGAAGGTTCTGGCCCGCGGAGCCCCACCGGCGGGGCAGCAGGTGCGAGGCCGCTGGGCCGAGTGGCAGGCGCTGGAGCAGGTGTAGGGAGGTGGGATGGAGCAATAGCCTCGCCCCGGGCCGCCTCACCCGCTGCCAGAACTTTGCCTTTTCCTGATACGCGGCCAGGTCAGGGTGGGGACCACGGCAGGGCGGGGCGCTCGATCCATCGGTTTGGCCGCCTGGGGAGGGGCGGGGGCTCGTGGGGGGTTAGCGGGTAACCCGGGCAGAGAATTGGGCTGGGGAGGCGAGTTTCGGCCGCGGCGGCGGCGGCACCGCGGCCTCCGGCTCCTCCGCGGCCCCTTCACTCCGGGCCGCCGCCGGCTTTCTCCCCGCAGGGCACGGCGTGGACGGCCGCGCCGCGGGGGACATCGTACACCCGGTGCGCGTGGACGCAGGGGGCTCCTTCCTGTCCTACGAGCTGTGGCCGCGCGCGCTGCGCAAGAGGGACGTGTCCGCGCCCCGCGCCGCGCCCACCTTCTACGCGCTGCAGTACCAGGGCCGCGAGCTGCGCTTCAACCTGACCACGAACCCGCACCTGCTGGCGCCCGGCTTCGTGAGCGAGACGCGGCGGCGCGGCGGCCTGGGGCGCACGCACATCCGCGGCCGCCTGCCTGCCTGCCACCTGCTCGGCGAGGTGCAGGACCCCGAGCTGGAGGGCGGCCTGGCGGCCATCAGCGCCTGCGACGGGCTGGTGAGTGCGCACCCCCCACCCTCCGGTGGGACCTGGACCTTGGCGGGCGTTGTCCTCCAGCCGGAGCACCCGCTGGCCTCCTTAACGCGGCCTGCGGTGGGTCCGGGTGGGTCTCCCAAGCCCGCATTTCCCGCCCTTCCCAGTGTGGAAGCTGCAGGGGCAGAGAGCCCCCTTTGAGAATCACTCTCTGTGTAGACCCGGGAACTCTTCAAACTTCAAACAGCGCAGCCCTCCTTCCTCGGGAGCCTCCCTTATGACTCTGTTCCCCCTCGGATCCCTTTAGGGTGTTCTCCGGGTCAGACAGCCGCCGGCTCCCTCTCCTCTGGGGAGACGGGGCCCCAGCCGGCCGCTCCCGTGGAGGTGCTGCTGGCTAGGGCTAGGGGCCGCCGTTGCCTCCCACTGCCACTCTGGGCAGCACAGGGACCTTCTGCTCCTGGCTGGGTGACCGGGCCTGCCCTCTATGGGAGGTGGGGGGCTGTGTAGGGGGGAACGTGTGTGCCCTGCCAGCCGTCCACCGTTCCCTCAGCTCCGAGGGCTCAGGGAAGCCGTGGGCTGGAGGACAGGCCGAATGACGGACAGCCCCCAGCACAGCTGCAGGCCACGGGGCCCTCGGGAGCCTGGGCCGGTCCTCCTTCAGCTCGTTAGTCTGGTAGAAGCCGCCCCAGCTGAGCCTGCGGGCGAGGAGACCAGCTCGGAGGGCACTGCCCACAGCCGCCCGGTTACACACTCAAACCCAGTCTCCGGGGTGCGCTTCCTGGCCCTCGGGGCTCTCGGCCCTGCCCAGCCTGAGGGGGGCAGATATGGGGCCAAGGAGGGAGCTGCAGAGGAGAGAAAACCCTTCTCCCTGCTGGAGGCCTAGGCTTCCTCTGGAGGTGGTGGGCTGCCCGGACACTTCCCAACACCCCCTCCCCGGCCTCTCTGAATGCTAGCAGACGGGCACCCGGAGACACCCCCGCCTGCCCCCTGCTCTGGCAGGCCCTGGGACCGGGGGCCAGGAGGTCCTGGTGCCAGCGCGCATCCCCGCGGCTGGGGCATGGGCAGAGCTGCCGTGTGAGTGATTCCCTGCCTCGGGGAGACTGGGATGCAGGCAGCCTCGAGAGGACACAATGGCTGGCAGCCGACAAGAGGGAGAGTGGTCTGGGGGCCTGGCCACTGACTCAAGAGGGCCCTCTGGGCCTGTGTGGAAGATGCCGTCTTAGATGTACCACAGCCCTGTTTCCTGCCCCTGACGGGTGAGGGGGGAGCGTCCTCCTGAGACTTGCGGCTTCCGAGCTCCACCATGGGCTGAGGGTTCAAGGCCCAGAGGGAGGAAAGTGTGTGCATTTGGAGTCAGTCAGGAGTGCTGGGAGCGGTGTGGCCTCAGCCGGCAGGACGGGCCTCGGGGATGGGTGGGCAGAGCGCCCAGTGCCAGCTCTCTCCGGTGACTCTGGCCCTTCTTTCCCAGAAAGGTGTGTTCCAGCTCTCAGACGAGGACTACTTCATCGAGCCCCTCGAAGGCGTCCCAGCCGAGTCCGGCTCCGCCCAGCCCCACGTGGTCTACAAGCGCCAGGCGCCAGAGAGGGAAACCGCGCCCGGCGACCCCATGGCTGCAGGCACCTGTGGGGTACAAGGTATGCGCCTCTGCTGCCAGCTCTGGGGAGGGCCTGCAGGCCTGGAGGGCTTTTCTGGAAACCTCCCTTGCCCACACGTCCATGCTCAGCTCCCCTGAATCAAAAGGATGCAGACAGGCCGGAGGACATCACCGTAGCCTCTGCCTTCCGAAAGGCCCATGCGCCTGGGGCCTCTGCTGCCAGGCCTGCCCTTGCCCTGGGCTCCTCCCTCTCCGGTGCCTCCCGTCCTCGCTCGCTGAAGCTCTGTTGGTTCCTCCCTGAGCAGCCAGCCCAGCAGTGCAGCTGGCCACCAGCTCCTTCCCGTCCCCACTCCGCCCAGCCCACCATAGCCAACCTCGGTTCCTGGGCAGCTCCTCCTCTGCCCGACGGCCACATCGCTGGCCAGTCGAGACGCCCAGCAAGCGCTGCGGGGCTGTGGGGACTGCTCAGTTGGCCTGCGGGCCCTGGGGTCTGCCTCGGCTCAGGGCCTCCGCTCAGCGGAACGGGACCCAGACTCACAGTCTTCCCGGCTTCACAGATGTGCGTCCTCCTCTCTGGGGCAGCCTGGGACAGGCGACCAGGTCTCTAGTGGGGATGGCCTCCCGGGTGGGCGTTGGGCCCGGGGGTCCCCTGCGCTGGGATCCACCTGGCTGCACGGACAGGGAGCGCCTGGGGGCCAGGGGGGAGATGGGGACCCATATCTACCCTACCATCATGCCCCGAGGGCACCTTCTGAGGGTCTGCGGCTGATTCCTCTTTACTCCTCTGGGGAGCTGGGGTCAGGGGTGGGAAGTGACCGGTGCAGGGTCACACAGCACAGGCCCGTGCAGAGCCACCGTGGGAGTCCAGGCCGCTAGCTCTGGGCCCGGCGCCATTCCCGCGGCCCCGGGGCGAGCTGCGGAGTAGAGGCCCTTGGGATGCACACCCTGGGCCAGCCGCTGACCCCCAGCTCCCGGGGCCCGCAGCATCGGCGGAGCCGGAGGCGCAGCGGGAGCGCTGGGAGCAGCAGCAGCAGGGGCGGCGGCCGCGGTCGAGGCGGCTCCATCAGCGCTCGGTCAGCAGAGAGAAGTGGGTGGAGACCTTGGTGGTGGCCGACACCAAAATGGTGGAGTACCACGGGCAGCCGCAAGTCGAGAGCTACGTGCTGACCATCATGAACATGGTGAGCCTGCGCGGGGCGCGGGGCACGGTGTTGGAGGCGCAGGACGGCCGGCCGGCTGGACCCCGCGTCCGGGCGGGAGGAGCGGCGTCCGGGCTCTGGAGTCCAGGCAGGCCGGGCAGGTGCAGGGCTCCACCAGGAGAGAGCGGGGCCCACGCCGGGCCTCTGGGGGGGCTGCTGCGCAGAGCAGGGGGAGTGGAGGCGGCGGGGGTTACAGCCGCTGTCCGCGACGACCTGGGGAGCCTTCGTTCACGCTGGTCTAAGCAGACCTTCCCGCTTTGTGCCGCGATCCCGGGGCGATGGGGACGTGGACACACCCAGTCAGGGCGGCCCCTGCCTGCGACACCAGCATTTGTGAGTGTGCGAAGGGTCTGTCCAGTGTTAGAGTCCGCCAGCTGCTGACCTCGGGCGACACCTGGCCTGCCGGAGCCTCAGTTTGCTCATCCGTGACCTGGGCGTGATGATAGGAGCCGGGGCTGTCCCTGCGGATCTGGGCTCCGCAGGCCGGTTGGGAAAAGGAGGCCGTGAGAGGGTGAGTGACCTGCTCAGGTCGCGCTGCACACGAGGCAGGGCAGACCTGGATGGGAGCTGAGGCGTCCTGTCCCCGCCCTGCCCAGTGCCCGGTGGCTGGAGTGGGTGATTCCTGAACTGCAGGGTGCCAGCCACCCCCTCCCTCCGGCCTCCCTGTGACAGGAAAGATCAGTGCCCCAGCCCTCGCAGGCCACCCAGGGGGCAGAAGCCACGTGGCCCCTCTCCTGGGTGAGCACGGTGTGCGCTCTGCGTGCCGGGGCCACAGTCGGCTGTGTCCTCTGCACTAGCCCCTAACCTCCCGCAGCCCCGAGACATCCAGCGTCTGGCCACCGCCTTCTAGAGGTGAGGCGGGGGTTCCAGGACAGGAGGGGCCTCTGGCCGTGGTCTCCGCGCCCCCACGGCTCCAGCCTCACCAGCAAGCTCAGCTCTGGGCCAGTTTCGGCCTGACGTGGCCGTCCTCAGGCTCCCGGCTCCTCATGCGGGGAGAGCCGCTGCCTTCCGCCTGGCAGGTCTGCCTTCCCGGAGACCTCAGAGCCCAGCCAAGCCTCCGTGCGGCCTCGTCTGCCCAGCACGGGGACGCCCTACTGGCCAGGGTTTGGGGGGACTGAGCCCCCGGGGGAGGACGAGCAAGGCCAGGTTCTAAGGCCACAGGGTCATCGACCCATCTCAGGGCTTAGCCCGACAGAGGCCCAGGAGCTGGGCTGGAGCCCCTGGCTCTTCATTTCCCCTCATCCTTCCTGGGAGTTCCCCATAGGCCAGGTGCTGGGCCCTCCAGGCTCCCCCATGGTGTCCCCTGGGGGATGGGTCAGCCATTTGGCCTGGGGCCTGGCCCCTTCCTTCCTCCCTGTCCAGGGGCACAGGACCCGTGCCTTCATTTTAGGAGCCCCGTCCCGGAGGAGGGGTTGGGGCTCTCATTGCTTTGGACCATATCAGGCTTTCCGGAGCCGGCAAGGCCGGCCTGGGTCAGGATGGAGTGAGATTGCCCGGGAGCCTCGCAGTGCTGCGCACCTGGGACATGGGGGCGGGTGAGGACAGCCTCCGAGAAGGGCTGCGGCCTCGTGAGCACCTGCTCGTCCGGTGTCCCATGGTCACGGCCTTGCCTCAGGCTCACTCCTACTTTACGGGGGAGGGAACAAAGGTTCAGAGAGGTCTAGGGACGTGTTCACTGTCACGTAGCCGATTGCTGGCCGAGCCAAGGCTGGAGCTCAGCTCTGCCTGCCTCCAAAGCCCCAGTCTGTCCTCTGCCCAGGGACAGGCAGCGGTGAGGCTGTGGTGGCCGGAGCTTGCTAGAAGGATGGGGGAACAGAGCCGAAGACATAGGCTTTAACCCACTGAGCCACCCAGGCGCCCCAACATTCAGCGGATATTTCTTTCTTTCTTTCTTTCTTTTTTTTTTAAAAGATTTTATTTATTTATTTATCAGAGAGAGAGGGAGAGAGAGCGAGCACAGGCAGACAGAGAGGCAGGCAGAGGCAGAGGGAGAAGCAGGCTCCCTGCTGAGCAAGGAGCCCGATGTGGGACTCGATCCCAGGACGCTGGGATCACGACCTGAGCCAAAGGCAGCGGCTTAACCCGCTGAGCCACGCAGGTGCCCCTCAGCAGATACTTCTTGAGTGCTCATCGTGGGTCAGCCTCTGGATGGGTCGCTGGGATGTTGGGGCCCACGCAGACATGGCCCGCGGGGAGCTCGGGTCTGGCCGGGGAGCGTGATGTTCGTGAAACCGTCATCCTGAGGAACATGCAGGTCAGCAGAGGGGCTGCTAGGAAGGATGAGTTCACGGGGCTTTGGGAGCGTCGGGTGGAAGGCAGGCTCCGGCAGATGTGCTGGAGGGGGAGGGCTGGAGAGGAGATGAGAAGACCGGTGTTCCAGGTGAGGGCACAGCATCTGTCAATGCCCTGTGGTAGGGACGCTCACGGGATTCTTGGAGTGAGCCAGATGGGTCGGAACCAGGCAGTGGGGACAAGGGAGGTGGTGAGCGAGTGGGTCAGGGCGGGCACTTGGTCCTCGCCCAGTGGACGGGAAGCCCCGCTGACTGCTTTGAGCAAGGGCACGACGGGGTTGGGCTTGAGTTTTGGCGGCAGGGGCTGCGAGGCTGTAGGTGGGCAGGGTGTGTGGGGACACTGCTGAGAGGCCTCCACAGCCGGCCAGGCGGGAGGTGCTGGCCCCTTGGCCTGGGCAGTGGCCTTGGGGGTGAATGCAGGGCAGCTGGAGGGGGCAGAAGGGGTTGCCTCGGGGGGGGTGGCACACAGGGCCCCCAGGCTTCCAGCCCGCGTGCCGAGGTGCACATGTGGTGCCCCTTGTCTAACCCGTCCCTAACCTTGGGCTCTCAAAGTGCAATTCGTCCCCGTTGTCAGGGCCTACGGCATCCTTCTGAAGCGTGTGTTTTGTCCATTCCTGTCCGAATGTTGTATCTCTGGATGGACTTACTTGCAGCCCCCCATAACCACCTGTCCTGCCATCTCCACCACCAGGAACCTGACGCCCGCCTGGTCCTGGGCCAGCCCCTTCTCGTGTTGGGCCTCCCAGAGAAGCTAGCTTTCCCTGGCCCTTTCCCTGTCCCTCGATGCACCTGCCATCTTTGGGGTGGCCTTCTCTCCCGGGACCAAGTGGGGAGCTCCGTGTAGCCACGGGGTCTCGGACACATGCACATCTGCCCCGCGGGACGGCAGGCCAGTGGGGAGACCCCGGGGGCTGTGCCCGCCCCACCCCTTCTCAGCTCTGCCCAGGTCTCCTGTCTCATGGGAGGGCTCAGTCCTGGGATGCTGGTCTGGGGTCCCCCAGGGCAGGAGGAGGCGGCCGAGCTGTCCCAGTGAGGAGAGCAGGCAGGCCAGGACCCTGGGATGGGCCGAGAAGCCCATATTTGAGCTGTGAGGCAGGGAAGCCGATCCCATGCCGGTGCTCAGGGCCGGCCGGGGCCTGGGAGGGGGTTACACGTGGACTCTGCCGGTGCTGGGCTGGGGACATGCGGGGACACGGTGTGCTGCGTGTGCGGCCTGTGTGTGGCTGGGGCTGTGCACACCTCTGCGTGGGTAGGTGGTGGCTGTCTACACCTTCCATCCAGGGTGGCAGCCCAACCCCGTCTCTCGGGCAGGTGGCCGGCCTGTTCCGCGACCCCAGCATCGGGAACCCCATCCATATCACCATCGTACGCCTCATCCTGCTGGAGGAGGAGGAGGTGAGAGGTCACGGGCCCCGGGCTGCCCCGTCCCCTGAGCCGCCCTGTGCAGAAGGGCGCCGGGAGCCAGCTCAGCCCGGGCGGGGCCCCTTTCAACCCCCAGTCCCTGGCCGGCCCTCTTTCCGGTCCCCTGGGATGTGCCTGCGGAGGGGTGGTCAGACGGGAGCTGGGACAGAGCCCACAGGCCCGGCTGTTATGCACCCCCCGCCCCCGTCCTCTGTCCTGCGTCCCCACGGGGGAGCATGGGGCCTGGCCCTCTGGGCTCGGGGAGGCACCAGTGGCCGCTCTCTGTGCCCCCAGGAAGACCTGAAGATCACACACCACGCAGATAACACCCTGAGGAGCTTCTGCCGGTGGCAGAAGAGCATCAACATGAAGGGGGACGCGCACCCACAGCACCATGACACGGCCGTCCTGCTGACTAGGTGCCGGGGCGGGGGCTGCCCCGAGCTGTGGAGGGTGGCTGGAGACCGGTCTGTCACTGTTCGGCGAGACCCTTCTCTACTGAGATGATGTGGGACGCCCGACACCGGCGCCCCTTCCCTGGGGCTCGCGACTACGCCCCTGCCCCTTCCCCGGTGCTCCCAGCGCAAGCCCACGACCAGGGCATGGACCCCGGTTCTGTCCACAGACCCGTTCGCACGTCCCCATCATGTGCACGTGTGCTTTATGCACTTTGATCGCACGTGTGAGTGCCTGTGTCCACCCCTGCAGTCTGCAGACAGGGCGGTTCTGTTGGAAGGAGCCCCCTGCCCCTGTTGGACAGCCAAGGCTGCCCTGGCCGCCAGCCCCCCCGCCCCTCCTTGGACAAATGCAAAGGGGTCGGAGGTGGGTCAGTCGGGGTCTCCCTCTGCTGGGTCCCAGCAGTGCCTTGGCACCCTCCCGGGCATAGGAACCAGAGTTCTGCTGGGCTGCTCCCCAGGCGCCAGCCGGTGTCCGTGTGCCTGAGGGCCCTGCCCCGGGCGTGGCTGCGGTGCCAGTGGGCTGTCCGGGCGGGAGGGGACAGCCGACCTCCTCGCTCGCTCGCTCTAGGCTCAGCTGGGCCTGGTGCAGGGCCAGGTCAGCCTGAGGGCGGCTTCCCTCTGCGCCCGCAGGAAGGACCTGTGTTTAGCCATGAACAAGCCCTGTGGGACGCTGGGCCTGGCCCATGTGTCGGGTATGTGCCAGCCGCTCCACAGCTGCAGCATCAACGAGGACACCGGGCTGCCGCTGGCCTTCACCGTGGCCCACGAGCTCGGACACAGGTACTCCGCCTGCTCGGCCCCCAGCTCCCCTCACTGCCCCTGGGGCACCGGGTCCCGGCTGGGGGGTCTGTCCTGGCCTGGCCATGCGCTGCCCCTGCCCCGTCCCCACAGCCAGGCTGCTCTCCGGTCCGGTGGGGAGAGGCCCGCGCGGGTCCCCCGGGGCCAGCTCAGGGAGAGTCCCGTGTCAGGTGGGGTTGACGTGGCCGGGACGTCGGCAGGGTCTGCAGCGGTCCCTCCACGGTGCCCTCCGGGCTCGCGTTCGGGCTCTAGGTCCCGCCACATGTGTATTCCTGGTTGCCCTGTGACCCCGGGCGAGTGCGCTGCCCTCTCTGGGCCTTTGTGCGCCCTGCTGGTGGAGCGGGTCGGATCCGGCGATGCTCAGGGTTCCGGCCAGCTGGCCTGTCCGCACGAGGCTCTAGGGTTAAGGGTGGTCCACGCGCTCAGCCGGCCGTGCGAGGGGGTCCGGCTGTTCGATGGGGCCGCGCCTCAGGCCGCTGCTCCGATGAGGGTGGCCCACAGCCAGGTCTGCCGCTCAGAGGTTTGGGGGTTCATGGTTTACCTGCTCGGGCTCCTTGGGGGACAGCGTGCAGGGTCTCGAAGACGCCCGTGGCGCTAGAAAGAGCACCGTGCCCTGGACTGCCGTTCCTGGCTGCGTTCCCTCGGCCGGGCGCCAAGCCTCTCTGAGCACCCCCGGCCGCTCTGAGGGCTGAGCGAGATGGGGTCTCTGCCAGGGCATAGCACGGCACCCCGCACGTCCTAAGTGCCAAGCCAGCATAGTCTTTCTTGGCTCCATCCCAAGGATGGCGTCCTGAGAACCTTTCTGTGGTAGGGCAGCTCAGACGCCCCTCCTCCGGCGCACAGTCGCAGGCTGAGGATGAGGTCCGGGGCTGCTGGGCCCCAGGGAGGGAGCGGGGGCTGCCCTCCCGCCCGTGCCCCCCACCGGCCAGTCCCCGCAGGTGCTGTCAGGCTCAGGCAGGTGTCCCTGGAGGAGGGCTCAGGGAGCACAGCTGTCCCTCCCCCACCGCAGGTCAGGGAGGCAGAGGCTCCCGGAGGGGTTGACCTTCCAGAGGCTGCACAACAGTCTGATGGGTTCACCCCGTGCAGGTGGGAGGGAAGGGGCAGGAGGCGCCGGGCAGGGTCGGGCAGGCACTCTCCACGGCTCACCTGCCCCGCGGCCTTTGCTCTCACACAGCTTTGGCATTCAGCATGATGGAAACGGCAATGACTGCGAGCCTGTTGGGAAACGGCCTTTCATCATGTCTCCGCGGCTCCTGTACGACACCGTCCCCCTCACCTGGTCCCAATGCAGCCGCGAGTACATCACCCGATTCCTGGAGTAAGCCCCACTGGCGGTGGGAGGGGGGCGGCCTGAGCGGCGTTCCGGTGCCCGCTGGAGGGTGGCACAGAAAGGCAGCCAGTAGCGCTGGGGGCCGGCAGGTGGAGCTGGGGGCGGGTCTCCCCCTCCCCCGGGGCTGGAAGGAGAGGCCGTCTGAGCTGGTCTGACAGTATCAGCTGACACACGTGTAGAAGGGAGCAGGGGTGTTTGCGTGGGGTCGAGGGGCTGGGATACAAGGGACCTGAGGGCTGTCGGGAAGGCAGGGGGAGAGTAGGGACTCGGGGACCATGCGTCCAGGATGGGGATGCGATCCTTGGGTTTGGGATGGGAAGGAAACCAGACAGGGCACAGGCCTGGCCACGTGGCCAGTGGAGTCCAGGGAAAAGTGCCGTTTAAAGTTTAAAGTGCCGAAACTTAAAAGTTATTCCTTTCTTTCACGCTCCCTAAATTTTGTTTATTTGCTATTTAATGTTTTAAACAAAGAAAAACTTAAAAATGTAAATTATTAGCATACATCTCACTGTTGACCTTTATTTTGTGCAGTGCTAGCTGTAAGGGCAAGCGTAAGAGCGTCGACCTGCCCCCACCCCTCCTGCCTCCTCGCTTCCGCTGTGGGCCTGGCTGAGACGGGGAAGTAGGACCAGCAACAAGGGACAGCACAGCTTCTGGTGGTTCATGTTTCTTGACACGTCACTGCCTTCTTTCTGCATTTGGAGCAAGTTCTGGTTCCAGGGGACAGTGTGGCCTCTGCCCCCTGTTCCAGCGTAGACCGGGTGCTTTCTGGGCCTGTCCTAACGTTATCCTGTGGGGTCATCCTGCTACCAACTTTAGAGGGGACGCTTCTCTGTTCTGCTGGAGCACATCGCCAAGTAGCTTTCTGAGAAAAGGCGTGTGGAAGTGAGGGGTTTGAAGGAGTTCCTTCTTTCCTCACCCCTGATTGGTAGTTGGATTTGATATCAGCTTGGAGCCAGAAGTCACCCGCCCTCAGCCTTTCAAATAATTTTTCCCATCATCCTCTGGCTCCTAACGTTGCTGCTGAGAAGGCTCTTTCCAGTCTTATTCCCAGGCCTCTGTCATGACCTCCTAAAACATCTGGAAGCTTTTCTTTCTCTTTTTCTCTTACAATGATTGGAAGTTTTGCAGTCGTGCCTTGATCTGTTTTTGTCTTGGAGGATTCTTTTTTTTTTTTTTTTAAAGATTTTATTTATTTATTTGACAGAGAGAGATCACAAGTAGACAGAGAGGCAGGCAGAGAGAGAGAGGAGGAAGCAGGCTCCCTGCCGAGCAGAGAGCCCGATGCGGGACTCGATCCCAGGACCCTGAGATCATGACCTGAGCCGAAGGCAGCGGCTTAACCCACTGAGCCACCCAGGCGCCCGTCTTGGAGGATTCTTGTTAGATGCCTTTTTTTTTTGGTTTTAATTCCAGTGTGGTTGATGCGCAGTGTAATACTAATTTCAGGTGTACGATTCAGTGATTCAACACTTGCATCCACCACCGGGCACTCATCACGACGAGTGCCCTCCTTAATCCCCATCACCTGTCTCCCCCGTGACCCCCCATTTCCCCTCTGGTGACCAGCAGCTTTTCCTCTAGAGTTCAGTCTGTTTCTTGGTCTGTGTCCTTCTCTTTCTTTACCCTTTTTGTTCATCTGTTTTGTTTCTTAAATTCCGCATGTGAGTGAAATCACATGTTGTTTTGTCTTTCTTTTATTCCGCTTAGCACAATATCCTCCAGTCCCATTCACATCATTGCAAATGGCAAGATTTTGTTCTTTTTGATGGCTGCGTAATATTCGTGTGTGTGTGTGTGTGTGTGTGTGTGTGTGTGTGTGTGTACACGCACCACATCTTGACCCATTCATCTGTCGAGCAGCTCTGGGGCTGCTCCCATATCTTGGCCATTGTAAGATAACGCTACAATAAACAGGGGTGCACGTATCCCTTAAAATTAGTATTTTTGTATCTTTGGTTAAATACTTTAGTGCAATTGCTGGGTCGTAGGGTAGCTCTATATTTAACTTTTTGAGGAACCTCCATCTGTTTTCCAGATTGGCCGCCCCAGCTTGCATTCCCACCAACAGTGTAGGAGGGTTCCCCTTTCTCTGCGTCCTTGCCAACATCTGTTGTTTCCTGGTGTGTTGATTTTAGCCATTCTGACTGGTGTGAGGTAGGACCTCACTGTGGCTGTAAATTGCATTTCCCTGATGATGAGTGATGCCGAGTGTCTTTTCTTGTGTCTGTTGGCCATCTAGATGTCTCCTTTGGAGAAATGTCTGTTTGTCTCCTGCCCATTTTTAGTTGGATTATTTGTTTTGCGTGTTGGGTTGTATCAGTTCTTTATATGTCTTGGATACTAATCCTTTATTAGATATGTTGTGGGTGAATACCTTCTCCTATTCCATAGGTTGCCTTTTAGTTTTGTTGATTGTTTCCTTCACTGTGCAGAAACTTTTTATCTTGATGTAGTCCCAATAGTTTACTTTTGCTTTTGTTTCCCTTGCTGGAGACAGAGCTAGAAAAAAGTTGCTATGGCTAACATCAGAGAAATTACTGCCTGTGCTCTCTTTTAGGATTTTTATCATTTCATGTCTCATGTTTAGGTCCTTAATCCATTTTCAGTTTATTTTCGTGTATGGTGTAAGAAAGTGGTCTCGTTTCATTGTTCTGCATGTGGCTGTGCCGTGTTCCCAGCACCATTTGTTGAAGAGACTGTCTTTTTTCCATTGGACGTTCTTTCCTGCTTTGTCGAAGATTCACTGACCATGTGACTGTGGGTTTGTTTCTAGGCTTTCTGTCCTGTTCTATTGATCTATGTGTCTCTTTTTATGCCAGGATCATAGTGTTTTGATTTCTACTTGTAGTATATCTTTGATACACTACAAGTATATCTACTTTGATTTCTACTTGTAGTATATCTTGAAGTTGGAATTGGGATGCCTCCTGCTTGGCTTTTCTTTTTTAAACTCGCTTTGGCTATTTGAGGTCTCTGTGGTTCCAACCAAATTGTTTGCTCTAATGCTGTGGAAAATGCTGTTGGTGTTTTGATCGGGGTTGCATTAGATCTGTAGATTGCTTTGGGAAGTGTGGACATTGCAATGATTTTTGTTCTTCTAACCCATGAGCATGGAATGTTTTTCCATTTCTTTGTGTTGTCTTCAATATTTTGTAGTTTTCACAGTACAGATCTTTTTCCTCTTCAGTTAAGTTTATTCCTAGGTACTTTACTATTTTTGGTGCAATTATAAATGGGATTTTTTTTCTTAGTTTCTCTTTTGCTGCTTCACTGTTAGTGTGGAGAGATGCAATTGATTTCTGTATGTTGAGTTTGTATCCTGGGATTTAGTTTTTCGGTTGAGTCTTGAGGGTTTTCTATATGTAGTATCATATTCTACTTCTTTACCAATTTGGATGGCATTTATTTATTTGTTTATCTATTTATTTAGTCTGACTGCTATGGCTAGGCCTTCCAGTACTATGTTTTGTGAACGTGGTGAGCGTGGACATTTTTGTCTTCTTCCTGATCTTAGAGGAAAAGCTCTCAGTGTTTTATCGTTGAGTGTGATGTTGGCTGTGGATTTCTCATATGTGGCCTTTATCATGTTGAGGTTCATTCCCTCTCATCTGAATCTGCGTTGTTGAGGGTTTTTATCATGAATGGATGTTGAACTTTGTCAGATGGGTTTTCTGTGTCTTTTGAAATGACCACATGGTTTTTATCCTTT